>NC_083766.1:42962685-43573310 GCF_963514075.1 Conger conger
GCGCATCTAACCTGCTGTGTCCCATTCAGAGACCTTAATTCAGGGACAGACTGCTTTGTAGACAGGCTTAATGTTATCAGGCACAATTGACAATCATGGAAATGATTGGAAGTGAAATGTAACAAAGAATATGAATGAAGTAGGAATGTAGTGCCTCCTGATATTTAATGAGATACCATTCCTCTAATTTTTCCATTACTTTATCATATTAGTTGCCTGCCTCAGAGGAGGCATCAAGGCTATCCTCTTATTTAATTGCATCAGTTGAATCAAGTTATAAATCTAACATAAAGTACTGTAGTCTCCATATGTATGGTATTCTCCATGTACATAATTTGTAAGGTCACCAGATTTACATGATTTTAACCTCTTTGTGTCATTCAATTTGTTTGGTTAGAAAACACTGTCAGATGTATGCAATTTGTAACAGAGCTAATCTGCCGTACACAGGAATGAGTGTGAAAAAACGGGCTTGTTTCTGTTCAATACAATCGCCTCCATGTGAAATGTGGGGCAGTTTGCATTAAGTTGCTGAGCGTATTCTGGAATGAGACTTTTTGTTTGATCGGTTGGAGAATAAAGAAGACGTGGAGAGAAAACCAGTATGATCTGCACACGCCAAACCCATGCTGCCCCAAGCATGTGATATTTGCATCCACAAACAGAAAAAATGAATGCGTGGCAGTTGATGTCGCCCAGTGCTTGTCTTATCTAACCACAATATTTATTTTTAAAGACAGTGGGAAACAACCACAGGGCACGGGATAGCCATGTGGCACATGATATTACTGCCAAAAGACCTCACTTGCAGCAGTAGAATTGAAGTGTTTTAAATGTACATTATCAGCATGCTATTTTCTTTCCAATTGAAATACCCACACTAATGCACATACAATTGACACATTGATGCCTGCACTACAGTAGATTGCCACAACAAATATACTTAAGGATACAATACACCTAAGGATAAGCAAAATTCTGCTGAGAATGACCCAAAGTGCTATTCTGTGTAGTTTAATTTCTCCCTCAATGATGGGAGCTATACTGTTTGGATGCCAGGAGCTGGCCCCATTCTTTGGCATCAAACTGATAAAAGGCTGACCAGAAAAGCAATAAATGCGGACCAAGAAGTGATTCGCATTTTCCCCCTTTTTTTGTCACTTGTAGCCCTGTCTGTGATAATTAGCAGTAACTATGTCTGTTAAACATCAGATGTGCCCACTGGATTTGCTAACTGAAGACCCCACCAGCCACTACACTACTGAGCTAAAATTCAGGAAGACCCAGCCTTTAGGGTTGCAATGTTCCCACAGAAGGAACACAGGGACCCCATAGTGAAAGCAATCCTGGGTCTTGCTAGATCCTGCAATGTGATGAAGTGTGTATCAGATATAGGTGATTTGTCACCCTCTGTTCAAAAGCACCCATTTTAACCCCTTTGCACTTCTGGAAACCCTCACCTGACAGAGACAGAACACTGTAACTATGTTAAGGCTTTTTACTCTGGAAAGCATCACAGAGACTTACAATGATGGTCAATATGATATGATACTATGGCAAAAACCTAAAACTTCAGAAAGTATTGAAATATTATATTAGATAACAGAACAGGGAAATTATTTTTACATTTTTAAAATTAATAAAATGACAGAAAATATTTTCTGACAGTGCTGAAACTTAACCCCTTAAGTATCGCCCCTTTTCTTGACACAATAAAAAAATTATTAAAATGGCTACCATTCTTGAGCCCTTTTGATCACAGACATAAGCCTGGTCTCTTCTGAAAGTTAACCCTTTGGGATTTTACAACAAATATTACTAAAAGAAAGTTACAGAAGCTCAAACAAACATTCTCTGTTTCATGTGTTGTTTTCATACCTATTGTTCCATCTCACTTTCTAGTCTTCATTCATTTCTGTCATTCAGTTCACCCGCCTTGTTTCTCCTAGTCTTTTCCAGATTATAATGTGTGTATGCCATTCCATCAAACGACAATTCTAAAATATCCAAGTAACTCATAATTCTGCAAAAATGTACAACTCCCATTCGTTCCACTTTTCTGAAGTTGCCCATTAATTAATTATAAATACAATACACTCCCAACTCCAATACTTTAGACATCTGCAATCTCAACGCTAATTTTATTAAATCATACCTACATTGTTTTCTTCCAGTTCTCCATCACCTCATTAACTTAGGCATGAACAAATCAATTTTTCCTTCACACTGGAAACCCTCTAAAATTACTCCACTCCAAAAAAAAATTATATACCAATCTGCATTTTACCAGTAATGTCAAAACCTCTGGAAAAAAATCTAACAAATCAATTCATGGAACATCTTGAAAGAAATAGTTACCTCCAGATTTCCAGTTTGGTTTCCATCAAATCTGGCAGCTTCCCTTTACCTCACTGAACATATCCGCTCATCATAAATAATGTGAATATCACAAGTTCAGTATTCATAGATCTCAGAAAGGCATTTGGCACAGTCAATCACACACTACTGCTGAACAAACTCCAGACCTTTAACCTATCGACTTCCTTAGTCCAAATGTTATTATCCCATCAAACAAATAGAACTCAGCTTGTACAGATTTCCCATGCCAAATCCACTTCATCCCCATGTAAAATTAGGGTACCTCAAGGGTCCATTTACAGACCATTATTATTCTTGTTTTACAAAAATTATCTGCCCACAGTATGTCAGCATGCAAACTGTCTTTTATATGCTGATGATACTTTTTCTCTCAGGTTCAGATGCAAACCCCAAATAAATTCCAAATTAACAGCTGACTTACATTCTCTATGCAATTGGCTCAATGCAAATCATCTGTTTATAAATACAACGAAAAGTGAGTGTATGTGTTTCTAGTCTCCAAAAACATCCATCCATCCATCCATCCATTATCTGAACCCGCTTATCCTGAACAGGGTCGCAGGGGGGCTGGAGCCTATCCCAGCATACATTGGGCGAAAGGCAGGAATACACCCTGGACAGGTCGGCAGTCCATCGCAGGGCAAAAACAACTCTCCATAAATATCCCCATCATTTTGCCACAACATCCACTCAACATCACAGACACCTATTGTCAAGAGACTAAGAGAGACTATGACAGTGAGGCAGATAACAGTGATGAATAGGCTCATTAAATAAGTTGCATAAGAGCTAGTGTTTTCCCACTCAGTATAATGGGGATATTTCTGGATGAATGTCTTACCAAAATAAGTACACTTCTATACAAGTTTCAGGATATATAAGGAGTGAGCTTTTAGACATTAAAAAAGCCTCTTAGGATTTCGCTTAACAAGATATCTAAGGGCTGTTGAGGAGAGAGCAATGCAGGACAACTATAATCAAGCTGGAGTGGCGCGCTCCCTCTGCCTAGTGATGTGTATCTGCAATTCCCCAATGACTTGAACTTCAACTTGAACTTGACCTGGAAATTGAACAGCAGTACGTGTAGCGTTCAATACCACATTACAGTAACAGCTGGGCAGGCTGGCGACCTGGAGTCCCGCACGGAGGAATCTACGCATTACCAGGAATGTCTGGATATGGAGAACGGAGTGATGTATGCGGTGCGGACTCAGCCCAAGAGTTGTGGCAACAGGACTGATAGCGAAGAGGTGTTCATGCGCATCCCTCATCATACAGAAAAGCTGGTGAAAGAGTTTAAGTGCTTTTACGACCTGCTTGGAGCCATGAACTGCACCTGGCGGCCAACAGACGGGACCAGAGACCTCCAGCTCTACTACTGACATAAGCATATGGAAATGAAGGCCTTGGGTAGCTGTACATCTACAGCGGGGAGGATAAAACAGGCTGTCACCTGCATGGAAAGCTGCCCGACTTCACCGAAATTCACATCCTCTTGAACAGGAGGCAGGGTCCCTCCACGCTACAGAACACCTTCCTGCTGGACCCACGCAAGAACCTGAAGCCTCCCCCCCCTAACCTCAGTGTCAGTGAGGAGAGCCACATGCTGTGGCTGCACTGCAACCCCCCCAACGTGTTCGAAGACTGCTGGAAGTACACGTACCGCTACAGAAGCAGCGGGTCCTCTGACTGGCAGGAGAAGTATAGTTTACCGGACACACCAGTGCACATCCCATACAACAGGCACTCGCGGTACGAAGTGCAGGTGAAGGCTGTCTCCAAGGACATCTGCAGCATTGGAGCCAGTGACTGGAGCAAAGTCACGTCTTTCGAAAGTCCGGGTCCTGATCCTGCCCCTGATTCCCAAACCAATGCAGCTGTTCAAAGAGCACATCAACAACAAGGAGGAGGGATCAAATCGCGCGGAAAACGAGACAGCTATATTTAGGGCATGGGTGGTAATTATAATCTATATTACTTGTAAAAGTAGGAAAAGTAGTACATAGAAGTTCAACATTATCTTCCTTTCCTTTCATTTTTATGTCTTTTATTTTTCAGTAAGATACTATATATGGTAGAAGGTAGCATTGTTAGGTGATTTAAAAGTTATAAGTTTCCTTTCATTTTTATGTTTTTTATTTTTCAGTAAGATACAATATAAGGTAGGAATAAAGTAGAAAAGTTTAGGGGTGTTCGTGCCCACAATATTCTAGGAGTAGCTTTTATCTCCCTGAAGGGGGAGTTATAGGATAAGGTAAAGGCCAAAGAGGATGGATATTTGAAGGGTGTATCTTGATATTAACATCTGGTGGAACGGTGAATTAGAAAAGGAAAGGGGTTATATGAACCTTATGTGAATCACGTAAAGGCACCGGTATACGGTTGAAAGAATATAAAGCAATGTATGTGATTAGCAAACTGAAAGATGATATTTAACCTGTGAGCTGTATAACTCTATTCTTTTGATTATAATAAAGTATATCTGACTATAATCATATCTGAGAGAGGATGAATTAATAAAGAAAGGGTCTTTTAGAGGAATACAGTGAATACAGGAAATCATATAACAGCGTTGCGTCACACCACCACTTCGAGACTGGGCTGGAAGTTCAGTAGAATTTACCAGTTCTCCAGGACGTTCAAAAGTACTTAAAGGAAAAGAGAGTTTGTCTCCGAGACACCTCCTCGTGGGGTA
Source organism: Conger conger (assembly GCF_963514075.1). Lineage (NCBI taxonomy): Eukaryota > Metazoa > Chordata > Actinopteri > Anguilliformes > Congridae > Conger > Conger conger. Next base: position 42,967,760 of record NC_083766.1, read on the forward strand.
CTGCTCGTGGGAACGTGAGGTCTGAGCTCGGCACGGGGTTCTGGGGCTCACGACACTATACGTAACTGGGTATTACTTTGGATTCTCTCCTCACATATAAGCCACATATCCACAATATTAGCAGACTTCTAAATCAAAAGTTATTTGTATACCGCAAAATCTGGCCATATCCTCTGCATCTTTCTCTCATCTGAATGCCATAATTATATCTTACTGCCTTCCCCTCACTGACAACTAAAGATGCTATTGAACAAATCGCTAGATCATGCAATAGAGCATTCAAACTCCATTCACAATTTCCCACCACTTTATAGCTCTTCAATCTGCAACTGCCCTCACCTTTGAAAACTACTGCACCTTTATACAGTTGCAATCAGAAATATTCAATCCCCTCATTTACGTTGATTTGAGTAGAACTGAATGAAAATATACACCAAAAAGCCTTAAACATCCATCCATCCATCCATTATCTTAACCCGCTTATCCTGAACAGGGTCGCAGGGGGGCTGGAGCCTATCCCAGCATACATTGGGCGAAAGACAGGAGTACACCCTGGACAGGTCGCCAGTCCATCGCAGGGCACACACACCATTCACTCACACACTCATACCTATGGGCAATTTAGACTCTCCAATCAGCCTAACCTGCATGTCTGCATGACTGTGGGAGGAAACCGGAGTACCCAGAGGAAACCCACGCAGACACGGGGAGAACATGCAAACTCCTCCTTGCTGTGAGGCAGCAGTGCTACCCACTGCACCATCCGTGCCGCCTCCTTATTAAACAGTGAAAGAATATTTATTCTTTCACCGAATATTTATTTGGGCAATATTTCTTTGCCTATTCTTTCACATGCAAAAGCTTCCAGGTCATTGATATTTGATGGCTTCCATGCAGCAACTGCTTTCTTTAAATCCCACCAAAGATTTCCAGTGGGATTTAAATCCAGGGACTGAGAAGGCCACTTCAGGACAGAGTCCTTAATCAAGCTTTGGTTGACTTGAAGGTGTGCTTGGGATCATTGTCTTGCTGGAGAGTCCAATGATCACCAAGGTTCAATTTCCCTACAGAAAGTTTCCCTACAGAAGGCATCACCTTCCTCCTCAAAATGGCCTGCAGCAGAAAAACATCCCCAAATTATCACTGACCCACCTCCATGCTTGACCGTGGGGATGGTATTCCTCGGGTCATAAGCTTTGCCTTTCTTACACCAGACATACCCCTAATCCAGGCCTATCCAAATTCCTTCTGACATATTCGAATCAACCTTTCATGTGCTTTTTGGTCAAGAGTGGAGTGCGTCGTGGAGTCTGCCCATGAAGTCTCTGATTGTTTAGTGTTCTTCTTATGGTTGCCACTGACACATTTGTCCTGGCCTCCATCAGGTCATCCTGTAGGTGTTTTGCAGTAACACAGGGGTTTTTCTTAGTTGTCCAGAACAGATGGCTAAGGCAATTCAATTAAATTCAATTCAATTTTATTTGTATAGCGCTTTTTACAAAGGGCCTTTGTCGCAAAGCAGCTTTACAGAATTAGAAACCAGGCCCCAAGAGTACGCCTCGGGCAACAGTGGCAAGGAAAAACTCCCTGGAAACAGGAAGAAACCTTGAGCAGAACCTGACTCAGTAGAGGAACCCATCTGCCGCTGGTTGACACCGGTTTGTAGAAACAATGGTTTTAAACAGAAAGCCAGATTAAATAAAAGTACATAAATGTCCAATAACTTGAAGCACAGATGGCAGGAACACCAATGGGTGGCACTGTCAGGCAAGGGGACAGCCTTGGTGCTACAGCTGAATCAGCAGTGGCAGGAGGGAGTTGTGCAGCTGGTCTTGGGCTGAAGCTCCAGGCCAGGAGGGGGTGCGCAGGAAAGTTGGCTAGCGCTCCGGGCAGAGCGGGGAGAAGAGGAAAGTAACATTGTTAGGGGGTCCAGATAGTAATTGGTCAATCACAGCAGGAGGGAGAGGTACCTGCGTGCGATAAGGAGAACCCCGGCAGAATAAGGCTATGGCAGCGTAGCTAAGGGAAACAGAGGCAGTGGCCAACACATCCATGAGGGCAGGCTTGAGACGGTCACCATCAGACTATGACTGGTTATACTTAACAAAGCATTACCAACAATGATCCACTGACAGCACTGACCGCCAAGTCCACCAGAGATTCTATAGCTTATGCCAGCCACCCACTCCTGCCCCTCAACTATAGGACAGACAAAAGAGATATGTTTTTATCCAACCTTAAATAAGGTGATAGTGTCTGCACCCCGAACATGAGCAGGCAATTTGTTCCACAGGAAAGGAGCACGATAGGAAAAGGCTCTGCCACCTATGGAACTTTTAGTTATTCTCGGAATAACAAGGAGGCCTGCACCCTGCGAACGGAGTATTCGTGAGGGAGTATAAGGATGAAGTAAATCTTTTAAGTACAGAGGGGCAAGCCCATGTAAGGCTTTAAAAGTCAGAAGTAGTATTTTGTAATCTATTCGGAATTTAACAGGCAGCCAGTGAAGTGAAGCTAACACTGGGCTGATGTGCACAAATCTCCTTGTTCTAGTAAGAATATGAGCTGCTGCATTTTGAATCAGCTGGAGCCCTTTCAGAGAGGAATTTGCACATCCAGACAAAAGAGCATTGTAGTAGTCTAATCTTGAGGTAACAAAAGCATGCACTAGCTTTTCTGCATTATCTAGGGACAGTATCTTCCGAATTTTGGAGATATTCCTTAAGTGATAAAAAGCAACCCAAGAGATGTTTTCAATATGTGCATCAGACGCAAGATCTGGATCAAAAGTAACACCAAGGTCTTTGATGACAGCACTTGAGGTGATGCAAATTCCATCAATGTTTGGCATATCATCAGATAATTTACATCTGAAGGACTTGGGCCCCACTACCATTATCTCAGTCTTATCTGAGTTTAGCAAAAGAAAGTTATGATTCATCCATTTCTTTATGTCTTGAAGACAAGCTTCCATTTTTGACAGCTGGACAACTTCCTCAGGTTTGACTGATAAATACAACTGTGTGTCGTCATCATAGCAGTGGAAGTTAATGCCATGTTTGCGAATAACTTGTCCCAGGGGAAGCATATATAGAGAGAAAAGCAAGGGCCCAAGCACAGATCCTTGTGGTACTCCGTATCTAACCCTGGATTTATAAGAGGAGTCATTGTTAAAGTGCACAAATTGATATCGATCTGATAGATATGATCTAAACCAAGAGAGAGCCTGTCCACGGAGGCCTACAAGATTTTCAAGTCTATCCAACAGGATCAGGTGATCAACGGTGTTGAATGCTGCACTTAAATCTAGAAGCACAGGTACAGAGATGCAGCCACTGTCAGAAGCGAGGAGTAGATCATTGAGTACTTTGACCAGGGCTGTTTCAGTGGTGTGGAAGGGTCTAAAACCAAATTGAAAAACTTCCAATATATGATTGGGGTGCAGAAATGAACAAAGTTGTTTTGAAATGAAACGGGAGGTTCGAAATGGGCCTGTCGTTGGACAAATCATTCACATCTAAGTTTGGCTTCTTAAGAAGTGGTTTGATGACTCCAAGTTTAAGAGTCTGTGGTATGTGTCCAGATGCTAAAGAACCATTGACAATATGTCGGAGTGGTTGCTCCAATCACTGGTAGTAGCTCCTTCAAAAGCTTTTTTGGGATAGGGTCTAGAAGACAAGTAGAAGATTTTGAAGAATTAACTATGGTATTAAATTCAACAAGCTCTATTGGAGTAAAAGAGTTCAGATAGGCCATCGGTCGTTCTGAGGATTGTGCATCTATGTGTTGAGTGGATGGAAGAACAGACCCTATAGGAGGGGTGGCAGAAGAACTTTGAATCTTGTCCCTGATTTTTAAATTCATGAAATCATTGCTACTAAACGATATTGAGACACAGGGATCAACATGATTCTTAGTCAATCTGGCAACAGTTTGGTGCCTAGGATTGTTTCTATTTTCATCAATTAAGGTAGAGAAATATGATGAACGTGCTGTGGAGAGGGCATGTTTGTAGGTTAGCAGGCTATCTTTCCAGGCATGGAGGAATACCTGCAATTTCGTAGAGCGCCATTTGCGCTCAAGTTGGCGTGAAACTTGCTTGAGAGCATGAGTATGTTGTACCAAGGTGCTAATTTCTTATGGCCAACTTTTCTTTTCTTAAGACGTGCAATATTATCCAGGGTTCTGCAAAGTATGTTATTTATGTTGTCAGTCAGCTGATCAATTGAGTTAATGCTCGTTGTGTATGCATTTTGGCTGGAGCCAAGGAAATCCCCACAGTGCACAAACAAGCTCATTAATAAAAGCATTTGCAGTCCTGGAGGAAAGCTTACAACTAAAGTAGAAAGTAGGATCTGGTGACACATGAAAAACTTGTGAAATTTGAAAAGACAGGATTATTAGGCATGACTGCTATGTTTGCTATTTCTGTGTCATAAGTTAAGACCAGATCGAGAGTATGGTTCTGGGAATGTGTGGACTGATGTATATGTTGATCAAAGCCAATAGATTCAGTGATAGACAGAAATGCTGATCTGAGATGATCACCTTCACTAACCATGTGAATATTAAAATCTTAATTAATCTTAAAACTTTATCTGAATTAACAACGAGGCTGGAAAGGAAATCGGCAAACTCAAGTAAGAAACCACTGTATAGCCCTGGTGGCCTGTATACAATTGCAAGGACAAAACTGACTGCTTTTTTGTCCGGATGTGCAAAACATAGAACAAGCACTTCAAAAAAAGTTTAAATCAAAGCCAGATTTCAAAGTAGCAAGGAGATTGGCATTATATACAGATGAAATGTTGGCCTTTCTCCCACAGCCAGGCAGGTTTGCTGTCGTGTCATAACATACAGAACTTCTGTATGATTCTGCAAATAGTGTCTCTAAGAATGTTCAATGTTTGGGAACTCTTCTTATACCTAATTCTAGTGCAATTAAATTATTTCTTCTCTCAGCTTTTGGGAGACCTCCTTAGTCTTTACCATGGTTGCAACTGACCTTGAACACATTCATGGGTGGGGTTGATGATCATCATATCTGAAGAAAACTAAGGGTTGTTAAGGCTTAATTATGTTTGAACTCAACTTTGGGCTATATAGACTAGCACGCGGTTTTTAAAACATCAATATTATATAGGGGTTGAATAATCGTGACATGGCCATATTAACAAAATATCCTGTTACTGAGGAATACTACATCATGCATTTTCCTTGTTCATTTTATGTATCACTCAACTGATAAAAAGGTAATTCAAAGCAAAATCTAGCTCTTCAGAAAAGCTTTAAGTTCTAAATCCTTACAATCTTTGGGGGGTTGAATATTTCCGATTGCAACTGTATATAACTATACTATCAGGCGGTGGTACAGTTAAAGTAACGGACGTTGATGCAGGCATCAGTTTGTTACAGGTGCACACGAGGTCTGGCTCTCGTGGAGTGGCATAATTGGCTCGTCGCTCCGAGGGAGGGACTCGGCAGGGCTAGTAGGATCGACTTGAAGTCATGGTCACAGGCTATGAGACGAGATGGCTTGAAGAAGGCGTGTTGTTCTCATGATCACCAGATCCATCTGGAACATGTGTGTCTTTGTGAATCCAGTCCGCGTTTTCGTTTCTCCCTCGTTATTGTCCTATTACCCTTTCATGTGTCTCACTTGATGTTTATTTGTTAGACTGCCCTCACTCCCATGCCTTGTCTAGTTTGTCTCATTTCCCTGTGTATTTATACCTGTCCTTTTCAGTTGCATGCTGCTAGTTCGTCTTGTCCTGAGCCCTTTATTCCTTCCCCCAGTTCTAGCCTCCTTGTTTCCTTGTCCTTGCCCTTGTTCCTGAGTCCTTGCCCTTGTTTATCTAGATTTGCGGTTTTGACCCCTGCCTGCTTCCCTGGACTCTTCTTTGGTTGTTGTGGATATCGGTACCTCTGCCTTGTTGGACTGACCCCCTGGTTTTTGACCTTGGCCTGTTTTTTGACTCCGCTCTGTCTGCCCCTGCGTTTGCAATTAAACCTGCCATTTTTTCTGCACCCCTGTCTGCTTTTGGTTCTTCTGTTCCCCCTGGCATAACAGTGATCTTGCCTTTAATATGTACCACGTTGCCTAGCCTGTCCCTCACCACCCTGGCACTGTACAAAAAGTGAGGACACTCTGGATGAAAGACTTATAAAATGTTGGGCCTTAGTAGACCTTGCTGTTATGTTACGACCAGTAATTTCCACATAAATACCACCTATAATTACAGGTGACATGTGTGCCGTGACTTTCTTTCTGAACAAATGTTGTTGCTTTTATTGAATATAAACAAAACTGAGTTGTTCTGACACCAAGCATGGAAAAGATCAATTTATAAAGAAATTGATTTTCATATTCTGGAAGAAGACGGAGGTTGAATCAAAATTGTGGCTTCAGGAAATTACGACACTTTCACACTTGAACAATGAAAGGGGGAAAAAACTCAAAAAGACTCAAAAACATAAGACACCAGGCAATCCAATCCAGGAAAATTCCAATGTGACAACTTACCCCACATATTGTTACAACTTACCCACGGTAACCTCTACTTAACTGTCTATAACTGAACTGAAAAAAGATATGAAGTATGTGAATACAAAATATGTGCCTGAGACTTTGATTTGGTATGACATTTATTCCATTGTGATGTATTGCGCCCAAGAAATGTAAAAAAAGAGTGAAAAGTGTGACAATATGCCCGACTCTCCCCTTAATTAATTGCCATCGTGAAAAGCTTCCTCAAGCATTGCACATTTGGACTGGCACAAAATAATTGCAGTTTCTTTTTTCAGATGCCAGTGTTCCCAGATGTTATAATTAGACTTTGTTTAAAATGTGTATCTGTCAGTACTCCTTTGCGTTCTTCATAAATCAGAGCAGGTATAGTTTGCTATCATCAAATACACTTGAATTTGACAACTTGTTTGCTTCAATGGCACCACTCACCTCTGGCATGTCTGAAAGGTTGTCTGTGAACAAACTATTTATTAGGAATGAAAGCGTAGGACAATTTGGATGTCTGATGTTATTTTATGTGTGTGGGTGTGTGTGTTTAACTGAGGGTGTGCATACAGTAGCCTGAGTGTGTTCATTCAATGACTATTACAGAGAATGCCAGATTTGATTTTCCAATTCTTAATCATGTTTTCACATTATAAACCTGATCTCAGACCAAAATAAATACGATATAAATCTGATACGTTTCCTTTTCTCAGCAAGTTCCCCTAATCAAGGGAAAATATATTTCATTATGCCCAAGAAAGAAAATGCCTTGCATTTGTACCTTCTGTCTCCATTAGAATCACATCCTATCTAAATCAAATCTACAAAATGTCCTGTTGTTCTTCATGAAGTCAGCAGGGAAGTTAACCTAAACGTATATGGACCTGGAGAGTGTCTTCTCTTTTCTTATGTGATAGTTCAGTGGTTAGGCACTGAAGTACCCGTGTGTATGCTGGTTTCCATTCCAACAACCAACCACAATTACAGTCCAAGAATTGCATATGCATACAAGGAAGAATAAAATTCACATGTTCATATTGTGCTTATTGTGTGACACCTGACCACCATAAACATGGCTCATGGAGCATCAAGAAATGATCCTGCAATTTCATATAGTTTCTTACAGTAAACTGAGAGAGAGAGAGAGAGAGAGAGAGAGAGAGAGAGAGAGAGAGAGAGAGAGAGAGAGAGAGAGAGAGAGAGAGAGAGAGAGAGAGAGAGAGAGAGAGAGAGAGAGAGAGAGAGAGAGAGAGAGAGAGAGGTTCTGTTGAGGTGTGTTGTTCAGTCAAGCTGCTGATTGCAAAAGCTGAAATGTGTTTGGTATTCAACTGGTATTTACTACAGTGCTTTTAGAAATTAACAAATGCATTATAATAACTATTTCTTTATTTTGCAAACAGGGGCTCAAACCAATGGATCACAATGGTCTATCAGATCCATATGTTAAGCTGCACCTGCTGCCAGGAGCCAGTAAGGTAATTATATCTCCTTCTATGGAACCAACAGTTTGCAGGCGGGAAGATTCTGGTTAGCCCTCTGGGCTCATGCAGCTGCTGGTCACATATATAAGGAAGTCTTTCAGTGATCCTTTTGTGGACTTTACTGAATCTCATCCATACAGGGGATATATAGAGAGTATAATTTGATTGACTTGCATTTTTGATTGATTGATTGATTGGTTGGTTGTTTGTTTGGTTGAGCATTATGTTGGATTGGTTAGTTGGTTAATTGTTTGTGTGGTTGCATGTGACTGATATTTTCATTGTTCACCTGTGCCTCATATCTTCCTCCTGTTCTGGTTTATGCCATTCTGGACCTAAAAGATTTACTGGGGCCGGTTGCACCAGCTGGATGTAAAAATGCTAGTGTTAAGTGTTAAGTCGGTCATAGGGTGATCTCTCTTTGATCAATTAGAGACGTTTTAACATGTGAATTTGTTTTAACATGTCAATCCTTATCAGAGTTAGATAATGTGTGGCAGCCATACTGTAACATGCTCCAGATGTTTCTCCTTGGATTTCTGCTGGCATCTCGTCCTTCTGCTTGCCTCTTTGTAAGACCTCCATAAAGAAATTGGTATTTAGGTATTTTTAATACTTTTCTTGCCATACCATGCAGGATTTTCACCTTTAAAATATTACAAAACCAAAATGCTCAGTCAGTACTATGATGCACTGACAAGCTGTGTCTGTGTTCACTTCAGCCAATACCTACTTGTTTTTAGTCTACGAGTATTCTAAAAACTCCTCAAGCCGCTTCTGGGCCTGGGCCCTTATTTTTGTACTGTATCAGAAAAGCATGTGTCTAATACATTGAATATGTTCTATGATCTAATAGGAGGGCATGAGGAGACGTGTATGGATTGGCTACTACAGTGGTGAGCTGCCTTTGCAAGAGATTAGCCTTGGTGGCTAACCATTAGCTAAGCAAGTGGCTGTCTAATGTTCTGTAAAATTACAGTAGGTAGCTGCCGTTATTAGCTAACTAATTTAAGTTCTGTATGTCAGCTGGCGGGCCATGATGGCTGGGTCCCACTACACAGTACTACTGCTTTTGTTTTTGGGAGATTCTACCAGATTATTTCCTCTACTGGGCAGGGAGCTCATGCCTAGTTTCGTGGATTTTAAAATGGCTTTTTTAGAAGGTCACTACTAAAGTGGGGTTGTGAATAGGGGCGTAGATGTTTTTGTCTATAAAGTACGCCTTTTATTAGGCTTCTTCATGTTCAGCTTCTGGAAAACATGCAATTCCATGCAATCGTGTGGTCAGCTCACTTCAATAAATGTAAAGTTGGCCTTTTGTCAGTTTCTTGCTTCAGGCTTCCTTTCTGACATTACATTACATTACATTACATTACATTAATGGCATTTGGCAGACGCTCTTATCCAGAGCGACATAACCCTGTGGAACTTAATGGCTCTGATTCCACTAATCCTCCCCAAATGCGTCAAGAAACCAACCATCTTCACTGAGCAGATGTTATGGAAATCTTGCCCGCCTGTGGCCCTACATGACATGATGGGCAATCATATGTCTGAAAAACAACTGTAAGCAAGAAATGTCATGATTCCAGTATTGTGGCGAGCATAGCTGCCCTGGGGACGAGTGCATTTGCTGATTTGTGTCACCAAATATCCACATTGACACAATTCCAGCTAGGCTAACTGGAAGGGGTGAACTTCCTTCTGGTAGCTTAGTTCTTTGTGGTCTCAGGTTAAAGACACTTTGTCCAGCCACTTTTACTTAAGCAGCAGTTAACTATATTGAAGGTTACACATTCAATTATAACTGAAGCTAAAACTTTCAGTTACCCTATTAGTGGTCCAGCACTCTGAATATTGAACCCAGTATACCTGGAGATTACCCAGTTTATTTACCTTACATGTAAAATTCTTCAGAGGGAATCTCTCTACAATCAAGAATTCAGATGCCTCTATTGACTTCATTGGTGGATCATTCCATCAGCATGAGAAAGGAACCACAATCAAACATGTACAGTTGTGTTCAAGAAAATAGCAGTACAACATCAGTAACCTGATGAACCACTGTTATTAGTAGTAGTGATATTTCTGCATGGCAAATACTTTACTTGTAGATGTAGCATTTTTCTATTACAATAGAAAAACAACAGACCCAACTGTCATGACATGCACGCTGCTTGTTCTGAGTAATTGACTCATTCATTGAAATGGGCATGTTCAAAATAATAGCAGTATGGAGTTTAATTTGAGAATTAATTCATTCTGTGAAAAAACGGGTGTCATTAATTGTCTTTTATTAAGGAAGAAGGGAAGCAAATGTTTGGGTGGTTTTAACGTCATTTGATTAAAAAGTGATTTGGAGTTGATTGGAGAGGGTAAAAAGTATAAAGAAGTGCAGCAAATTGTAGGATGCTCAGCTAAATGATCTACAATTACCTGTACAATAAAGTGCTGTTACAGTCCAAAGACGTTTGATCGAAGCTAAGCTATCAGCGAGAAGCACCCGTAAAGCACCATTGTTGAAAAAAGGGCATGTGCGGTTAAATCGGTAAAAATTGACTGACTCTACTTATTGTACACATCACTGTACCCTGTATAAGAAAGCTGGACTGCCCTCACTCTCAGCCCGTAGGCAATACCATTAGTTAATTTTGATTTATAAAGCTGTAATTGGTCAGCTCCCACTGTATTTCTGTTCTTTGCTAGAGTGGACGAACACAAATTCATATGCATTGAGATCATCTGACTTCATTTTGTTTAATGTTCCAAAAGGACGTACTGGCTTTGGTGAAAAAGCTTTCAGCTATGCTGCTCCCTCAGCATGGAAGAAGCGACATGAAAAAAATCCAGCTTAATATACTGATTCCATTATAACATTTTTAATGATACAATGGACACTGTATGCACTTGTTTTGCCTAAAGTTTAGGTAGAAAGAAGAACCTCGGGGGTCGTGTTACAGTACCAAACAAACTAGAAAATACTAAACAAACTTTGTCAACCTAGATAAATATATAGGTCTATGAGATAGCTTGTCCTTTGATGTTTGTTATGATTTTTAAGAGCTAACCATATCAAACATGACCACTTTTGGCTCAGGGTAAGGTGATATGGTTAAATACTTACTAGCATTGTGGGCTAGCAAACACAAGAATGCGGTGATATAAGATAATCACAGGCACTGGACTTTCAGTTTTAGAAAGCATCTCATTAGTTACATTCCGAATATAACTCGGAGTGGTGCATGTCAGCAGTTTTTAGGAAATTGCGAAGTCACCATGCATATGCAACAACACTGTTGTGAGCTTTTTGAGAGATAAATGAGACCAATAACTTTTTTATCTTGAAAAACAACTTATTAGGTTCATGCAATGTATAAAATTAACAGATTTCCTGAAACTCACATTACTAATGGAATGGACTGCCTTCTGGGATTCCGATGCTCAGGAGTGCGGCAGTTCTCACTCAGCACCCGAATCCATGCAAATAAATCTCCTTACGTTCCAGTGGTGCTGGGACATCCCTGGCTCCAACAACACAACCCCCAAATTGACTGGATTCATGACACCATCACAGGCTGGAGCCCGGGCTGTCACCTCTTCTGTCTCCACTCCGCTTCCAGCTCATACTCCTCTGTCCTGTCCTGAGAAAGCGCCTCTTGACTTGACCAACGTACCCTCCACAAAGTCTTCAGTAAATCCCATGCCAGCTCTCCTCCGCCCCATCGCGCTTACGATTGTGCCATCAATCTGCATCCAGATTCTAGGCGACTCTTGTCCCTGTCAGCCCCTGAAACCAAGGCCATGGAGACTATAAAAGAAAGAAAGATAAATCACTCCGCCCCTATATCGATTATCGTGGACTGAACGATATCACTATTAAAAACCGTTACCCCATCCCACTCATCGACACTGCTTTCACCTCCTTGCAGAGCTGCAATTACTTCACCAAGCTCGACCTGCGCAACTCCTACCACTTGGTGCGCAGCAGAGAGGGGGGATGAGTGGAAGACAGCATTCAACACACCCAAGGGCCACTATGAGTATCTGGTGATGCTGTTTGGGCTCACTTATGCGCCGGCTGTGTTCCAGGCGTTGGTGAACGACGTTCTGCGAGATATTACCTCCTCCTTCGCCTTTGTCTATCTTCTCCCCCACTCTTGAAGAGCACGTCCAACATGTCTGGCGAATATTTCAACGTCTCCTGGAGAACCAATTGTACGTAAAAGCAGAGAAGTGTGAATTCCACAAACCCACCGTCCACTTGCTTGGGTTTGTGGTCCCGGGGCAAGTCCACGAACCAGGGACTACTTTAACCCCTCACCATTCTGCACTGCCCATGGTCTCACATAGCTCTGGACTTCATAATGGGTCAGCCTGCTTCCAAGGGTATGACAATCATCCTCACCATAGTTGATCAGTTTTCAAAATCTGCCCACATCCTTCCCCTTCCCAAATTACCTTCCACCACGGTGGAACTACTGGTCACTCATGTATTCCGCCTGCACAGCCTACCCCTGGAGGTCACTTCAGACAGGGGGCCCCAATTCACTAGTTGTTTCTGGTCGTTGGGGCCAAGGTACAGCTATCCTCTGATTTCCACCCTCAAACAAATGGTCAGAGCGACTCAATCAAGAATTGGAAAAGAGCCTACACTCCATGGTGGAGAAGTCGCCTGCCGGCTGGATGGAGTCTCTTTCATGGATTGAGTATGCACACAATTCCCTACCCGTCTCTGCTACTGGGCTGTCTCCATTTGCCTGCTGCCTGGGTTACCATCCTCATCTCTTTCCGGAGGAAAAGAGAGGTAGAGGGTTCCTGCAGCTCAACTCCTGGTGAGTACGGCGCACTTGGAAGAGGGCATGCTCCACATTTCTGCGGCATGTCAGCCTCATGAAGAGGTTTGCTAACCGCCATCAATGCCCCGCCCCTCAGGACAAGGTTGGGCAAAGAGTCTGGGTCTCTTCCTGGGACATTCCTCTCCACACCCCTTCCCCCTGTCAGGGTTGGAGGTAGTACTGGTTGTGGCCACCAGGGGAGCGTATTACTTTCACCTGGTGGTCATTAGTGCCTACTTGATGTCTACCTCCTGAAGGTATTTAAAGCCCTCATTTCACCTCAGTCTTCGCTTCGGTGTTACTGTTCGCTCTGCCACCTAAGCCGGTATTAGCACATGGTAGACTCAGCATTTAACGAGTCAGGTATTGTGCTGGTTCTGGGTTCTCATTGTGATCAGAAAAGGTAAGGAAAGGGTCCGCCTTCCTGTAGGTTCTTTTGTTCTTTGTTTCTTTTTGTTTTCGGCTCATGTGAGTCCATGGGTGAGGGACGTTGTCCCCGGTATTTTGTATTTTGGTTTGTGTGTTTTTTCAGAGCTGCGACTCCTGAGTCTTTATTTTTGTTCGCCCAGTCTTTTATACTGGGTTGTACTTTTATTTTGGGTTTTCCCCGGTCCGGGGTAGGAGTGCAAGCCTTTATGCACTCATTTTTGGCACAGTGCGCCAATCACTCTGAGCAGACGCACACTCCCACAACTCCACCCGTAGAGACCGATATAGACTCCGAGGGGGGCGAGGAGGAGGCTAGGGGGTTCCCCAGCCCTCAGGCTAGTCCTCAGGTGTCGGATGAGCAGGCGGAGAGTCAGGAATGGGACTCCGTCTGTGACTGGAGTCCCCCCGTGGACGAGGGGGAGGTCAGTGATGTCACTGACCGGGACTCTGAGAGATCCTTGCAGGACTCTGACAGTGGAGATGAGGGGCGGATGATAGGGGCGATTGCGTTTCCTCTCCCGCAGAATGTTCCCAGGGAATATAGGGAGGTAGCGGAGGTGTTTAGCAAACAGCGAGCCACTACGTTACCTCCGCACCGACCCTATGACTGTGCCACTGAGTTATTCCCTGGAACGTCTCCACCTAGGGGGTCACTGTATTCGTTGTCGGCACCGGAGAGCAAGGCTATGAACGAATACATTCGCGATGCATTAGCTAACGGGTTTATTAGACCATCTACGTCACCAGCGGGCGCCGGGTTCTTTTTTGTGAAAAAAAAAGGACGGGAGCCTGAGACCCTGCATAGATTATAGAGGGTTGAATATGATAACCATTGAAAATAGGTATCCCCTACCGCTAATGAACTCCTCGTTCGAGCGCCTGCAATCTGCATCTGTCTTTACTAAACTCGACCTCCGTAATGCGTACAATCTTGTACGCATATGCGAGGGCGATGAGTGGAAAACGGTGTTTAATACCCACACCGGGCATTACGAACATCTAGTCATGCCGTTCGGTCTCACTAACGCTCCCGCAGTATTTCAGGCACTGGTGAATGATGTGCTCAGGGAGATGTTGGAGAGATTTGTGTTTGTCTACCTGGACGATATTTTAATATTCTCCAACAATCTCACCGAACACATTCAGCACGTGACCCAGGTCCTCACTCGTCTTTTGGAGGCTCGCCTATTTGTCAAGGCAGAGAAATGCATTTTTTGCGCGAATACCGTATCTTTTCTTGGGTTTATTGTGTCTGAGGGGAGAATTGAAATGGACCCAACGAAAGTAGCGGCCGTTAAGAACTGGCCTACTCCTGCGTCAATAAAGCAGGTTCAGAGGTTTTATGGTTTGCAAATTTTTATCGCCGTTTTATCAGAGGTTTTAGCATGGTGGTCGCGCCCATCACTGATCTAGAATACATACAGACTGCCAAGACACGGAACTCGCGGCAGGCCCGCTGGGCCCTATTCTTTGCACGCTTTTCATTTACTCTGACCTACCGTCCCAGTTCCAAAAACACGAAACCCGACGCCCTCTCCAGGGTGTTTGATAACACTGACAGGGAGCACACTCCTCAACCTATCATCCCTGAGGAGCAAATAGTAGCGCCAGTGGTTTGGGAGGTGGAGGCGGCGGTGCGAGGAGCATTGCGCCTCAAGCCGGATCCAGGAGGGGGTCCATCTCATTGCCTTTTTGTGCCCGCTGGGGTTCGGGGGTTCGGGGGTTTGTGGCCGCATGTCCGGTCTGTGCCCATAGTAAGGGATCATTTTGTGGCGCTACCAAAACTACCTTCGGCGGCGGGGACCGCAAGGTTAGTAGTCGACCACGTCTTCAGACTACAGGGTTTGCCCCAGGACGTGGTGTCCGACCGCGAACCCCAGTTCACGTCTAGGTTTTGGCGTGTGTTCTGCTCCTGGTTAGGGGCCTCAGTGTGTCTGTCCTCGGGCTTTCATCCTGAGACCAACAGGCAGACGGAGCGCACAAACCAGACGCTTGAAAACACACTTCGGTGCTTAGCCGCGGCCAACCCCACGTCCTGGAGTCGTCAGCTCGCCGAGTACGCACACAACACTCTGCGCAACGCCTCCACTGGGTTCTCACCCTTCAAGGCTCAATTTGGGTACGTGCCGCCATTGTTCCCGGAACTGGAGAAGGGGGCCGAGGTGCCCTCCGCGGAGGCTTTTGTTTGGCGGTGCCGAGGCACCTGGATTAAAGTATGGGCGGCACTCCTACGGGCTACTGCTACCCAGAAGCGACTGGCCGACAGACATCGCCGGTCGGCTCCTTCCTACAGGGTAGGGTAGAGGGTGTGGCTGTCCACTCGCGATCTGCTATTGCGAGTGGAGTCGCGGAAGCTCGCCCCCCGCTACGTGGGTCCATTCCGTATTGTTAAAAAGATCAACCCAGTTACGGTGAGACTCAAACTGCCCCGGTCCATGAGGATCCACCCCACCTTCCACATCTCACGCCTTAAACCGGTGCTCACCAGCCTCCACGATTAGTTGACGGGGGTACGGCCTATACGGTGCGCCGCATCCTGGCTGAGCGTCGCGTGGGCAGTGGTAGACAGTACCTTGTGGACTGGGAGGGCTATGGCCCTGAGGAGCGCTGTTGGGTTCCCACTAGGAACATTCTGGACCCAGAACTCATCCATGAGTTCCGCAGGTGGGGGGCTGAAGGAGCGTCTGGGGCCGCTCCTTAGAAGCGGGGTCCGGTCAGGGTTGGAGGTAGTACTAGTTGTGGCCACCAGGGGGGCTTATTACTTTCACCTGGTGGTCATTAGTGCCTACTTGATGTCTACCTCCTGAAGGTATTTAAAGCCCTCATTTCCCCTCAGTCTTCGCTTCGGTGTCACTGTTCGCTCTGCCACCTAAGCCGGTATTAGCACATGGTAGACTCAGCATTTAACGAGTCAGGTATTGTGCTGGTTCTGGGTTCTCCTTGTGATCAGAAAAGGTAAGGAAGGGGTCTGCGCGCTAGTGTGTGTACACTGCGACCGCCTTCCTGTAGGTTCTTTTGTTCTTTGTTTCTTTTTGTTTTCGGCTCGTGTGAGTCCGTGGGTGAGGGACGTTGTCCCCGGTATTTTGTATTTTGGTTAGTGTGTTTTTTCAGAGCTGCGACTCCTGAGTCTTTATTTTTGTTCTCCCAGTCTTTTATACTGGGTTGTACTTTTATTTTGGGTTTTCCCCGGTCCGGGGTAGGAGTGCTAGCCTTTACGCACTCATTTTTGGTTGTGATTTTCGCCCTGGTTTTGTAGGGTAGTTTTTATTTTCAGAAAAAAAAAGAAACTAGCGATGTAATTATAAGTTGGGAAGGGATATGTGAATTTATAAGTTGTTAAATACTTGTTAAATACTTGTTAAATCTTGGCACCGCACAGTGGGCCTCATTTATCAATATATTCGGAAATCCGTGTGCAAATGTATGTGGGATCGGAAACTAACTAACTACGTTTGCTGTGTTCACGAAAGACGCATAGACACTGTACGCTAAAATACCAAGTAATCATGAATCAAAGGCGCGTGCACAATTAGCATAAATTGTGATTAGCATAAATTTTTACAATTTTTAAATTTTTTTTAAGAGATATTAGAATAAAGAAAAAAGCTTCTCTGAAGCAGATATTGAAGTTATGTTAATTGAAGTACAACAAGCCAAAAACATACACGGATCAGCCATAACATTAAAACCACGTGCTTAAACCAATTTTTTCACGATTAAAATATCTTAGTACATACCATGATCACGGCTATATAATTTTTCATATTTAAAAAAAGACCTGCCATATTTAAAAATACAAGGGATCTATTCCAACATAAATTTCACCACATGCAATACCATGTAATTCCAGCAGAGGGAAGAAGGGTGAAACTGATTTAGATGCCATGCATTTTTAAATATCACAGGAGGTTTTATTTCTGACTTTATTTCTTGTTACTCTGTTCTTTTCTGGAGTTGCTGAGGGTGAGAGGTGCCGGGCGGGTGTGGGGATACTCACAAGCCACTGGCTGAGCGCCACTATGTTGGAGTTCCACCCAGGGAACGAGAGGGTCGCCTCTCTGCGACTACCTGTTGCTGGGGGCTTATGCACCAAACGGCAGTTCAGAGTATCCGGCCTTCTTGGAGTTACTGGGCGGCATCCTGGAAAGGGTGCCACCCGGAGACTCAATAGTTCTGCTGGGCGACATCAACGCTCACGTGGGCAATGACGTAGAAACCTGGAAGGGGGTGATTTGGAGGAATGGCCTGCCCAATCTTAACCCAAGCGGTGTCTCGTTATTGGACTTCTGGGCTGGTCATGGATTGTCGGTAACAAACACCATGTTCGAGCATAGGATAGCTCATAAGTGTACTTGGTACCAGAGCACCTTAGGCCAAAGATCGATGATCGACTTTGTGGTCGTATCATCAGACCTGCGGCCGTATGTCTTGGACACTCGGGTGAAGAGAGGAGCAGAGCTGTCAACCGATCACCACCTGGTGGTGAGTTGGATCAATTGGCCGGGGAGGCTGCCGGAAAGACCCGGTAAACCCAAACGTGTCGTAAGGGTGAACTGGGAACATCTGGCGGAGGCCTCCGTCCGCGAGGTCTTCAACTCCCACCTCCGGAGGAACTTCTCATGCATCCCAGGGGAGGCTGGGGACATGGAGCCCGAGTGGGCCATGTTCAAAGCCTCCATTGCAGAGGCAGCAAGCAGGAGCTGTGGCCAGAAGGTCATCAGTGCCTGTTGGGGCGGCAACCCAAGAACCCGCTGGTGGACACGAGCGGTGAGGGAGGCCGTCAAACTGAAGGAGGCCTTTCGGGTTTGGCTGGCCCGGGGGTCCCCTGAAGCAGCAGACGGGTACCAGGTGGCCAGAAGGGCGGCGGCTTTGGCAGTCGCTGAAGCAAAAACCCGGGTATAGGAGGAGTTCGGGGAGGCTATGGAGAAGGACTTTCGGTTAGCCTCAAGGAAGTTCTGGCAAACCATCCGATGACTCAGAAAGGGAAAGCAGGGCTTGTCTCAGGCTGTTTTCAGCAGGGGAGGAGAACTGCTGACCCAGACTGGGGATGTTGTTGGGCGGTGGAAAGAGCACTTCGAGGAGCTCCTGAACCCAAACAACACGTCTGTGGAAGAGGCAGAGCCCGAAGACTCGGGGCAGTCTGCACCTATATCCCTGGCGGAAGTTGCTGAGGTAGTCAAAAAGCTCCACAGTGGCAAGTCGCCGGGTGTGGATGAGATTCGCCCTGAGATGCTGAAGGCTCTGGACATTGTTGGGCTGTCTTGTCATACCAGTTGTATGGACATTTTTTGGTATTCCAGTGTCATACAAATATGAACTGTATTTTCGAGAGAGCTTGTTTGTCATTGACATTAACATTATAAGCTACCACAGAACCCGAGTTTGGCATGTACTGTAGTTGCATGAGGTTTTGTAAAGATTTATTTATTTTACTATGCAATAGTCCAATGGCATTCCTTAGGATTCAAGGTTTTCCTATAACATAATGTAGATGTAGTCCCAAAATCATAGCTCCTGATTTCTTGCATAAACAATAGCTAGAATGATAAAAGTCAATGCTTAACAGTTACCTTTCATTTAAAAATTTAAAAGTAAATGTATATTAATAATAGATTAATAAATTGTAATTTAGTTTACAAATAATTAGAATTAGAATTCTTGAGGCGCAGATGCAGATGAAGCCTTAATTTAATTTGAGATTATCCATACAAAACTGCATTTATTACAGGATTAAGATTAATCTGTGTTCATGTAACAGGCCCCTATTTTGTTATTGACCATCATTGTATATTACAGCCCATGGTAATGCTTACATTATGTCACATGAGTTACACAGAGTTCTTAAAAATAGAATGGTTATTTATTGTATCTTATTTATTGATATATCAATTACCTACCACATCAGACGTGAGGTTTTGGTAAGCCTTTCTCCCGCAATCTTGAGAAAGTCTTTGCCAAAACATTGGCTCAGGTGTGGTAGTTATATGATATGAATAAATAAAAGAAATAACCACTATCTTTTGTGTGCCCCTGATAATACTGTTTCTTCATTTGTCACACACTTGATGTCATATACAAAATATATCTTCAATTAGCATAGGATTCGTGATGAATTTCTATAGCCATACTGTTGTTTAGGCTGCACCATTCTGGAAACTTTAGATTTGACTCAGATTCTAGCTCAGAGACTTGAGACTTGACTTTGACTTTAGCTCAGAGACTTGAGACTTGACTCAGGCTTGCATTTGATGACTTGTGCACATCTCTGATGTTCTACAATGGCCATCTCAGTCTCCAGGCTTAAATGTGGTCTTAACTGAAGACGGAGTTACCCCAAGGATATCAATGATTCTGGAGGACTGGTCAAAAATCCCTCCAAATGTGTTATCTAACTGTATTAGAAATTATAGGAAAAGACTCATGGCTATCATCTTTGCCCAGGGTGCCAATAATTGTGGAACCTGTTTTTTGGGGAAAGCCTACTGTACATGATCTCATTTACGTTTTATCACCGTATGACTGCGTGTTCCCTAGATCCTGCCAATGGTTATTTAAGCGACTAAATTTTTTTCTCCAGAAAGTAAACTTTGAAAATGTACATTACATTTTGTCTTGTCCTGTTTTATACTTGCAGAGGAGCTGGTTGAATTAGAAAATATACAACAGAAACTATCGATAGTAGTTAATCTAGCCAAAGTACACTGGAAACATAGAAGGCCCTCAGTGTGTTTGATTTCTTGAAGCATGAATGCTAATCGGTTAAATTATTTGACTTGTCTTTAGAAACCCTTTTTTCGTGTTAATATCCAGTTGGTCGTATGTATCGACTATTGTGAAAGTTCATGTAAGTTCAATGTAAGTTATTATTATATTATACACTTATAGCTCCGACTTGGAGTTAACCAGTTGTAACTTCATAGCAACTGTTATAACATCTGCCAATAAACTGTCACTAGCTTCTGAGCAGCTAATTAGTGACATACTCTATGTGGTTCCTTGGGAACAATAAAATATACAGCCTTTAAAAATGCCTGTTATTGTTAATTGTTTATTCTGTCAAAAAATGGACAAGGAAAAGTTTATTGTCCTGGTTAGGAGATATATGAGAGCTCTATGACCTTAAATCAAAACATTGTTGCTACAGTAATTGTTTAGATGTATATAGCCTACACAAACTATATTCCACATAGGACTGGAATAAAAATGGACAGAGTCAGTGTAAAATATGGTGCAGCTTGCTGTGCTGCATCCTACATGCTGGATACGCACTGAAGCTGTTCCGTGTGTGGTGCAAAATGAGGGTTATAAAACATCTTTGTTTACCCAACGGTGTATGTCTGTGAACAGAATCCAACATTAGCTTGGAACAAAAACGGGATGTTCTGGAACAGACTGGTTCTATGTACGGTTCCACTTCAAGTACTGTTTCACTCGCTGAGACAGACTACCTCTTTTTCTGTATAGTGAAAATAGCCTTTCACACAGCAATGGGATTATGGGAGGTCAAAGGAAAAATCCAGCCATTTGTATTCTTTTTAATGCATTAATAACTTTTTATTAATATTTTGCATTAGGCTATCACTTTATCTGAAAGCCCTACTGTAAACTCATGTTTATTACAGGATGGCAGTGATTGTTATCCAGATTCAGTCTGACCCACATAGGTTACTGGGGACCTCTCTTCCTAATAACTTTTAATTTTGAATGCAAAACAAATAAGTTCACAAGAATGTGCATTATAACACATATATTTATAAAGATTATCAATACTTGCCGCCACTGTATCATACTGCAGTACTATGCTGAATCACTGTTTCCACCCACTTCTAGTAGTTTCACACAGAGCACAAATTTCCCTGTGGATGTCTCCATTAACATCTTTGAGAAATAGCAAATCCTACAATTTGATGCACTGTCTAGGTAAACACATTTTGTTCCTTCAATGAAAGCAGTTTTGGATCCGCTGATTTAGAACAGGGAATTGCTCAGTAAATATTTAATTGATTTTTCGTAAACTTAAAGTGGTTGTTTTTGTTTAGCATTGGTAGATCGCCTGTGTTGTGACACTGTCTAGTAGCCCCAAAAAATTATAAGACCAAGCCTCCCATATCAGGACTAGTGAGACGGGTGCCGACCCAAAATGCACGACTCAGACAAAAGGGATGTAATAAAGTCCCGTCAGGGCTTTATTCAGGGAATGTCCAGTGAGCGTAGTCAAAAAACAAGCAAAGTTCATACACGTGAAATCCAGCCAAAACCAATGTACAGTACAGGCAGTCTCGTAATCAGTACACCATGCAAAAAGTCCAGTAACCAGGAAAGCTGTCAGCAGGGGGAGAAGTACAGGCGGGTGGCAGGCAGAAACACAAAGACAGCAGGCAAAGTTTGTGGTACAGGCAGGCAATGGTCAACAAAACAGTCAATAACACTGGTCAATAAACAGGCTTGGCTCTTAACGGGTAGACAATAGCTTGCCAACACCGCTAAAAAGTGCACTGACAAACAGGAGGCAACAATTTTGCAAAGAAATTACATGGAACTGAACTTAAATGCAGGTGTAGATGGGTGCAGACAATTAGCTTGAGAGCAGCATGAGAATGGAAATCAGGTGTGGAGGATTGACAAGTTAACAAGATAATTAGTAATCGTTAGTAATAAACCTATCCTGCCCTAGCGTTAGTAAATTAGTAAATGACATGCACAAGAAATGTAAGGAAAACATGAACACATGGTTAGAATGTTAGTATTACCCAATCCTGATCTAGCGTTAGTAGATTAGTAAGTAGACACAGGAAAATGAAACAATTAGGGAAGCATGAGTGACAGAAAGGGAGAGAGAGAAAGCATGAATGCAAGGTTTGCAGAAAGACACAAAAAAGTGTATGCTAATCAAGGAACAGAACATAACATGAAACAAACATAAATTGTGACATAACAAGTCTGCAAAACAATGACAATAAACTATATAATGTGATAAGACAAGACTAACAATTAAATCATAACAACTAAACATGAAACGTAGCATGACATGAAAATTAAATGTAACAGGAAATAAAGCATAACAGTCTAGGCGAGACTAGACTAACATAATACGTGACATGACAATAACGTAACTAAGACAATGACTAAACATGAAACATGACGTGACAAACATGAAACGTGACAACTAGCCCAACTTTTAATGACATAAGTAGCTATCAGGAGTATTTGGGGGGTTAGGTGTCATTCAGCACTATTCCTTACTTTAGACCATGCCCCTTTAGAGCATGTTGGCAAATTCTCAGTATTTTCTAAATATGAAATATATTTCAGTGAACATAAAAAACTTCCTGCGCCAGTCAAAAACAAAAACATCTAAAAATGAAATAATATCAAAAACCCCAGAAAGTGTATCATCCTTAATCAAACTAAAATTCTAAAGAAAAATACACCAATTTTGATGAGTAATTATTAAAATGGTACAGTACTCCTGATGCCGTCTACTTCACTAGACTCTCAGCATATTTTAAGATGCCTGTCATATTTCATATTTAGTGTTGGGGGTACTGGGTTGTATTTTAATGAGGAACCATAGTTACATATGTAGTTACAATACATAAAACTAGAATACATATCTTGTATTGTTTGCTTGTTGGAGTAGCAGAAGTAACTCTTAGCATGCTGGAATTGAACAAATGATCAAACATGTTGTGATGTCAAGGGCTACTGTACTGTGGCTTGGACTTTTTTGTGTTTTTATTGTAAACATGGCATTACTGGGCAAAAAAGAAGTTGTGATGTGTGTGCGAGGAAGGTAGAGGCTCTGGCTCCATTGCATCCTAACAAGTTTAACCTTTGTGCTGTTGCCTCCATAACATGTCTGTTGTATTGTAAAATAAATATACAATAATAATAAATCTAATTGATTACTCCATACACTCACTTGAATAGCTATGTATGTCTATCTCCTTTTTTATATTGCTTTTTCTTTCTTCTTTCTCTTTAACGTTCTTATTTTTCTTCATTGTCTCAGGCCAACAAGCTCCGCACAAAGACCTTGCGCAACACCCTAAACCCTGTCTGGAGTGAGACCTTGACTTACTATGGCATCACTGATGAAGATATGGTTCGAAAAACACTCAGGTACTCCATCTCTATTTACGGCGTTTCATTGAAAGACATACATGCACTCAGAATGTGAAACCAACACACTGGAAACTGAATTCATAAACTACAAGAGTATGCTCATCCTGCTACACATTGCTGCTCTACATAATACTAGTCATTCTTTCATTAATTATGAGTGAGTTGAAAGCATTTAAGGTGTGTGGTTGAGGTCGGGGGGTTGCCCTTTTTAACATGGGTGCCCTGTTTTGAAAAACCTTGCGCAAGAAAAACATCACACACAATCTAGGAGCGCACATTGTGAGTGACCCGTTTTTGCACTGGTGACCATCCCCACCTGGTTGGGCAGCTTGTGAGACAAAGTCGACCGGACATGGTTGGTTCATTAAATCCTTCCATCAAAGGAGATTGAGGGAGAGACCAGGGAGATATTGACCAACAGAATGCAGCACTGTATGCCTGAAAAGATTTGGTTCTTTTGTTTTGTGCCTCTTGTAATCTGCATGTATTTGCATAGAGAAGTGGGGAGCCATGGCTGCTTGTCAGGTGAAATCGCTGACACTGCAGACAGACTTGTGAGTCGACGTTACCTATTGTAAAACCATTTAATTTGGCTTGGTGGGGGGTGAATAACAGTAATTGGAGTGGAGTGCACAGGTTTTACTTCATTGTGAAATGAGATTGAAAAAGAGTATGAAATTGAATTACCATTGAGACATTGCATTGCAATATCACTAGTCTGATTTTGTTAGTCATTCTTTTCTTCTCTTTGTGCCTTCAGAGGAGTATATATTACCTGCTTTTAGCAGAGAATAATAATGACTGGTTACATATATGTCTAGAGGCAAGGTGACCAGGCAATGAGCCATGGTTTTGGCATTTAAAAATGATAGATGTGTTACTGTAGCATGAGACCTTTATGCATATGTACATGTGTGTTAATAGGTGTGTATGTTGAGGTATTTTTAATGGGCATGTGTTAGTGGCTGTGTGTATTGTGTGTACAGGTGTGACTGTACATGGGAGCATGTGTGTGTGTTTCATGCATCTGTATGTTATTTAAGGTGAGCCAACCTGATGATTCACAGGCAGTTTGCGCTGGAGATTTTCTTTAGAGTGTCTTTGCCAGTTTCCATGGAAACAAAAATCTGTTTTATGGACCTTGGCTTCAGAACAATTCCTATCATCCATGCAAATAAATGCCTAACAAAATGCATATCCCAAGCAGAAGCAGCAGTAACCATAGGAGGGCTTAATTTATATTGAAGAAACAACACGTTAGAATATTGGCAGCAGCCCCACAAACCTGTACACAGCTCCAAAATCCCTCTCATCTCTGTGCTGATATAATAGTGATAAAGAAAGGATTACTATGTCTGGCTTCCACCATCAAACAAGCAGATCTGTTGACTTCATAGTGATTCCATCTGAGAAGATTGGAAATTAAGAGAGAAAAGAGCATGAAAGGGTGAAGCCAGAACGGCAATAGACCTGGAGAGGGCAGATAGCTCCCATTCCCTTAGGGACCCCTTTTGTGTCTCCTTTGAATGAAAATTGAATGTTTTGGCCCCAGTCTTTACCTTGGCAAATTCAGCTGCCTACATCTAGCCTGGATTAAAGAATCACAGCTTCTATGGGAGGAATTGCAAGACTCAATATTTCTATGTGTTAGGATAATTTGTATTAACCAATCAAAGCAAATCAAGAGAACCGTGAACTATGATTGTTGGCAAAATTTGGCCACAGCAAAAATGAGTTGAACTGCATGGAAACCCTCTTAGATTTGCTTGAAATTATAATTTATTCTCCTATTCCAACATTAGAGGTAGCCACAATTGCAGCAATAAATATTTTAGTTGTAATGAACTATTTTATTGATTTTGCACTTGTCATCCCTGTATATACCAGCCAGAGACAGTCAGTAACCAAAATAAACTGTTTGGAACATCATTAAGAAGAAATATAGCACTTGTCAGCTCAGTAATGACTTTGGACCTGGTAGTCGAAGGAAGACCTCTACAGTAATAACTGAAGAATCCTCACCCTAATAAAGAAACACACTTATCTGATACATCAGGGGCAGATGTGAATGTGTCAGTGACTACTGTCCCCAGAAGTCTTCAGGAACAGAACTACAGAGGCTACACTGCAAGATGCAAGCCACTAGTTATCCACAAAAACAGGATGGCCAGGTTACAGCTTGGTAAGAAATACCTAAAAGACCCAGCAGAGTTCTGGAAAAAAGGTATTTTGGACAGATGAAACCACAATTGACTTGCAGCGTGATTGCGAGTGTTACAACCTCTATGGCAGCATATCTAAAAGAGGTCATGAGAGGGGTGCACATAACCATGACAGTGATCCTGGATTGATAGTACCCCAATAAGACACAGAACAGTAAACTGTTCATCCACATGCAGGGGCAGGGCAGTTGGAGAGACTTGGAGAGAGTATCTCTGTCTTTCTCTTAAGATAAAAGTACAGCATACTTCTTGGTTATACTAATCATCCTGAGTCATTCTGTTGTATCCGTCATTACAAAACTGCCAACAACTTCTCTCTTGCACTGTGAGTGTGACAAGTAAACATCAAAATGTAAATTTAACTATCAGCTCCACGGGGCACTCACAAGACTAAAATAATTAATGATGCATGTGAAGTTGTTTTGAGCAGAGGGGGAAAACATTCAATGAAACAAGCATGCTTCGGTGCCTCCACCGGCTCATAATGATTGGTCTCTGTGCATGAGTTCCTCTCAATCCAAGGCAGTTTAAACTGCATTAATGTCTCTATTAGTTTCACTAAACACCGTGACCATACAGCTTTTCTTTGTGCATGTAAAACTGAGCACTGAGGAAAAAATATGCCCTTTAAACAGTGTTCGGGCCATTTGGACGTTTTGTGATCGGTTAGGTACAGCATACCTTGCATGACGGCACACTTGCGCCTCCTTGAAACCAAAAAACCATAGGTATCAAAATCATGGTGCCTTAACAATTCCTGTAAAGAAAATCAAAGTAAATTTTTGCTTAATGTAGTTAATCTCAGTCAAAAGGATCTAGATTGTGTCATTCCTGAACTTCCTGGTTCAGTATAGAAATGAGGTAACAAGCAAAAAAACGTCATCCCTCAGCATAATATGGCCTAGACGGCCTCTTATACAATCATGCAATTATTGACTAATGTCATTCTTGTGCATGTGCACTAACTGGTTGCAGAAAACCCCCTTGAAACGCTATTGCATTTCAGTAGCATTTTGTGTGTATAGCTTGTTAAATATTAAAATGTCTTAACTAGCTGTGACCAGGAAAGGAACCAGGAAAACAAAACATAATGTCTGTTTCCCTCTGGCAAGTATTTTGGTACTGTATTACTTCCGGAAACAGACTCAGCTCTTTCACTGCTGCCCCCCTACTGTCGGAACCTGCAAGTACGTCAGACCGCTGTGGATTAGTGCGCTAACATATGGTGGTGGTTTGCAAACAAGTAATTACTTTACCGCTGCCTGGCAGATCTCGGGAGGCAGAAGCGCCAAATGAAACACAAAACTACTGCATACTAGTACTAGCCACAGCTGCTAACAACAGTGGATTTCAGTTTGCACTTGCCTGCCTGGAAGAAATTCTGTAACATAAGCAAGCATACTTACAAATGAATCAATTCATTGGTGCTTTTATTTTTATCAACTCAAGTCTTCTGAAAGTCTGGGAGCCCAGGAGAGGAAATAAGACAAAAAAATATAAGCAGTAGTACTGTGCAGTGGGGCCCAGCTATCATGACTAGCCAGCTGATGTACAAAACTGAATTTAGATTAGAATTGAATAACACCTTTGCTAATCAACAGAGATCTTCATAAGTCATTGTGGTAGCAATTGATTGGAGGCAAAGTAATCCAAAAGAATACAGTCTTTATCACAATCCAAAGACCGGAGTTAGTCTGCAGGGCAATTACATCAATAGTTTTATATGCAGTGTCATAAGAGGTTTTGACCTATTACAAAGATTTAAACCCTACACTCCTGTTTACACCAGACTCTGAAATCCACATTAATTATGGGTAGCTACAATCACACCATCATCTCAGGTCTTCAGACTATGCCCTGTCAAGATGGCAGCCTGTCCATGCCCAGGTCATGTCGCCCTCACCAACAAATGTTAGCCTGGTACCTTCTTTGTTGACTTGTACTTTGCCTATCTCTGAGCTCTAAACTACTCATGGCCTATTGCAATGTGCCAAGTCATTCAACAAGAATATATGAGACAAGATTTAAATATTTTTGTTCATGAATATATGTTACTACTTATAGATTTTAACCACATCATCAAATGCAAGTCCGAGTCAAGTCTCAAGTCTCTGAGGGATGAGTCCAAGTCAATTCTCAAGTCTCTGAGCTAGAGTCCGACTCACAGTTGCTTGTGTGAACTACGTAGACAAAGAAAATGGAAGGGGCTTTTCAAGTCAACCTGAAGAAGTTTGTTCTTATATTACACTAGTGGTTCTCTACCTAGCTTGCATTCACTTAATTCATGTGAGACGCCATTTTGGAATAATCTGAAACGAAACTGGCTGAGTTGGTAAAATATGGGAAGTGCTTGGAGCAGCTGATAACCCGTAATTCTGCAGTGATAGCACAGAATGTTACTCCTATTAGATGAGAGAAAGATGGCAGCTGCGTGAATAAGGTCCATAGCTTTTCAACATCAACCATTATAAATGCAAGCCAACTTTGTTCCAAAATAAGCAATTTTGTGCTTCCGTGATGCTGAATAAACGGTGACACGAACATTATATTGAGTCTGAAATGCGCAATTTGGCCAACAGTTTAGCTAAGTGAACAGAGGTGGCATCTGTGCTGCTGAACTGACCTTTCAAATGTCAAATGAGTTTTCAAATGTCTGATGAAATTTGATGTGGTTGCTCTCACATCTTTTATTTTAATGCTGAAAAAGTTGCAATCATTTTATTTGGCTCAATGAACCTGAATTCTTTAAATCCAAAGGCTACAACATGCAGAACTGTCACAGGGTATTGTTGCAGTTGTGGTGGGAATTTTAATTTATTCCTGTAAGAAAACACTGAGAGACAGAGACAGTAAATAAAATCCGATCTTTACTATGCGCATAGGGTCCAAGTTACATGCAAAAACAAGGACAAAGGTTCCAGGACCTTTGTCTGGATATATGTAGGCACAGAGCGCAACAAATGTACGCCCCTTCATTAGTATTCATTAATATTTCTGATAATCAATATTCAAAGACAATCCACCGCTCTTCTCCTTACTATAGATTGTTTATTCATATCTCCCCCTTCAAGGTACGTCATGCAGATGCATGTTCTCAAAACATTCCAGCATGACATACGCAGGGGCCTGTGCAATTAACTTGCGCGTCTGAGAATAATCTATTTTATCTTGTTTTAACTCCCTATTTCTAGGAAGATAATTCCCATGGTAGCTTCTGTCATGAGGTATTATGTTTTTGGTTCTGCAGGCTCTCAGGCACCAAGACAAGATAATCCAGAACACACAGTTAATGGCCGTGGCCTTGGAGGCCCATGGTACAGACAGGGAGAGACATCTCCACTCACACAGTTACAGAAAATAATATTGAGTAGCACAAAGCAAGTTATGATACTTTAATAAGTGTATATACTCTGGATCATTCCAGCAGAAGCAACCAATAATAAAATAAGAAATTAGTAAAGGATAAGCAATTAATAATATGATAAGTAATTAATAATGAAATAATCACATGAATATATAATTTCAACAACAGCAGTGGTGTGCAAAAAATATGGGAACCCCTGTTCAAAAAGCCTTTTACAATGACCTCTCAATGGTACAATGTTAAACATGACACATTTCTTCAATTTACTAAGCAACATTAGTTTTTATTTCAATTCTATATAATAAAAAAGTTTGGGACTATAATAGTTTGAAATGCTTCCTGTAGCCAGCCAAGAGTCTTTCAGTTCTCTGGAATTTTCCCACATTCTTCCTGGCAGAACACCTCTAGCTCAGATATATTCTTCAGCCCCTTGCATGTCAGGCATATTTGAGATCTCTCCACAGATTTTCAATAATATTCAAGTCTGGGGACTGTGGTGGCCATTCCAAAACCATCATTTGTCATTTTTGAACGAGTCTGAATCGAGTCTGGAGTAAATGGATATAGCGCTTTTATCCAAAGTGCTTTTTAATTAATGTCTCTCATTCACCAATTCACACACACACTCACACCCACTAACAGTGATAGGCTGCCATGCAAGGCACCAACCAGCTCATCAGGAGCTATTGGGGGTTAGGTGTCTTGCTCAGGGACACTTCGACACACCCAGGGCGGGATCGAACCGACAACTCTCCGATAGCTGGACAACCACTCTCTTCTGATCAATGTTACCAAACGCTGCCCAGCCACTTGATGAATGGTTAGCCACCAAGGCTATTCTCTTACAAATCTCCACTTGCCCTCCTTCTATTGGATCATGGAGCATATGAGTTCAGTGTATTGGACACATGCTTTTCAGATACAGTACAAAAATAAAAAGGCCCACACCCAGAAATCGCCCGAGGAGTTTTCAGAATAAGAAATACAAGTAGACAAGCAAGGTATTGGGCAGAAGTGAACACAGATACATGTTGCCAATCTATCATAGTAATGACTGAGTATATGTGCGGTTCATCATATTTTCAAGGTGAAAATCTTGAATAGTATGCCTTTAAGCCTCAAATTATTATTTTTTTCAGTTATCCTTTAAAAAAACATTCCTGATTTTGGTTCTTCCTATTTTGGCAGGACAAGCTTGTTTTATTTTCACTGTAAGCCAGTCTCCCCCATTATTCTCTATTATTCCTGCCAGACTTTTCGCAGCCACTTCCGTCTTTGATGTAAACCAATGATGGCTGACATGACATTGGTCTATATGACAATATATTCTCCTTAACAAATTATATTTTTATTGACAAAATTCTGCGATCATGTGCATTTTTATTGGGTGATAAGCACAACTTAAACTACCTGCTAAACTTTGATAGGATTAGTATATATTGTATTCTTGATAGGTTTGCTGTATGTCATATTTTTCTGGAAATTAGTTTGGATATTTGCTCTACCTGGAAGATATTAGCTGGTCTGCTGCCATGCACCAAATAATCTTCCTCACGTTTAATCGAATGTAATGAACTTCCTGCGATCACCCACTTCTCGGACCATATGAAATCCTCCCGGAGCGTGTGTGATTCAGTGCTTCCCCCTGACCATGCCCATCTGTTTGCCCACCTGCCCTTCCTGAGCAAATCTTTTATCAGGATACCAGATTGCACATGAAGCTCTCATCAGTGTTTGAGTGATGCCGGAGAGACAAAGGGAAGAGTGGGTGATGTCTATGTATCGCTATGAAACAGGAGTCTGCAGCACAGATTGGCAGGCTTCTGCAGTCGTCGCACTGCAAGCCTGTGTTGAATCAGAGAGAGTGATTGCATTATGAAGGCACGGGTAAGAGTGTAAATGTATTATTGCTTGAAATGGGAATAGGACATATAGGGGCCAGTTAGCACCTTCTAATTTTGTCACAGGTCGATGAAACATGGCCACCCTCCCCCAAGCACTGATCTAGAACCAGTAACACACACCCAAATGATCAGGACCAATGCTTGAAAATGGTAATGAAAATAAAAACAAGACATGAAAACTGATTAATTACTGTTCCAGGGCAAAACTTAAGTGAAAATGTAGGTAACCACGAATAAAAAATTAATTAAAATTTCCATTACACACAAAAGGTGGCACAATTGTGGTGGTGGCAGCAGGCATTTTTTATTTCCCAAGTTGAACTTCTTGCAGTCATTATTTTAACTTTTAAAGCCTGTATTTCACAGAGCTCTGTAGCTGCTGCAACCCAACACTTTTTAAATGCTGGGATTTTATCAGATTATTTGCTTGTGCTGCTGTTTGAGTACAGATCTGGACCCTGCCTGGCCCCAGCCAAAATACCTCCTCCTATTTAATAGTAATAGTAAAAAATTGTTTTACTAATAAATCCTGCATTATAGCTGTAGCTTTTTTTACGTTTATAAAAATGTTTTTAAGACTGTTACATATTTTGATTAGAGTTGTGGGTAGCCTACAGCAGTGGAGTCGTAGAATTTAAGAGTAGCCAAATTAACATGATTGTGGCACCACAGACTCAAAAATGCAGCACAGTAGGCTATGGCAAGTATTACAACCATCGGTAAAAGTCATGACAAAAGGGTGACAACACAAGGTATAAAAAAAAAAATAGTTAATTTATTAACAGTAACAAAAATAAAGCCAACTTACGGAAAATTACCCTGCACAAAAGAGGAAAGGAATAAGAAAGCCCCCCAGGACAGTGGCCCTGGGGGTGATATTTGTAGGGGGGTCCCAAGGCGGTCCCCATTTCTAATCAAGGTCAGCCCCTGCCCAAAACTCCTGGCCAGCTCCTGTAACTGCAACATAAAACATAAAAAAGAAAAGGAAACCACATGAGCAGGAGGTACTACGACCTACTCGGGGTCGTAACACCCCTACCCTTGGAAGGGCGCCATCTGGCGACCCAAAAACAACAACCGACATCAATACAGATAAGGCTCATAATTTTCAGTTTATTGACTTTAACCTGGGAATTTTCTGGTTTTATTTTTAATTTGGATGAAAAATATAACATTTAAAAATGTTTAAATAATGCACATTTCTGGGACTTTTATTTTAAATATTGTCCTTTCTTTTAACTGCAGGCCTTGTTGATGGAACTAAACATTTCATGACGTTCGCATAGTGACGTATGCCTAAAATTGCTATGATAATGTCATTTTAATACGTAGGACCCGTTTAATCTCTTAAACCACATGGCCAGAATGTGTTTCTTTCCATTCAATCATTTTTAACAGTGAAAGCAATAAAACAAATGGTTATATTTATTTATACCACAGTTTTGGTGAATACTTGATTCTGATTGGATGCTAGGTTGTGATTAAATTTGTATAATCCTTTAACGTTTGGCAGGTAGTGCCGCACAAGCCTTATCACCATTCTAAATTCATACACTGCCTGCAATTTGCTGCAACTTAAGAAGAGCCCCAATGCCATCAATGTGATACGAATTAAAAGGCTTGTTTTATTGACTACGCGTTTGTCATGCCAATAACGCGACTTGCGTTTACAAATTGTGAAATGGTTTTGTGTAGTGCAGTACAGTAATGTTACATATATTATTAATAGCTGTAAGCGCTCTAATGTTTTGCTAGTTTGCTGGCTACTATGTGACATTCTGAAATGGTTGTTTGTAAATGAACAACTCTCAGTTATGTATAGTCTTTTCCTTTAGTGGCTAGCTATGACCAGCACAAAATAGAGAAGCTGGCTATGTTGGCTAAATTGTGTGATATACAGTCATGTCCATAAATATTGGGACTTCGACACAATTCTCCTCTTTTTGGCTCTATACACCACCACAATGGATTTGAAATGAAACGAACAAGATGTGCTTTAACTGCAGACTTTCAGCTTTAATTTGAGGGTATTTACATCCAAATCAGGTGAACGGTGTAGGAATTACAACAGTTTCTATATGTGCCTCCCACTTTTTAAGGGACCAAAAGTAATGGGACAATTGGCTGCTCAGCTGTTCCATGGCCAGGTGTGTGTTATTCCCTCATTGTCTAATTTACAAGGAGCAGATAAAAGGTCTAGAGTTCATTTCAAGTGTGCTATTTGCATTTGGAATCTGTTGCTGTCAACTCTCAATATGAGATCCAAAGAGCTGTCACTATCAGTGAAGCAAGCCATCATTAGGCTGAAAAATCAAAACAAACCCATCAGAGAGATAGCAAAAACATTAGGTATGGCCAAATCAACTGTTTGGAACATTCTTAAAAAGAAAGAACACACCGGTCAGCAACACCAAAAGACCCGGAAGACCACGGAAAACAACTGTGGTGGATGACAGAAGAATTATTTCCCTGGTGAAGAAAAACCCCTTCACAACAGTTGGCCAGATCAAGAACACTCTCCAGGAGGTAGGTGTATGTGTGTCAAAGTCAACAATCAAGAGAAGACTTCACCAGAGTGAATACAGAGGGTTCACCACAAGATGTAAGCCATTGGTGAGCCTCAAAAACAGGAAGACCAGATTAGAGTTCGCCAAACAACATCTAAAAAAGCCTTTACAGTTCTGGAACAACATACTATGGACAGATGAGACAAAGATCGACTTGTACCAGAATGATGGGAAGAGAAGAGTATGGAGAAGGAAAGGAACTGCTCATGATCCAAAACTTACCACCTCATCAGTGAAGCATGGTGGTGGTAGTGTCATGGCGTGGGCATGTATGGCTGCCAATGGAACTGGTTCCCTTGTATTTATTGATGGTGTGACTGCTGATGAATTCTGAAGTGTTTCGGGCAATATTATCTGCTCATATTCAGCCAAATGCTTCAGAACTCATTGGACGGCGCTTCACAGTGCAGATGGACAATGACCCGAAGCATACTGCGAAAGCAACCAAAGAGTTTTTTAAGGCAAAGAAGTGGAATGTTATGCAATGGCCAAGTCAATCACCTGACCTGAATCCGATAGAACATGCATTTTACTTGCTGAAGACAAAACTGAAGGGAAAATGCCCCAAGAACAAGCAGGAACTGAAGACAGTTGCAATAGAGGCCTGGCAGAGCATCACCAGGGATGAAACCCAACGTCTGGTGATGTCTATGCGTTCCAGACTTCAGGCTGTAATTGACTGCAAAGGATTTGCAACCAAGTATTAAAAAGTGAAAGTTTGATTTATAATTGTTAGTTTGTCCCATTGCTTTTGGTCCCTTGAAAAGTGGGAGGCACAATAATTAATAATGTAATTCCTACACCGTTCACCTGATTTGGATGTAAATTCCCTCATATTAAAGCTGGAAGTCTGCAGTTAAAGCATATCTTGTTCGTTTGTGCAATCCATTGTGGTGGTGTATAGACCCAAAAAGAGGAGAATTCTGTCGATGTCCCAATATTTATGGACCTGACTGTAGTTGTGTAATGTGTAGCCCAAGATGATTTTGATATTTAAGAACTTTTCTATAAATAGCACACAGTTACAACACAATACTCAAATCCGGACTTACCATCTGCCTAGCTTCTCTATTTTGATCAGAACTTAACCAACAGATGTAACCATAGCAACATGCTAAAACAGTGGCAGCCTGAAGTAGTTAGTGCCAGCAAAAAAAGTTTTATTTTGAGGGTGAATTCACCAAAGATATTGATGACCCCTGCTTATCTTTTTATCCTTGGTAAAAGAGCATGGTATAAGCAGAATAATCCACTCCGAGGTGGTCATTACATGGTTGTGTAAAGCACATTACATGCCTTAAAACCATGTAATGACCACCTTGTTGTGGATTATTCCTTACATAAACTATTTCACGATACCATTGCTTTAGCAAGAACGGCTCCTTATTTTAGACCTCAACTTTTATGCAACTTCACAGATGACATGAATCAGGTAAAAATTGTTATTTGTTTTCAAGGTGTTACTTTTTCCTGCTTTGGTCTGCGAACCATAGTTGGAAGACATAGGGGAACCAAACCACTTTTCCTTTTCGATTCCAGGGCCGAAGCCGATAATTATTTAACACCTAACTTAACGACTCAGCTCATTTCTGCTACAAAAACAGAGTCCTTTATTGCACCAAAGAAAATTGCATGAACTCCCGTGTACGACCGGCTTTTCTCCATGACCATGCTCTTTCAAAACGCACACATAACAACCAAAAACTCCACTCACTAGCCCAGCGGTCTCACATACACAAGACAAGGTGAAGCCCACTGCGAAAGCATCAGCCATGGCAAATGATCTTCCCCAATCACTGCCCAACTCCATGCAGTAGGAACGCAAGGTCCAGAGAAAAAGACTCGAGGGCACCCTGACTTTGGGTATGGTAAGCACTTGATGCATTGTGCTGGATTTTCTATTTTAACACCCTAGCAAACTGTTTGGAGCAGATATGCCAAGAATACTCATAAAGTTGGTCAAAGCCTTTACAATAGACTTTTTGGTAATGGAACGTAAATGATAGGCTTCAGGATAATGAAGTAGGTTGACACATTACAGTACATTACAAAGCATTTAGCAGACACTCTTATCCAGAGTGATGTACAATGAAGCACAGATTGAACACAGGAAGTGTGAAGAGGCCCCTAGAGGACAGTACGGTTCCTAGTCCTAGCGTGATCATACAGATACAATTGAAACCCTTGAAGAATACATCAATTTACGAACTAGCATACCACGGTTGGCAGCTAGAATACCCAGAGCACAACAATACGATATCTAAAACTATCTATATATAACTATATATAAGTGCCATTATAATCTATGGCATATACAAGGCTAATCATGCTGGTGAGGTAGGGAGGGAAAGGTGCAGCCTGAAGAGATGAGTCTTCAGTCTGTGTTTGAAAGTGGTTAGAGACACTGCTGCTTGAAATCAACAGGAAGGTCATTCCACCACCGTGGGGCCAGAACAGACAGACTGTGAGAGAGGGATCTGTCCCTGACTGTAAGCGGCACACTACACCAAACCCCCATAATCGTATCATTTTTGTGTTTGTTTGTTTCGTTTTGATTCTGCAATTCAAACCACTGTTTCCATAGAGTGCGCTAAGTTTGGGGGTGCATACCCGGCTGCTAGTTCACGTTTCCCAGGGCAAACACACGCAACACATCCACTCCATATTCGGACCCTTACAGTTAAATCGCGAATTCAAAATAACATACACATAAATGTCTGAAGTATGGGATGATGTAATCCCAATTATGTGATTACTAATTATATTGAACAGTAGCTGTGCAGACAAAAGCTGCAATCACCTATGTAGAGTGAGGATATTAAATAGTACTGTTTGTATGTTCCTGGGGGAGGGGCTAAACATTTGAGGAGCCCTGACTTTCTTTTATGGTAGAAAGAGGAGTTTTGTTTTTTGAGTTAAGAGCCAGAGTGTAGCTGTGCCATTGTTTTGAAAGCATCTTTTTTGTTTGTGTGTAGTTACTTGGTTTGTATTTCTCATTGTAAACATATTTTTTTCACTGTACATATATTCTTCCACTAGGGATAAACCACTAGGGATAAAACTAAAACCTCTATTGCAGCAGAGCCATATTTTGTACGTTCTAGGACTGCCTAAGACCATCCGACCTACCCTAGAGGACACAGACCCATAACTGGGAACAAAATCGGGAAATTGAAAGAGGGCCAACACAGTCCAAAACCAAATAAGAGAATACAGGCTCCAATGCTGGTTAAGGGGAGTGGCAGGTGCCGTTTGATTCCGTTTACAAGTAAACTGACATGTATGACAAGCTCTTCCATACATTCCACAGCCTCTAAAAAAAAACTGTGCAAAATGCCATTATATGTCTTTTTGATTCCTAAATGACCTGCAATTCTGTTTAGGAAAGTTTGATAACAGCTTCCCTATACTTAGTATGAATGACAACCTGCATAGCTCCCTTACCAACAACTCCTTCCATGTCCAGTTATGCTGCAACAAGCCTGAACAAAGTAATCAGGTACATTCTTACTGGGTGTTACATACAGTGCCCTGCATTTTTATACATTTTGGTTTCACCATGTAGAAAATAGGGGTGTGAACGGTTAAACATTTCACCGGTTAACTGAAACTGTTTTGTAAACGGTTACAAAAAATTGATAACCGATCACCAATATATTTTTTTCTGAAGGTGAAATAGTAAGCTCAGATTTAAAGAAATGCATTCATGAGCGTCCATGACCAGGCATATTATTGCGGTTCTAAACTAGCTTAAGTAGTTTGAGCAAACACTGGCCATTTCAGGGGGTTTAAAATGCAAACACCTCAGGGAATTGAATGCTACAGTGTTAGAGTTATCAACACATTGCTGTAGCTGTTGGTTGAGTTATGGCTTATTGTAACGTTATGTTGTTTCTTAAGATTCACAGAAGATCATTGTTTATTCGTTGACACGCAAATTCCGGCAAACTACCAGCAAACTGAACGTAGCTTTCCACTATGTTGTATCTAAAAATAAACAAAGCAATACATCATTGGACAAATGCTGCACAAAATATTACAATACGCTGTGTACATTCAATCCATAAGCTGCAGCCGTACAAGCAAGCAGTCTGCAGCCATTTCGGAGGGTTAGGAATTCAAACACTGCATGGAATTGAATGCTACAGTACAATAGTTGACAAATAATTTCTGTGTGTTTTAAATCTGTAGCTGTGCCATGGCTTATTCCCTTATTCCATGGCTTTCTTCATCTGTGTTTATTCGTTGACACGCAAATTCAAACTACCAGCAAACTGAACTTTGCTTCTATATTCTATGAACATGGTCCATGTCCCCAGCCTCCCGCAGGATGCACAAGAAATTCCTCCGGAGGTTGAAGATCTTGCAGACGGAGGCCTCCACCCGACGTTCCCAGTTCACCCTCACTACACGTTTGGGTTTACCGTGTAGCCTCCCCGCCATTTCATCCAACTCACCACCAGGTGGTGATCAGTTGACAGTTCTGCTCCTCTCTTCACCGAAGTGTCCAAGACGTACGGCCGCATATCTGATGATACAACCACGAAGTCGATCATCAATCTTCAGCC
This sequence comes from Conger conger, assembly GCF_963514075.1. NCBI lineage: Eukaryota > Metazoa > Chordata > Actinopteri > Anguilliformes > Congridae > Conger > Conger conger. The sequence continues at coordinate 43,005,769 of NC_083766.1, forward strand.
TAAGGTGCTCTGGTACCAAGTGGACTCATGAGCCACCCTATGCTCGAACATGGTGTTCGTTATGGACAATCCATGACCAGCAGAGAAGTCCAATAACAAGACACCGCTCGGGTTAAGATCAGGCAGGCCGTTCCTCCCAATCACCCCCTTCCATCTTTCTCCGTTGTTGTCTACGTGAGCAGTGAAGTCACCCAGTAGAACTATGGACTCCAAGAAGGCCGGATACTCCAAGAACTGCCGCATAAGCACAAACGACAGTCAGAGCTTTCCCCCCAGAGACACGTAGTCGCAAAGAAGCAACCCTCTCGTTCCCCGGGTGAAACTCCAACACAGTGGCGCTCAGCCGGTGGCTTGTGAGTCTTTGAATCGCTCTTTGTCTGAATCGCCCACCCCGGGACCAATTTGCCTTGGGAGACCCTACCAGGAGCTAATGCCCCAGACAACATAGCTCTCTACCGTGTTAAGGTGGCAATTCCTTGGAGGTTGATTACATTGATTAACCCCCCTATTATGTTCAGATTTTATGACCAGTTTTACATTTGGGGTCAAATTGAGCCCAACAGTTGAAATAAACACACACATATTGCAATAGAAAAATGTTGACATGTAGTGTGTCGCCTTCTTATTGTCTCCCAAATTACTATATATGAAAAATCTGTGAGAAACATCTCAATTTAGAGCATAAGGAACAGTAAGTGAAAGTTTGGCACCTGTATGGGAAAGTGCCACCAGAATCATTCACAAAGAAATCAGAAAATAAAGAAATGGTTGTATGTTTTCTTACATTTTATACACTTACAGAGGGTCGAAATAACACCGCACAACACATTTGTATGCCAAGTTGGTACAGGACTAAGCATAGCATTATGTTTTTGCATTTTTACTATTGGAATTAGAAAATTAGAAAAATCATACAGTATCAATGTAAAAAAGGGTTAACTGGTTTTTAAGAGATGCCAAACACGGTGTGGGGTCAAATTGACCCCAAACATAATAGGAGGGTTAAATTGATTACATTTGTGTTTTAGCAAGGTAATTAACTGTTATCAACAGCCTAAGCAGTTTATCTGGTTGACTAAATTAAGCTAGACAACATTAGCCAACATTGGTGGTCGCTCGGCATCTGTGGTTTCATGCTGGTCTAAAGCTCTTATGTGTCAGAAAGGACAATGACAGACTAACAGACTAATGTGGTACTACCTGACAGAAGTTTATCCTGATATTAAATTGCTTACATTTGTGTTTCAGCAAGGTAATCAAATGTTATCAATATCAGCCTAGGCTGTTTCTCTGGTTGATTAAATGAAGCTAAACAATGTTTACTAGCATCAATCTCTGTTAGCATTAGTTAGTTGACCTTCACTGACAACTCCGCTCATGGACTATAGTAGATAGATTTTTGCATCTGCAGGCGTGTCATCTTGGTGATGGTAAAAAAAACTTGGTTCATTTCAGGATTTTGCTCAACAGATCAGCCTCTCGTTTGTGTTTGTCTTTTAGTTGTTTGTTCCTTTGTGCTTGGACATCTTATTGGCAGAGTGAAGGCCAGCAGATTCAGGCCAGCTCCTAATTCCAACAAACATTAATTTGATGCTTGACGCACATGCCTTTGATGTATTTCTTTTTCTTTGATGTTCACTTTTTGACTGAAGGGCCGGGGAGGGATGGTGCACACAATGACAGTCAGAATTGTTTTCTCAATTCTCTTTCGCTGTGCCATCCAGCATTTGATGTCCACGAGGCTGTTAAAAAGATTCTGTAACGAACAATTGTTGCTGGGGTTTAGAGGGAGATAGAGCTGTGTGTCATTAGTGTAGCAGTGGAAAGCAATGTTATGTTTCTGGATAATAGAACCAAGGGGGAGCATGTATAAAGAAAAGAGAATCTGAGCTTAAATGGAGCCTTGAGGCACCCCACAGGTGATAGGAGCAGAGGAGGAGGAAAAGGTGCCCATGTTCACAGAAAATATATTGATCTACAATGAAGTGCACTATGCAAATAGGCTAAATGTATTTATTATTATTATTGCCTAATAAACAGAAGCTTGTTTTAAACGCTTGTTGCCACAGGTAGTTTCAGACCTTGAACAAACTGAACAGCTGTGCTGTGAATGGTACAGTTGTGTTCAAATAAATAGACATTATTACATTATTGGCATTTGGCAGATGCTCTTATCCAGAGCGACATACAGTTGATTAGATTAAGCAGGAGACAATCCTCCCCTGGAGCAATGCAGGATTAAGGGCCTTGCTCAAGGGCCCAATGGCTGTGCGGATCTTATTGTGGATCTTACACCGGGATTAGAACCACCGACCTTCCGTGTCCCAGTCATTTACCTTAACCACTACGCTACAGGCCGCCCCTGTAGCAGTGTGTTAAATAAATAGTGAATAAAGTCCAAATATTTTTTAATATCTTTTAGTTCAATATTTCAAATGTGGTGGAAACATTACACATTCAATTCCACATCAAAGCATTAAGCAAATTTTATCAAGTCTGCGTTATTCTTTTACAGGAACCAAAGAAAAGGCATATTAATCTGTTGAAAAAAAAATGGCAGTGTCGATATTTTTCTCTTCAAACTCTCTTCAAACTATATAAACTGAAGAAAAATTTCAAGATTTAACTTCAATTTAAATGAATGAACTATTATTTAGTTGCATAACTATTGTTTTTGATAACTGCTGTGCATCTGCTTTGCATCGAGTCAACCAAATTCTGACACCTAGAAACAGGTATTTCAGCCCAGGAAGAACTAACTACATTCCACAGTTCCTGTGAATTTTTGGGTTTTGCTTCAGAAACTGCGTTTTTAATGTCACCCCACAAGTTTTCAATGGGGTTAAGGTCAAGGGGATTGAGCTGGCCACTCCATTACCTCAATCCTTTTTGTCTGGAACCAAGATGTTGCTCGCTTACTTGTGTGTTTGCGGTTGTTGTCTTGTTGAAACACCCATTTCAGGGGCATTTCCAGTTAGAAAACTGTGTTTGCTCTCAACTAAAGCCAGGACTCAATCCCTCCCCAAACATTTCTCACTTCCCTTTGTTAACTTGCACCACACCCCATTCCTATGGGTGTGGCCAAGATTGCCAATCAGTGGCCATCTGTAAATCAAAATCAGTAAATCGGAACTATAACAAAAAATATGGGAAGTCTTGAAATTATAATGATTATTCTTTAAATATAAACAAAAAAGGCTATTTGGCTCCTACATTCCGGCCCCTAATTGTGGCTGTGCTTAACAAAACAATTATTCTCACTTAAATCAGGAGCCAAAACTTAAAGGTTCTTCATAACTTCATAACGTTCATTCTTTATATGAACACTTCTTGTAGCAAACATAGCTTACTAATGGGGCGTTCTAATGTGCTCGTCTTTGTCTTCAGTAGCACACTTCTTACTTGACCCTTTGCATCTGGTAACGGTTTGATAACTCTGGCCATCAACCAGGAGCTGCGTGGAGCAGTGTCATCCACTATGAGCACAACATCATTAGTAGCAAGATTTCTCCTTGAGATATTCCATTTCTGGCGTTCCTGCAATAAAGGAAGATATTCTTTGATCCATCTCTTCCAGAAAAGATCAACTAGGTATTGGATTTGCTTCCATCTTTTCCTGGAGTACAAGTCCTCCTTGTGAAAGAGTCCGGGTGGCATGATTGGCTTTCCCTTAAGCTGAAGCAAATGGTTCGGTGTGAGGGCTTCCAAGTCATTATGATCATCTGACACAGTTGTTATTGGACGGTCGTTGAGAATCGCTTCCACTTCACAAAGTGGCGTCTATAAGCCTTCATCATCTAATGCTTGCTGTTTCATGACAGAGGTAAGTATGTTTTTTACCTGACGTATCAAGCGCTCCCACACTCCTCCATGATGGGACCCAGAAGGAGGATTGAAGATCCACTTTATCCCATCCTGAAGTAGGGTGTTCTCAATCTTGCTGTGGTTCAACTCCTTAACAGCTTCTCTGAGCTCACGCTCTGAGCTGACGTAGTTTGTGCCATTGTCTGACCTCATCTCCACAACTTGACCTCTTCTACAGATAAATCTGCGGATTGCGTTAATGCAGGAGTCAGTATTCAAAGACGAAGCCATTTCCAAATGTACGGCACGGCTGGATAAACACGTAAATATCACACCATATCTTTTCACATAGCTTCGTCCACGCTTAACTTCGATTGGCCCAAAGTAGTCTGTACCAACAAATGTAAAAGGTGGCTGGTCTGGTGTGATACGACTCTTGGGCAGATCAGCCATCTTTTGCTCTCCTGCTTTGGCCCTTTGCCGACGACAAAACATGCATTCATTGATGACTTTTCTTGCTGCTGTGTTGGCATGTAGGATCCAATACTTCAGCCTCAGGCGAGAGAGCATATGGCATCTTCCTCCATGACCAACTCGTTCATGAACGTCTCTCAAAATGAGCTTGGCAATGTGACACTCTTTAGTTAAGATGACTGGATGCAGGAGTTCCTGTGGCATCGCTAACTTGCTTATCCTTCCTCCAACTCTTAACAATCCATCCTCCAAGACTGGATCTAGCCTGAGGATGGCACTGCTTCTCTTTACATGAGGATTTCTTTTTTTCAAAACGGAAATTTCTTCTGGGAAGCATTGACTTTGACTGTAACTGATTATTGCTTTCTCGGCCTGTGTCATGTCATCAACTGAAAGCTTTTGGCCTTCCAGTGTTCCTTTGAACTTGTTCAATTGCTGTTCAACGGTTTCTTTGCGATCACCATTCTTGAGCTTTTCTGTAAACTCTTTTCTTTTGTTGCTCAGTTGTTGTAGGGTTTGTCTAAGTTTCAGCATCCATGCTGCTGCATTCTTAACATCTCTCCACCTTGAGAAGTGTTCCAAAAACTTGCTTGTAGGATCTTTTTCCTCCTTCATTGAAATGTGATTGACCACCACTTCCTTTTTGACCTCTGGGTCATCTGAGGGAATGGGACTCAGCTCTTTAGGCAGTGCTGGCCAAAGACTTTCATCCTTCCAAAGAAATTCTGGGCCCTGAATCCATCTTGTAGATTTCAAGAATGTCTCTGCGGTCATGCCCCGTGAGGAATCATCAGCCGGGTTTTGCTTGGAGCTCACATACCTCCACTGCCGAGTTGCTGACAATTCTCTGATCACGGAGACTCGATTTGCCACAAACGTGTGGAACCTTTTTGTTGTATTAGCAATGTAGCGCAGAACAGATGTGCTGTCAGTCCAGAAGACAGATTCTTCCAGCACAATCTGAAGTTCTGTTCTCAGCATTACATCCATTCTGACTGCTGCTGCTAGTTCAAGTCTTGGGATGGTCATTTGCTTGAGCGGTGAGACTCTTGCTTTGCCTGTGATGAATGTGATGTGAGTTTCACCGATGATGTTTATTTGGCGCAGGTAGGTGACAACACCATACCCTGACTCACTGGCATCACTGAAATGATGCAGCTGTGCAGACTTTATCTTACCAAATCCATTTGGCTTTATACATCTGTCAACAGAGAAATCAGTGAGTTGGCTCAGGTCTGTGAGCCATCTTTTCCATTGTATAGCGAATACATCCGGTATCTTTTCATCCCAGCTGCAGTTGGATTTACACAGCCCTTGAAGTATGTTCTTTGCCGTCAAGATGAAAGGAGCAAGGAATCCTAGAGGGTCATATACAGAGCAGACTACAGAAAGAATACCTCTTCTGGTGATTGGCTGAGTCTTTGTGGCTGTTCTGAATGAGAGTGTGTCAGTCTCTACATTCCAATGGACTCCCAGTGCCTTTTCCACAGGTAGGTTCTCCCTGTCCAGATCTAACTCTTTCACCTCTTTTGCTCTTTCCTCTGCAGGCAGTGAGGACAGGACAGCACGGCTGTTGCTTACCCACTTGGTCAATCTAAATCCTCCTTCTAAGCAGATATCTCTGAGGTCTTTGACCAGGGCTCTCGTTGGGAACTAATGTTAAACAATCATCCACGTAAAAGTTTTCCCTAATGGTATCGAGAGCCTTTATATTGTACTTGCCCAGGTTATCCTCCGCTGTTTTCTTCAGGGCATAGCTTGCACAACTAGGAGATGAGACCGAACCAAACAGGTGAACGGTCATTCTGTATTCCGCCAGTGATTTGGTTACATCACCATCAGGCCACCAAAGGAAACGAAGGAAGTCGACATCTTCGGGTGGTACTCTGACCTGATGAAACATTCCCTCTATATTGGCCATCATGGCAATGGGTTCCTGCCGAAACCTGAGAAGAACTCCAAACAGCGTGTTGGATAAGTCTGGGCCTTGTAACAGCTCTTTGTTCAAAGATGTGCCCCTGTATGTGGCAGCACAGTCAAAAACCACACGGATGGTCTTCTTCCGTGGGTGATACACACCATGGTGTGGTATATACCATATCCGTCCATCATCTCTTTGCAGCTGGTTGTCTGGAACCTTTTCGGCGTGACCTTCCCGTATGACCCCGTCCATGAAGCTTTTATAACGCCTGGTCTTTCTTGAACTTCTTAATGAGGTTAAGGGCACGTTGTTCTGCAATGTGACGGTTCTGTGGCATCTTCACATCATCCTTTCGGAAAGGGTGTTGGAGGTAGTAGTGTCCGTTCTTTAATGTAGCAGAGTCAGAAGCTTTCTTGAGAAACTGTTTATCTTCAACGGATAACTCACTTTTCTCACTGTGACGCTGTTCAGGAAAATCTTGATTGTATTGTTGAACAAGCAGTTCTTGGATGTTGGAAATTGAGATTCTGTTTGCCTTCAAATATGGCCGTCCATTTTCATCCACAGGGGCTGCTGTTGAGTGGTCCATTTACTACCCATCCAAGCTGTGTCTTTACTGCAAAAGGGCCGTTCCCTTCACTATTCACAACCTTCCATGGTTCCAGAGCTTTTGGGCAATTCTGTCCAATGAGCAGTCCTACCTCCTTATCGACAGTAGTCAGCTGAACTTCACTGAGGTATGGCCATTTCATGATGTCGTCCTGTGTGGGGATGTTTCCCTTCGTGACAGGAATTTCCGAGTGAGTGTATACTTCTGGCAGCTTCAGGAATGTGTCATCTTGAAGACTGCCCACTTCTAGTCCAGTTATTTTGTAGCTGCTTACATGTTTCTCCTGCCCCATTGTTTTTAGAAGAATTCCTGTTCTCTGACCCTGGATGTTGAGCTCATTCATCAACTTTTCAGTACAGAATGTCGCAGTACTACCAGGGTCCAAAAAAGCATATGTTTGAGCAACCTTGTTCCCTTTGGCATGTTTAATCTGTACAGGCAGAATGGAAAGAGCGCAATCTTTACCGGCCCCAGTATGGTCACCGATTGTGGAAACCAGAGCGCTGCTCAGTTTTTCTTTGGGCGTCTCAACAGCAGATTTCACTTCTTTGTGAGAGCCATCCTCTTCGGTCCTGATGTGCAGTAGAGTGGGGTGTTTCTTTTGACAGGTGGCACATGTGAGCCTTTTTTTGCATTCTCTGCTCATGTGTCCCAATGTTAAACATCCAAAACATACACCTTTGGACTTGAGAAAATCCACCTTTTCTTTGTGTGGTCTTGCTTGAAATTTTCTACACAACTCCAGTGTTTGGTCTCCTGAACAGAATACACATGGTCTTTGCAAAGCAATGCTTTATCCATGTAGGCAGCTGTGATTCTCATATCATGGCCAAAGTTATCCAATAGAAGCCTCCTGGCCTCCCTGTATCCCATTACAGACTCTAAGTGCAGACAACTACGAACTAGTTCCTTTGCTTGCCCACTTGTGAACTGTTCCAAAAAATACAGTCGGTCTTGGTTGCTGTCAGTTTTGCTTTCAATGCAGTGTTCAAAAGCTTGAATAAAAGACTGATATTGCAGTGGTTCACCAGAGAATGCTGTTATTGCTTTGACTGGAAGCAAAGACAAACGCTGCTGCTTCACAATGAGCTCAGAAATCTCATTTGTATTTCCATGATCAAGACCAATACCAGACAAAGTGGCGCCACCTGCAGACATCACAGGTTGTTGCTGTTGATGAGTCTTGGTTCTAACACCACCTGAGCTGGTGTAAATGGGTCCTACATGATGAATGCTGTGTTGAACTTGGCTTTCTATTTGTGTTCGCTCTTCTGAGGCTGCGGGTGTTGAGGGGTTAAACTTCTCCAGTGTTCTAATTGTCCTTTTCCAATCCGCTTGCTTCAGATAAGCATTCATGGCATCAGGAGGAGTCTTCCTTATATCAACTTGAGACGTTTGAGATGAAACTTCATATTCTTCCAGAACCTTTAATTTTGCAGCAGTTTCAGCTAAGTCAGCTTCCACTTGCAATCTTTCCTTCTTTGCTTTGAGGCTTGCTTCTTCCATTTCCATTTGATGCTTCTTTTCAAGCATATCTGCACGAACCAATAAAACTGCTTTCTCTGCCTCAGCCTGTGCCTTTAATCTTCTGGTTGAGGATGTAGTACTTCGGACAATAGACCCCTTGTGTGACACACTGTCTTCTGGCTGTACATCAGGAAGCTCTTCATGACGTTCATTAAAAGCTGCTCCTCATAAGCAGCCAACTCCACCTTTCTCTCCACATCTCTCAAAAACTCTCTGAACCTCTTTATTTTAGGCTCAAACCAGTCCATTTGGTCATACTCTTTTTCTTCTTCTGACATTAACTTTAATACAGCATTTTGAAACTGCACAAAATCTTCCAGTGCACTCTCTAGCACTTCACACTTCAGCTTTATGGTGTTTTTGGCAGGTTTTCCATATTTATCATCCAACAGAGTTTGAATTTCATTCTGCTTACGTGATAACACTCCCAGTTTTCCTCTACAAGAGTGAATCAGTTTCAATAGAGTTACCTCCTCTTCATCAGCCTCAGCGGGCTGCTCCACTACAGGCTCAGACCCGCCCTCCGGCTGTTCCTTCAAATCAGACATAGCGCCGGCAATAAACGTAGAAATAACCCTGCAGCCTACGTAAGCCACAACGCACAATTCGCAATAACATACAAATGCATTCAGTAGCGCTGATCAGACGCACTGATGCTGGCTATCGTTACGCCCTGCTGTGCAGCAGCGCAACACACAACATACAAACACGCAATTTCAAACCACGGCGTCCTCCGCGAGACATCCAACAATCAAACAAGCGATCTGCGATTTAAACAACAGCAACATCCAATAACAAACAATTCCTTATTCCTTATACAATGATAGCTTCAGCATGATTCATTGCACATCCAATATTGTTTGTTTTTACCTATTGTCCCGAAGTCCAGTTACATCTGTTATTTCCAGCTGATCGCTTTGTTCCATTCATGTCCCGTGTCCAAGGAGTAGTGCAGGGAAATCCAAAGCAAAAAGTTTTCTAACTTAATGTAGTGGCTATTCCGTTTCAAAATTATAGCCACTGCCCCAGCAATAGAAGAGATTGTTTTAACGCACCTTTGTTGTAGATCCAGGCTCCATGCTCATGTTCATTGTTTGAAAATAATAAACCAAACAAATAAATCCTACCAAAACGTTGTAGGCCAGCACTATGAACAAACAATGTCAAGTGTGTGTGTGTGAAAGAGAAAATTGATGATAGATGTAAGATTATAGAAGTTTAGGACATAAACTGTAGATTAGATGCGATGAGATGAGATGTGGTGGTTAGAAAACTGTGTTTGCTCTCAACTAAAGCCAGGACTCAATCCCTCCCCAAACATTTCTCACTTCCCTTTGTTAACTTGCACCACACCCCATTCCTATGGGTGTGGCCAAGATTGCCAATCAGTGGCCATCTGTCAATCAAAATCAGTAAATCAGAACTATAACAAAAAATATGGGAAGTCTTGAAATTATAATGATTATTCTTTAAATATAAACAAAAATGGCTATTTGGCTCCTACAACTACTAATAACAGTGGTTCATCAGGTTACTGATGTTGTACTGCTATTTTCTTGAACACAACTGTAATATAGTGAAAACACAGGCTATTTTAGTAGGAGACCAATATATTCATGGATTGAATGAGCTTAAAATTCACCACAGTGCTGTTTTTTCTGGCAATAAGAAGAACAAAAAATATTGCCATGGCAATTGTCAACTAGATATGGAACGAAGATAGATGTAATCAATCATCAATTCATGATAGGATCGACTATTCTTTGATATCATGCGCAACAATAGCACCACGAGAAATCTCCCAATGAAGGAAACTGATAGTGATTAAATGTGAGTGAGCATAGGTTATTGCACAGCTCATCACTTGTATGATTACAAAGGAATGCAGTAAGTAATTTAGGACTTCTGCTGTTGGTCAGTTCCACACATTGCTAAAAACTATTTCCACTGACCAAAATAGCACTTTCATTTTAATCGTCTTCAGCCAATTTTCAAACAGGAGAATAGATGAGGTTTATTTTATCATAGGTCTTTAAATATGCATCATTATACTCATATCAGTGCTTTTAGGCAATTTGAGGAATTTGAGACTAGATGAAGACATGTATGAAAAGGGTAAATGTGAATTGATTTATCATGGGTTGGCTCACTGCACCAACATGAATTATTTTGCTGATCAGATTATATTTACTTCATAAAATATGATTTTAATTAATATACATTTTTAAGCTTTCGGGTACCTAGAACTTTTTCTAATGATCATCTCTGATATCCAGGCTTTTATTTGCTTCAGAAGTAAATATATATAGATATATACACAGTACTGTGCAAAGGTTTAAGGCAGGTGTCAAAAAATGCTGTAAAGTAAGAATGCTTATACTATGTTAATAGTTTATTGTTTATCAATTAACAAAATGCCCAGTGAGTGAACAGATGAAAAATCTAAATCAAATCAATATTTGGTGTGACCACCCTTTGCCTTCAAACCAGCATCATTTCCTCTCAGTACACTAGCACAAAGTCAGGGATTTTGTAGGCGTATAGTCAGGTGTGTGATTAACCAATTATACCAAACAGCAGTTAATGATCATCAATTTAATATGTAGGTTGAAATACAATTATTAACTGCAACAGAAACAACTGTGTAAGAGGGTTAAAACTGGGTGAGGAACAGCCAAACTCTACTTCCAAGGTGAGGTTGCTAAAGGCAGTTTAATGTCAGAAGTCATACACCAAGGCAAGACTGAGCACAGGCAAGACACAAGGTAGTTATACTGCATCAGCAAAGTCTCTCCCAGGCAGAGATTTCAAGGCAGACAGGGGTTTCCAGATGTGCTGTCCAAGCTCTGTTGAAGAAGCACAGAGAAACAGGCAATGTTGAGGACCGTGGACACAGTGCTCGGCCAAGGAAATTTAGTGCAGCAGATGAAAGACAGAAGGTGTCCAGCAGTGCCATCATCCAGTAGAAACTAGTGGGACCCAGGTACACCCATCTACTGTGTGGAGAAGTCTGGTCAGAAGTGGTCTTCATTGAAGAACTGCGGCCAAATAGCCATACCTCCAACGTGAAAACAAGGACAAGTGTCTCAACTGTGCTCGAAAACACAGGAACTGGGGTGCAGAAAAATGGCAGCAGGTTCTCTGGACTGATGAATCAAAATTTGGCTGTTGCAGAAGGCAGTTTGCTTGCCGGAGGGCTGGAGAGCGGTACAAGAGTGTCTGCAGGCTACAGTGAAGCATGTTGGAGATTCCTTGCAGGTCTGGGGCTGCATTTCTGCAATTGGAGTTGGGGATTTGGTCAGAATTAACAGTCTCCTCAATGCTGAGAAGTATAGGCAGATACTTCATCATGCAATACCATCAGGGAGGCATCTGATTAGCCCCAAATTTATTCTGCAGCAGGACAACAACCCCGAACATACAGCCAATGGCCGCGTTTCCCGATAGCGAACGTTCTTAAGAGATAAGAAGGCTCTTAAAAACGCTCCGGACCCTTCTTACAAAAGATCATCTTAGGCTTAGAAGGTGTTTCGGGAAACGCGTTTGCTTCTTTCGGGAGGCCTAAGAAGGTCTTTAAGAACGTTCTTAGCTTAAGAACGTTCTTAACACGTTCGGGAAACGCGGCCAATGTCATTAAGAACTATTTTCAGCTTAAAGAAGAACAAGGAGTCCTGGAAGTGATGGTATGGCTAGTTCTCCAAGATGTTTGGAACAACCTACCTACCGAGTTCCTTCAAAAACTGTGTGCAAGTATACCTAGAATAATTGATGCTGTTTTGAAGGCAAAGAGTGGTCACACCAAATATGATTTAAATTTTCTTTTGTTAATTGATACACCTTTAACACCTGCCTAAAACTATATATAATTTCTTTATTTTGTGCCACCTGTCCTTAGGTGACTGCTCTGGAAAGTTCCATTGCAGCTTCTGAATTAGGGTTGTCCCTTTCGAGTCAAATCTAAATGTACAAAATAAAAGCTGTTTTTTTTTTTAGTCAAATCTAAATGTACAAAAGCTGTTTTGTTCTGTGGATCAATTTGCTTCAGTTGTCATACCAAACAGCCTAGACAAACTAATTTCACACTGAGGGAATGCAATGCAAAAGAAAGTTTATTTAAAAAAAGAATATCAGCAGTGTACCCTTGTGTGAATGTGCTCTCTATTCTCTATCGGTCAGTGGAGCAAATCAAATGTTTTTTCCTCCTGCATGAAACCATATCTTGTTGTAAACTAAATAGAAATAGAAATTCTGCTAGATTAAAAAAAACAATAATAATAATAATAATAATAATATTAACAATAATAATTATTATAATTATAATAATAGTAACAACAACAACAACAACAAAAGCAACAACATATAGGATTTGGGTGAATTATGAAGGATATAGCTTGAGCTCATGTCTATAGGAGGCCTTTCTTTGCAGCCTTATATCTAATATATCATGTATATTTTGGCTGTATGGTGTTTGAGTTTCTGCCTTAAACTCCCTCACAGAAGAGCATTTCAAATGATCAAGTGCTTATGAAATGATTGATATGTCTCCCATGTGGCTCTTTCCCACATTATCCTATCCCTTCATTGCTCTCAGGTTGTCAAGCCACCAGCCCTTTTCATACTTTTTCCACCCATTTTTTCTACTCTCTCTTTCTACTTATTCTTTATCTTGCTCACTGTATGTTCCTTAATCTTTCTTACTCTCTCTCACCCTGTCAGGATTTCAGTGTGCGATGAGGACAAGTTCCGCCACAATGAATTCATTGGAGAGACCCGGATCCCACTGAAGAAACTCAAGCCCAACCAAACTAAGAACTTCTATAACTGCCTGGAGAAACAGCTGCCTGTAAGTGTCTGGGCTGTGGGTAGGGATAGGGTAATCACTGCTAGATGAATCTTGAGAACTAAGAGAGAAAAAGCAGTCTGCACACTACTAGGGAAATAACCGAATACGATTACATTATTCAGATTGAACAGATAATGCCGTGAAAACACATATAGATACAATCCGAGCAGAAGTCTTGTTTTACTTTTTTTTTCCACCCACCAGATCAGAAATGTTTGTAGGATAAGCCCACCTTTATTATGTAAAAGAAAAAATAAGTATGTGGTATGCATATGTGGGATACAGTGTGTAGTACCACCACCCAGCTTTATTTATTTTATTATACATACACTCACTGAGCACGTTTACTTGATTACACCTACTTATTCATGCAATCATCTAACCAGCCAATTGTGTGGCAGCAGTGCAATGCATAAAATCGTGTATATACGGGTCAGGAGCTTCAGATAATGTTCACATGAACCATCAGAATGTGGAAAAAATTTGATTTCAGTGACTTTGATCGTGGAATGATTGTTGGTAGCAGACAGGGTGGTATCTTAGAATCAGCAGGGTGGTGAGCATGGGACGATGGTTGTCTCTGTCAGAACCCTCATGCCTGTCGACTGCTCTCACCTCTACTGGTCGCCTGGTCCTGAAGGAGCACCGAGCCTGGGTGTGACCCGGCCTCCCACAGTAGAAGCACGAGCCGGTGGTTCTGCGGCGTGCTCGTTCCTCGGTAGAGATCTTGGTACCGGCCCCTGCCTGGGGTACGCGTTGCCGGGAAGGATCGGTCTTTCCGACCGGCGTTGTCTGGCACGGTTGTCCAGGCGGATCGTGGTGCGCACGAGTTGGTCGAGCTGGGTGATGGGGTCCAGTCGCGCCAACTCGTCCTGGAGTGTCTCACTCAGGCTGGCCAGGAAGAGATTCGCCAATGCTGCATCGTTCCAACTAGTAGCCGTGCGAGGGTGCGGAAGTCGATGGAGTGATCTGCCGTGGTCTTCCGTCCCTGGCGCAGAGCAATCAGTCTCTGGGATGGCTCCTGGTCACTGGATGCGTGTTGGAACACCTTCCGAATCTCATCGGCGAAGACTGGGTAACGAAGAGGAAAAGAATCCCCGGACCACACCGCCGTAGCCCAATCCAACGCCCTCCCCTTGAGCAGTCCCATCACATAGCCTATCCGACGGTCGTGGCTGTTGTAGGTCTGGGGCTGTTGCTTGAAAACAAACTCGCATTGGAGTAGGAACGCCTTGCACCTCTCAGGTTCTCCACCGAACCTCTCCGGAGGGGGTTGTTGGGGTTCCCGGAATTGCGAGGCTCCCAAGGGGTTGACCGCCGGGGAAGTGGGTGGGTGGGTTCCTCCCGTGGTTGTGGCAGGACCGCGACGGCGAGCCTCCTCATCTCTGCACACAGTTCACGAATCTCCAGATGAAGCTCGGAGATTCCTTGTGAATGCTGCCGGACGATGGCTCCTTGTTCCTGGAGGGCGTGGAACATGGCAGTTGAGTCAGCAGGGTCCATAGTGGCGAAATTGTTCTGAGACGGGGCGTGGCGGTTGGACCCAAAATGCACGACTCAGAAACAATAGTAATATAAAGACCCCTCAGGGCTTTATTCGGGACGAATCCCAGGAGAGTATTCAACACAAGCAAAGTCCATACACGTAGATCCAGCCAAACAAAAAGTAAACAAACAAAAAGCATGGTGCCGAGGGAAGAGGCAAACTTGTAGTCGGTAGACGTGCAGGGAGGTCCGGTAGCAGGAGAGCTGTCAGCGGGGCAGATGAACAGACGGACGGCAGGCAGAGGCGTAGTCGTGGGCGAAGCGGGAGTCGAAACCATGAAACAATCAGCGAAGCAAAAGTACAAAAGCGGTAGGCGAGGACGTAGTCAAAAAACAAACGATGGTCACAAAACAGAAATCAATAAACAATGGTCGGTAAACAGACTTGGATCATAACGTGTAATCAATGGTAGTAAATGCTCAAGAGTTGCGTGGTAAACAGAGGCAGACAATTTCGCAGTGAACAGTAGCGCGACTGGGCTATAAATGCGGGTGTAGACAGGTGCAGACAATTAGTTAGAGCGTAGCAAGGAAATAGAAAACAGGTGCGATAGATGACAAGTTTAACAAGGAGATTAGTAATCGTTAGTAATAAACCTATCCTGCCCTAGCATTAGTAAATTAGTAAATGACATGCACGAGAAACGTAAGGCAACATGAACACATGATTAGTTTGTTAGTTTCTACCCAATCCTGATCTAGCGTTAGTAGTTTTAGTAAATAGACAAATGGAAACAATTAGGGAGTGAATGACAGGAAGAGAGAGAGAGAGAGAAAAGGCAGAACGCAAGGTTTGCGGAAAAACATGTAAAAGTGTATGCATAAACAACGACCAGTTAACGTAACAATAAACATGCATCAAAACATAACACAAAGCGAAACTAAGACGATAACCACTCAACATAACCAGGTAATATAATCGTACGAAAACATAACTAGACATGACAAGAAAATAAATCGTAACGAGACATAACTAAACATGACAAGAAAATAAATCGTAACGAAACGTAACTAAACAACATGACGAACCTAGGCTAACATAATACATGATAAGACAATACAAGACTAATACAAAATGAATAAACATAAAACATGGCGAGACAGACCTGAAACGTGACAATTCTCATCTTTCTCCCACAGCTTCTACTCTACAACAACAACAACGGTTTTTTAATAAATCGCCCAAAAGTGCAGAGGGTGCCGGATCCAGCTCTCATTGACTCCAATGTTATCAGCGTCAACTGCCGCGTAAAGTAGGCACAATATGGTGATTTATAAACTGTCACCGCTCCTGCATTTTAAATCCTACAGACACATCTCATAGATCGGAATCGCCATTGAAGTCTTGGGTCGCTCAAAATACAAAATATAAATTAGATCTGACTTATACTTTTGAAGATACATGGATTTGTTCGGCACCAGCGCCAGTTAGCTTCACCACTAGCATTCAGGCCGTAAGCAGTTAAACATTTACACAAAGTTGTACGCAGTTAAACATTTACACAAAGTTGTACACACAAACTGCCGCTACTCCTTCACTTTTCACAGTACCTTGACATATTATGTATCAAACTGTTCATATTTTCACCCTGTCACTCACATTAAAATATGACGTATAGTTTTGGAAAGAGAAGCGTTTAAACCCGAGCATGTCAGAAAAAAAAGTTTGTTCCTAGATCTCTAACAGACAGAGACTCTCACACACACAGAACATGCACGAGCCCCTGGTTGCTTGGCAACCAGCACACTCAGCTCACCCCCCCCCCCCCCCCCCCCCCGCAGCATTCACAGCCTGTGACCGGAATAGCTAGCGCCTTGGCTAGCATCCCATGTTATCTGAGTGGTAAACTGCAGAGTAAAATAAATAAAATATGGCGATTTTTAAACTGCCACAACTCCTGCATTCTAAATCCTACCGACACATCTCATAGATCGATCTCGCCACTGAAGTCTCGGTTCACTCGGTTTTTTTAAATGTGAGTTATAGTTTTCAAGATACAGCGATTTGTTTGACGTTAGCTTTGGTGCTAGCTTTCGTTAGCTTCGTTGCGCTAGCTTGCGTTAGCTTCGGCGCTAGCTTGCGTTAGCTTCGTCGCGCTAGTTAACATTAGCTTCGGCGCTAGCTAGCTTAACTAACTAACTGACGGTCTGACTAACTGATTAACTAAGTGACTGTTACTAACTGACTAACTAACTAGCTAGCTGACTGGCTAACTAGTTAGCTGACTGGCTAACTAACTAACTAGCTAGTTAGCTGACTTACTGACAGACTAACTAGCTAGCTAGATGACTGGCTAACTAGTTAGCTGACTGACTAACTAACTAACTAGCTGACTGGTTAACTAGTTAGCTGACTGGCTAACTAACTAGCTAGTTAGCTGACTGACTAACTAACTAGCTAGCTGACTGACTAACTAACTAACTAACTAGCTGACTGGCTAACTAATTAGCTGACTGGCTAACTAACTAACTAGCTAGTTAGCTGACTGGCTAACTAACTAACTAGTTAGCTGACTGGCTGACTAACTAACTAGCTAGCTGACTGGCTAACTAACTAACTAGTTAGCTGACTTACTGACTGACTAACTAGCTAGCTAGCTGACTGGCTAACTAGTTAGCTGACTGACTAACTAACTAACTAACTAGCTGACTGGCTAACTAGTTAGCTGACTGGCTAACTAACTAGCTAGTTAGCTGACTGACTCCATCCTGTCCACATTATATGAAAATACCGAGGTTTTTAACTGTTTTATTTCTATGTCCATGTCTTAATGGTTGTGCTAACTGTAACAGGAGGGTGGGTGTGGTTGAGCACCCCATACTTAGCCAGACAACGCCACCTTGGGAATTGTACCCTTATACTGCCCAGACCACCCGAGCAACCACCCAGAACACCGTAGCAACCGCCCAGAACACCTTAGCAACCGCCCAGAACACCCTAGCAACTGCCCAGAACATGTGTATAGATGAGGATGTCTATTTTTTGAGGACCAAATTTTGTTTTAGATCTGTGTGTGTGTGTGTGTGGCCTATGAACTTATCATAAGGGCAAATACACACACACACACACACACACACACAAGTGTATAGATGAGGTTCTCCATTTTTGTGAGGACCAAATTGTGGGTTACGTCTGTGTTTGTGTGAGGGATGGGCACCAGCAGCAGCACACTTAAAATTTCCCTGGAATTTTTTCTAGTTCTAATTAATGTGGAGTACGCTGAGGCTATTTTGTGTAGACCACTGAATGAGCAATGAGCACAGATGGAAGTAAGAAAACCTCAAAGAGTTTGATTTGTATGGCTTCTATTCAAAAGTAAATGTGCCTGACTGATAAGGGCAATTTCTCTGTCTTATCTGCAGTGGTCACTTGTTCCTCATTTTTAACTGTTCTTTTATGCTGCCAAGCTAAAGGCTTTACACTTCATCAAGTCTTTTTCTCTACTGTTCATGCTTTTTTGTTCTTTTGGTCTTACGCCATTGGGAATATTTAAAAAACCAAAGCAGGCTTAACATAGGCAATACATATTGTTGTCAGAAATGTGCCTGTGCTTTTCCCTGTGGCAGGAGATTGCCAGGCCATGCATGCTTTGCGCAGGCTCCCAAATTAGACATTTTCTTTGTTTAACTGAAAAATTACCACTGCCTGTAAAGCACTTCTCAAACAGTCCATGTCCAGCCATGGATGGCTAATATACTGTAGGCTTGTCCAAATCTGTGCCGTGAACCTCTGATCTAGTTTCAGGATGGCGGGCCATAACACACTCCCCTCTATGCCAAGGGTGGAGGGTTCTTTAATTGACCATACCCCACATCCTTCCATCTTCAGCTCAGCCACCAGGAGGTGATGAAATGACAGTTTATTATTTATTCTTTGAAGGCAGAATTTTAGGGACAACACTAGGCTTGTTTGATATAGATTTTTCTATACTCACGATTTCGCGTTTTCCGATTTAATCGTCCAAAACTAAACAAATGACCAATTCAAAACCACCTAAAGCCACTGAGTGGTGCAATTATTGCATTATTGTTTTACTTGAGCTTCAAACTGTTGGCAAGAAAGCAGTAGAATACTTGTGTGATCTGCATTCAGCTGAATCAGATCTTTGTTCTTACAGAGAGGAATTATTTCAGTTGAAGAGTGGATGCCACAAGCTACCACATCCACTCTCTTCTGTAAGCCTGCTTTCTCATGCTTGCCCAACTCCAGCTTCTCCCGCTTCCTCCTTACACCACAAGGCGGGGGAAGGAGGGTCACAAATCGATTCGGGTTTGTCAGATCCCAGGTCCACAGCTTGCTCTGATGGAGATTCCTCAGTCTCCTCAGATTGCAGTGTTGTTGACCACCCTTGCAATGGTCTGTCCACCTCCTCCCTAGAGAGGGAAAGGGGGGACTCCATCCCAATGGTGGTCCATCTCCGCAAAGGAGAAACAGTCAGGAAAGTACAGGATTGCACCTTCCATGCTTACCTGTCTAGCGAGGAGGTCAGAGAACCCTCCCGTGGACACGGTATTGGAGATTCTGCGTTATTAATTGGGCACACAAAAAGCAACGCTAATCCCGCTAGCTTTCCCTTTATAACTGAGAGGATAGGTAACAGCTCTGTACAGTACACTGATAGTGACAATTAATATTCTGCCAACGATTGTGAGAATAATGACTGTTTTGCAGCTCCGCCCCCTAAACCAAACCGAGGACGTCGAGTTCCACGTGAAACGTGTTCACATTCAAATGTGATTTCAGTCTCTCCTTCCCCAAACAGGCAGACTAGTGCAACTTCACATGGTCTTCGCTTTGAGGAGCTAGAGGCCATGGTTAAGTATGTCCACACATTTGACCCCAAGGACTCTGAATTTAACATTCAGAGTTACCTGAGTGAAGTTGACAACTGTCTCTCGGATCTGCCCAGGGCAACCGATCGAGAAAAGGTAAGACTTGTATGGAAAACCTCTACTAGAGAGATCCATACATTTATGGAACAACTTCCACCTAAGGTTCGTTCTAGCTATCCTAAGGTTTGTGAAGCATTGGTAGCTGAGTACCTGCCATGGTTTGATCAGGCCACAGCCATGATCAAATCTGTGGAGGTTAAACATAGCCTTACAGAACGACCAAAAGACTTCTACCAACGTCTTAAACATGCGTTTTTCCAGGGCAGAAACGGACCAGGCTTAGATGAAGATCAAGCCTTCAAATCCCTTTTTGTGCACAACCTGCACCCCTGTGTCCGAACTCATGTTTCACTGTTTTCAAGGGGCCAACACTCAACCCTTGAATTAAGAAATGAAGCCCAAATGGTCTGGGACACTTTAAGGATTGTGCCCAGGAACGAGGTATTGGAAACAGCTAAGCACGTTGTTCCAACCAAGCCCGCCAGCACTTCCCAAGTTGCCCCATTAAAGTCTAATGGCTCAAAACAACGGCATGTGAGTAAGTTCCCGGTTAAGAGCCACCGTGGTCGCTTCTCACACTCTGATTCCAGCCGGAATTAGAGAGAAGACCGACCCGGTAGGCCCAAGCCTCAGAGTCACCAGCATGACTCTGATAGGGAAGATACCTTGTCTGAAGAGAGCTTCTTCAGTTCCTCTGAGGACAATTAAAGCCTCTAACCTTTGTTCAGTAGTGTGTATGCCTTGAGTAACCACTCCAAAGAGCTATCTGGTCTTGTTCAACCTCCATCAAAAGACGTTGAATAAGACTGATCTTTAGCCGTGGTCTCCTCACAGGCAGACTCCCAGCTGAAGCTTTGACCACTTTCTTTTGCACACCTTTCCTACCAAAGGGGGGTGGCAAAATAAACTGGTAGTTTACAACAGCCACTTAGATTTGCATGTAGCAGCAGCAAACGCAGATCGTAAGTCGGTACTGTAGAGTTAAATCCAACACCTGTTATAACTTGTAAACGTTCATTGCTTCTTTCTACACCTACTGAACCATTGTAAAGTATTGCATGTAGGAACTACAGTGTAATCTTTACAAGTATATTACCATACCACAGTGTGCCTTACTCCAGCTCTTCCCCAAGTACGACAAGACCACACCACAGTGTGCCTTACTCCAGGTCTTCCCCAAGTACGACATGACCACTTGTGAGCTTACCTCATCATTTAGAAATGAGACCACCTCTCCATTTCCTTCCTGATGACACAGCCATAAGGTTAAACTTGGATACAGAAAGCTGTCCTAATTTGAAAATGTCCCCTCATATATCAGATGACAACCCTCGTCAGCAACCTGACTCCAGGGACTAGAACAATTGGTCAGCCTGAACAAGACTACCAAAGGCTATAGCCTCTCCATCCTAGACCCCTACATCATCTGAACATTTTTGTGGCTGGGTCATTCCTCCACCTTCTGGACGCCATCCAATAACTAACAAAACGACTAACCCTTTCACCAAGGTTTCTTATGTTTTGTGACAATGTTTTCACTGTTCGACCTTAGTGTTTCACATTGTATCATGTGTTTTATACCAGTTTAGTTAATTGTTGATAAATGCCTGGATGTTTGTCAGTCAATTGTGAACTGTGTTACCGAACAAATGTACTTGACCTGTGGACTGTGAACTGACTTTTGTGCTCTCAAGGAACACTAGCTTCAGCCGCATCCTGACATCACAGGGGGGATGTAGAAACTACAACTTCCACATTCCCACAGGACAATTCCGCGACGTCCACCCCGACGTCTAGCTTGGTTCAGCCAATCCCGTAATGGCGGGAGCAATAAACTTTCCTGTATAAGAGCAAGACACGTTATTGGGATCTCTCTTCTGCTTCTTCTCTTCTCTTCACTCTCTTCGCCCACTTCTTCGACGCACCCTTTTTGGCCATTCGCTTCAGCTCATCTGCTCCGAGACTCGGACAGAGGCTGAATGCTGCACAGCGCACTACCAGGACTACGGACACACCCAGTTACCTCGCGGTAACTTTGTGGCCTATAGCGAGTGGAAACTGGTGTACGCGGAACACTACATCAGTTTACCCCTGCAAAGCTCACCAAAGAAAAACAGCAACAAACTTTTCCACGAACATCCTTCCAGTAACCGAGCGGACCGGACAACAACGTCCCAGCTTTGCGCACCTCTCCAGGACACACATTCACAGCACCATCGCGGCTCCTATAAGGACAGCAAGTCTTTTGGATCCAGCAATGCATATGGACTCAGTAAGACTAAACAAGCATTTGCAGGCATAGCCAGTGTTAGCTTAGTCTTAACTGTTATTTTGAATCTGTGTTTCAATATTTGCTTTGTCTTATCATTTGAATGTATTTGTTAGCCGTGTATGTACGTGAATTGATTCGTCGTCTTTTGCGCATATATAGAGTGAACTACACAAGTAGTCGCTCTTCTCACAGCTAACACGGATACTCATTAACACACCCAGAACTCTAGCTTACCCAAGCTAGCTACTCCCACTTTTACCTTTCCTTTGTTCAAGCGACACGCACGCACACACACACACACACACCCTAAATTCCCCTACTAATTCCCGTTAGTTTATCTGTTCTGTGTTTGTACGTTGTTTAATGAATATATTTTATTAAACCCCGGTGTCCGTTTTGGAATCACATAGACATCAGAGCCGAGTTAAAGCAGTCTTTCGAAGAACTTCCAACCTTCAGGTTATCGGTATGTTTATGTTTATGTTAATTATTAATTAAAATACTAAATTTGTGGTTAGAGATTTCTGATTTCTGAACAGTAATTTTATGAGACTGATTACTTTTCGCAGTTATACTGCTACATAACATTAACTGGCGCCCCGGGTTTCGTAGAGAGTAAAATCTCTACGTGCGAGGACCCTACATCATTTGGAACCCCGTGCAAGGACCCTACATAATTTGGAGCCCGTGCGAGGACCCCTACAATATCCTCTCTCTCCTTTTTTCCGTCATTTGCTTTCTTTATGATTTGAGAAAGAAGGGGGATTGACATCCATCACAGCAGGGTATCCCCTTGTCCTTCTTGATTGACAGTCTCTGCCTCCCCTCTTCCCTGACAGATTGACAAGACTGACGACAAGTCCCTGGAGGAGCGTGGTCGCATCATGATCTCCCTCAAGTACAGCTCCCAGAAATCTGGCCTGGTCGTGGGCATTGTCCGTTGTGCCCACTTGGCCGCCATGGATGCAAATGGATTCTCCGACCCTTACGTCAAAACGTGAGTATAACTGTCTGTGCTTATTAGCACTTCAGTGGTTAGACAGTGCTCAGGTCAACCGTGCTTGACTCTAAATAACCCAAGTTTTATTTGGACTTGGTCTAGCATTTGTAATTGCCTTGCTATCCCATTAGCCAACAGTTCATGGCACAAGAGACCAATGCTCTGCTCCATCATATCCTGAACTTCCTGGATCAGTGCTGTCTGCACATAGTAGCTTCAGCCGAGAGCACATAGTACAGAAGTAGAAGCCTGTTGATCTCTAGTGTGGAATCCCTCGGTAAAGGTGTTAAAGACCACAGTTGCCAGAATTGTGGCCATTAACAACGTATTCCCTATTTTATTCAATTTTCACCTTCATGTAACATATAGTGCAGTCCAAAAGTATTTGGACAGTGGTACAATTTCTGTTATTTTACTACTTCAACACATTGGATTTGAAATTAAAGTGTCACTGTTAATTTGAGGGTATTTACCTCAATATTGGGTGATCAGGTGTATTAAATCGCTTCCTTAGTTCAGGTATAAGAATGCTTTCAATATCTTTCTTGAGTCAATGCTTTTGATGGCCTTTGGAGTCTGTCAACAAGCTACTGTTTGCAAATGTGAGGACAACATGAGTTGTGCTAATGAAAGTCAAGTAAGCCATTATGAGGCTGGGAAATAAGGAAGGCCAAACAATAGACTTACCAAAACAGAATTTGGTACATAAATGGTTGGCATTTATATAGCGCCTTTATCCAAAGTGCTGTACAATTGATGCTTCTCATTTACCCATTCATACACACACTCACACACAAATGGCAATTGGCTGCCATGCAAGGCGCCGACCAGGTCGTCAGGAGCATTTGGGGGTTAGGTGTCTTGCTCAGGGACACTTTGACACAGCCCGGGCGGGGGATCGAACCAGCAACCCTCCGACTGTCAGACGACTGCTCTTACTGCCTGAGCCATGTCGCCCCATCATTTTGATGGTTATTTTTCCCTATCAAGTGACAAGTGTCACAGAGAGAACCATACTTTACGGTAGGTAGGTTTACAGGATGAGTTTGGTAGGTTTGTGAATTCAATTTGAGGAATAGTGGATTAATAATTGAGATTTTAGATAATTTAGCCTACATATTTTTGTGTTTTCACAAGAACTCCTTACTGAAGGTGCCGGTGACAGTAGGCTCGTTTTATAAGACAATGTATGTCTTTGTTTTTTTTATTACTCAAGATAAGCTTTGCTAATTCCTGACCCTTTCAAACTCCATCCATCCATCCATCCATTATCTGAACCCGCTTATCCTGAACAGGGTCGCAGGGCGGCTGGAGCCTATCCCAGCATACATTGGGCGAAAGGCAGGAATACACCCTGGACAGGTCGCCAGTCCATCGCAGGGCGCACACACCATTCATTCACACACTCATAACTACGGGCAATTTAGACTCTCCAATCAGCCTAACCTGCATGTCTTTGGACTGTGGGAGGAAACCGGAGTACCCAGAGGAAACCCACGCAGACACGGGGAGAACATGCAAACTCCGCACAGAGAGGCCCCGGCCGACGGGGATTCGAACCCAGGACCTCCTTGCTGTGAGGCGGCAGTGCTACCCATTGCACCATCCGTGCCGCCCCTTTCAAACTCATTCTAAGAAAAACATACTCGCTGTCTGTAAAATCTGCTTTACAATCTGTGCACTAACGTCAACGGGTATGGAATATTAATCCAGTCATATTTCAAGATGGCTGGACAAAGGCTTGCCACAACCTAAGGTCTGGTGTGGTAGGTAATTGATATATCAAAAAATGAGATGAAGTAAATAACCATTCTATTTTTTAGGAACTCTGTGTGAGTCATGTGACGTAATATAAGCCTTACCATGGGTGGTAAATATAAGATGATGGTCAATAACAAAATATGGGCCTGTTACATGGACAGAGATTAAGATTAATCCTGGACTAAATGCAGCTTTGTATAGATAATCTCCAATTAAATTTAGTCTAGGACTAGGAATAATAATCATAATTTTATTTCTAAACAAAGTTACAAAGTGTTGAAATTTTAATCACGTTGCAGTATTTGTTTATGAATATACTCATACTTTTTAATTTTTAACTGAAAGGTAACTGTTAAGCATTTACTTCAAATAATAATTCAAAAAAATTAAATGAGGCTAGATATTGTTTATGCAAGAAATTGGGATCTATGATTTTGGGACTACATCTGCATTATGCTATAGGAAAACCTCGATAGTAAAATTAGAAATAATTTCAAAACCGCATGCAACTACAGTACATGCCAAACTCTACGGTAGCTTTTAATGTTAATGTCAGTTACAAACAAGCTCTCTCGAAAATTCAGTTCATATTTGTATGACACTGGAATACCAAACAATGTCCATGCAACTAGCACATAACGTCACCTAACAAGACATTCAAAATCACTTGCTGTCCTGCTTGCATATCGATCTTAAAGACCATTCTGAAAGGTTTTTTTTAAAAATAGTGCAACCCTTGATGAAAAACTGAAAATGCAGCTGCTTGTTTGAACTATGTTGACAATTAAAATGTACAGGGCTTTTCAAGTCAACCTGGACAAGTTTGTTTTAACGTTACTGTACCTTACACGTGTGGTTCTCTAGCTTGCAAAACTTTTCAAGATCAACCATTTGAAATGCAATCCAACATCGGTACAATGCGATATGCACTTTTGTTATGCTGATTGACAGTGACACGAACATCATACTTAGTCTGAAACAGGTCATTTAGCCAACACAACAGTTTAGCTTAATTATGTTAAGGTAACAGTGAACAGCGGTGGGATCAGCTCCAGTGCTAGTAAACTGACCTAGTAAACCTTTCCGTATGAGTTTTCAAATGTCTGTTGAAATTTCACGTGGTTGGTCCTCCATCTTTTATTTTAATTCTCTACATTTTGCTCGTTGCAATCATTTTGTTTCGTTCGATGAGCCTGAATTAGTGAAACTCAAAGGCCACAACATGCGGAACTGTAGTCTTAGCAAACTATGCTGCATGAAATACAGCATAGGGTGTTGCTATGGTTGCTACTAAAAGGCGCAAAGGTTCAAATTCAAACGTGAGTAATTATGCAGAAAGATCAATTATGTTACATGCATACAATGCATCTGTTTTTTGTGAAGAAAATGTGACATTTTCCCGCACTTATGAATTGTGGGTGAATCCAAATCCGAATGTATCATGAATTTAAATCCCATCAGCAGTTAATAACTTGGCTGAGAGTTACACTGGTGCCATTACTACTGTATTCATTGGGACAATTGTCAATCTTAACTCATTATATCTCCTGGATCCTTCTAGCATGGAATGGGAGATGGTCCAATATGAAGACCAATACAAGTAAGACAAGTGTGGTTTAGCAATGATTTAGCCATTTTAGTAGATCATTACAGACTGTCCTTAGGTATGCATTTAATGGGCTGATATTATCGGTTTAATTACATCATTTATATATTACATTATTGGCATTTGGCAGACACTCTTATCCAGAGCGATGTACAGTTCATTAGACTAAGCAGGAGACAATCCTCCCCTGGAGCAATGCAGGGTTAAGGGCCTTGCTCAAGGGCCCAACGGCTGTGCAGATCTTATTGTGGCTACACTTGGATTCGAACCACCGACCTTGCCGGTCCCAGTCATTTACCTAAATTTACCTTAACCACTACGCTACAGGCCGCCATGTGAAGCCCATTTATGAAGCTCAAAACCAATTTTTTGTAATTAAAAAATGTGAAAATGCCTTGGTTGATGCATATGGGAATTAATCAATTGATACAGAACTAATTAAAGTTGTCCATTGTTAATTTAGTTAACAGAAAGTCATTATGATGAGAATACGTAGAACAGTAATTATAGCTGCAAATGGAATTCATGCACCAGAAAAGATACGGGTTTATATGAAACCTTGGAAGATTTTGACCTCCTTCCAGCAGTAGAAGTGTGAATGATCTCTAGCAGTGGCTGGAGTCAGTTCCTAAAACAGTTTCAGTTTCAGGCATGAAGAGTCAATTCTTGTATGAGCACATATCTAAGGCAACATTATATTTTGTGGTTATCATTTCCCAATATAGCTCAAGACATTGTGACATTCACTGATGAAAAACAACAGTTTAAAAAACAGCAATTGAGATGCAGATGAAACCTACAGCTAACCTTAATTATGATAGTTAGTTATCTAAAATATATTAGCTAGTATGTACCGTTTGCTAGGTAGGTAGATGATATAGACCATTATCAAGTATTCTAACGTTATTACAACCACAGAATGAAGTTACTGAAAACACTAAAAATACTGTGATACACCTCATCCTTACTGTTGCCAGTAAAACACGCAAATGATTCATAGCCTACACCCTGTATCCAAACCTGCATCATATTCTTTGATTTTCAGTAATGCAGATGGGCTTGCCCCCTACAGTTATTTCTGAGCCAGTGGGTGAAAAAAATGAAGAGTAAGGCTTTTGCTCCGATTGTATCTGTACCTGTACAACAGCAGAAAGGAGCGTCCACTGTTGAAACTAAATAGAGCACCCACAGAATGATTGGAGATCAATGCATTTAATTTTAAAAACCATTCATTAGACAGGTAATTTCCAGACAGTGTGATTTTTCTTTTTAGAACCTAAAAAATGAAACTTAATCGTACTAGCGCCGATAAGATCAGCAAGTCACACTGAACTCAATGTTATGTGACGTTACCAGCTACAGGTAACTCTTGGTCATGAAGTTAGTTACCTAAATATATTAGCTAGCTAGTATGTAGTGTTATTTAGGTTGTTGATATGGATGATTCTGAATTGTTAACATTATTGCAATTGGAGAATATAGTTCCTGAAAACACCCAAAGTAGTGTGATATAGCTCAGCCTTATTTTGGCCAGTAAAACATGTGAATGATTTGTAGCCTAGTACACGCTGTATCCAAAACAGAAACATATTTTTTGATTTTCAATGATACAGATGGGCTTGCTCTGCAGTTTAGAAACATTTTTGAGTGAGTTTCTTTCATCAGTGGGTGAAAGAAACGGCTTCTGCTTGGATTTGTTTTGAAGGCATTATCCATTAAATCCAAACAATGCAATCAAGTTCAAGTTACATCCCTAACATATATGGAAGCATATCTGTGCCCATATTAAATGTACATTAAAAAAATGTATTCTCATTTTCAAGTTAATGTACGCACTTTGACAATATTAAAATGTAAAAGCAAAGCCCATTTTATTTGTTTACAACAAAACCCTGTCATAATTTAAATTAAACTGAAAAACCACATCATCCATGACAAATATTCCAACCCAGTACAATGCGGAGAATTTGTGTCCAACCGGGGCTTTGGATGCGATTGAACTTTTGTTGGATTTTTTCGACCAACAGAATGACAGGAAGTCATGCATGTCAATGGAGAAACAGTTCCTAGCAGCTAGGAGGCTAGCTAGTGATGATATTTAAAAAATACATATAACTCAGTTACAAAAATGACTCATAGCAAATGTGAGCTTGATACAATGTCTATTTATTATTCAACATGATCACGATCATCATTACATTATATTACATTAACGGCATTTAGCAGACACCTTATCCAGAGAGATGTACAGTTGATTGGACTAAGCAGGAGACAATCCTCCCCTGGAGCAATATAGGGTTTAGGGCCTTGCTCAAGGGCCCAACGGCTGTGTAGATTGCGGGTCCCAGTCATGTACCTTAACCAGTACACTACAGTCATCACCATTACCTAGCTAGCTATCGTTACCCAGTTACCTCAGGAAGCAATATCCTTCTATAGCCAAATAAAATTAGTCATTAACCAAATACCATGTAGATTTCCCAACTTCCCAGACATACTAGGCAAGGCACCCTGTAGTTAGCCAAATGGAAAATGTTTATTTAAAATGATAAGATTTAAGATTTAAGATTGAAGAGCTAAAGATAAAACATTTTAATATAAGAAATGGAAAAGAAGAAGAAGGAAAGAAGAAGAAAGCAAACTGAGGGAAAATAACTAGCTGCTAACAAATTTCTAATTTTCAAAAGAAAGGTGAGCAGAGCTAACACAGTTTAAGAATGGTTTAACCTAATATCAGTTGTTTAGATTGAAGGTAGTCAGCCAGGAATCTAGCTTGGTGCATATCTGCATTCTATAATTTAAATTAACCCTTTACTTCTGGCCACCTACCGTTAATCCTGCTGAGGGGATCGGAATATGGACAAATCATGTCATATTTTATATACAATACCACAGGGGAGCGCCATTGTGAAGATTCGATTCAGGAGACACAGTATTACTCCTGTCGTCCACTTCCAAATTACTCATCAGGAGGCAAAGACCTTTTGAACTTTCGATGATTAGGGAGTGTAGACAATGAGGTTATTCGTTCTGATAGAGGAGGGGCATGTCAGATCTACCATCTCAATTTTCTAAAATTGTGGAGAGAGGTTGACCCTGCCTTGCTAGGACCAGAAATTCCTCATCTAAAACCTGTCTGGTCCCATTTGACAGCCTCCGGAACAACAAGCAGAGGTGTGATGATTGTGTGACAGAGGTTGCTGACGTTTTATCACCCCAGCCAGGAAAAACAAGCCTTATAGAACATTACATACGCACTGTAGCTAGAAGTCGCCTGTGTCGATTACCTGAACACAAGAAAGAAGTAGTTCATAATTGGGCAAGAGGCTGGACATAGCCTAATAGAGGTATTATAGGAAAATAATATAGGAAATCTTCCTTTTCATACCCGTTTGGGTGACACCAATTCCCCGCTCCTGTGAGAGAAATAAAATTCCAGTGAAAACCAAAATTTCCCGACCTCCCTGCGTCCATCTCTTCTGTCCGCCCAGGGTTATGATGATAAGTTTTTTTTGCAAATAATTTTATACATACATATTTATGGAACCAAATATCCCACCTGGTTTTCTGACTAACCATTCAGCCATTTGAATTGAAAACTATATTTTGTACTGTCACTTTAATAACATGCCTGTAGTTGGTTCTTTGCTGAGTAGAAGTACTGTTTTTTCTTGCACATGAATGGGGGTAAGGAATTTTCTTCACAAATGCATTAGCGATTGTTCATGGCATCATCATGTTCCAGAGAGCATATATAAATATATGTAGATAATAGCATTCATATGTACAAGTACTTCTGTAGAAGTATGCAGCAGGGAAATGGACAACAATGATCATTCCTCCAGAGAAATTCTAAGTAAACAATGGACATTCTATCAATGTTTCTCCATGTTTTTTAGAATTAGAAACTCTTTTTTTTTGCATTTTGTTCACTGGCCCTTGCTATGAAAAGACACTGACACTATCGTAATGTCATATGTAGATTTCCAAAATGCACAGAAACCAAGGTCCCCCGACACTTGTTTTCCCTCCCACACATTGTACAAAATATGGAACTGTTGTTGCTAAAGTAATGGCATCTTGAAATAGGTTATGCAGTTAGAACTGTCCGTTTTAACTCAAACGATAAACGTGAAAAAAGGAATGAATACAGAAAAAAAACATTTACCGGCCCAATCCTTAAGGGGTTAATCACGTGGACAATGAGCAAGTTTGCTAAAATAATTTACGATTAAATAATTTTATATGGGTCTCAATGCCAATAATCTTCCAGACTTCCAGTGGATTTCCATTAAGCACGCCCACCTAATCTCTGTCCTGAGGTCAAGGCTAGCAGTCCCAGTCCCTCTCGGAGTGGCTGACAATCCCCATCACTGTCCCACCACTTTTGACATCAGGTAGTGGCTCTCACACCTTCGCTGGATGACATGCATGAAGCCGGGCTCCAAGTGTGCTCTGTTTATCTTGCTTAGGAGGGCAAGGCAAAGGGCTGGCTAGGAGTCTTAGGGTCATAGAATGGTCAGGGTTTCCTGTTCCATTTCAAGTGGGAACCCTTTGAAGTCCTGACAGAGATGCGATGCTTTCTTGGGCTCCCTCTCTCATTTGGATCCCTACTGTGTGGCTTCCCAGATGCAAATTCTAGATGTGATTTTTTTAGTCCTATACATCCCTAGATTATGTTTTGATATGATAGACCTTTTGGTTTGGCAGCTTATTAGTGGTTATCACCTCCTAAAGGTATGGACTGCTTTTGTTCAAAACCGGAGTTTTGCCAAAAACTGCCATATTTTGCTCCCCTTCGCATGATTCGCTTGTAGGTCGGGCTGTGGGGGTGCTAGAGACATGAGCCTGTTATTACCTCGGGCTGTGGTTGGGCTGTGGTTGATAGAGACATGTTCGTTATGCGCCTGAGTCTCCTGAACATGTAGAGATCAACCCCGAGTCGATCAGACCTTCCTAGGCCGAGCTATGGTCACTCTTCCGCACCTACCCCCTACCGGTGAATGCCTCATTTTTGCGGTTTTCCGGAGGTATTGTGCAGTAGGTGCGGGAAAGTTACCATAGCTCAGTGTAGGAAGCTCTGATCGACTCGGGGTTGGTCTCTACGTGTTCAGGAGACTCAGGCACATAACGAACATGTCTCTATCAACCACAGCCCAACCACAGCCCGAGCTACGAGCAAATAACGCGAAGGGGAGCAAAATATAGCAGGGGACTTTTTTTGGCTCCACCAGAAAAGTTAAAAAGGGTAAAACATTTTACCTAATAGATATCACCATGAAACTTCCTCAGCTGGTTACTTACATAAAGACTATTATTTTTTTGTATTAAAAGTTTTCTGAATTTTTATGTTTAAATATGCAAATGATGCATTATCTACTTAAAATATGTGTTAATTTGCATATCTTTCCAGAACATTGGATAAAGCCAGTAATTAATTACTATACATCCCTAGATTATCTTTTGATGTGATAGACCTTGTTGGTTTATCCACGGACCACAGATACATTTATTTAGCCCACAAGGCAGTGAAACCTGTAGGTGTATGGAGTCCCTACAGTCAACCTATATAATGTTTGAAAATATATTTTTCATTTACATCTTAATTTACATCTTAAGAACATTTATGATATATAACTGAACTAGCCCGCTTGTGCCATTCGGCAGCAGGTGGCTCCAGCAGCATTCTCACTCCCCGTCTTCATGCACATCTTCTCGTTGTATGCTGAATATGTAGCATTAGCACATCCCTGTAGCTGGATGAAATCAACGGCTTTATGGCTTTAATACAGATTAAACACCTATGTGCTGACACAGTCATTTAATAACAGCGCACTTCTCATGAGTGGCAGGGCAATTAGAAAATTTAATTAAGAGTTATTAACAAATCTGTATTTTAGCACCATGCAAGTTGGCCTATAGACTAGGCTAATGTTTTTTTCCGCAAGTATTTCTCGACTAATGATGTGTGAACGGCATGGAAAATGCACATCAATTGAATCACTGTCTTGTAGATAGTAGCTAGTTTTGACACATGTCAGCAAGCAGAAACTGAGCCATGCAGGAGTAGCCTACAACTAAGCACTGCCTGCGTACATTGTAAGGCAGTGTTTCTACATGCTCCCGCTGGGGCGACATTGGCTCAGGTGGTAAGAGCAGTCGTCCGGCAGTCAGAGGGTTCCTGGTTCAATCCCGCCCTGGGTGCGTTGAAGTGTCCCTGAGCAAGACACTTAACCCCCAAATGCTCCTGACAAGATGGTTGGTGCCTTGAATGGCAGCCAATCACCATGTGTAAGTGTGTGTATGAATGAAAGGCATCAATAGTACAGCATCAAATAGTTTGCTATATAAATGCCAAAGATTTTCCAACCATATTATAAATGCATCAGCGACAATAACTTTTTAGTGTAACACTGTATATTCCATGAAGGGTAAAGGCCTTCAATGCACTTATTCATTCAAGAAAGCACTCGGTCTTATCCATTTCTTCCGAGACATTCATTGCATTAATAGCCGATAGACCATTTCTACATGACAAATGCTATCTGATGAAAAATGTAAACAGTAAGAAATGTTGGATTCTTTGTCCCAATATAATAAGCCTGGCCACCTACACTCTCTCAAGCAAAAGCCACTGTGATGGGGGAGGGGGCTCCATTACCCTGTCACTGCATACAGAGACGGATGATGGGTGTCTTGTAAGCCCATGGAAAGGGAATTAGGCTAATTACAATTTACACGCACATATAAAAACCTAAAAGTAAATGCAGACTCACATTAATCTGTCAGTGCAATTTTAAATTTGTGGCTCCAACAGTCTGACAGTTGGGGGACACTGCCCACATGGGGGCATATAAACAGCCATAGACACCAAATTGCCTCTGCCTGAGCAAGGAGCAGTGGTGGTCATCTTCTCCAGAGCATGCAGATAGATGCTTGATTTCAATCTCTATTTCCGGTGTCTGGTCGACAGGTTTTTATTCAGATCTGACAATTTCATTCAGTTACATCCATTGAAAACTGGATTTTTTTTGCAAGGTGAGAAAACCTGCACCCTGCAGTGCTGTATAAATCCTCTCCTTTGAGTGGTGATGTCCAGAAGGCTTCTGCCCTCACCCACTTCATCCCAGCCACCAGTCACAGACACAGAACATGGCAACCGTTTTCCTGTGCAGGCTGGGGTAGGACAGACATAGGTTGGGAGACTGTTGAAGAAGCTGTGCTCA
Organism: Conger conger; assembly: GCF_963514075.1. Lineage (NCBI taxonomy): Eukaryota > Metazoa > Chordata > Actinopteri > Anguilliformes > Congridae > Conger > Conger conger. The sequence goes on from NC_083766.1 coordinate 43,039,251, forward strand.
CCTTGGCAGGGTGTGTTTCTGGGGAGCTGTCTGCTGTTGATCACAGCTGCATGTCAGCAACACTTCTGATGTTGATCCACTTCAGGTAGCTTCACCCAGTCATGGCTTCCCTAACCTAATGGAGATGGATCATGAATCATGCTCTCTTTTTTGTTGACCGTGCAAGCAACCACTGACATTTGCAGACAAGTGCAGTCTGAATTTCAGTTCAGATAAACAGTGTGAGCCTGACACATCCTAGTACATGTAAAAGGAATTCAGACATTTCTTCAGCAGTAACTATTGTTAGTTACAATTACATTATGTCATTGGCATTCTGTGGTGTTGTAAAGGTGGAGGATGCTCATACTTTACAAGTTTCCACAAGGGATAAAGGATTGTGAAAACTGGGTCTGACAGCATAGTTGCAAATTGAAATTGTATCTTATTTGTGTTGCTGTAAAACTAAAAAACCACAGTAGTACATCACTGCCCCCTGCTGGATCCACAAGTAAAAACAACACTGTTTATTTGCTGCGATCTGCTTTGTTGTCAACCGATTTGAATGAAGGATGCAGCCAAATTGAGGTTTTTATCTTTGCTTCTCAGTGCTGCATATGGCAGGCTTTGTTGTGAGATTCACTTTAATTCAGTTATCTATAAACACGGTATTGTGTTTGAGAACATAAGCCTCTGATGCCTCAAATTCAGAGACCTTGTTTCATGTGACTGTCTTATATCAGTCTGCTTAAACTGCATGAGGTTATATTGTCCTCATAAATTTTTGAGTTAGCAGTGTCTTCCCTTCATTGTCATTGCAATACTCTGTGTAGCCTCTGCAAATAATCATTAAGTAATGCCTACACATTTGAAATTGTAATATTTTTCAATCTGCAAAATGTGATCTAATTCAATAATGAGCAAAGGGCTTCCATGGAACACAGACTGAAGGTTGTTGATGTGACTTGAGACCATGCACAGGTAAAGGCATGACTAATCAAGATCACTGTGTCTTTGGGAGTTTGACCTTTATGCTTCATGTCTGCAGATACCTAAAACCTGATGAAAACAAGAAGTCAAAGCATAAGACTGCTGTCAAGAAGAAAACTCTCAACCCTGAATTTAATGAGGTAAGATCTCTCTCACTCTGCCCCTTTCACTCCCTCTTTTTTCTTTTCCTCCTGTTTTCCTCTCTTTGTTGAGTTGTGTATTTCTGCATGTGCTTGTGACAGCAGTGCTGAACAATGATTCCATAAGATGCAGTATGTTAGAGCCAGACATAGTCAGTTTAGCCACAGCCATCTTCTTAGCCTCTTACTTATCTCTTCAATGCCCTTGAAACTTCCTACCTCTCACAGTATGGTTTATACATGTGCCTCCATGATAATAATAATAATAATAATAATAATAATAATAATGATAATAATAATAAGCTTTATTTATATAGTACCTTTCATGCATAAAATGTAGCCCGAAGTGCTTTACATGAAGCCAATTCCAAATAATTACAAAGACAGGACATTGTAGATAAAATAATACACAATTTAAATAATAAACACTGTGATTGTGGAAATATATCCACACAACAAATAAATAAGACTGATGTTTATTTTTACACACTTTTAAAAGTGGCACCCCCAATTTTATTTTGTGAGCCATGGTGAACAATTAATACACCAGCTGCAGATGACCTGAGGGCTCATGAAGGGACATAAAACAAAAGCGCATCTGAAATGTAAGGAGGAGCTAAACCGTTCAGAGTTTTGTAGACGTAAAAGAAGTAAAAATAGAAGTAAAATCTTAAAATGAATTCTAAAAGATACAGGGAGCCAATGCAGTGCAGACAAAACAGGATAAAACATTTTAATTCATTTTAAAAAAAGAGCATTGCAATAGTCCAGCATACTTAAATTAAAAGCATGGACTAACTATCTTGATAAAGATGACCGTACCTTGGTAATATTTCTCAGGTGGCAAGCACATTGTGGTTTATCTTGTTAATGTGTGGTTTAGCACTTAGATCAGTCTAAAATGACACCCAAGTTTGTTACGTCTGATTTAATCTGGGGAGACAAATTTCCTAACCTCTTATAAAGTGCATCCCTTTTGGCTTTGGGGCCGACTAAAAGTATTTGTCTTATCTTCATTTAACTTCCAAAAAGTGTTGCTCATCCATTGATTAATTGCAGACAGACGGGTAGTCAGGGAACATAATGCTTTCGGATCATTTTCCTCAACTGCATTGTATAGTTGTGTGTCATCTGCATAGCTGTGCAAATGAATATACCAGAAATTGAAAACCCAGTTTTCAAGGCGATTGATTAGAATATTCAATTTTGTCAAAAGCTGCACTCAAAACGAAAAGAGTAAGAACTGAAACCTTCTTAGCATCAGCACTGATGATCTAGGATCATGATCTAGGATCATTATCCATCTTTGAGTGGTCTCTGTACTGTGATTAGATCTAAAACCTGACTGGAACTCCTGTAAAGTACTGTGTTAATTTAGAAAGATGGTACATTGAGTATCTTGCTCATGAACTAAGTCCATGGCTAATCTACCAGCCTGCTGGCATTACTTCTAGCTTAGTAATGCTCACAAGGCAGTTCATCAAGAAGAACATCAGGCATTTAGATGATGAATGGTCAATACCTGACAATGCAGCTATTGTCCAGTACAAATATCCAATGGAAGCTTGATACTGACTTTGAGTCATCTGAAATGAAAACCTGTTGTAGCTAGGACAAGCATGGCAATGGTTTAGAAAAAGTCCCAAAAATGTCTGGAAACTTACATTCAGGTCGGGTGATCAGTGTTGAAATTACTTCCGTTTTTATACATAGTCCTCCAATTTTAATGGACCAAGAGTAATTGGACAGTTGGCTTCTCAGCTGGTTGATTACGGTTGCACAATTATTCATAGGTGATATTAATCAAAATCACGATTTGGCCTACAGTGATATGCTAATTGTAAAAGGTTCCAAACCTTGCGATTATAGCATTCCATTTAGTCATTCCTGCCATGTCAAGTGAGCCACAAAACTGCAGTAGCCTATTCAGGGAATAAGCGGTGTAACCAATCACAAACATGTCCATTGAATGCACAGATTACATTACATTACATTCATGGCATTTGGCAGACATCCAGAGCAATGTACTACAAAGTGCATACCCATAACCAGGGATAAGTGTGCTGAAAGACCCTAGAAGGATCAAAGATAAGGACTAGGGCGTATTATCAATTATAATATCATATCAAATCAATCAAAATAATATAATATCAATTATTATCAATTATCAATATTATCAATCAATTATCAATTTTGTATTTTTTTATTTTTTTATTCTTAAATAATACTGCACCATGCAAATATATTGAACAATAAACAGCATACCTAGCCTAACAAATCTAGAAAAGGTATCAGCCTAGTGTAATCACACAAGAAAACAACAGCAGTTAAGGTTTACAGGTTTTACAGGTTTACAGGTGCAGCTTGAAGAGGTGTGTCTTCAGTCTGCGCTTGAAGGTGGTAAGAGATTCTGCTGTTCTGACCTCCACAGGGAGTTGGTTCCACCACTGTGGAGCCAGAACAAACAGTTGTAGTGAGCGGGAGGCAGAAGAACGGAGAGGGGGAGGCAAAATTGTAATGTCTTAATTGATATATATTTCACCTGAATTGTCCCAGTAAGGATGAGCTGTATCACAAGATACAGCAGACAGAATTCATACAGGCTTCTATCACCCTAAACATGCTGAGTTACACTGCAGTGGGTTACTTAAGTGGGCTGAGCATACAGTAATGATCAAGCATCTTTTTTTACTTTTAGTGTGCAGGAACTCAGCTCAGAGTAATGATGATCACATTACATTCCAAGTCATACTTTCTCTTTATGCTCCTTTCATATGCTCCAGCACTGCAAACTGGCCTTTTCACAGTTCATTATGAGTTCTATTGTTGAGACGTACTATATGGTTGGATATTCAATTATCCTACTCAGGGAAGAGGCCTGAAATGCTAAGACCACATGCACCCAATGCACTTGCCGGTTTTTCTTGCAATAGTTTAAGCCATTGGATTACTGAACATACAACACTCGAACATAATTTGGGTTGTGTTTACATAAACTAGCTGTATCAACATTTTGGAAGAGATGCTAACATGTCTAGGACGTTTTTTATTCCTTCCCTTTTTGTGATTGCTATCTATTTGTTCACAATGCAATATCTGCATCACTAACTTGCTGTTGCCAACATTTACCCTGACTGTTTGTGTCTGTGGTCACTTATCTGTTTTTTTTTGTTGACTCTCCTCTGATGCAGGAGTTCTTCTATGAAATCAAGTATGCAGAGCTCAGCAAAAAGACCCTGGAGGTGACAGTGTGGGATTATGACATTGGAAAGTCCAATGACTTCATAGGTGGGCTTTCTTCAGTGATTATTTGGTCATGTGAAACTATGACTGTGGATATGGTGTACTGTATATCATGGTCTACTATGTTCCCCATGAAGGTCACATACAAAGTAGACAACCATAGCTGGGGCTGACAAGTCTAGCTTGGAATCGCCTCCCTGCTGATGTCCACATGGTTCTTGGAGCCTCCCTTCTCCAGACAGTTCTGTTTCAACACCACAAACCATCCAGGCAGCTTTCACCTGTCCCTTTGCCAACAGTCTGTCCACTGAGAGGAAGATGATTTTGCAATTCCTGTCCGGACACCCTTTTGGGCAAGCACCTGCTACAGGGGCATGTGTGACAGGCTACTGGCCATCAACCAGCCTGATGTGGGAGAGTACAGGCTAATTTGCTAGAAATACTTAAAGAATAATGAAACATGAAATAAAAAAGGTGATTTGGAAGTGTGGGGAGAGGGGCGATAGATTAATCAAAATCAGAATGCAAACAAAAAATTTGGATCTGGGAAATACTGCTCTAGCTTGGTGCACTATAAAATGAACGTATGTAACATACACAACAATTCATTGTTGCTTTTATTTTTTGCTGCTTTACGTAGTCTAGCTTTGCATATCTATTTCAGAAAATGTCTCTATCACCACATAGCTAACATTTCCCCTTCTGCAAATTGGTTTGAATAGACCTACCTATCAACAAGAGGGGCAAAGGTGGGAAATTCATTTGCTCAAGTCAAAGTCAAAATTTTTTGACCTGCCGCCACATCATGGAATGGGGCGTGGCTCAAATGAAACTTTTCAGTCAGGGTGACAGCGCATGGCTCTTTTTTTTTTTGGCACAAAATGGACTGGTGCAGCTTTATTACATTTTTTTTTAAACAATATGATTTTAACTATAAAACGGAAGGAAGACACTCAGCTTTACAAAAAAAACAATTGAGTGTTTATTACCCTTTAAGGGTTCCTTTCACAAGGAGTGATTTTCTCTGTCTCAATCATAGTGTATGTGTCATGAGGGTGAGTCCCAGTCATTCCCCTTTAATTTCATGTATCGTGAGAACCCTACTTCTAAAGACAGTCTCTCTGCATTCAAGCTGAAGCACACCACTGCATCTCATGAGTCTGACTGTGATATTAAGAAGCACTAATTAATCCAAGTAAAGGGGTAGAAAAGATTGAGTACACTATTCCCTGGGAGTGGAGGGTTAAGGGGGTTATTCAAAGTGTTCCCCTCCTTCAAGCAGTGCAGACAAATGGATTATAATAGCTGGTCCAGAGGTTCTACAGTTTTATCTTGAGCTAAACCGCAATCCACATTGTTACTTGGGAATTTGTCTCACATTGCAGGCGGAGTTTCCCTGGGGATTAATGCCAATGGAGAGAGACTGAAACACTGGTTCGACTGCCTCAAAAATAAGGACAAGAAAATCGAGCGCTGGCACACACTGACCAATGAACTGCCTGGATCTGTGTTCAGTGACTAAAGATACCCCTGCCTACTCCACCTCTCTTCCCCAGCCCTCAACCTCCAATCCCCTGCCTTTGTGGCTAAATGGCCCTCGGGCCTGATCTGAGTGTAGCTCTGCTTTGATTGACAAATACATTCCAGCAGTTTCTCATTTTGGAGATGGGTACCAGATCTGCCTCTTTTCACCTCAAGGTTTTGTCTGAGAATGGGTTCTTTCTCATAATATGATGTAGCTTATGGGTCAATGAGGAAAAGAACTTATGAACTTACTCTGGGAAAAGAGAAGAAGTGGAATCATACAGTGCGTTTCAAGATGAAAACATAAAAACTTACTGTCTGAGCAGAGGATGTTGGCCGCACATCCCACAATGTCTTGCATGGAAAATATAATGTCATATTTCCTGGCACAATGCACTAAGTGTGAAATTGTAGGTGCGTGAGCTAGAACGCTGTCTACGTTTTTTCTTACTGACTACCCAGCTCAAGTAATGAGTAAGCAAGTGATTCTCTGCCTAGCTGTTTGTTTTCAACATAAGTGTAATTATGCTTCACTAAAACTAAAGGAAAATGTAAGATTACTATGAATATAAAAAATGAATGGATAAAAATAGGAAGAATTTGTTTATTGTTGATGTCGTGCTGAACTTGTCAGTAGTATGTTGAAAATCACAAGGCTACCAAAACACGATGCCACATAACCTGTAGCTATGCACGTAAGCCATTGTGGGATGTGAGCCAACACTCATTTATGCTCTCCAAAAAGACATGCAGACACACACATGCACACACACAAGACTGAGAAATTAAATGTTAATTTTGTATGGCAACCAATTCTATGGACACACCACAGTATTTGGAGGTCAAATATTCAAAGCTCTTTAAAGCTTTTAAAGATCATATTTTATCTTGTTGTTTATATGTTTAAAATGTTTTCTAAGTAATGTATAATGTAAAACACCCCAGTCAGTTCATCAAGTGAATATACATTATTGGCAAGTCACTCCAGGGGAATGTTTCAGAGAATGTCCACCTAAGTGCTGTTCTAACAAAGAGAATGTTCAGTAAAAGGTAGCCATTTCAGGGTTTGTGAAAAGCCAATCGTCATTTAAGTGGATACTAAAGTGTGGGGGAAAGGGTGAGTGACCTTTAAAAATCTGCAGCAAAATGTCAATGACTTCATGTGATGCAGTGGAACAACAACCCTGCTGTAGGTAGAGATCATTAGAAACTAAAAGACAGTTTCTGTTGCTTTATCCTTTCCAATAGTCTGAACTTGGAACTAAACTGTTACAAGCAAAGAATTTAAATGGCACTTTAAATGCTCATCATCAGAGCTCCCAAATTAGTTCCATCCCTCAACACCCATTGACCTCTATGGCCTAATAATAATTATTATCCATGTAAGCTTTTGTAATAAAAGACAGAATCATATTTTTGACAATAATTTTGCAGTTCCGGTCATCCGTGTAATATACTTCAATATTTTATGTTTGGGATCACTGATTTTAAGTTTAGATTTAAATCTCATTCTGTATGATTCAACGCAATAGGATATAATAGGCATCCACTATATTATCCTTGTAAATTGCAGGGATTGTCATATTTGTTTTAATTATGAATGCCTAAGATTTTCGAACAAATTCTCCCTGCCCTCTTGTACCAGGAATGGTGACACTGCTTGTTCAGAAGGTCATTAGTCAGTGGGCATATTGATTGCCCCACCTCTTCTTCTCTGCCAATCACTGTGGTCAGGCACTCTATCCTACTGCACCCCTTTCTTCAGCCCTGTCCCTTTCCTGCAGGAGATGTCATTCAGACCACCTCACCTAGGCAGGCTTTCACTCTTGCTGCCACGTTTGTGAAATTTTTTTGCAATCTGTTTGCCTTTGTACTCAACCTCTATATTTATGAAAACAATGCATGCAGATGTTCTCAGTTTGTCATGAACTGACTTTGCTATATGTTTGATACTGCTGTTTTTTCTGTGAAAAAAAAAAAACCTACTCTGGATGCTACAAGAATGTCAGTCTTTCTTCTAGGACAAACCTTTTGTACCTCTGAACGCTATCGCATTGCCCGTCAAGTTGCTGTATTGATTGGAGATGTGACTGCATGTGAAAAAAAGAAAAAACATCTGTCTCTGTTTTGTTTTTCAACACTCAGGCAATTAATTGCATATTTAGGTGGTTCTCTGAAACAGAAAATAAAGTATACGAGTGTTTCACCTGACTCTTGCACCAAATGGCCAAGTTATCGTGCCTTTTCTTTTGTAACTGTATTTTTTGCACCGCTCACTTTACAAAGTTCCCTTGATCAATATTAGCTTTTAATATGTAAATGACACATTTGGCACATTAATACTCTGGTCACTGCGTTATTGTCCGACATTGTAGTTTGAATTGTGAGTACTTCCCACTTGATGACACATGGCCAGTGTGCGGTTATGCTGTGTGATGGTGAAGGCAGGTGTGCAAGGCTGAGTTGAAAGGCTGTCCCAGGGGAGGAGAGGGAAGAAAAATAGCAGATCCTGGTTTCTGGGAGGGGCAAGTGGGATGGCAACTTAGAGGGCTGCATGGGGATTGGTGGAAGACATGCCAGTTTGCCATCAACATGGACAACATGGCACCATGCTTGTTAGATTGTTTAAAAGTCACATAGAAGTAGCTTACACGTATGTAAGAAAGTTTTGAATTTGTGCATCTTTGTTTTAAGTATTTTCATTTAATGGTCGATAATAGTTGTTGCAGCCAGAGCTGAACTCAAACATGGAGAATGAGGAAAAAATTAGCAGACTAAACATGCTTATTATTCGTCCAAACAATAACAGGAAGCTCACTCACTAATGCTAATTGGAGAGGTAATTTCTACTGGATCTCTAGCCATTTTTATTAATTTATTAAAGTCATTTTGGAAAATGCTTATTGTTTAGTGTATTTATGATTAGTTAGTTATCCTGCTCTGGATAAAGATTGTGCTCAATGGAGATCTTGTCCATTTGAGGTTGTAAAGGGCTGCATGCATCCCTCTCTTTACATCAAACTTTATAGGAATGTCTATTTTTACAGTTTAATTTTCATCAAGCACAAGCTTACTGGTGCACAGTTTCAGATAATTTCTATATTCAAGTCCTGTTGTTTATTGAAATAAAAGTGCAAAAATGTGCTATCAGAACCCAGAATTCTGCTTTGTTTTGGTTTGTTTACTTTTTTAATGTTTGAGTATTCAAATTGTGTTTTTTACTATGACAAATTGTGTGCTATTTGTATGTATAAAACTGGAAATCCGCGTTCAATAAAGTAGAGAACCAACCTTGGTGGATTTCATTTCATACCAATGACTTACCAACAGTCAGTTATTTAATGGCACGCATGTCAACCTGCATCACTCAAGGTCGTAGTATTAGTTATGTATAACTTAAATGTTTCTGCCCTACGGAGCCCCGCTGTTATTAAAAGAATGTGGGAGTGGGATCTTTATGCATGGCCATGAATTTTTCATTATAAAATTTTTTTAAAAGACCAACTGCCATATTTAAGAATGCATGGCATCTAATGTGAAATGGATTGATGCTTTTGAAAGTCATGCATAGCCCTGTGCGTTTCACCTTGGCAGTAGACTACAGTCAACTTTACTGTACAAGATCTAATGCTTCAAACTGTATTAACTACTTAATATGTCATTATATGATATGTGTACTTAAATAGGCATATAATCATAAGTGAATTGCATTCAAAAGTATCATTTTTAAATGAAATTGGGAGGGGGGCGGGGGGTACTGGTGTTCATGACCGTCTATCTTAACAGATTCTCCAGGACCTGAAGAATCTTTCACATAAAATCTTTTTTTAAAAAGACCAACTGCCATATTTAAGAATGCATGGCATGTAATCATACTGGAGAATCAGTTTCACCATTCTCCCCTCCACTGGAATTACATGGTACTGCATGTGGTGAAACTTATACAGTAGAACCTCGCAGTGCGAGTGCACCAGTGTACGAGTAATTTGTTGTACGAGCCGAGGCTCGTGCAAATTTTTGTCTTGAAGTACGAGTGGAAATCCACAGTACGAGCGAGGTTCATACAGCGACCGCTAGTTGGTGCTGAGCTCGTACATGCTCCCCCAACATGCGCGGCCACCGCTCGCTCAGTTCACGCGGATATCTCGTTGTGGAAGCATCCCTATTGTGTTTTCCCAGTGGGTTTTTTTTGTTTTGTGCATCTTTTGCTATTATTTTATAATAATTAGTTGTGTTACCCATGGGTCCTAAGGTTAGCGCAAAGAACAGTGCTGAGAAGAAGAAAAAGCTGATTACGATAGAATAGAAGATAGATAGATAGAAGAAGGAAATCATTGATAAACATGAGAAAGGAACGCATGTATGTTTTTAGAATTTTTCTTGTAACTACACCTTTTCTGTTTTAAAACCCATAAAAAATGATTTTTGGGTGGTTTTTGGGAGTTGGAACGGATTCATTATATTTCAATTAATTTCAATGGGGAAAATTCATTTGTAAAACGAGTAAATCATAAAACGAGCTCGGTCATGAACGAATTAAACTCGTACTGTGAGGTATCACTGTATAGGAATAGATCCCATGCATTTTGAAATATGGTGGGTGGTCTTTACTTTTTTAAATATTAATAATTGTACAGGTCCTGGATAGACTATCCTCACAACACAGGACTGTCGGCGAGATCAGATCAAAAAATACGTAGGGGAAATTCCAGCGTTATGGATTTTGACACAGAATGACAAAGAAAAATTACTTTTATTACTTTTACTAAATTAACATTTTGGGCATTTTCCTGTTGTTAGCCTACATTTTATCAGATTTCAAAATGGTAATTGCTGTAGGCAAAGGAAGAGCTCTACAATTGACGACTGACGAAGTACCCAAGTCCCCAAACACGTGTCTGACAGATCAGAAACACTCTTTCAGCAGGCAGGCGTGAATGTGTCGGAGACTATGGTGCACAGTAGACTTCACCAACAGAACTGCACTGCTAAACTCAGGGATGGGCAGTATTTCTGATACATATATTTGAAATATATATTTGAAATTCAAAAAGGTATTTTGTAATTTGTATTTTATGGTGGAGGTAAAAAAAGTTAAAAAACTCCTTTCCACTGAGGGCCAAACCTAGTACCTGAACCAGGGTTCCTGGGACCTTTCCACTGTACTAGGCTAGGCTTAAACAGGGCCCATCCATGATATTTTACCCCACTACATGCCCACTCCAACAACCAAAGGCCATGGTCATAAATGTCATTATGCAGCACTGCTTCAACATTTTATTTTATTTTTTTAGTTTTATTTTTTTCCCAATTTGGTAGCCAAGCCGTCTCGTCTCGCTCGTCTTCCGTGATTCCAAGGTGCCCGAGGTGCTTTTTGTTGTGCAGCGATCTACTAAGTCCCTCCCTCTGGAGCAGGGAGCCAATTATGCTGCTCCACATGAGCCAGCCAAACTTGGCTTTTGGCAGGACCGGGAATCGAACCCCGGTCCCCGGTATGCAACTGCAGTGAACTGTGCTTCAATATTTTTAAGGCTCAAATAACCCATCAGCTTTCTTTTTAACCCATCACAAAATGTAGCTATCACTAACTGTCACAATACACAAAACATAACTACCCAGCTGTTAGGAAACAAGAAGTTAGCTTTACTCCATTTCACCTTAGAGAGAGGATCCCTTACTGGCTAGCTTAGATACCTAACTAGAGCGGAAAATGGAAAATAGCTCTTTTTGTAAAATGGCAATGTAACTGTTGTTTAAATAATTTATATAATTTGTCTACTTTTTGAAGACCAATACCAATATTAAGTTTGCTATTTATAACTAATTTCATTTAGTACAAGCAATAGTGCAATTATTGAAACAACAGGTTTCATTTGTGAACTTTAATAAGGAAGACTTAAAGACTATTCTCTTTTATAGCATGCAGCCAACAAGGTATGTTGTTTTGTTTGTCTGTATTTTACTTGATAAATGTTATTTCACATGCTGTGCATGCTATTGTTTTATGTTAAGCTAACATCGTCTCAATATTTTCCTGTCAATATTGTGTATAGTTTCACGGTGGATTTGGAGAGAAGCCTTCAAATAAACCAGTAGCAAGAAAGCCACTTGTGTCTGCCCGTGCTTTAAGGGAGTTACAGTGAAAACTCGTACTGTCCATTGACGCGAGTGTGCATTAAGTGATGATGTGGCAAGCTCAATGGACCAGCCAGCTTGTCACGATATAGCTACGCGCAGGGGATGTTATTGAAGAACTGTCGGTTGAGCCAAAAACACGCACATAAGGAAGAAAGACGCAGTTTTAAAGAGCTTGGACACTAATAAGTCAAGAGTGGTCTAAGAAGAGGGCTTTCATAAAGGTTTGCCAAAGGATTTGACTGTGCATGATAGCTAGCTTTGGTGTGTGTGGTTTTGACTTATTTGCTCATGTAATTTGATTGAAGCTGGCAATTTATAGAGACTTATGGTGCCAAAGTTAAAAAATAAGTGAAAGCTATTTGCCATTTGATATTGAAGTTGCCAAAGAGTTCTGAAGTGTGTTATATATATATAGAGTGTAAATTTAAATATTGTTTGATTTGTTTAAGCTATAAAGTATTTACATTTAAGTGACATTTACATTTCAGTAAGTGTTAAAAGTTGATGTAGATGGTTTATTTACCTTTACATTTTCTTTTTACGAAATTGGGTCAATTTAAAGTAGTGATAAAAAATGTCAGAACCAAGTGAGCCTACAATTCAGGTTAGGGATAGTGCAAATTCCCAAGACAGCCCTGAAAGTCGAGTGAGTGGTGCTGAAGCCCAGCAGCCAAGACAAAGTCAAAGAACCAGAACTGTAACAGAGAAGGGTAGAGAAATGCAAGCCAAATAAATTAAAGCACTTCAACAAATGTTTAACTATATTTACGACAAATGGAGAACACAAGTTAAATCTTCTAAGCAACCATTATCACAATTATCAGAGCCTTTATCTGATGATCTGCTTAATGATATCATTGGTGATGTCCAACATGTTTATGATGAACTACATAAAGTCTCAACTCCAGACCAGGCCACGCATCAAAGAGTGGATCTGTGTGTAGAGATTTCTAAGCTCATTGTATCCAGAGCCTCAAGTCGACTGGACGGAAGGATTCCAAAAGAAGAAGAACAAGATTGGCCGGAAGCAGGCTCTCTCTTCGGCTCAAGCACCTGTAAATCGGGTTCTGTTGCTTCTATTTTGAAAGGCGCCTCAGAGCATTCAAGCAGGTCTTCTGTAAAACGACAAGAAGCTGCCACTGACGCTGCTGCAAGCCAAGCTGTTCTGAAAGTGTTACAAGAACAAGAAAGAGAACAATTGGAAATACAGCGCCTAGATGCAGAAGCTAAAAAGAAGATAGCTGATCATAAAGCGTCATTTAGAATGAGAAGCAGACGAGGTGAAATGATTAAAGCTCAACAGGAAGAAGAGCATGCGGCTCTACAAAGGACTCTGGAGGAAAAACTGAGAAACATTTGGAGGCAGTAAAAGGTCTCATTACATTACATTACATTACATTATTGGCATTTGGCAGACGCTCTTATCCAGAGCGACGTACAAAAAATCTCAATGCAGCACGAGCGAAAATGCAGGTGTACGATCAAGTGAAGGCCATAGAAGAGCGGAAAGACATACTAGAACATGAGATAGTAGCAGATAACCAAGTGTCTGTTCCCACAAGTCCTCTGTCCCTGCATATGTCTCCCCTACCACAAGCGGTGACCACCTCAAATGAAAGTACAACAGCTCGTTAAGCTGCTGACAGGCGCTTTACATGCAAACTGAATTCCAATTCCTGAACCTTCAGTATTCAGTGGGGATCCATTGAAATACAATGACTGAAACTCTCCTTTGAAACACTGATCGACCAGAAGACTATTCAAGACAAGGAGAAGATATACCACCTCCGTAGATATGTAAGTGGACAAGCTAAGAAAGCACTTGATGGCTATTTCCTACTCGGAATCGAATCTGCCTATGTTGCTGCATGGGAGATTTTGGAGGAGAGATACGGAAACCCATTTACAATTGCAAAAGCATACAGAGACAAGCTCCAAACATGGCCCAAGATGGGATCTAAGGACAGCTTTGAGCTCAGAGAATTCATTGATTTTCTCCGTAGTTGTGAGGCTGCCATGGTCCACATCAAGGCATTGGAAATTCTGAATGACTGTAATGAAAAAATTATTTCAAAGTTACCGGATTGGCTAACAGCAAGATAGAACCGGAAGGTTATCGAAGTAGAAGAAAAAAGTTACCAATTCCCCTCCTTCAGCCAATTTGTCAAATTTATAACAAGGGAAGCAAAAATTGCCTGCAACCCTGTCTCATCACTGCAGTCACTGAAACAAGGTGAGGCTGAAAAAACAAAATTCCAAAGACATCAATGCTTTGGAGCAAAGACACTGACCACAAGTTCCAATGAAGATACTGCTATAACATGCCTTTTCTGTGAGAAGAACGGGCATACTTTGCACAAATGCAGGAAGTTCATGGAGAAAGCAGTTTCAGACAGAATCAAATTTGTTCAAGCTGAAAGGCTATGCTTTGGTTGTCTCAAGTCTGGTCACTACTCAAAGAGCTGCTCTCACGTGAAGAAAAAAGACAAGCCAAGCAAAATTCAAGTCAAGAAAAGCCAACTATAAGTCAAGAAAGGTATAAAGAAAAACCTCAATCAACACAACACAAGGAAACAACCATTACATTACATTATTGGCATTTGGCAGACGCTCTTATCCAGAGCAACATACAGTTGATTAGACTAAGCAGGAGACAATCCTCCCCTGGAGCAATGCAGGGTTAAGGGCCTTGCTGAAGGGCCCAACAGCTGTGTGGATCTTATTGTGGCTACACCGGGATTAGAACCACCAACCTTGCATGTCCCAGTCCTTTACTTTAACCACTGCGCTACAGGCCGCCACAGCCACTTCTTCAAATAGAGTAATACTTGATGAAGCTAACATGTGAACAGCTGCAATAATTCCTGTCTGGCTTTCATCCACAACTCAACCAGCACAAGAAGTCCTTGTATATGCTCTGTTAGATTCTCAAAGCGACATAACCTTTATTGTAAGTGAAGTAGCTGAAGCTTTGGAAGCAAACAAAGAACAAATCAAGCTCAAGCTCTCTACTATGACCTCAAGAACCACAGTAGTAAGCTCTCAAGTAAGCTCTGCTCATTGGGTACAATTGCTCAGAAGCCCTACTTCCAAGGGAAGTTGTGTTTGGCAAAGATAATCAGCCTTATGCACAGCGTATAGACCTTGGATGGAGTATTGTTGGCCATGGAAATCCCTGTGTAGACTACGGCGATGCCATCAGAATCACCCATCGCATAGTAGTGAGGCAAGTAACACCAGGTGTGGAGCCTTTTGTCAACCTCAAAACTGAAGTACACTATGTGAGATGAAACAAAGTAACAGAAATGACTCCCTCAGACATCATAAGATTCCTCGGATCCGACTTCTCAGAAAGAGCTGGAGAAGATGATCCTGTGTTTCAAGATGATCTCAAGTTCCTGTCGAAGTTGAGAGAAAACACACAAAAGGACAATGGTCACTACGAAATGCCATTACCGTTCAAAGAGGAAAGACCGAAATGACCTAACAATAAGACATGCGCAAAACACTGCTTGAATTGTCTTGAAAGGAGACTAAGGAAAGATCAAAGGTACTACATGTGAACTTTATGGAAGACAGCATTTCACGTGGCGATGCAGAGAAGGTCCCTGAGGAAGAAATTAACAACCATTCAGCTTGGTACATTCCACATCATGGAGTGTATCATCCACAGAAACCAGGAAACATATGTGTAGTATTTGACTGTTCTGCCAAGTTTCAAGAAACATCTCTCAACGACTATCTGCTCACCGGTCCTGACTTGACTAATACATTGTTGGGTGTTTTATGTCGCTTCCGAAAGGGTTCTGTTGCAGTCATGTGTGACATCGAAAGAATGTTCCACCAGTTTCATGTGAAAACACAAGATTATTTAAGATTCCTATGGTGGGAGAATGACAACTTGGAAACCACCCCATCAATCTACAGAATGAAGGTCTACTTTTGGAGTTTGGAGCAGCCTCATCTCCTGGCTGTGCCAACTTCGGCCTAAAACATCTGGCAGCACAAGGGCAAGGTCAGTTCAGCGAAGATGCCATACGCTTCGCTCAAAGAAATTTCCATGTAGATGATGGTCTGACAAGCGTTCAAACTGAGAAGGAAGCCATCAAACTTGTCAAAGAATCAAGAGAACTTTGCTGCGCTGGCAAGTTAAGACTCCACAAGTTTGTTTCCAACAGTGAGAACGTGATGGCAACCATCCCAGAAGAAGAACGTGCTGCAATCAAAGATCTAGACATGACCTTGAGTTTACCGCATATGGAGAGAGCTCTTGGAGTAGAGTGGTGCATCACATCTGACTCATTCAAATTCAGAGTTCAAGTAAAACCCAATCCGCTAACAAGAAGAGGTGTGCTCTCTACCGTCGCTTATATGTATGATCCTATGGGATTCATGGCACCCTTCATCCTATTGGGGAAATGAGTACTTCAGCAAATGTGCAGAGAGAAGATCGGCTGGGATGAGGAACTTCCAGAAAACCTAAGACCTCAGTGGGAGTCCTGGATCAGAGACCTACCCAAGCTGGCTGAAATGCAAATCAAAAGATGTTTCTTACCTCCAAGTTTTGGCAATGTTAAAAGGTATGAGCTTCACCATTTTGCAGATGCAAGTATCTCCAGATTTGGTGTATGTACTTACCTGCGAGCCATTAACAAGTCAAACGAAGTCCATTGCTGTCTGGTAATGGGAAAGTCAAGAGTTTCACCAACTAATGTCACAACTATACCGACACTTGAACTCTCTGCAGCAGTTGTTACAGTTCAAACCAGCGACATGCTCCGGAATGAGCTAGAAATCCAAGATCTGCAAGAGTTCTTTTGGATGGATTCCACAGTCGTTCTAGGCTACATAAAGAATGACGCTAAAAAGTTTCAAGTGTTTGTAGCCAACCACATACAGAGAATCAAGTCAAGTACAAAGCCTGAACAATGGGCTTATGTTACCTCTGAGGACAATCCAGCAGATCATGCCTCTCAAGGTTGACTACAGAGCAACTTAAGACCACAAACTGGATCACAGGACCTAGGTTTCTTTGGAAGAGAATGCAAGGTGGGAGAAATCAAAGAAGATGATCCTGAACTCTGCAAGGCTCTTGTGTGTAACACTAAGGCAAAGGAAGACAGATCATTATTGGATCGCCTACAGAAATTCTCTGACTGGTCAAGGGGAGTAAGAGCAGTAGCCAGATTGAAATGACAAGTCAAAGAATACAAAGGTGTGAAGCAAAGAACCAACAAAAGTACAAGCCTAGAAGAAAGGAAAGAAGCAGAACTTGCTACCGTCAAGCTAGTTCAAGAAGAAGCATTCTCAGATGAGATAAAGAGCTTGAAACTAAAGAAAGTAGATGCCAAGACCAAAGACAGTAAGCTGTACAAGTTAAGTCCATTCTTTGACGAAGAAGGTATCCTAAGGGTGGGAGGACGCCTAAGTCAAGCCACGTTGCACCCACACGTGAAGCATCTGGCAATATTCCAAAGAACAGCCACATATCAGCTTTGCTTATGAAGCACCTTCACGAAAAGGTACATCATCAAGGACGTGGAATGACGATGAACGAACTGCAAGCTAATGGATGGTGGATCCTGGGATGCAGCAGTGCAGTCTCGTCATACATCTTCAAATGTGTCAAATTCAGAAAGTACAGAAGACATACTGAAGAACAAAGAATGGGTGACTTACCACAAGATAGAATGGAAACAACCCCACCCTTCACTTACACTGGCATAGACTGTTTTGGTCCAATCTATGTTAAAGAAGGAAGGAAGGATTTTGCTTACCTGTCTATGTTCAAGGGCCATACACATAGAGCTGATTGATGACATGACAACTGATGCATTTATCAATGCTTTAAGAGTGTTTATTGCCATAAGAGGAAATGTTCGTCAACTAAGATGTGACCAAGGAACCAATTTTGTTGGTGCAAGGAGAGAGTTTACAGAACTCATGAAAGGAATGGATCAAGAAAGAGTGAAGGCTCTAGGATGTGAATTTCTTATGAACCCTCCAGCTGCAAGTCACATGGGCGGAGTCAGGGAGAGGCAAATAAGAACCATATTTGCCTCTTACTGTGTTCTTACTGCTATTCTCGACCAGTCAGCACAAAGGCTTGACAGTACCTCTTTAAGGACATTCCTGTATGAGGTTATGGCCATCATTAACAGCAGGCCACTCACCGCTGAACATTTGAATGACCCATCCGGACCTGAACCTTTAACTCCGAACCACATCCTTACAATGAAGTCCACAATCATTCTGCCCCCACCTGGACAATTTGTCAGAGAAGATCTTTATCTTGATCTTTATCTATCAAAAGAGGTGGATTGCAGTATTTGGCCAATGAGTTTTGGACTCGATGGAAGAAAGAATCTTTAAACTTACAACCAAGAAAAAAGTGGCTCAAGAACAGAAGGAACTTGAAGGTCAACGACATTGTCCTTCTGCAAGATGATCTGGCACCATGCAACGCATAGAAGCTGGCCAGAATCACAGAAATCTATCCAGGGTGAGATGGTAGGGTGAGAACTAAGATTGCTGGTTAGTAACACCACATTTGACAAAAAAGGGAAACCCACAACTAAAACGGTGTTCCTTGAAAGACCTGTACTTTGCTTGAGGCAGACTAAGGTATTAAATGTTTTGCCTGAAATCCCATGTTAAATGGTTAATAACAGGAAATGTTTCATTGAGAAGTTGAAGTGTTTAATTACAACAACCATTGTGTTTAGAGAAATCCCACACTAAGGTTTGTGTGATTTGATGGGAGTGTAACTGTTGTCATTCTGTTGTTTAAATAATTTATATAATTTGTCTTCTTTTTGAAGACCAATACCAATATTAAGTTCATTTAAGTTGCATTTGCTATTTATAAATAATTTCATTTAGTACAAGCAATAATGCTATTATTTCAGCTCAAAATTACGTACTTACCTCGTTAAGCTGCTCTCATGTGAGTACAATTTTGAAGTAACTCCGGCAAGCAAGTAGTAGCATAGATATCATATATGCGCCATTAAGTTTTATGCTGGTCACAACAGGTTTAATTCAATTCATTCATTCATTCATTATCCTAACCCGCTTATCCTGAACAGGGTCACAGGGGGGCTTGAGCCTATCCCAGCATACATTGGGCGAAAGGCAGCAATACACCCTGGACAGGTCGCCAGTCCATCGCAGGGCACACACACCATTCACTCATACCTATGGGCAATTTAGACTCTCCAATCAGCCTAACCTGCATGTCTTTGGACTGTGGGAGGAAACCGGAGTACCCGGAGGAAACCCACGCAAACGCAAACTATGTTGCAATGTGTGTGTGTGTGCTCCGCCTATTACCACTGCTTTCGTGATCGGATTCCATCTGATGGAATAAAAGCCTATTATTCAACACTTTGCTGCAAGACTCCTGATTATACGAATTGGATTGTATTCTTGGAATTGGACTGATACTTTGTCGGCCTGGGGAACCACGACACTATAAGTACCAACTCGCAAATGAGCTATTACTAGTTAGCTTCCTGAATTTACAAATATACCCCTGAAGCACAACGCTACCATGTTCGTATTGCCTATATTTCATCAGAAATGGATATTTGTAAATTCGTCAGGCTAACTTTCTTGTTGCTACCAATAACAAACTGGTATTATTTTATAACTAGATATGTAGTCTCCGCTTGGAAAAGAAGCAATAGAGTTTCAGTGATTGCTTGTCTGGAGTGCAATTTGGGCAGCTACGCGGACAATCAAACTAAGCCCCCACGCCATTGGCTGTAGCAGTTAGAACTGATTTTCAAACAATGAGCTTTAATTGCTGTACAGCTGTACAATGTTTTGATACATTTGACGGCCCAACATATGTCCACTTTGAAACCCGAATTTAAGGACTATAAACACAGGCAGAGGGTGACTCAACATGTCAGTGAGCCTTTTTCAATGATAGGAAGGGATTTCCAATGGTTTGTAACAATGTTTTAACACAAAAATATTAGCTATTGTACCTTTAGCTGATTGCCTGTTGATCTCAAATACAAATTATATAATGATATAGCAAAAATGTTTATTTTTATTACCATACCATATTCTTTCAGCAGCATTACATTACATTTCCTTATGCAGACACATACAAAACCGTGCATATCAAGGTCATACATCAAACAAATGAACACGCCAGATAAGGTACAATTCAAATGGGATTGGTTGTTAGCCCAGAACATATGTCCAGTACATAAGATAGAGATAGGCCAAGCCTGTAATTACCATACCAAGACAACTACAACTTGAGAAATAACCGTTCAGAGAAATTCAAAAGTCCTAGGTTACAGTAAAAAAATACAAGGGGGTAAAGATAGACAGGTGAAAAACAAGTGACAATAAGTTAGGGGACTCCTGCAGAAGAGTTATGGCACAGTGAGAAGAGTCTCACTGCAGCAGAAAATGGGCAGAGAGTAGGAAGTTCTTATGGGGATGGGGAGGTTGTTCCACCACTGGGGAGCTAGGGTGGAGAAGGTCCGCAGTCGGGACAAGCGAGAACCATTTACACGGCTGGCAGGATGAGCAAGTCTTCATCGATGGTGCAATTGCTGAATTAATTAATTCTGAAGCCTCTTATCTACTACAGTTCAACCAAATGCCTCCAAGACAATGATCCTAAACGATGATGCTAAAGCAAAGGAGTTTTTCAAAGCCAAAACAAGAAAATTCTGAATGGTGTGCGGGGAAAAATTCACAAATAACATATCACAGGTGAGCATCGTCTGATGAAACAGATCCCAGTAAAAAACAACAATAGCTATTCTTCAGTTTAACTTTCTCATTTATTTGATCAAACAGAATAAGAGAGTGGAAGGCCTACCAGCTTTCTGATAGTTCTTCAATTTGCACACACACACAGTATGACTTAAATCCAGTTTTCAGTATACTGCCCCAGAAGGGAGGGGGGAACATAAACAAAAATACACGCAGCTGGCTGCTTAACTTATTCTTAAACTGAATATGAAATATTATACTGTGTTGGAAAGGGTAGGAAACCCCGTACAAGAATATTGGCATGTTTTAAGTTAGTTAGGTACTTAAATGACCTCCCAGTTCAAGTTTAAGACCACATTTGCTTAGGTATTGTCCCGGGAAAAAAAATGTTAAAAACTTCAATGTTAGTCAGAAAACAATCACAGCTTCATAACCTGCTCTGGGCACCTGCCCAGAGCGCTAGCCCAACTTTCCTGCGCACCCCCTCCTGGCCTGGAGCTCCAGCCTAAGACCAGCCGCACAACTCCCTCCTGCCACAGCTGTAGCACCAAGCCTGTCCCCTTGCCTGACACTGCCACCCATTGGTGTTCCTGCCATCTGTGCTTCAAGTTATTGGACATTTATGAACTTTTATTTAATCTGGTTTTCTGTTTAAAACCATTGTTTTTACAAACCGGTGTTAACCAGCGGCAGATGGGTTCCCCTACTGAGTCAGGTTCTGCTCAAGGTTTCTTCCTGTTCCAGGGAGCTTTTCCTTGCCACTGTTGCCCTAGGCGTACTCTTGGGGCCCGGTTTCTAATTCTGTAAAGCTGCTTTGCAACAAAGGCCCTTTGTAAAAACCGCTATACAAATAAAATTGAATTGAATTGAATTGAATAACCGAGGGATATTTGATTCCATAAATATGTCTGGATGAAATTATTTGCATTATATTTCTACCAAACAGGAGATATGTTGGCCAGATGAGCGATAAAACTGAGCTAAGAAAAAAACAAAAAGACAATGTATTTATCCATGCAACTTCTGAATTGTGTTCTCACAGATCAAGGCACCTCATTTATGGCACAAATGCTGAAAGAACGATACAAATTTTGGGGGCGGAGCCAACTGGATAAACCCCTAACTGGCGAATGGGGGACTAATGAAGCGGGGAGGGTATGGAGAGGAGGGATTTTTAAAAGTAACGTTTCTGGGGACGCAAGTGCTGACATACGGTGAAAAGTGGCCACACGAATCCGCTCTTCATGTTGTGTATAAAGCTGATGCTTTTACTGTCAGCTCTGTGTATACAGAATTTGGTTGTTCCAGTTCTTACCCATCTACCATGTCTAATATTTCAACACCTACCTCATCGGAAGCTGGGGCCATGCAGCAAACTGTTCTGTTGGGTCCAAAGAAAGATCTTGCCGCAATATCAAGAGTTTGTTTGATTTTGTCGCAATATCAAGAGGCTCTCTACACCGTGTGTGGGTTTCTTCCCGTGAGGAGGGTCCTGGCTGCAGGTATCACATTTCCATAGATGGCGATGCCCCAATTTTTCAACCGTTGGAAAGATGAGGATTGCATCTGCATTACAGAACGCGTGTTTTGTGTGACGCTTGCAACTGGTATGATTTAAGAAGATGCTACGAGGAGGTAGCCAGTAGACCAAGCAGGCAAAGTCCATTTTGAAATCCTCTGACACTATGAAAGTTAACCTGTATGACAACTTTACAGAACAGTTCCCAAAACAACACCAAATGTGTCTGATGAAGAAGAAAAGACTGATCTTGAATAATTTAGAAGTCCTGTTTCAAAAATGATAAGATAAAAACTTTGTTTAGTTGTCATTTAGATTTTGTATATTCTAAACTGTTTGTATAGTATGCCTGTGTAGTATGTTGTGAATGTCTTTTTTTTTCATTTTGGTGGTTAATGTGAGCTTTTAAATAAAATATTTTTAATAAAGATTTTTGTTTGTTTTGTTTATTATTATCAAGGCATTGTATGCCAGATCTGTGGTAAGTCCAAAGCGCCGGAACGACCCAAATATTATTGGTGCTGACTATGTGGTTGCGTGAGCATGCCCCCATATATGTCATCACGAAGTGACGTCATTACGTCATTTACGTTCACGTTTTGGGACTGCTCTGTATTCAACAGCCAGAGAAAAACTCATAAGCTCTTCAAATGCACAACTGTGATAAAAAAACCTGTTGTCCCCATGTCATCTTACAAGTCTTCAAAAGTATAATGGTTTGCAAGAAAGAAGCTAGGAGTAGAGAATTCTTATTATTTTTACCATGCTAACTACAATAACTGTGTGTGTTCTCTTTCTCATTTCAACCAATCGAATTTACACTAAATAGTCGGCAGGTGGAACTCGTTAACACACACAATACAATTTGATCAACACAGAAATAGGACACAATAGATACATGTTATGTGGTTCTACAAAAACATTTGTCACACTATAACGACCACAACCTCCCTTTTTCAAGAAATTACAAGAAGAAAAGGAGGACCATTTTTTAAAATTAAATACAAAAATGTATATTTAACTGAGGTGACATAAAGAAGAGGTTAAAAATACAAACATTCATTTAAACTTGCTCAAAACTTCAAATTCAACTGAACAGTTGCAGACTTCAGAGGCAAACTTCAGCAGTCCACCTAACATCTTTGATTTTAAATGAGCAATTAGTATTAGGTTTCTATGTTCAGGTTCACTAATTTCACTTGGATTGCAATGAAAAGGTTATTCATCACTGAATAAAATGTCATATTCTCCAAAAATGTAACTTTATTCAACAGATGCTCCAGGACTTGTAGAATTTTTCATATTTCATGCATGGCATTTAATCCTTCATCAGTTTCACCCTTCTTCCCTCCATTGGAATCTTTTGAAGTTTTGCTCCAATATATGTCTGATTATATGTAGGATTCATCAAATGTTATCTTGTGTTTATCTTTGGTGAATGAAACCTGTCTGGTCTAAGATGATTATTTGTGGGAAAATTCTCTCTACTCTTTTGGCCAATATGTACGTAAAAAAATTATAATCCTGGTTTAGGACACTTACAGGTCTAAAATGACCACACTCAAGTCTGTCCTTACCCTCTTATCAGCGATATAATTGCTTGAGGGGGTATCTTGCCCTCCTTAAGGGCCCAGTTAAAGGTAGACTGCAGGGTAGGGATCAGCGACTCCTTCATTACTTACGGCAAACAACAGCAGTGCAAAAGCAAACCAACATGAACAAAAACATACAATGAAGCTTGAAAACCAAATAAATGACTTCCAATTGTGGGATCTCAGTTACAACCCTGACTGAGCCTTGATGGTATAAGAGCTTTCAGGGATAGCCTCTCCCCCCGTATGGAGAGAGGCCCTAGTTATCAGAATAAATATAGTGTATTGCTTACTTCCTTCTCGGCTTAACAAGTATGAGTCTCGTCCGCATGATACAGATGATACTGTAAGTTTTAACCATCTAAACATAATCACCCAACCATTTTAATAAGTGCAGTATTAAAAAGTAGCCTAGTTATCAAAAACAAAGTCAAATCCCACCACCCCGATAAGTGGAACATCTTACCAACACCTCTCCCATAATGCCAGCTGTTGTAGCCAACAACAGTTGAGTCATGTTTAGTCCTTATCCTGGCGTGTAAAAGCCTGAAGCCTTTCCTTGTATCCCCATGTTAAGTCGGCGCTTCCATGGTCTCCTCGTCTCTTGTTTGCTTGCCACCATAAGCGTTGAATCTGGTGTAAAAGTGCCTCTTGACTTGATGATGGATACTGACAGCTCTCTCTTCGCCATATCCCTGGTTGCCTCTTCCACATAATTATATAGTACTGTTCTCTCCGGGTAGAATACCTGAAATCTTGCTGGGAATGGAGTCTGAAAACCCTAACCCGCTTATCCTGAAGAGGGTCGCAGGGGGGCTGGAGCCTATCCCAGCATACATTGGGCGAAATGCACCCTGGACAGGTCGCCAGTCCATCGCAGGGCACACACACCATTCACTCACACACTCATACCTATGGGCAATTTAAACTCTCCAATCAGCCTAACCTGCATGTCTTTGGACTGTGGGAGGAAACCGGAGTATAATTCAAGCGGAAACCAACACAATGCAATTTGGTTTTATTATATGGAATATGTAGACGGAGATTGTGACCAGATTTAACAACTATTTATCCACAAATATGACCTCTGTTGTGGGAAGCAGAAGTAAAACTTTAGGTCTTCAAAAGCTGAGAGGGATTACCTCCTAACACATTCATGTTTAGTCTCATTTACATTTTACATTTGAGTCATTTGGCAGACGCTTTTAATCCAAAGCGACTTACAAGTGCATAGGTTCTTCCACAGCGCTGTTCTAAACAAACATACAGTTATCGTAAGTGCCACTTTTTTTGGGTTAGACAAGAGGGATATCAGAAAGGGGGGGGGGGGGGGGGGGAATCAGGAGGGAGGACTAAGCTAAGGTTTGAAAAGGTGTGTTTTTAGTCAAAATAGGTGGGGGGGATTCTGCTGTCCACCACTGAGGAATCAGAACGGAAAACAGGCGTGAACGTGCAGTTCGACCGCCAGGTGCTTGTAGTGAGGGAACCATAAGATGACCAGAGCTGGCAGACCGGAATGGTCTAGCTGGGAGTGATTAAGGATTGTATGTAAGGTGGGGCAGTCCCCTTAGCAGCCTGAAATGCCAGCACTTGGGCCTTGAAGCGGATGCGTGCGGTAAAAGGAAGCCAGTGGAGGCCAATGAGGAATGGGGTGACATGAGCCGACCTGGGCTGACTGGTGATCAGGCGGACTGCAGCATTCTGGACCAGCTGGAGGGGCTTGATGGCACAAGCTGGGAGACTGGCTAGGAGGGAGTTGCAGTAATCCAGGCGGGAAATGATGAGTGCCTCGACTAGGAGCTGGGTGGCTTTCTCTGTCAGGAGATGGCGGATACGGCATATATTGTAGAGGAAGAACCTGCAGGTTCTGGCAGTGGAGGATACATGTGGAGCGAGGGTGAGGCGGTTATCAAGAGTCACCCCATGATTCTTGGCCGAATGGGAGGAGGATACTACAAAGTCCTCAACAATCAGTGAGAGGTCAATTGTCGGATAGGACTTAGCAGGGATGTTAAGAAGAGACTAAAACCATGAATCTTTTCATAATAAAATAATGGTGCTTAACTCTGCTTTGTCCTCCTAAGTAGTCTAGTTCTTGCCATAAAGAAGTATGACCTCCCCCTTCCTTCCACTCCTTACCTCAGCATCACCCAATCAGGGCAAGCATCCATGGGTAGCCAGGCTAAGGTATTTAAGGTAGTCTGTGGGTTAGAATTTGGATCTTTGGAGAAGAAGCAGCAGTTTTCTAGCTGATTTACCTTGTGCCGGAGGCACTGAAAGTGGAAGGCGGCAATACCCTGGCAAGGTCTGGCTTATCAGGTCTTTTCTGGTATTTACAATGTCCTGTCTATTGTCCTGTTTTGTAAAATAGAAGTAGTGAGCCTACATTCAACAAAGTATGATTTGTATTCATCATTCCAACGGTCTGCTTCTTAATTTAATCTTAAGATCTGATGGGTTTTTTTTTAAATTGTTGGTCGATTCCACCAGTTTACTGGACTGACGTATTCAAGAATTTGGTGAATTTATTGATTCTTGTCATTCTTAATGATAATTATTCATTTAAATCACATAAAATATATTCTATATGTAGGTTAAGTGAGAGGTTCAAGCACACAATAGCACTTTCGTTCGGTATTCAGATTGCTGAATGTCTTGACATGGATATGTTTTGTTGGAACCGCTGTGTATGGTTTTTACGCTCTACGAAATGGTGAGGATGATTATTTGAAACGTATACGTCTGTCCTCACTTGGGTGCCAAATATGTAAGGGAAGCAGTGTATAACTGAAATGAGTATTTAGTCTCATTAAATTACTCATCGACTCGGCTCTCATGTCATGCAACACCAAAACAGACACCGGGTTTCATAAGATAATTTATTAAATCTAATCACAGAGAACAATGCTGACTAAGGATAGGTAGGGATGTGTGCATGTGTTCAACAAAGGAGGAGAGGTGTGTGTGTGTGCATACTTTATCCTTGCTTCCCCGACATTGCACATTCATTTATTTTGGAACAAAAGTATTGAAATTGTGTAGAACTTTGAAAACTTTCCAATAACATTTATTTTTTGAAGATATGGTCTTTAGGTAGGCTTGGGGGTCCAATATGTGCAAACTTTGATGACTCGTAGGTCATTCTGGCTCATCGAACTAGATTCTAACACTCGGTCATATAAATTAACATGCATAAAAAAAAGATCTAATCTAAAAGTGCATTAGGAGTGTCTAGTGAATGATTTGACTGAATGCACTAAACATCTGACAAATGTTAATTAAATCAATTTCTACAGATGGTTTAAGTATCTTTGGTCATGCATCGGTTTGTATCCATGGCAAATCACTATTAATGCCTTAAAGATGTTTAAACGCAGATATAAAAAAACATTATGGGCAGAAAGCTCTTCTTGACTGTCTTGGACAACTATTAATTGCATAACAAAATACAATTTTGTTTAGATTTAGTTTTATAAAAATGTAATGGTTGGTAGAATGGCAGTTCAACACCCCACTTCTCACTTTATTTGCTTGCCTGCTATTGGCCAGCGTCATCAATTTATTTTTGCAAAAATAGGAAAGAAAAACAAATTTTTAACTAAGATGTTTATTTGGTTTTCCAAACACCAGTGAAAATGTTCCCATAGTACAGAAACTCTTTTGACAAGTGTAATTGTTGATCATACATCGGCACTTGAAGGCAAGGGTTCTTCACAGTACACCCCAAGGAAAACACACCCTCCCAGCACATATGTACTTAGTTCAGACATTGACAACTTGCAACTGATGTTTCCCCTCGGAATAAAAAAAAAAAAAAAAAAAAAACTGTCCAAAATGCGTTAAATAATTGTATTATTGAGTGCCAGCAGATGTACACGCATAGTCCATTCTACATGAAAATTTATACTTTTTGTTACTTTTGTCACAAAACAGCAGTCATAAAAAACAACCTGGTCTTGTCAGGTTTGTTTGTGCACATGAAACTTTAAATATGCAAATTCCCCCTTTGATGTCACAAAGCTGAGAGAAATATTGGATCAGGGTTTAATTTTATCTCATAAAAATCAAGTAAAAAATGCGGTGTGTAACTTTTGGGCTCTCAGTCATGTGTACGAAAAAGCCTTAAAGACTTCATCTGAGTTCTCTTTCCTTTAATAGCCCTAAGATTGTTGGTGTTCTTACTGACCAACTGCTACCAATATGAGAAATGCATGCAGCAAGTTCCAGTGTACTACAATTAGGTGATCAGCAAACCAATTGCTGGTGGGAAAGAATGGATTTTTACAGATCATGGTTGCATGTCATTGAACTATACATTGTATCATGCAAAAGTAACTAATGGTCTACTTGACCTGAATGCAAACCTGGGAGTGTTTTATACTGTTACAACTTGCCTCCTTGGCCCTGGTCAACATTATCACGTATGCTACTCTAATAAGTCCGAACACAAGACTAAAACAAACATTAAATAAATAAAAAAAACTAAATCTAAATATAATTCTTGTAATATACCCAACCAAACCAAACAAAGTTAATTATACTTTAAATGTAATTTGAAAATATGACGTTAGCTTGCCAGCAACATATCTTTTCATTTTACAAAGCGGGGACACTCCTGAATCACAAACCTTCACCCAATTCCATCAAGGGGGGCACATTGGCTCACGTGGTTAAGAGCAGTTGCCTGGCAGTCCGAGGGTTGCCAGTTCAATCCCAGCCTGGGTGTGTTGAACTATGCCTGAGGAAGACCTAACCAAACCCCCAAATGCTCTGAGCTGGTTGGTACTTTGCATGGTATTGGTGTGTGAGTGTATGGGGGAATGGGTGAATGAGAAGCATCAATTGTACAGCGCTTTGGATAAAGGTGTTATATAAATGCCAGCCATTTACCATTTACCATCTACCCCCCCTCGAGCGGTTTACGTACACTGGTACTTATCTACTTCAATCTCAAACTGCCTCACGGTATAGATGACTACAGGTTTATAATTCTCAATTTTCACATGTGAAACTAGTCAGCTGTGTTTGTGTTGTACACGTGGTTGTGTTCCTGTCCCCTAGGGTTCTCATTGCTGGGGGAGAAGCAGTCAACAAGGTGGAACCACTCTTCGTTTCCGGATGCACTCCCAGATCCAGTTGGCAGTGACTCTCTGTGCCTGGCTGTCTTCCTCAGGCATGGACAGCGTGTGGGTTGCTGAGGCAGCATCATACTCTGGGACCAGGTCGCCGTCATAGGCCACAAAATACCGCCGCAGTTTCACATAGTCTTGTACGGACTCTGGCAGGAACAGCTTCACCCCACTGAAGATGTCCAGTAAGGTCTGATGCAGATGGGAGGGAGAGATACAGACTCAATGACATTTACCCCATGTATTTCAAAAAGCAAAAGAGGATATCACTGGTTTAATACTATACAGAAATCAGACCTGGGTCAAACACGTAATTGTTTTGGATTCAATTATTTTCTATGCTTTACCAAACGAGTCTAGTGTATTGGAACCTATGAAATAAGTGCAAAACATGCAAGTTCAATCAAGCACAGATAATCATTTCCATCCAAAATTGCCCGTTTGACCCAGGTCAAGTAGAAATACAAACCTTTTCCTTTTTGCTTTCTGCTGATTGGGAAGGGGCAGTCTTCGGTTTGCTTTGCCCATTGCTGTGTATGGTTTCTGTCTTTCTCATCTGAAATAAAATACAAGAGGGTACAAAACATAAATGCTTCCCTCTTGCTACAGTAAACATAGGACAATGTGTAAAATGCAAAAGGGCGCTAGGACAAGACTACGAACTCCAGTCCCTTCACCCAAAGCTACACCTGTGAATCTGTGACAGTGGGAGTCTCTACAGCAATATTCTGGGTTTGCCTGTATTAATAATATGGGCCGGGGCACCTCAATGTTTTTCCATAATGCCAAAGCTGAAACCGTGCACGAAAAAACGTGAAAACAATTAAAAACAGTCCTTGCATTTATTGGTACAATTTGGTTGTCCTGTGGGTAGGCTAAGATTACTGTTCCATGTTGTTTGATTCTCAGAGAGGAATAGCTTATGTTGTGAGGCATTTCAAGTTGTACGTTCATTTGATGATACAATATAATTTGTTACTTCCAGTTTAAATCAGCAATTGTTCTATCGACAAAAGCAAAGATAAAAAAAAAAAAAAGTCTGATACGAGGATGGTAAAGGAGCAAGGTGAACGCATTAATCCAATTTAGAATTTATTTATGTTCCCATTTCAACAGAATTTGTGTGTATTCTAGTCTGTTTTTATATTTGTGTTAGACATTTCAATGAATCCATTTCAACACTGTAAACTGTGTATTTTTGTAATCTGTGGCAAAGAAACTTATGGCCAGATGTACAAAGCCTTCTGAGACTATTTTCAGGCACACGACACATTCTGCCTAGGAAACATGCATCGCATGCAACAAACGGGCACACGGGGGCTAGAACCGCAGTATGCATGTGATCTAGGAGCGTCACTGGAAGATGCGCTCATCTCCTTAATGCATACGCATGCATACGCCTCACAGCAAGGAGGTCCTGGGTTCGAATCCCGGTCGGCCTCTCTGTGTGGAGTTTAAATTGTCCATAGGAATGAGTGTGTGAGTGAATGGTGTGTGCCCTGCGATGGACTGGCGACCTGTCCAAGGTGTACTCCTGCCTTTCGCCCAATGTGTGCTGGGATGGGCTCCAGCCCCCCTGCGACCCTGTTCAGGATAAGCAGGTTAGGATAATGAATGACTGAATGAATGAATGAGACCCAACTTTTCAGGTTCTGAACCAATTTATTTTCAGTCTGAACGTGCCGGCCAGTTCAAAATTAGGTTCGGGAACCAGAACGGTCACGGAGCCTTGCCGGTGTGAATGGCCTAAGAGTCGCAGGACGCGTCCGATGCCAGTCCTCAGTCTTGCCCCAGGACATCTAAAGGGAGGCATACGAACTGTTGGGAGCTTTGATGGTTCAGCAGATGCCAGGCGTCCTTGGAAACATCTACCGGTGCTGTGCGTAGCAGCTCGTGGGCATGCAGAGAAGGGGTGCCGGGACTTGAGGCGCACGTGTTGTGGGGTCCCTATGACAACCTTGTTGTGGTCGTCACTCAACTGCCTTTCAATGTGGCAGCGTCATGTCTCACATCAGGAGGGACGATGCCAGCTAGTACGGGCAGTTGGCTAACCGGGGTTGCTCGCAGGTAGATGGAAATGGTTCAGTGCTGCGTCCAGCTTTTTGGCATGGGGGCTAAGAAACCAGACAGGGGCACAGTACTCAGCAGTGGAGAACACCAGGGTGGCAGCTCCTTATGCTGTACGGGCCAGGTGGCACCACTACTCAAGGTTGGCGAAGATATGGTGCTATGCCAAGGTAATCGCCCTGCGAAGCCAACAAGCCTGATGATGGCCCCAAAGTGTGTTCCGTACAAGATCCTGGTGCACCTCCACCAGATGCATCAGGAGCCAGCAATCGACCCTCAGCTGCCCAAAGAACAAGTTGGTTTTTGCAGCAGGAAGTCCACAGCAGACCAGGTGACACGTGTGTCAAGACATCAAAGGCAGCTTCCAGGCAAGTGACATCTCAGACAAGCACTATGTTCATTCAATACCCTGAAACAAAATGCCAACTTCCAGCTTCATTCTCAAAACCAAAAAAAACTGAGTTTGGCAAAAAAAAAAAAAAAAAAAAAACCTTCCACAGTTGTCTGCCCCTTTGGCCTGGAATGAGCTTCAAAGAAAAATGAAACTGAAGGAGCTTCTCTCGCTAAATAATTTTCGCTTCATGTTTCCTCTTAATTTCTTTTTACATTTTTAGATTCCTTTATTTGTACTAATGTGATGTATTATGATGTAATTATGCGTGTCTGTAATTTTGTGCTGTTTTTCTGGGCCAGGTATCTCAATGAGAGTCACCTGGTTAAATAAAGGTTAAATAAAAGAAAATAAAAATAAAAAAGATGCTGAGCAACTGCAGTTTCTGAATACACTCCAACATTAGCCAACCCAGCAGGGTACGGAAACTCAAGAATGGCATCCCGCAAGGCTCCGTGCTCATACCCATGCTATTCAACATCTACACCCATTACCTAACTGCCACCTGAGGCTTATTCTAACCACCTCTAGTTTGTTAGCAGAGAGGGGGTATTTATTTGGATGGATATGCAAATAAACAGGAGGAACCTACCTTCCGTGCACTGTGTTCCTCAGGAGGAGGTTTCCTCTTGGCTGCAGGGACTGGGGAGGGGGTCTCTTTTTTCACTGACTTTGCTTTGGGAGCACTGCCACGTCCTGCATGACAAACAATTCTTTTTTTTTAATCTGTGGAGAGATCTCAAACATGCCATAAATGCAAGGAGGCCACAGAATTTTTCTGAGCTGGAGGTGTTCTGCCAGGAAGAATGGGGGAAAATTCCAAAAGCAAGAATTGAAAGACTGGCTACAGGAAGCATTTACAAGCTGTTAAATTTGCCCGAGGAGTTACGTACTAACTGATAGGGTTCCCAAACTTTTGCACAGGTCCTTTTCCATTTTTTTAAATTCTGAAAATGTAAATATTAACTTTGTACTATTTAGAGGTCAGGTTCACTTCTGTTCACTTAATATTAATTGTAAAAGGCTTTTTGACCAGGGGCACACCGTTGTACATTGCATATGCCTGAATTACTCCTGTAATACCAGGTGATTTGCTTTGAAATAAACAGCGACAAAATCGATTTCCGATCGTCTTCACTAATCCTGTAGCGTAGCGGCTAAGGTGCATTAGGTTAATTGTTCAAAACCCGGTGTAGCCACAATAAGATTTGCACAATCCCCCACATTGCCCAAGGGGGGATTGTCCCCGGCTTAGTTTAATCAACCGTTTTGGATATCAGATAAATAAATTATAAATCATAATTACGGCAAATCAAAATGAGTGCTGAATTAACAGCTAAATGTAATCAACCTGAACTTAAGGTACTGAACAAAAACCAGGGAAACTCAAAAATGTGGAAGAGATAACTGAAGAATTAGAAACCATGCCAATCCTATACACAGATACGAGACAACCTTGGTTAGGTAACAATCTGGAGAACAAGACACTTACCAGCCTTGCTGGGC
Organism: Conger conger; assembly: GCF_963514075.1. Lineage (NCBI taxonomy): Eukaryota > Metazoa > Chordata > Actinopteri > Anguilliformes > Congridae > Conger > Conger conger. The sequence goes on from NC_083766.1 coordinate 43,072,211, forward strand.
ATGGCTGCTGCCTGGGAGGTGGAGGGAGAGTTTCCTCCGCTATCTCCCCCAGAGGAGCTCTTGTCATTGCTGCCCTTTGAAGATCCTCCTGTGATCTCAAAATCACACCTTTCCTTTGAAACTCTGTAGAGTTCCTTTGTGAGAAGAGAAGCCACAGATTTGAACATTCTTATTCCAATGGAGGTTCAGTAAAAGTCATACAACTGCCCGTGAACCTGTGTGTGAATATTTCTGTCAATATGTGCTTGGAAATGATCTGAGGATTACTACTATTTAGTCATCATTGCTTTTGGGAAAAGAAGGAAAACAAGCCTTGATTTTAGAGCTGCAATAATAGTTTGAGATAGCAGAAGAATGCCCCAGCTATTGCCACTGATTAAGTTTCAGTTCACATTTATGACTTGAATCCGACCAATTTAGCCAGATTAATATTAATACAGTAGCCCACTAACAACATTCCATTACTGTGTTAGGAAGTAGGGAGTAGGCTAACAAGAAAACATGAGTGCAAGTTAACTATAGACTGTAACCAAGAACCAATGAACCTATTGTAAATACCGGTACCCATAATATATTGATAATAGTTTGCATTGAAGGATACCGTTTTCGTGTGACACTTGTACGTTTAGCGCTTGTATAATATTTAGCAAAGCATAAGAAATCCACCTCATTGGGGTTGTTTTTCTAAACCAAAATAAAAATCAAACCTTTCAACCTGCCGATAAGATGTTTGTTTCATTCCCCAAAGAAACATTGAAATAGAACTAAAAATGGTCACAAGTTGTGGGCATTAAACATATATTGATATATCCTAAGCTAAGCAACATTCCTACCCCAAGGATGTTCTGCATTATCAAAGGTAGCGAGCAATCAAACGAATGAATTCAGGATATAACAAAGTTGGTAGGCATCTCAGGAATACAAGTGTTCATTAGCCAAGTTACTGTACAAACATTATGCTTCATAAGACAGCGATGAAGGCTAATTCATGATGGCTAAACTAAATGTATTAATATTTAAAAACTAAATAAATGACATGCAAGACCTGTGATGAGATTCAGTATTGAAAACAGTTCTTGGCTGCTTCCAAAATGAAGCAAGTAATAATGGCACATAATACTACCATGTGACCAACGAATGAACGAACAAACAATCAAACAAACAAACAAACAAAAACAAACAATCGATGGAGACCGATCCATAGTCCCCCCCCCTCCCAATTTCATCTGGTGGGGTACAATAAACTATTTGGGATGGCAGGAATGTGTAATGACATGCTCAGCAGACTGTGGCAGGGCAAACTGTACTTTGAGCTGGATCAGGTTCGTGGCACTTTTCCAGTCCTTGTCGTCACGGATACGGGTGCAGCGAGGGAAGCGGATGGAAATGCCATCAGCCGTGTGCATTTCGGATTTGGAGAACTCCGCCCCTGTGATCTCCCACACCGGGGCTTTCTAAGCAGGTGAGAAATATGCATGTGCATGGGTCAGAGGAGCACTTGCTGCAGATAAACTGTGCCTTTAAATAATTTATATTTCTAGACTATTACTAGTATAAAAACATGATACACAAGTAACACACGCATAAAAACACATCTGCCAGTACCTTGAAAAAGAGTTTTAATACTCACTTCAGGATCTCGGATAATGAAATCTGGATAGTAGTTCTTGATTATGTTCAACCAGCTCGGGATTTTGCTTAAATCCTATTGATAGACAAATATTCATAAATTACAGGTGCACCTAGTCATTATCAGAAAATATGCACACACCATGCCAGAACTATCCACGGTAACACTAGTAACCTTGCTTATCTTGATCATGTCCAGCTCATTCTGTAGTCTGGCCAGAGTGGCGTCATCATACCCTCCAGAACACTTGGTCACTGTGCACCACTTCTTAGAATCCGGGTCATAGCAGCCCATCAAGAAACTGGACATTATACCCCCTGTAGAGAGAAATGCATTGTTTGAGAGTCCAATAGCTGTTGGCACTGGAATAGCCTTGGATATGCTGCTTCTGGGAATACATATGGGAAAACTATATGCTTTTACAGAACCGTCCAAAAATAATGGAACAGCAAGGCCAATTCCTTTGTTTTTGTAAGACACTGAATACATTTGGGGTTGAGATAAATAGATGAACATGAGACAAGAGTTCAGAATTACTGTTTTTATTTTCCTGGTATTTACACATAGATGTGTTAAACTACTTATAGCGCCTTTGGCATCAGACCACCCAATTTTTAGGTGAGCAAAAGTATTGGAACAGAGAGTATTAAAGTAAATGAAAATAAATAACACTTAATATTTGGTAATATACGTTCAGTCAAGCGAATGTTGCCAAGCAGTGTGCGTTGCTTGGCCGGAATAAGGTTACTTCTACCATTTTATTTGTTGACATTAATCATGTCCCGTAAAATATGCCCCCACAAATTACTAAAACATTTTAGTGAAGCTGTATGTCAAAGACAGCACAACATTGTGGGAGCGAATCACAGAGCAGGACTAACTGAGTTTGCTGGATAAGTTCAGAGTAAAACCCATAACCCTTCCAAAAGTGGAAGATTAACTGGAACCACTGTTTCGGATTTTACTTGGTGAACTTCTACGACAAAATCGGTTTTCCTGCTTTGTGATACAGTCCATTGATTAGAGAGACCTGTCGAATTAAAATAGTTCAGCCCAGCAGAAATGAAAACGTTCAATTTGCTGACTATCCCCATAGATGCAGAGAGGATTTGTTGATTCTTAACATTCTCATGTGTGAAAGCTGCAATCTATATAGGAGACACGCCATATTCTGAGGTTGTTGCTGTTGCTTTTAATCTAGCAAAGAACATTACCTAGGAGAATAGTCTCAGAGCTTCACTTATGCATACCCTATAGAAGGTGTAGAATGACGTAGCACTACACCCAATTGGTGCAAAGGGAGTATTTTTTAAGTCTGGCTCACTTGGGTTAAGGTCTGGTGATTGACTTGGCCAGTCTAAAACCTTCCACTTTTCATCCCTAATGAAGTCCTTTGTTGTGTTGGCAGTGTGTTCTGGGTAATTGTCTTGCTGCATGAAGTTCCTCCCAATTAGTTTGAACACATTTCTCCGTAAGTTGTCTGAATTCATCCTGCTGCTACCATCATGAGTTACATCATAAGTAAAGATTAGTGAGCCTACTCCAGAAGCAGCCTTGCAAGCCCATGTTTGTGATGTCACTGACTGATGTTATGGCTTTTTCTTCACAGCTCTCACAATGTTTCTGTCAACTGCAGTTGTTTTCCTTTGTCAACCTGTTCGATGTCTGTTGCTCAGTAAGCCAGCGATTTCCCCTCTTTTCTAAGCTTCAAAATGGCTTGCTTTTCTCCCAAATACAGATCTCTGGTCTTCATGTTGGTTCATCTTTTCTAACACAAATGCAGTCTTCACAGGCAAAACCCAAGGCTAAAATCACGAGTAGATATTCATAACTATTTATTGTTTAACCAATCAATCTAACAGGACAAGAACAACCTGTCAGTCACATTTCAATACTGTATCTCACCATAAAAGCTGAAATTCAGATGTCATCTCATGTACATCTTATTGGGGGAACTATGTATAAAAAGGGATACGGAGGTAAATATCCTCGCATTAAGCTGACAGTCTGCACATTAACCACATATTCATTGTTTCATTTCAAACCCAATGTGCTGGACAGAGCCAAAAGAAGAGAAATAGTTTCTGTCCAAATAATTACAGAACTCAGTATATGCGTGTACTCTTGCATGCTGGTCAGGTGATCATTAAAAACAATGTCAGTCTTAATAGGGATTCACCAGAATAGAAGAATTAAAAAATAAAAAAAAAATAAAAAAATTGGCTTCTTGCATACTGACCGTTTGAGCCTTTGCCGTAGAAGGCGCCTAGAACCACCAAGTCAGCAGTGTCAGCCATGGCCCCTTCATTCAGATAGTCCTTCTTTACCTTCAACCAGTGGCGCTTCCCTGGCTCATACGTGCCCTAAGGAAAGAAAAACACCAGGCTGTATAAGGCAACAAAAAAACATTCACAAAAAGTCATTATATGCCATCGTGGCACCAGTATGGAGTTAAAACCATATAAAAATGATGGAAGTGACCAGAAGATGGGCTGTGGCATTTAAACATTGCTCAATTTGTATTAAGAGGCCTAATGTATGCCAATAAAACATTCCCCACACCATTACACCACACCAGCAGCCTGAACCATTAATACAAGGCAGGATGGATTAATGTTGTTTATGCCATCTGCAAATCGAGATACATTTTTTCAATTTTCAACTGCCAAATTTTTGGAGCCTGTGCCCACATTGGCCAAAGTTTCCCATTCTTAGCTGATAGGAGAGCAGAACCTGATGGTCATCTGCTGCTGTAGCACATCCACTTCAAGGTTTGACGTGTTGTGTGTCCAGAGATGCTCTTCTACATATTTCAGTCACTGTCACCTTCCTGTCAGCTTGAACCAGTCTGGCCATTCTCCTCTTACCTTTCTCATCAGATTCTACTCATGGGATGTTTTCTGTTTTCCATTCCATTCTCTGTAAATACTAGAGATTGATTGAAAGTCTGAGGAGATCAGCTGTTTCTGAGATTCTCAAACCACCCCATCTGGCACTAAAAATAGTTCCATGGTAAAACTCACTTAGATCACGTCTTCCCCATTGTGAGGTTTGGTCTGAGCAACAACTGAACCTCTTGACCATGTCTGCATGCTTTTATGCATCAAGTGGCTGCCACACGATTGGCTGATTAGATATTTGCATTAATAAGCTGGTGCACAGGTGCAGCTAATAGCAGTCACTGATCTCCTGGGATTTGAAATTGAACTCGAACAAAAGCTAAACTTAAACTGAAGCCTTAACCACCCTGAATGGTAAATTCAGATTACAGTGTACAGGCATTCAAAATTCCTGCAATGTCAAGCCTTGGCCTTGCACTGTCTATCCTCAAGAGGGTTTTTGGATTCTGCGCTACCAGCACTTGAGAGATGGCTGAAAGAAGCTCACCTTGATATCCTTCAAAACCAGCCCCTCCAGGCCCTCTCTGATAACTCGAGTGATCATCTCAGCCAGGTCTGCAGCTCTCTAGAACCAGAGATACAGTGGGAAGCACAAAGAACACAGTACCCACTTACTTTATACAGTTTACAAAGGTTCATTCACTACATCAAGCTTTCAACTGTTTACTTCAAAATTACTTCAATGTTATACCCGACAGGAGTAATTGTATCTTTATATTTTGAGGTATTTTATATTTAAAGTTGAGGGATTTGATTTTTGCACCAACTAAACACACAAATTAATGGCGTACAAAGCAAATTTGAAGTGCTTGATAAGCCCTTCATATAAATTCCTTAAGTTTACATAGCCGTTGAAGATACACAACAGCATTCCATTATTGGTTGAAATAGAAACCATTACATTACCAGACTTGTGAACTGACTTTACTTACAGTGACATGCTTCATCTCGGAAAACAGAATTCTGTTGGGAACCTCCACCATGTTATCCTGAAGAAACTTTCTTCGCTCATGCAGGGGCCTGGTGGACACAAGTATTACAGCTACTGAACAGTGAAATATTCAACAAAATTATGCCTCAAATGTTTAAATGCATTTGAATTCTTTATGAAAGTCACATAACTTGAATTAACTTTATTATTACAACATGAATAGGAGCATGACTAATAGAAAAGGAGGCACAATTGGCATAGATCAACACATTTCCTTGCACATGTCAAATCAGTGTTTACATTTTGAAATTAAGAGCTGACCACCCATTATCAAAACGGTGAAACTCGAATTAGCATTTATTCTACAATTTCTTATGTAAACTCCCTGTGGAGGTCGGAACAGCAGAATCTCTTGCCATCTTCAAGCGCAGATTGAAGACGCACCTCTTCAAGCTGCACCACTCCCTGTCCCTCCCTACCTCCCTGTAAACCTTAATTGTTGTCTTTACCTGAGATATTTACTTGTGTATTAGGATGTTTTGTTTGGCTAGGTAAGCCGTTTCTTCATACATTTATGTGTTGCAGATTACGATTTTAACCAAAAAAACACAAAGAAAAAGAAAATCCGATGATCAAATAGGCCCTGGTCCTTTATCTTTGTTGCGCAGGTAGCACTTGAAATTGTACTTTGCTCTAGGATCTTTCAGCGCACTAATCCCTGGTTATGGGTATGCACTTTGCACTTTGTTGTACGTCGCTCTGGATAAGAGCGTCTGCCAAATGCAATTAATGTATTCTGACAAAAGAGGGGGAACAGTTATAGAAACCTACTTGTCCATCAGGGTCACACCGTTGAAATATATACAGTCGAAGACAAACAGGCACACTTTGGCATCTTGGAAAGCTGCTTTCTGGAATTGAGAGAGTAGAGACATCATGTATCCATTTACCTTTTGTACAAAGTTTGTAAATCAATCATTTGCCTTAACCAACCACTTCCTGACCTTGTGGACTCCCAGGGTCCCAAAGGGCAGGGGCTTGCTGGTGTTCGTGTCAATAAGAAGCACCTCTGCATCTAGAATCATGCTATGACCCCCTGCAAACGCCTGCGGGATGAACTCTTTGAAATGGGCCACCTGAAAATAAGTCATTGCATGAGAGAGCTGCTGTTCTCGGCCTTGAAGTTCCATATTCAGAACTTTGAATATGGAACCTTACTTTAACCTTGATATTGCAAATGATGCACAAATAGATCATGAAAACTTCAGGTTGGGTACAAAAATTTAGGAAATAAATTAAAAGAATAGAATTAACTCAGTTAACAAAGGTGGTGAGCATAAAATCACTCTGAGAATGAATGGAGCAATCTGCCTTATTCAAACCATGTTCTGGTGTAAATGAAAGGGCCAAACTAGCCACTTCGTGATGTCACCTTGTGCGGAAGTACAGGCTTAAGACTGCGACTGAAGTAGCTGAAGTGATCTCCATTCTTGTGGACCTGCACACGCTCCCCATCATACTTTATCTCAGAGTACATTCCATTGGGGCATTTCTTCATGGCGTAGTCGACGGATTTACATGCCTCCGCCTGCATGCAAAAGAACTGTTTAATGAACAGAAACTGAACGCCTCGATTGAATGTGCCTTTTCTCCTTGTCCTTGACATGACCATGCAACTACTCAAGTCACAAATGAGGAGAAAAGACACCGAACACAGGAACTTATTCAGGTATTTTCCATGTTTTGGTTTTACTCTAATTAAAAAAATAATAATTAAAAGATAGATGCTTGAATTCTTAGCCAAAATTTGTTTTGGTCGTGATGAAAAAAAGTAGTTAAAGATCCTAAGAGCACCAATTACCATGTGGTTTATGGGTTTTTGTGGAGCATTGCAAAAAGATGTACCAACCAGCATGGGCTGCACAGGTGTCATCAGGGTGGCCTCCACACTCAGGATCTTTCTGGGACCGGAGCCATTGGATGATTCCATTTGGTTTCGCAGCACCCTATCAATCACATCTCCCAGGTTACGAGAGGCCTTGAATGCATCATAGGCATTTGGGTCCACAGCATCCAAGCTGTGAAGGATAACGGAAGCAGAGTTTTCAGGGCAGAGCAAAGCAAGAATATAGCAAACAATGCCTAACAATGTCAAGGAGCTGAATTTATACTTATGTGCAGCAGTCTTTCAGTGTACAGGAAGTGACAATCCCTTGAGAACATACACATGCTTAGCTCCGGAGTTCATCTTCAGGTCGTGTTTGACGAGTCTTATGATACATTTGAGGTCATTTCCTGTACATCTGGAACAGAAAAGACAATGACAATTTGAGGAGTGAGGTGAACTAGTTCAAAAAGATTAAACAGGAAAATACAACCAAATACACATCAGATAATATAATAAGTCTGCCTCATCTTTTCTTACAGATAAACTACTGACAAAACATCCATTTGGGAAACACTGTAGAAACATTTGTAACATTGTAACATTGTATTGATGGACACTTGCACATCACGTATGAGCAAACCAAAAAGTTCCCTTTTGTGAGAACGGGGACAGCAGAGAAATATGTTGCATTTCACAGCTGTCTTTTTCAGCTGGCCGATTAATCATTTTATTTTCGATTAAGATTTTGGATCCCAATAATTATGAAAACACTAAAGGAAGATTTTTGGGCTGCATTCCATTTAGTAATGTTGTTGTCTTGTGTTGTAAATCCAGAACACCCCAATTCATTCACAGTGGAGAGCTCGGCCCCTCCCCCATAGCCCAAACACTCTGTTGCATGTGTAGTTAATCTCCAGTGGAGAAGAACTCCAGAGAGCGGGGACATTTAGTAATGTTATAGTGTCTATTTAAACACATAGCCAAAATAAAGGGATGGTATCATCACCAGTCACAACTCAAAGTGAACATACGTGCGAGTCTTGAGAAATACGGAAAATAGAAAAGTTAATTGTCGAGAAAAAGAAAAAAATAATAATAATAAAAGCACCGGGAGTTGCAAACTACAACCTCCAGCTCACCTCAAACAGAAATGGCTTGGGGTGAAGTTTTATTTTTTCTCAGGGAAAGCAATGCTAAAAGAAAATGTGGTATATTTGCCGATCTATACACTGCCATTTATGTAAATGCTGTACGTTTTTATTTGCATACTGAGCAACAGAAATTGAACAGGTCGACCAAGGAAAACAACAGCAAACATTGTGAGAGTTATGAAGAACCCCAAAATGAGGGGAGGGGACTGTCCATGCAACATTTGGTTTGATAACTCAATTGAGGAATTCATATGAAAGAGCCAGTCATTCAGATATCGTGGAGTGCATTAGTCACAGGCCAAAATTATTACATTTGCTTTTCTGAAAAATGGAGGGACTGATTCAGTTGCTCAACAGCATCTGCCAAATGCCATTAATGCAATGTAATGTAATGGAGGAGAGGGATACATTCACAGCTGGGTACCAGTACCCAGTTCCAGTTGGCTGGCACAGGGATTTTTGTGATGATTTTTTAATTTTTTAATTTAAAAAACACAGACACTTTAACCCCAACTATTTTGGTCATGGGAGGAGAGCATTTACGTTGTTGAAGTAATTTTAAAGTGAAAATGGCTCTAGTGTTTAAGGCCCAATGTAGTGAGAAAACCGATCACTACATTGGGCCTCATTCATCAATATTTTTGGAAATCCGTGTGCAAATGTATGTGTGATCAGTAGATTAGCCTTGATTTGATATTCCTTGTAAGCGATTGTAGGCAATTGAAATAGGTGTGCTCAGAGCGACGTCCCAGTTTATGTTATGTTTCACCCCATCCCAGTCTGCACTCTCCCTCGAAGACACCCCCTGCAACGTGGGCTTCCACGGCGTCAGAACCCCTCGAACCTCAGCTACCCCCCGCTGACCCCCTGTGAGGACATTGCGGTCACAGGGGGACTATGGAACTCAGTGTGCCACTCGGAAGGCTGACTTCATCCCCACATATGCCTCCCTCCAGTCCCTACAATTCCTTGCCCTAACTGAGAACTGAACAGCACCGCCACTTCCGCTGCCATCTCATCCTCCTTCTCTCACACTCCCCGGCCTTCGGGCCATGGCGGTGGTACTGGTCTTTTAATTTCCCCCTCATGGAAATTCTCTGTTCTCCCCCTCTCTGACCTGTCCATATCCACTTTTGAATTCCATTCTGTTGCAGTATCCTACCCTACTAAGCTTTTTTTGCAGCTAGACCGATTTCACGGTTACCCCTCTGCATACATCTGATCACCACTTCATCTCACTCTCCCTCTCCCTCCCTCTTCTTCCCCATCCTCCTACCCCTCCTCCCACCCACACTTCCTCAGCCCGTCGTAACCTCCACTCCCTCTTACCCTCTTCCTTTGCCACCACCTCTCTCCCCCTCTCGAATCCTTCTCCAAACTCCCCACTGACTCTGCGTCTGCCACCCTCATTTAATCTCTCTCCTCCGCCTTTGACTCCCTGTCCCCTTGTCTCAGTCACCTCGCACATCCCCTACCTCCGCACAGCGGAGAGGAAGTGGGGAAAATCCAGAGACCCTTCAGACCTCACAACTTACCAGTCTCTCCTGGCAGCATTCTCTTCCGCTGTCACTGCCGCCAAAGTAAAATACTATCAAACACAAATTCAGAACTCCACTTCTAACCCCCTGAAACTGTTCTCCATTTTCTCCTCTCTCATCAGCGCACCGCCTCCTCCACCTCAGTCCTCCTTTGCAGCCGATGACTTCGCAGATTTCTTCAATGAGAAGGTCACAGACATCCGCAGATCCTTTACAACCACCACCCCCCTCTCTGTGCCCTTCCCCCCCCTCTAGGCCCATCCCTTCCTTTTCCACTTTCTCCCCCCTTACAGACTCTGATGTTTCTCAACTCCTGCTCTCCCACCACCCTACAACCTGTGCCCTTGACCCTATCCCCTTCTTCTCTTCTCCAGACTATCACACCTGACATTCTCCCATTTTTCACCTCCCTTGTTAACTCCTGCCTGTCTTCTGGCTGTTTTCCAGCATCGTCCAAGAGGGCCCACATCACCCCCCTGCTAAAAAAAGCCTACTCTGGATCCCTCCAACATCCTGAACTACCGCCCGGTACCTCTTCTTCCTTTTCTATCTAAAACCATAGAACAAACTGCTTCTAGTCAACTTTCTTCTTTCTTTTCTAACAACAACCTGCTAGACCCCCCATCAGCCTGGCTTCAGATCTGGCCACTCGACAGAGACTGCGCTCCTCTCCGTCAGTGAATCACTCCATGCCTCACAAGCAGCCTCCCTCTCCTCTGTCCTCATTCTTCTAGATCTCTCTGCTGCCTTCGACACTGTGGATCACTCCATCCTCCTGTCCGCCCTGTCAGCAACGGGGATCTGTGGCACAGCCCTGGACTGGATTGAGTCCTACCTCTCTGGTTGCTCCTTCCAGGTTGCCTGGGCTGGTACGGTATCGACACCTCGGCCCCTTGCCACAGGAGTTCCCGAGGGCTCAGTCCTAGGCCCGCTTCTTTTTTCTCTTTACACTCATTCCCTTGGCCCCGTTATCACTGCACATGGTCTATCCTACCACTGCTATGCGGACGATACCCAACTCTTCATCTCATTCCCACCATCTGATACACAGGTTTCAGCCCGTATCTCTGAGTGACATCCAGAGCTGGATGGACAACCACCATCTAAAGCTCAACCCAGCTAAGACTGAAATGATATTCATCCCTGCCATTACCTCTCCCCATCTGAATCTCTCGATTTCTCTAGGGGATACCACACTTACGCTATCACCCAGTGCAAGGAACCTCGGCGTGGTGATGGACAGCAGACTGTCCCTCTCCGAGAACATTGCGCCGGTGACCCGGTCATGCAGGATCTTCCTATACAACATACAGAAAACCCGCCCCTTTCTCACCCCCTACTCGACTCAGCTCCTGGTCCAAGCGATGGTTCTGTTCCGCCTGGACTACTGCAATTCCCTCTTGGCTGGCCTCCCAGCGTCCGCCATCAGACCCCTCCAACTTATCCAGAATGCAGCAGCTCGTCTGGTCTTCAACCTTCCCAAATACTCACATCACCCCCCTGCTTACTTCCCTCCACTGGCTGTCCCTCCCTACCTCCCTGTGAACCTTAATTGTTGTCTTTCTGTGATTGAATTTTTTGTGCATCAGTATTTTCAGTTTAGCTAGGTAAGCAGTGTTTGGCTAATTAAGGGGTTTGGTCTTACTTTTGCTTTGTTTGTTTGTTTGTTTGTTTAAAAAAAAATTAATAATAATAATAATAATTCAAATAGGCCCTGGCCCTTATCTTTGTTGTGCAGGTAGCAGTTGAAATTGTACTTCCCTCTAGGGCACAGGTGTCAAACTCCAGTCCTGGAAGGCTGTAGTGTCTGCTGGTTTTTGGGGTGTTCTGGGTTCATTCAAGTCATTGATTGGTTAAAGTATCCACACATCTTGTCCTCAAGGCCTTAACTGGCAGCTGATTGAAAGGAAACCACAAAAACCCGCAGACACTGCGGCCCCCTGGGGATTCAGTTTGACACCCCTGCTCTAGGGTCTTTCAGCGCACTTATCCCTGGTTATGAGTATGCACTTTGTTGTACGTCTGCCAAATGCCATTAATGTAATGTAATGTGATCGGAACCGAGCTAACAAATTCTGCAGGATTTATCAAACATGTAGACACAGGTTTTTTTCGTATCCACGTGTATATGTTGTTAAATACCAAGTAATCGTACATCAAAGGCGTGTTCACAGAATTTGTGATTGGCATAATTTGACACCCCTGAAATACCACATGGAATTTCGGGTATTTAAAAAGATAGCTCTGAAGCAAAGATTGAAGTTCTGTTAATGGAAGACAAAATGGTCAAAGTCAAAAACCTATTTTATTTAATAGCGTAAGCAGAGAATTGTCAGAGCTGGGGAACAGTAAAGCCTGTTAATATATAGCCTAGCTGTTTTAAACTATTTCTCAAGTAACGCCCTACACAGCAGGTAAAAAGAAAATGGTTTGACATTAAACAGGAGCCAAAAAGAGTGGTACTTTCCTTCCCACAGTGAAGCCTGGAAGGCAGCAGTTTTAGCACCGTCAACCACAGATTATGAGTAGCTACATATAATGATTTCGTAGGCAGCTTTTCTTTAAAGTACTTTTATTGAATGTATTTGAGCTAGTTCTACAAGCTGCTTCCTTCCAGAATTCACTTAGCTATTGTACCTTTTAGCATTAATTAATCAGGATTTCCGGAATGAAACATCACCCATTTTAATGTTGATTCCTGTTGTGTTTTTATAGCATATGAATAATTATAATATTCAATTGGCAATCAAAATAAAATATACATCAATTGAATAAACACAAAACATACTTTACAACCATGCACTTTCATTTCCGCGCACAATACGAACAGCTGTCAATCATAAAATATGAATATGAATACATTCAACTGACCGTTTAGATATGGTCTCCAACTCTTTCTGTTGATCATCTTCTTTGGTGAGCTGGGCCAGACGAACCAGGGAGGCATCAACTTCCTGGAGGGTCAGGATACTTTTTGCCGCTGGGGGAAACGACTTGCTGTCCTCAAAAAAGATCCGGACTGTTTCAGAGACGTCTCCCTGTGCGTGGTGGAAGAGAAAAACAAACAGATGATGCTTCAATGGCTGACCAAGCATCTAGCGATAACCTTCTTCCAAACAGAGATAATGCATATACCAAGGTCAAGCCAAAGTGCATCACCCATTTAGAAAGAACATTAGTCTTTTGGACAAATGCTGCCACCAATTTCCGCAGAATTCGGTGGAAACTGGTTGAGCAGTTTAACTGCATATACTGTACATGGCGTTAATCTACCAAAATCAGCCACTGAATAGCCTGAGGTCTGTGATGCCTGGATGGCTGAACTAGAGGACTAATCGAGGCAGATTAACAACCTAGCAAGTTTAGTAGCATAGCTAAGCTATAGATAGATTAGAAGCCATTAAAGAAAAACTGCCTGCAAAGTACAGGTAAATCTAAAGAAAACTTGAATATCGTTGAAAAGTTTAATCTTGATGATTACGGTTTACGGTTGTTGAATCAGCATTGCTTGACAATCCTCTCATGGCTGCGGTCATCCCTGTTGCTTGTGCACATTTCCCTACCACACATTTCCCTTCCAGTTAACTTTCCATGAATATGCTTTGATACAGCATTCTGCGAACAGCAATGTGAAGAGCGTCAGAGTGTCTTCCGGACAACTGTCAAGTCAACAGTCTTCCCCATGAACATACTTTTCAGAAGGTCGACATTTCTGTATTATAAATCCTATTTTTGATTGGTCTTATGTAGTATTGTAATATTATGAGTTACTGGGGTTTTTTATTTTATTTTATTTTTTATGAGCTGTAAACCGTAATCAAGATTAGAACAAATAAAGCTTGAAATATTTCACTATGTGCAATGAATCTAGAATATGAAAGTTGAACTTTTTGAATTAAATTACGGACAAAATTAACTTTTCCACGATGAACCTGTATGCATATATAATATGTGAGTTTGTATGCAGCCAGTTAAAGTAATCTAATTATAGTTGCTTACTGAATTCAGCAGATGGATACATGCAATCTGTCAAAACTTTTAAGTTTTTTAAGTTGAGTGGTTGTTTCGTGAACATAGGCTTTCGTGTACGATATACAGTAGCCTATGTTTCTCACCAGAGTTTTTAGGGTATCCCTAGTTGTAGGCATACTCATGGCATGTTACTCGTTTTGTTTGATTTGTTTTCAAGTGTCAGATATCCATTTATGATGGCAGAAAATTGAATATTTGCATTTGTGGTGCATATAATTTAGTGTACGACTTTAAAACATTTTTGCTGGAACACACTACTCGAAGCCTATGTAGCGGTGGTTGCCTTCTATACTATTTGCATTTTGCGAGCTTTAACGCACACATTCCAGTCATTCGGAATAGAGTATTCACCCAGACCTCTGTATAATGTTAGTTTTATTTGCACAGGTACTCAAGGGTTATTGTTGAAACATCTTTCTGCTGCTTAAAATCTAAATGTAAAAAACGTGAGATGAGGAGGTAGCAATGGAGTTTCGAGTCGTTTGGAGGCCAGCCAGCTTTCCGCAGCCATCTGGCAAACAACCAGGTGCGTTTGTGGGTAGAAGTTAATGAAGCTATTGGTTTCATCTGACTTCACTCAAATTTATTTGCTTTTATGCATGTCTTAAGGTGAAGAGTCAATGTTCAGAGGAAAAATATAGGTTTAAAGGGTTGATACATAAGATAACAATTGACAGTAGTCTTCCAGACTCACAGAACTACCATCTGACAAATACAATGGGATATCTGGAGTAGAAAGATAACTTTGGTATTGTTATTAGATTTTTTGAGCAGGTCACATTTTTTTCTTAAATATATTAATCTTCTTAAAACGAGGGCAGCCTGTAGCGTAGTGGTTAAGGTACATGACTGGGACACGCAAGGTTGGGGTTTCGAGCCCCGGTGTAGCCACAATAAGATCCACACAGCCGTTGGGCCCTTGAGCAAAGCCCTTAACCCTGCAGTGCTCCAGGAGAGGATTGTCTCCTGCTTGGTCTAATCAACTGTACTTCGCTCTAGATAAGAGCTTCTGCCAAATGCCATTAATGTAATGTAATGTAATGAACCAAAAAAACATAAAAACCACTTCATAATAAATACAGAACTGTGCAAAAGGCAGGAGTGAAAAAATGCTGTAAAATAAGAATGCTTTCAAAAATGCATGAACAGAAGAAGTGAACGGAAGAAAAATCTAAGTCAAATAAATAACAAACAGCATCAATTCTTCTAGGTATACTTGCACACAGTTTTTGAAGCAACTCGGCAGGAAGGTTGTTCCAAACATCTTGGGAGAACTAGCCACAGTTCTTCTGTGGATTTAGGCAGCCTCAAATGCTTCTGTCTCTTCATGTAATCCCAGACAGACTCGATGATGTTGAGATCAGGCAGCTGTGGGGGCCATACCATCACTTCCAGGACTCCTTGTTCTTCTTTACGCTGAAGATACTTATTGACATTGGCTGTATGTTTGGGGTCGTTGTCCTGTGCAGAATACATTTGGGGCCAATCAGATGCCGCCCTGATGGTATTGCATGATGGATAAATATCTGCCTGCACTTCTCAGCATTAATTCTGACCAAATCCCCAATTCCATTTGCAGAAATGCAGCCCCAAACTTGCAAGGAACCTCCACCATGCTTCACTGTTGCCAGCAGACACTCATTCTTGTACCACTCTCTAGCCCTTCAGCAAACAAACTGCCTTCTGCTACAGCCAAATATTTCAAATTTTGACTCATTAGTCCAGAGAACCTGCTGCCATTTTTCTGCACTCCAATTCCTGTGTTTTCGTGCATAGTTGAGTCGCTTGGCCTTGTTTCCACATCGGAGGTATTGCTTTTTGCCGCAATTCTTCCATGAAAACCACTTCTGACCATACTTCTCTGCACATTAGATGGGTGTACCTGGGTACCACTGGTGTCTGCCAATTCTGAGCTGATGGCACTGCTGGACATCTTCCGATTGCGAAGACTCACTTATCAGCACGTTCTTTTTTTAAATCAAGCCTAATATCTATTCCCCAGGGACAGCCTGAAAAGCAGGCGTCACAAATTCCTGACACTAAAATTATAAAAGCTGCACTGCTCAATGTGAGATCACTGTCAAATAAATCTCTCCTAATCAGTGACCTGATTACTAGCCATAAATTGGATATCATGTTCCTCACTGAAACCTGGCTTGATCTGAATAACAGAGTGACTGTTCTGACTGAGTCAGCTCCGCCAAATTTTAGCTTCATTGATGCCCCCAGAGTTGATAAGAAAGGGGGGTACATGCTTCAATGTAAGCATGTATCATTTGGAGACTTCTCCTCGTTCGAATATCTTGCTGCTGTTCTGAAATGTTTTCCTATTGTTTTACTCCTGATCATATACAGACCACCAAAGTACTCTAATAGCTTCTTTGATGAATTTGCTGAACTACTGTCCATAATCTCCATGGAACATGACTGTATATCTATTGCAGGAGATTTCAACATTCACATAGACAACCCCAATGATAACAATGCCAAAGAACTGAATAACTTACTTGACACTTTTGGTCTGTCACAGCACGTCTCAGGGCCCACCCACAACTGGGGCCATACACTGGATTTATTTATCACAAGGGGTTTTAAGTCATCGTTTGTATCGGCTATTGATGTCGCTCTGTCTGACCATCTCTGCATCTTTCTTGAAATGAAGATCACCCCTGACACTCTTATTAGATCGCAAACCGTTAAAAAGCAACACATTAATGAGAGTACCAGTGCGCTGTTTATGGAGACTATTTCCCTGACACCTACCTTCTCCTCAGCCTCTGTTAATGATCTCCTAGACAATTTCAATTCAAAAATCTTGAATGTTATTGATATTGTTGCACCTGTTAGGGTGAAATCAATCTCTGGTAAGAAAAAAGCACCGTGGAGGAATGCTGCTTCCGTAAAGACCAAGAAAAAGAGTGTAGAAAAGCTGAGCGTAAATGGCGAAAAACTAAACTTCACATTTTCTATGACATCTACAAAGAAAGTCTTCACTCCTATAATCTAGAATTGAAAAGTTCCAGACAATCCTTCTTCTCTGACATTATTAACAAAAACATTAATGATGCTCGCACTCTATTCGCCACTGTTGATAGGCTGACTAACCCCCCGCCACAAACAGCTCCTGAATTTCTTTCCGCTGTCAAATGCATTGAGTTTGCCGTCTTCTTTAGAGATAAAATTAAAAACATCAGACAAAGTATTAGTGGTTCCACATTAAAAAAAGATGTAACACCACTGCACCTGCAGAAAAGTAGCTCAATAAGCATGACCCAGTTTAGTGCCATTGACCACAAAACTCTTGAGGAAACTGTACAAGGCCTTAAGTCATCATCGTGTTGCCTTGACACCCTGCCAACAAGCTTTCTTAAAAGTGTTTACAGCTGATTGGCGACCGACTTACTGCAAATAGTTAATAGCTCCCTCCTAACCGGCATTTTTCCAAAGTCCTTGAAAACTGCAGTTATTAAACCCCTACTAAAAAAGCGTAGCCTTGACACTTCTGTAATTAGCAACTACAGACCAATATCAAATCTTCCCTTTATAAGCAAAGTAATTGAAAAAGCTGTCTACCAACAACTTAACTTCTTAACCTCAAACGATCTCCTAGATAAACTCCAGTCAGGTTTTCGACCCCATCACAGCACCGAAACGGCGCTCACTAAGGTTATAAACGACATTAGTATGAACACTGACTCAGGCAAAACTTCAATTCTAGTGTTACTGGATCTTAGCGCTGCCTTTGATACTGTTGACCACTTAATACTACTGGACAGACTGGAAAACTGGGTTGGGCTATCAGGCACGGTCTTAGAGTGGTTCAGGTCCTATCTGGAAGACAGGAACTACTTTGTTTCCATTGGCAACTACACATCTGACCAAACTAGTATGACACGTGGGGTACCCCAAGGATCTATTTTAGGACCTGTTTTATTCAACCTTTATATGCTCCCACTAGGCCTAATTATGCAAAAAAACTAAATTGCTTGCCATAATTATGCAGATGACACCCAACTATACATAACTCTCTCATCAGGTGACTATGCTCCTATATACTCACTGTGTCAGTGCATTGACCAAATAAATGACTGGATGCGCCAGAATTTCCTCCAACTAAACAAAGATAAGACAGAGATAATTTTCTTTGGTGCCAAAGAAGAAAGGCTTAAAGTTACTGTACACCTTGAGTCCTTATCTCTTAAGCCAAAAAATCAAGTCAAAAATCTTGCCGTTATTGACTCTGATCTCAATTTTAACTCCCACATCAAGTCTATAAGAAAATCTGCATTTTATCATCCTAAAAAATATTGCAAGAATTAGAGGCTATATGTCCAAACAAGACCTAGAGAAACGAATTCATGCCTTCATTTCTAGTAGGTTAAACTACTGTAATAGTCTTTTCTCAGGCCTTCCCAAAAAAGCACTGAGACAACTACAGCTCATTCAGAAAGCTGCTGCTAGAGTTCTAACAAGGACTAAGAAAGCTGAACATATTACACCAGTTCTCAGGTCCCTGCATTGGCTACCAGTGTGTCATAGAATAGACTTTAAAATACTGTTACTGGTCTATAAATCACTTAACGGTTTAGGCCCAAAATACATCTCTGAATTGCTTCTACACTATGAACCCTCTAGAGCCCTTAGGTCATCAGGGACCGGTCTACTAGCTGTTCCTAGGATCAAAATAAAACATGGGAAAGCTGCATTCTGCCACTATGCCACACATAACTGGAATAAATTCTCGGAAGATCTTAGATCTGCCCCAATTCTACTTATCTTTAAAAATAGACTAAAGACCTTTATGTTTACCTCTGCCTTTAACTGCTGCTAAACTACTGCACTCTGACGCTAAAATGCACTACTTTTACACTTTTTTATTGTCTTTTTTTTATGCTCATCTTATGTCTATTGTATATGTCTATTTTATGATTCTGTTCTCTATGCTCTTTTTCTCCCCCTATGCCGTTTTCCTCTGTCATAATTTTTGTTTATGTAAAGCACTTTGAATTGCCTTGTGTATGAAATGTGCTATACAAATAAACTTGACTTGACTTCTGACATTAAACTGTCTTCAGCAACCTCACCTTGGAAGCAGAGTTTGCCTGTTCCTCACCCAGTTTTAACCCTCCTAAACAGCGGTTTCTGTTTCAGTTAATGATTGTGTTTCAACCTACATATTAAATTGATGATCATTAGCTGTTTGGTAATTGGTTAATCACATACTTGACTATATGCCTACAAAATCCATGACTTTGTGCAATTGTACCTAGAAGAATTGATGCTGGTTTGAAGGCAAAGGGTGGTCACGCCAAATATTGATTTGATTTAGATTTTTATTCTGTTCACTCACTCGGCATTTTGTTAATAGATAAAAATAAACTTAACATTTCTATTTTTGGAAGCATTCTAAATTTACAGCATTTTTTTCACACCTGACTAAAACGCACAGTACTGTATAAACAATCATTTAATAGAACTGACTTCTTGGTCACACATTTTATTCAACACAGGGCATTCACGACAGCTTTCATAATTCCATAGCCCACTTAGATCAAGACTTTGCTGCAGCAACTTGAAAAAGGCGCAGCAGACACTATTGTATTTAATCCTTAGTCTTGGGTGAAGCAGGTTGACTAAACAAACAACATTCACACATGCATTCAATAGCTCACTTAACTTTTTAAGGTGTAATTCCATGGCCCACTAAACCCTAAGATCAGAGATGATTATCATGTTCTTAAGTGACCTTTCTAATGCTGATGGACCAACCACTTCTAACAGTTTTTGTATTTGGCTTAATTGATAAAAGTTGCTTGGCAAAAGTTGGTTTAAAGGTAGAATAGGTAATTGCAGACGGTCAAGAGAGGAATTGCAGCAACAAACACCCTCAAGCCACAACACTGACTTCCCACTGTCTATGAATAACGGAAAATTATAAAGCGTTATTATAAAGTTCAGTGTTCACATGCACTGTTTTGGAAAGCTGACAGTGACAAACGCGACAGAGCCTGCCATTTTTTCGTAGTGTTCTAGTAAGAAAATGATGATGAAATGTTGACTTTAGTGTGCTACACAACAATATTTACATTTTAATTTTGAGGTTTTCACTTTCACTTTAGCTAACCAACTATATTATGAGCAAGCAACATATGGCTAGGTAAGTAGCAGGCTATACAACTAAGATATGATAGTCTACAAACTACAAAGTTTAACTAACAGTTTGAGACAAATAAAAGTTTAGTTAAACACGCATGATTGAACACGTACAGAGAGAAAATGAACTGGCAGCTGCCCATATTGCACTCCAGACAACTCTGCGATCACTGAAACTCTGTATACTATTGGTTATTATCCAAGCAAAGAATAGGCTACATGTCTAGTTCTAAAACGATACCAGTTTGTTAGCGGTAGCAACAAGCAAATTAGCTATTAGCTTCCTGAATTTACAAATATCCATTGCTACCGAAAGTGTATTGATTTATATGTAGTCTTCGCTTGGATAATAAGCAATAGTATACAGTTTCAGTGAAACCACTAAATACTCCCTGTTCCAGTACGTTTGCTCACCTAAAAACTGGGTGATCTGATACCAAAGGTTCAAGACCACATAACTATTACGTTCTAAGTAGTTTAACACATCTAGGTGCAAATACGAGCAAATAAAAGGTGAAATTCTGAACTAAATGAAATAGAAAAACGACATTTTCCAAAACTGGAAATCGAAACGTAGGCAAAAAACACTAATCACTCAGCATTAGATGGAATGACTTCCCATTGCTCGGTATTCAAGCATCGCATATGGGTGTTTGGGTGCCAAAAGTGTTGCATGTTTACATCTATAAACACTGACACACAATGGAACACACAAAAAAAAAAAAGTAGGATAACTTGAGAGCTGGATACCAACCTGCTCCAGGTCCCGCACCATTTCCTCCTGGTTGCAGTTGAAGATACGACTGAAAAGCTTGACAATTTGCTTGTCGTTCAGGTTGTACACACTCTTGACCACTCCTGGGAGAAGCAGCTTCACGGTCAGGTATAGGTCTCCCCTGAACTTATCTGTAGGTAGAGTGACGGAAAACCAAAGGTCTTCAGGTCTGTCATAAGTGTACTGGATTTTCAGTAAGGCTACCAGTCCTGCTTCAGTGTCACACAGTATATTACACTCAAACTTGCAAGGTGGGATGTACAGGAAGTCGGTTATAAAGGTTTTAAAAAAAGCTTCCCATTATTATATAACTGCACGGACCAAAGGCATGCAAACAATGTTAAAACATGTAACAAGATACATAGTAATTACATAACACAATTACAATGGACAAAAGACATTGCTATAAGATAGTTTGCTATAAGGTCTTGCAGCACACTTGTACCTGGTGATAGGTATGCAATTTGTTGCATTTCACTTTGGATAAGAGCACCTGCCAAATGCCAGTAATGTAATGTAATAGAATGTAATGACGGAAATGGCAGCAGGCAGTAATTTTTACTCATAACTTCGTAACTTTGTTACACATTCATCACTGATGTACAGCTACTACAGCCAATGTAAAAAATAAATAAAGAAGGCTAATTCTCCGATCACAGATAATGATCCAATTACTAGTACAAAACTTGTGCTCAGAACAAAAGCCAATAATCGTAGCTGGTACTAGTCTAAAATGAGTACTCTGCTCACCAACAAAGCAGATGTCGAGCATGCTTCCCTAATCATGTTTCTAAGGAGATGGTGTTTCATTGCTTAACCCTTGGGTCACACATGCGTCTTCAGAATGTACTTACCCCCACCACAGCCTTTCCTCAGGAAGTCTTGGATGATCTGGGTCTTTACATTGTAACTGGGCTTTTCTGCCACCATGGCACACAGCTTACGGAACTCCCTGAGCAAGCAGTCCTTATGCGTGGGGTCACACATCTGGGCCGACAGTGTGCTCCCTTGACTGGTTTTGGCAGGAGAGGGGCCTGGGCTGGTCCCTGCTTTGGTAGCTGATTGGAGAGAAGTTCAAATACATTTCCACATACACACATCACCAAAGGGATCTTTCCATATCAAGGACAGTGGTGATTAGAGGGCATAACAGGTTGTTTCCCATTAAAACTACTTGTTTCTTAACTCAAAGCACTATTAATAGCACTAGTGGGCTATTATCTGAACTAGGCAACTTCTTTATCCCCAAGTGAACACATTACATGTTGTGGTTTAATTACACAATATGAATGTCGGTGTGTCATTTTGCTTGTTAAGATATTTTTGGGGAAAATACTTGATTTCCAGTTTCATTTTATGAGTCATTCTAGGTAAATTTCCACCCCCTAAAGTATAAATTTTGTATCAATACCGAGGCTAGTATCTTGGGCTGTTTACAAAACCATTTGGGCCTAATAAATGGCTAAACCACCACATAATTAGTGTGGGCTGCTTACTAACCAGTGAAGCCAGAGAATTTCCTGGGGGCATTAACAGATGGATCAGCAAGGGGTGATGTTATTCCTCCGCTGTTGTTCAGCTTCGCTTGAACTTTCTTCTTTGGGCTGGCGTTTGTCTTCGCAGCCAAATCTATCACAATGAGTTTCAGACACAAATGATATCCACCAAAACCTACAGCAAGTCTAAAAACAACTGAAAACGTGACTGTAAATCAGTTTAATATCAGGGAATCACCAAAAAATATCCTATGATATTTATCTCACTTTGGCAGTCACACAGAATTGAAATAAAAACTAATTTTGATGCGACAATGAGAAAAAGCATCATTACCTCCCACGTGTTTATTGATCAGTTCTTTGTCCTCATCCTGCAGTTCCTCCCAGCCCTCCAGGTCCGTGATATCTTCGATTTTTTTCGTAGTTGCCCGCGCACGCTCAAGCTTCTCGAATACGCATTTCACGTGGTACCATTCCTTCATCTCACCCGCCGACTCACTGAAGGGGTTTGGCACAATCTTACCTATACGCACCAACCCTTTCATGATCTTGTCTTTGCACTTCTTGCAGCCAGCCGTGCCGCGCTTGGCGTACTCCACACAGTACCTCTGCTCTGCCATTCCTGTCCAATCGCTGCTGAACTGGGACAAGGAGGCTCGGAAACGTCTAATGGAGAAGCTGAAGAGTTGAGGTGCCTGGGTGAACTGATAAGTGTGCCCAGGTTTGAAGAGTATGCCACCAATGTGATTAAGCGAAAACAACCGTGTGCACAGGTAGAAGTGAAAAGTTTCAGGAGTTCGCCAGTAAGGTTTATTCCCACACTGCTTTCTCAATGGGACTATGAGCAATATTTGTCGTGCCCTGTAAATGGAATGTCGGAGCATCCAAGATCTTTATTTGTGTCGTCATCTAATAAAAAGGGAGGGGGAGACACAAACGTTAGATTGTATAGAAGAAATGTTTACATATGTATATATAATGTTACTCTATTGTCTTCTGAACCAACAACATATTTCGATTATGTGTTTTAATGAGTAAATATTCAATCGTAACACAATGTACAGTCGTAACTAAATACATTTTTTTGTTTTAGTTTTCTACCCGAGTATCGTCAGGCTAAAAAAAGTGGTTAACGTTAGCTAGCTAACGAAACAAATAATTCACTGCTAACTAACGTTACTACGCAATGAAACGTCCAGGAGCACACATACGGCCAGGGTTGCAACGTATTTAATCGTTAAGAGCTGAAGAAATTGAGTTGCCAAACCATCTGGCTAGGTAGCTATCTAGCTAGATAGCAAGTGTGTCTGTCCTCAGTTAAGAAGCACTAGCTAACATTACCCATTACAGCCATCAAGTTAATATGTCTGAAAATACTGAACGACACATTCAGCGTCAGTCTCAGTATGGTGTATGCCAGGTAAATAAGAGCTATGACACTTACTACAAGTTCGACGCCTATCTTACTAGCTCGTTGCGATTTCAGTGTAACCTAACGTCAGCTAGTAACATTATTAGCATTACAAGCTCGCTGGGATCCTGGAATGATTATGCTATCCTACGATACGTCACAGCTAGCAAGCGCGGAACTGTTTCAACAATGCATTTAATAAGAGTTAGTTACGCGTTGTCTGTTCTTCCTAGCAAGGGTTAGTAAGCTAATAACTTACAGCCAAACATGGTTAACTACTACATGTTGCTTGCTAGCTAGCTTAAATAGACAGTTTCTCTCCTTTGTTTGTCCTTACCAGTCCCGTTCATCGATTGTACTTTTATTATTTAAGGTGACGAATTGCACCACTATCCGGCACCATTACGCAAACAAGACAGTTAGCCAGCTATTTACGTTAATAGTGTAATCTTTACATACGCCAACGTTACAGCTACAATATGTATTTGTTTCCCTTTAAATTCTTGCCACGTTACTCTTTTGTTCACGCAGTTCTCGAAGAGGCATCGGACTGTGGGATGTAGGAGGGCGCAAGACATATCAGGCTTGTTTGAGATGAGCTAGGCCTGCGCAGTTTTGACCACCGCCTTTCAAAACGCATTGCATGACGGTTAGAATGTTGTCCGACTTGCTCTGGAAATCCGCCTGTGGGAGCCGCGGAAATTTCACGTGAGCGAGGCGCTCAATTTTCAGGGCCGCGACGCAGTTGCTCTCTCCCGACTGCATGCATTATGGGAAACGACTTCCGCTGATTTGAGCGAAGAGCCTACTTGCTCAAAGCTGTCACCACCCACAAGGAAGTTATGAGACTTATATCTTATAATTTATTACAAGATACAATTCATGAATGGTCTGACAGACACCAAATTATTCTCGTGTCTGTTCGAGTACTGACATTCACAACTTAACGCTTTACACATTCCTCATAAATGCTGTCTTAATAAACATCTCTGCAATGGAATTTATAACTGTATCAAAACCCCTGAATAAAATATGATAATGTAATTTGAAGAAGCTCTTGGTACAGAAACTCTTGTATCCAATACCAGTACTACTACTATTTCTACTACTACTACTACTACTACTACTACTACTAATTACAATAATAATAATAATAATAATAATAATATTATTATTATTATTATTATTATTATTATTATTATTATTATTATTGTATCAGACTTGATTCCCATGAATTTGTAGTGACTGTTATAGTTTTTATAGTGGTCTCATATACCCCCAACATAAAATCCAAAGAATAATTAGCTGGCCAAACATTATCAATGGTCTCAAAACTATAATTAGCCCATTGTAGGCCCAATTGTATACACAGGTATACTATAATATATAGGCCTATATCTCATTGTACACATAATAGAGCGTCTGCTGAATAATTCTGTTTTGCCTGCATATGAATATATCTTTATATATTTTGAGATGTATCTGAATATATATATATACACACACACACACACAGGTGCATCTCAAAAAATTATAATATCGTGGAAAAGTTTATTGTTTCATAACTAGATATGTAGTCTTCACTTGGATAATAAGCAATAGAATAAGAATAAGTCTCCACGCCATTTGCAGTGGCAATTAGAACCGATTTTCAACCAATGAGCTTGAATTGTTGTACAGCTGTACAATGTTTTGGTACAGAGTGATGGCCCGTCAACTGTACGTTTTGAAACCTGAATTTAAGGAACATAAACACAGGCAGAGGGTGAGTCAACATGTCAGTGAGCCTTTTTCAAGGATAGGAAGGGAATGGTCTTGTAACAATGTTTTAACACAAAAATCTTACCTATTGTACCTTGCTAATGCATTCACCATTCAGTATATTTTCATCATTTTAATGAGCATAAAACAAAAGAATCTGAATGCCTGAGGATAAATGCAAGTAACTTTACATAAAGGGGGGGGGGGGGGGGGACTTCACAGGTCGGCAAGAATACATACCACTTTGCAGTGTTGGTTATTTAATTGGAAACAAATTGAGTAATTTTAATTTGTTGGCAAATTAGTACAATTTTTTACATTTATTCAGTCAAATACAGTTTAAAGGTACAACCCATACTGGCCCATACTGAACCAATCGGAAGGCTAAACTATTTTGAACAATGTAAAAAAAAAAAATTTGATTGATAATTTAAAAATCACAGAATCGTTATATATTTAAAAAACTATTAAAACAAATTAACATTAAAACAGACTTAGATCTCTAGTTTCCCAGAATTCTCAGGTGCCATGGCTCGAGCCTTACGTCCTCCTCCTCTGTCAGAGGTCAGGTTGAACCAGCGGATGGCATGTGCAGCAATGTCTCTTTCTGTTGCATGTTGGGACACATGACACTTCCTTACAGTACATTTGTTTTTATTATGGATATATTTTGATTAGCTGCTTTGTGCAATGATGTGTAGCTACTCTATTTCTTTCACAGATAATGCTCTCATATCTATTATAACAGCTGCACTGTATGACTTCAGTCACGGGCAAAGGTAACCTCATTAAACCCTAGGAGTGGATCTGTTGATTATACATTCGTAAAAACAAGAGTTTTGCCTTCTCACAATACTTATGGAGGTGAATGTATAGCTATGTTGAGAATAAGTGACACTTAAAGACCAGCTGAAATGGAAGTTAGAGCAGCACTTGCTTCCGCGATTTGACATAGGTCTATACTTGAGTGAAACTGTAAGCCAGTCATAAGTAACATTTGGTCTCATGCGCTGGTCAGCTTGCTGACTTCCCCCTCCTGGAGCATACATTGTTAGCACCCACCGTTTGCACACATGCCTGTGGGGGAGAGCTAGAGAAGGATTCTTAGAGGCGCCTTCTTGGGCCCTGGGGGCCCCCTTTTCTCACATTCCAGAACAGGAATATTGGAGATGGTATAAAGATGTTTCATGATAATCCCAGGTCAGAATAGAGTGATGTTTGGTGTTATTCTGATTGGTTCAGTGCGACTGGTGTAATGGTCTAGTTTTTGTAACAGTCTACCGTTGATATCATAACTATTCAGGGAAACTGGGCAAAAGCTGTCTCTGTAGAAGCCATGTGTTTTAGCCCCCTGCCTGGTGGGCCTGGCTGTAAATTATAGATGGGTGACTCACTTTTAGGGTCAAGAACTAAGGCCTGGATTTCGGAGATAAGGAGAAGAAACCAAACAGTCTGGGATGTCTCCTTTCCTTTCATTCACCCAAATCAGGTTTATCCAAAAGGTATATTACCATGAGAGGCACAAAGACATATTTACAGCATAATGCAGTTATCATGAAAACTCCCAACTACAGCATTCATAGATATGATGGGGTGGCCTGTAGCATAGTGGTTAAGGTCAGGAAGGGCTGCCATTTGTGAGGGGCCTGAGAGCTGGGGTTTCAATGTTGTTTAGACTACCTGTTGGGGAGTTAAGATGTATGAGTGGTCCAAGGCCAGTTGGGTCATGAGAAAAGAATCCTCCCGAACATTGGTGACCTCCCTGTGACCCCATACCTGGTCACTTCCAAGGGGGAAGACTCCGGACAATGCCACAGTGCCCTCATTTGGGCACTGCTGTCATTACACCGGTGACTGCTCTCTTGGATTAAATATTCAAAACTGCTATTGTAGTAAATAGACCCGGTAACACCTTGAAAACATTGCCCATGTGATCCTTGTATTATTGCATTAAGTCTTATGTAATGGTAACAGGAATGGATAATCAGGAGGGAAGTTTCATGATAACTGCAACATAATAAAACATAAGGGTAATCTGTTTGGTATGGATGTGATCTGATAAAATCAAGGAATCGGATGAGATACATTTCATACCAAATGGAATTTAATAAACTATAGTTTCAGTATCCCAAGGGAAAACCTACACGTCCTCTCTTGGTAATCATCTCATTTTCCCTACTCAACAACCCCCAACGGTAGGGGTCTAAATTCCAGATTTGACCACCCCTCCAGGTTGATTTATGGCACTGCCGCCTGGTTTCAAACGTATGATTTGACATAAAAGCAAGGGAGACAGACCAATCTGGGAAGATCGTATTCGACTTCCCACACAACATGTCTTGTGTATGTATGTATGTATGTATGTATGTGTAGCAGTGGAAGATCGTATTCGACTTCCCACACAGCATATTGTACGTGTATGTAAGTATCAGGAAGATCGTATTCGACTTTCCATACGGCATATTCTATACTCTGTGTTTGTGTGTAGTCCAAGCAGGCTAGGTATGATTATTTACTCTATCTCTATTCTTAATTTGTGTATTTTATACTTGATTGTGATATTCTAAAGCTAATAACCTACCTGTCTGCGAATAAACTATTTTGTTTGGAACTTGCGTGATCTCCATGACTCTAATTCATCTTGTACCTTTTCAGCCTAAGTTACAACTGAATACTCAGGGGGAAATGGTGGCCGAAGACCGACCGATCGGCGGGGCGGTACACCTGTGGTAGTTCTAAGCTGTGCGGCCAGCAATTTCTGTCCCTTAAAGGGTCGGGTGACGCACGGCTCTTGTGATTTGGTGCGAAGGGAACCCTTGGGCGTTACGGCGCTGGTTCCTGCCAAATTAGCTCTAAGGAGCCCAGTTAATGCTACGCCAACCTGGGCTCGCAACTATCATGGCAGGTTTGCATGTATTGTGTTGACTGGACCCGCAGCCTCTGAGTTCTCCACCAAACTGAGATTTCAGCAGTAATGCTAATCCCGGGAGCATCTATTGAGTAATGGTGGCGCAGGTACAAGTCGAATGTAATCACTCCCGAGGTCCGCGTAAGTTGCAAACCCAAATTTCTAAATTATATTTTAAATGGAGTCAGATAAACGAGTAAAACTATAGTAACCACTAAGCGTACAATACGGCCCCGTTTGAGAACGGAGAATACTAAGAATTGCACTGATCCGTTTCTGGCCAGCTATAAGCGGGATATGGGGCAGGTCAATCCATATCCGACCCATGGCAACGGACCCAGTATATTCTTAAACATAATTGTGCTCTGTTCTTGTACGGAGGATAATAATTATCCCAACTAATGTTCTCCCAGCAACGCCAGAAGGACAATCACGCAAAACCCCCTTCGGCCCCCGCTAAATTCCGTCATTGGGTTAGCTGTGGGGTTTTACAAAACAAATCTTTTGGGGGGATTTCTGAAGGGCGGGGAGTCTATGTGACTGACGTCAAATGAGGAGGGGGAAGCAGAGAGCACCATTGCGCAACTGCAAATGCCTTCTTCCCATTCAGTCCTTTCCAGTTAATACATTTGGCGACAGTCTGAAAAAATGTGTGCCAAAATATTCCATGTTTTGTGTCAGATCCTCCAATGGCAGCCAGAAAAGATATCTTTTTTTTAAAAGAAATTGATTCTGAATTTGAATTATAAATTTTTTTTAGGAAAAAATCTCTCACTTAAAATGCCTTTGAAACTATAGGCTAGGTTTAAAATAATTGCAGAGGGCAGCAGTGACCACTCTACATGTTCACAGTCAAAGTAAGAGTTACAAGTCAAAATAAATAGAAACGGTATGGATGGTGACGAAAATACAGTGCATCCGGAAAGTATTCACAGCGCTTCACTTTTCCCACATTTTGTTATGTTACAGCCTTATTCCAAAATTGAATAAATTCATTTTTTTCCTCAAAATTCTACACACAACAGCCCATAATGACAACATGAACGAAGTTTTTTGAAATTTTTGCAAATTTATTAAAAATTAAAAACTAAGAAATCACATGTACGTAAGTATTCACAGCCTTTGTTCAATACTTTGTTGATGCACCTATGGCAGCAATTACAGCCTCAAGTCTTTTTGAATATGATGCCACAAGCTTGGCACACCTATCTTTGGGCAGTTTCGCCCATTCCTCTTCGCAGCACCTCTCAAACTCCATCAGGTTGGATGGGGAGCATCGGTGCACAGCCATTTTCAGATCTCTCCAGAGATGTTCAATCGGATTCAAGTCTGGGCTCTGGCTGGGCCACTCAAGGACATTCACAGAGTTGTCCTGAAGCCACTCCTTTGATATCTTGGCTGTGTGCTTAGGGTCGTTGTCCTGCTGAAAGCTGAACTGTCGCCCCAGTCTGAGGTCAAGAGCGCTCTGGAGCAGGTTTTCATCCAGGATGTCCCTGTACATTGCTGCATTCATCTTTCCCTCAATCCTGACTAGTCTCCCAGTTCCTGCCGCTGAAAAACATCCCCACAGCACAGGGGCTGCCACCACCATGCTTCACTGTAGGGATGGTATTGGCCAGGTGATGAGCGGTGCCTGGTTTCCTCCAAACATGACGCCTGGAATTCATGCCAAAGAGTTCAATCTTTGTCTCATCAGAACAGAGAATTTTGTTTCTCATGGTCTGAGAGTCCTTCAGGTGCCTTTTGGCAAACTCCAGACAGGCTGCCATGTGCCTTTTACTAAGTGGCTTCCAACTGGCCACTCTACCATACAGGCCTGATTGGTGGATTGCTGCAGAGATGGTTGTCCTTCTGGAAGGTTCTCCTCTCTCCACAGAGGAACGCTGGAGCTCTGACAGAGTGACCATCGGGTTCTTGGTCACCTCCCTGACTAAGGCCCTTCTCCCCCGATTGCTCAGTTTAGACGGGCAGCCAGCTCTAGGAAGAGTCCTGGTGGTTCCGAACTTCTTCCATTTACAGATGATGGAGGCCACTGTGCTCATTGGGACCTTCAAAGCAGCAGAAATGTTTCTGTACCCTTCCCCAGATTTGTGCCTCGAGACAATCCTGTCTTGGAGGTCTACAGACAATTCCTTTGACTTCATGCTTGGTTTGTGCTCCGACATGCACTGTCAACTGTGGGACCTTATATAGACAGGTGTGTGCCTTTCCAAATCATGTCCAATCAACTGAATTTACCACAGGTGGACTCCAATTAAGCTGTAGAAACATCTCAAGGTTGATCAGTGGAAACAGGATGCACCTGAGCTCAATTTTGAAGGCTGTGAATACTTATGTGATTTCTTAGTTTTTTATTTTTAATAAATTAGCAAAACTTTCAAAAAAACCCATTTCATGTTGTCATTATCGGGTATTGTGTGTAGAATTTTGAGGAAAAAAAAGAATTTATTCCATTTTGGAATAAGGCTGTAACATAACAAAATGTGGGAAAAGTGAAGCGCTGTGAACACTTTCCAGATGCACTGTATACCACACAAGTAATTTCTAATGCTCTAGGTATACAGTATTTCCCAATCTTATCATATTTTGTTTCAGCATTCCATTTTTTGGGTCCATCAGCCACTCTTCAAAATCATTTACCTCAGCTAGGCTGTTCAGGGGAAAGCTGATCTCCTCTGGCTTGTCTCCTGGGATGATGTAATTTTCCAATCTTGCTACAAGGGCATTTGCTTCATGTGCTCTAAAAGGGTCAAAATGTGAAGCTGAGCAGCTAAAAGAGATTTTAAAAATGTGGACATGATCAATAACCAATCCTCTTGAACCTGAGCTGCAAACCACATAACCTATTCATTTACATTTAATGTGTTATGTTATTCTAAAACACCTTAGAGGTACAATCATTTTAGGTGTAAATGAAATGGTAACTGACAAATGTTGCTATAATAAATTCAGAATAATTTAATTTAATTTAATTTATCACCAAACATCATTGCTTTTCGGAACATTTTCCTGACTGTATAATAAACTTTCCTGCTTTTTACTGTGAACGGCTGATCTGCTTCTTCACTGGGATAAAAGTCATTTTCTCATTCCTCAGTAAATTCAGAATTTACTACACTTTATTATGTTGTAGATTGCCATTTTTACATATTTCATGAGATTTCAGTTTTAATACATTTACAAAAATTTCTAAAAACATGTTTTGGCTGTGTTCTTATGGGTTAGTGAATGTAGATTGATGGGCATAAATGGCAATTGTGTCCTATTTAAAATTCAATCTACAACATAATAAAGTGTGCAAAAAATGAAGGGGTCTGAATACTTTCTGAAGCCACTGTGCGTAGTAGTAACTGCACACAACAAATTTGGGAAATTTCTGAAATTTGTGTTTTTATTGAGGCGAAAGATTTATTCATGAGCTTAGAAATTACATTCTAAAATCTTTTGGCCAAAACAGTTCTGTGGACAAGTCACATCCCACCACAAATATACAGTGGTGTGGAAAAGTATTTCCCTTCCAGATTACCTCTATTACAGCAAAGTATTATGGGTGCTGTCACAACAAATTATGAAACCTTGATTTTGTTTACATTTTTTAAATTGATTTTTTATTAAATTTGTTTGTTGGTTCCATTAAAACATGAATGAAGTACAGTATTTTTCACATGCCACTTTGAGTAACACAATTTTTATTTTTTTGTACATCGCCATTCAGGGGTGCCAGTAATTCTGGAGCCCACTGCAAATCAGAGGGACAATGCCAATGCATGTATTAAAACATTTTGGATGGATAAAAATGTAAAAGGCTTAGGAGTGCAGGGGATAGGGTCGTAACCACTCCCAAACCTGAATGTGGGCTTGAAAGTAAGGGCTTCTACAATCATCTGAAAATCAGCAGCTGAAGTATGTCCCTCAAATCCACTCTTTGATGGTTGAGGATTTAGATGAGTTGCTGAGGAACAAATGGGGCTTGATACTGCTATCAGAGTCATCACTGAAGTGGTGTGTAATATGGAAAAGACAAATACATAACATGTTAATCCATATCTTTATGAATTAGGAAGAATTTATTGATAAAACAAATTACTTCTGTTTGTTCTCATGTAACTTAGGCCCAGCTGAAATTTTTACTCACTTCGACTTTCTCTTTTCTGTTCCCATCGTCATGTTCTGACTGTAAATCATTGGTCTCACAGTGCAGAGATGCCCTCATCTTTTGTCTTGCCCTCAAGTAATCATCTAATGCCAAAATACAATACAGATAATACAGCTTTTAAAATCATTATAGTAGGTGTACCCATCATGCCCACAGACCAGAGGAGGTTTCTCAATGAGAAGCAGTGCTTCACCAAAAAAAATAAATAATAATAATTCACATGCGTATCACATATCTTTATTAAATGTTAAATTATCATGACAATGACAGTTCCCTTTGTGGAGCAAAAAAAAGTGTCTCTGTTCAAAAAGGCTGAGTGTTAAACAACAGGGGAGACCCAAACCAAAAATCAACTTGGTACAACGAATGTCTTCGGTAAGTCGGAGTTTCAAATCGTCAAAAATGGAGTAGCTAACATGGAGCTTGCTAACAAACTGCATGTATTACTGGCCATATATGTTATTCAAATGCGCTGCTGCAGGATAAGGCTGTTCAATGCATGGCCCTGGGTCAACACTACAAGGAAAACATCCAAAGACACCAGGGACAAGGAACTATTTTCAGTGACCGTAGAACATGGGATAGCAAGCTGATTGGGTTTGTTAATAGTGCCGTGAAAAAGTATTTGCCCCCTGCACATTCCTGCATATTCTCGCTATTATTGCATATTTGTTGCGCTGAATGGTTTCATATATTTGATTAAATGTAATATTCAACAAAGGGAAACTGGGTAAACACAAAACATATTTTATGAAAAATTATTGTTTTATTTATTTAATGAAAAACATTATCAAACACACGTCACCCCTCTGAAAAAGTATTTACCCTTTGAGGAATTTTGGTAGACTGGCCAATCCTGGGAAGATTCACCACTCTTCCAAGAGTTATCCAAATCCCTATCACTATGGTTCAGCGGGGCTTTGTAGCCCTTTGTAGACTGATAGATTTCAAGAACGTTTTTCTCATCTCTTCTGGAATTTCCTTTGATCATGGTATACCAAACCTATGAATTTGTCTGAATTAATCAAACTATAGGAAGTATTCAGTTGCAGTTATTGCTGCTAAAGGTGTTGCAACCAAAGGTCTTGTTAATTACTTTATCACAGGGGTGATACAGGTGTTTGATCATTTTTAATTAAATAAATTAAACAGTAATTTTGAATATGTTCTTTGTGTTTACTGTGTTTCCCTTAGTGTTTCCCTTGTCTCCAGATCTCAAACTACTGTGACAAATATGCAAGAATAGAGAAGGGCAAAAACCTTTCCATGCCACTGTACTTGGCCACCAAAATGTCTGTAGACAATTAGAGCAAATTTATAAAAAGTAAGTGCATCATTCGAACCAGGTGTTGTAGTTTTGCTGCGGATTTTCCTCTAGAATTTATTTTAAATTGCTCATTTGAACAGCAAGGGATAGGGCTTGAGCCAGTTTGTTTGTCTCGATCGCTGTTAATCACTTCTGCTAGTTGCATACCTGTAGAGTGATTGAACGTTTGTCTTAAATAGCTGTGGAATTTATCAGTAGATTAGCTTTGATTTGATATTGCTTGTGAGCAATTGTAGGCGATTTAAAAAGGCGTGTCAGAGCGACACTAGCGTATATTAGACTCGCGAAAGTTGTCCTTAGTCAGTAAGTGCATCATTCCAACCAGGTGTTGTAGTTTCGCTGTTATCTACCGTCCTCCAGGCCCCTGGGAAACTTCGTTGATGAGCTAGACACCCTTCTCAGCTCCTTCCCTGAGGATGGCACCCCATTGATTCTCCTTGGAGACTTCAACATCCACCTTGAAGCCTCCCAGGCTTCCTACCACTAATCCACTCCTTCGGCCTCTCCCTGCAACACTCTCCTCCAACAAGGCGGGCAATGTCCTAGACCTTGTCTTTGTGAGGAACTGCTCATGCTCCGATTTCACGGTTACCCCTCTGCATACATCTGATCACCACTTCATCTCATTCTCCCTCCCTCTTCCTCCCCATCCTCCTCCCCCTCCTCCCACCCACACTTCCTCAGCCCGCCGTAACCTCCACTCCCTTTCACCCTCTTCCTTTGCCGGCACTGTCACCGCCTCACTCCCCCCTCTCGAATTCTTCTTCGAACTCCCCACTGACTCTGCACATCCCCTCCCAGTCCTTGGATATCTGACACCCTCCGTACCTCCAGGAGCAGCCTCCGCACAGCGGAGAGGAAATGGGGAAAATCCAGAGACCCTTCAGACCTCACAATTTACCAGTCTCTCCTGGCGGTATTCTCTTCTGCTGTCACTGCCGCCAAAGCAAAATACTATCAGACACAAATTCAGAACTCCGCTTCTAACCCCCGGAAACTGTTCTCCATTTTCTCCTCTCTCCTCAACACACCGCCTCCTCCACCTCAGTCCTCCTTCGCTGCTGATGACTTTGCTGACTTTTTCAATGAGAAGGTCAGTCATCCGCAGATCCTTTACAACCACCGCCCCCCTTACTGTGCCCTCCCCCCCATCCCTTCCTTTTCCACTTTCTCCCCCCTTACAGACTCTGATGTTTCTCAACTCCTGCTCTCCCACCGCCCTACAACCTGTGCCCTTGACCCTATCCCCTCTTCTCTTCTCCAGACTATCACACCAGACATTCTCCCATTTGTCACCTCCCTTGTCAACTCCTCCCTGTCTTCCGGCTGTTTTCCAGCATCCTTCAAGAGGGCCCACATCACTCCATTGCTAAAAAAGCCTACCCTGGATCCCTCCATCATCCTGAACTACCGCCCGGTATCTCTTCTTCCTTTTCTTTCTAAAACCATAGAACGAGCTGCTTCTACTCAACTTTCTTCTTTCTTTTCTAACAACAACCTGCTAGACCCCCATCAGTCTGGCTTCAGATCTGGCCACTCGACAGAGACCGCGCTCCTCTCCGTCAGTGAGTCACTCCATGCCACACAAGCAGCCTCCCTCTCCTCTGTCCTCATTCTTCTAGATCTCTCTGCTGCCTTCGACACTGTGGATCACTCCGTCCTCCTGTCCGCCCTGTCAGCAACGGGGATCTGTGGCACAGCCCTGGACTGGATTGAGTCCTACCTCTTTGGTCGCTCCTTCCAGGTTGCCTGGGCTGGTACGGTATCGACACTTCGGCCCCTTGTCACAGGAGTTCCCCAGGGCTTAGTCCTAGGCCCGCTTCTTTTTTTCTCTACACTCGCTCCCTTGGCCCTGTGATCACTACTATCCGGATGATACCCAACTCTTCATCTCGTTCCCACCATCTGATACATAGGTTTCTGCCCTGAGTGACATCCAGAGCTGGATGGATAACCACTATCTAAAGCACAACCCAGGCAAGGCTGAAATGATATTCATTCCTGCTAATACCTCTCCCCACCTGGATCTCTCCATTTCCCTCGGGGATACCACACTCATGCCATCACCCAATGCAAGGAACCTCGGCGTGGTGACGGACAGCAGACTGTCCCTCTCTGAGAATATTGCAGCGGTGACCCGGTCATGCAGGTTCTTCCTATACAACATACGGAGAATCCGCCCCTTTCTCACCCCCTACTCGACTCAGCTCCTGGTCCAAGCGATGGTTCTGTCTTGCCTGGACTGCTGCAATTCCCTCTTGGCTGGCCTCCCAGCGTCCGCCATCAGACCCCTCCAACTTATCCAGAATGCAGCAGCTCGTCTGGTCTTCAACCTTCCCAAATACTCACACATCACCCCCCTGCTTACTTCCCTCCACTGGCTGCCTGTCATGGCTCGCATCAAATTCAAAACATTGGTGCTAGCCTTCCAAGCAGTTAAGGGGTCTTCCCAAGCTTACCTACAAAAAATCTTTAGACCCTGCACCCCTGCCAGACCTCCTCATTCAGCCTCCACCGGCCGCTTGGCACCTCCCCCTCTCCGAACCTCCACCTCACGCTCACGACTACTGTCTGTTCTGGCTCCACGGTGGTGGAACAAACTCCCCGTTGAGGTCAGAACTGTAGAATCTCTCCCCACCTTCAAGCGCAAACTGAAGATGCACCTCTTCAAGCAGCACCTCTCCCCATCCCTACGTACCTCCCTGTGATCCTTAATTGTTGTCTTTGTGATTTACTTTGTGTCTCGGTATTTTTAGTTGGCTAGGTAAGCAGTATTTGGATAGTTAAGTTTGGTCACTTTTGCTTCTTTGTTTGTTTGTTTATTTGTTCGTAAAAAAAAGAAAAAAAAAAGAGGAAAAAAATAGGCCTTGGTCCTTATCGTTGTTGTACAGGTAGCAGTTGAAATTGTACTTCCCTCTAGGGTCTTTCAGCGCACTTATCCCTGGTTATGGGTATGCACTTTGTTGTACATCGCTCTGGACAAGAGCGTCTGCTAAATGCCATTAATGTAATGTAATGTACGATAACCGATCAATCATATTATCAGGGTAAAAATACAGATGTAGCTCCTATGGCCGCTATGGTTACGAAAATCCGAGGTAGAGGCCATGAACAGCGACTTCACGTTGACCACATACAAAGATTTACCAAGTCTTGATGTACATGACGATAACTTACAATTTTGGCGACAATTAAATTAGCTCCAACAAAGCATGTCATTACATCCTTTAGACATGTTTTCGATCGTGCGCGCTAAGTGCCCCACTTCGAGTTGGAACAAAATTAAGCCAGAACAGGAAATATGGGCATCAGGCCCCTGGGCAAATCGCACTGAGCTTCAAACGGCGATTGATGATTTTGGCGGGGCTGTAAAAATTGCATTGGGGAAAGGTGTACCTAAATGGCATTGATTCACAGCAATAACACAGGGTAAATTGTCATTTGCAGAATACACTGACATGAAGTATGAAGCATTTGAAACGTATAGTGGTTTCCCTGACCCCAATAGAAATGTGGCTGCCTTTACTCAACAGTTATTAGCGGTCGCTGTCCCACATATTGAGAAGGTATTAGCAATCGGCATAAACCCCGGTTATTCTTTCAATGATATTGTGGCGTGGGCTTCTCGCTTAGAACAGACATGCAGAAATGCCTCCGCTTTACACCCCATTGCCGCTGTGCGTGACAATTCTTCTGACACTAATGTACACTGCAATAAGTGAGGAAAAAAGGGTCATTGCGCTTGTCAATGCAGGGAAAGGGACCAAGAGAGAAGTAGGCGTGTTTATGATCACCAAAACGGGAATCAAGATGTATGCTATAACTGTGGAGAAAAAGGACACTGGTCAACAAAATGCCCAGCCACTACACCCAAGGCGCAACCCTCCAATGACAAGTCCCCATGGAGGTGTGCATATTCTTCTTGCCTGGATTCTGTGGCTTTTGGCCTTTCCCCTTGTTTACAGGATGCCTGACCCAGACCATGCTGCCATAGACACCTGCAGCCTTCATTAATCAGGTGCCGACACACTCGTACATAACCAAATTGAATTTTTCAGTTCACCGGGGAGGTACTTGGATACTACACTCAAGTTGTATTCTCTTCTCTCATTCCCTCATACACTGGAGCGGACACCTGTGCCAGACCACGCCGCCGCAGACGCCTACCTTCCGGACCACGCTGCTGCGGACTCCTGCACTAGATAATCACTCTACAAGACAACACACCAAGTCTGATGCACCCTGACGCAAGAAAAAATGGCACTCATCATAGTGATCGCTGTTGTAGGACTCAACGGGAGCTGTGACATGGACAGTAATGATATGAACATGCAACTAGTAGAAATGACCGCCAAACATGCCAACAGAACCAGCTGTTATGTTTGTGGGCTGATACCTCATTCAGCTGCACGTGGCATACCAATAATGTCTGTACCCATCACTTCTCGTGAGCAATAAAGAAACCCGAGGGGTTTTCTCTTATGAGTCATGTTCTTGGAGTATCTTGTTTGCCCATAAGGGGACGTGGGGGAATTTTTCCTAAAACAGGTTTCGCCCCCACCTTGAACAATGACTAAAGAGTTTAACTAAAATTGACCTCACCATGGAATTCATGTTGTGTCAAAAAGGAGGGACTGTTGGGAGACAGATGAATTTGTGTATTGGACCACTTCACATATGATAATATAATAATCAGTTTCAAGGTTCCTCAAGGTTTCAATTCCTTACCACCAATCAGACGTTACACTTGTTTTGTAGATATATTTGAATCAGGCCTCTACAGTGCGAGCGTTTCACTCGCATTTGCGAGTGGAAATTGTCATGTGCGAGTGAAACAAAATGACTGCTCACACGCGTGCGAGTGGGATTTTTATTTAATTTATTTTTTTTACGTTAAAACATTAACGGTACTTCAACAACGCACATACACTTTGGGAAATTGTGAATTTTCACACAATCATAATGCTGGTTTAAAAACCCTCACCTCTCAAAAAATCCCAAAATACGTTCCCGCGCAGCTCGCGCATCATTCAACTACTGTAGCAGCGCTGTCCTGCCAAAACAGAGAGCTGTAGCCTCGCCTAGGATGAGCTGATTTTCACAATGAAAAAAACCATAGCGAGCTATTTTGTGAGACAGAATACAGAGTTGGAAAAGGAGGATGAGAGTGCAGGGCCCTCCTTGTCCAAGAAAGAGAGGTTTGACTCGAATAATCAAGCCAACGATGTGGAGTCTGGCAGTGACGATGCCGGTGATGATGAGTCAGTCAGAGAGAGCTCGGCCAGCGCTATTGTTGGTAGGGCATGTCGTCAATACAAATTTAATAAGGAATGGATAAAAGCTTTTCCCTGGCTCGAATACGATAAGGACAGGAAAGAAATGACATGTAAATATTGCAAAAAGGCTGGTAGTCAGCTAGCCGGCGCTACCATGTTCGTTAGTGGCAACCCACACTGCAAACGAGATGCTGTGGTTAAACACAGCGAAAGCAAGCGTCACTTACGTTGCAGAGATGCGTTCGTTAACACAACTCAGCCGAGTGCAAGCACAATTCAATCAGCAGTCAATAAACAAATTCATCATCAAAATGAAGATGCCCGCCGACAGTTAAAAATCAAATTCAACATCGCCTATTTAATCGCAAAAGAAGAGATGCCA
The DNA here is from genome assembly GCF_963514075.1 of Conger conger. Classification (NCBI taxonomy): domain Eukaryota; kingdom Metazoa; phylum Chordata; class Actinopteri; order Anguilliformes; family Congridae; genus Conger; species Conger conger. The sequence goes on from NC_083766.1 coordinate 43,111,926, forward strand.
TTCACAAAATTCTGCTTCACAAAAAAAACTTGGTTGATATCAATCCAACTTACGATAACGATGTAAGGTGCGCAGAAATGATTGGGCAGATTGCCGAAGACATACGGGAGACGCTGGCCAAGGAAGTTACAGCTGCTCGGTATCCGTCAGTCCTTATTGATGGAGACACTGACGTATCAAATACCGAATGTGAGATCGTTTATGTCCGAGTCATACAGGAGGGGAAGCCTGTAAATCGCCTGGTAGGCCAGCAGATGCTGGAGCATTCACACGCAGCTGGTGAGTCACCTTTTAACATTTATTATTATGCCTAACCGCGTTTATGTAAAACTTGTTAGAAATATGTAGGCTAATGTTATTAGAAATATGTAGGCTAATGTTATTCCAATGAGTTCTTTTAAGCTATGTAACGTTAGTCAATTTAAAATACAAATATACAAATATTATTTTACATGAAATCAGTGTTGAGTTCATTTAACATCAATAATTACAATTGCATGTTATTTTTAAATTTCTTTTATCATTTTAATATGTGGGAGCAATACACAAAACAATAATTCCTGCTCTAACTCACATATCTGGTTATTATTGAAGGTACACTAGGTGCAACAAAGGCTGCCTTTGATGCTCTCGGCTCAGATGGAGACTGGACGCAGAAATGTGTGGCATTCGGTGCAGACGGTGCCTCCGTGAATCTGGGGATCCATGGTGGCGTTATTGCTCTGCTCCAGAGGGATGCTGGAAAACATGTGGTTCCAATCCATTGCATGCCACACAGGTCAGTTTATATATACACACACACACACACACACACACACACACACGTATGTATATATTTAACAAATATTTACTCCCCTGATTTGCATTTAGGTGGCAATTTTTTGTTGTGTTGTGTGTTCTGTATGACTAGGTTAGAGTTGGCGATTCTCAACCTGCAATGAAAAGATCCAATGGTTGCTAAAGTGTATGATCAACTCCATCTAGTATGGAAGACATATCACTTTAGCCCCAAGTCCAGAAGGGAGCTGAAAGCCCTTGGAGAGCAACTTGGCGTGCATGTATGCAATCCTTCTAGTGTAAAGGGAACAAGGTGGATTCCACACATTCATCGAGCATTAAGTGTCTTCCTACGACCTGCCAAAGATGGGAACCTGGCAGAGGACAGTGGTCAGTACCCCGTCACCCATCACCATATGGATCACCTGGCATCGTCAGCAACCAATGCTGACATACAAGGACGAGCAAAGAAGGTGAGTTTCCTCAATACATTATTATACTTATACAGAATAAGTCGGATAAGGGTTAAGATATTTTTCAAATGTAAAATATTTTCTTGCTCATTAGATAACAAAGGACATGAAAACCGTGAAGTTCTGTGCATTCAGCCACTTTCTGGCTGATGTGTTTCAAGAGCTGACCACCTTGAGCTGCACCCTACAGAGGAACAACCCATTCTCCCGCAAGCCATTTCTGAGCTCAGGAAGACAGTGACCGCATTAGAGGCCATGCAAGCTAGGCCTAAGAGAGGTGGCATGCTATCCAAGTTCCTAGCCTGTCTTCAACATGATGATGAGGTCACATTTCAGGTTTGTTAGGATAAGATATTAGCCAAACAACCTGCCCAACTTAAGCAGAGAAATGGAGCTGTTATTGTAGTCTTGTATGATGACTAAGAGAAATCATTTACTCAGATGCGAGTGCATTTTTATCCATGTTCTATCAGACAAAAGAGACTGCTACAACAATCCACATTATATTTAGGATTGTCCTGTATTTTGCCTTCATAGGGAATGCCATTGACTGGAGATGTGTCTGGATTGAGGGAACCTGGCCTCGGTCATCACAGCTTGAAGCAGAACATCAGTGCGGTCATCACCATTGCTGTTGAGGCCCTCCAGTCCCGCTTCGGTAGCCTGCTTGATGATGAGAGCGAGAGCCAGGGTCCAGCCTGCATTGCAATTCATTCCTTCAAGATATATCATCACGATGCATGGCCAGATGCTGAAGATGAGTTACTGGACTACGGTACTGAGAAAGTGGATGCCCTCCTGAGGCATTTTGGAGAGGTTCTCACAAGGTGATTGACTAACATTACATTGTGCTAATATTTCTTTTGCTGTTTCTTTGTGGGTCTCAGACAAGGAACCATTTGCTGTGCACTCTTACAGATCTGGATGCCAGATAGAAGAGGTTCAAGGAGAGTGGCAGGGACTCAAGGCCCTTGTAAGACACACCTTCAGTGACAAGTGCTACAGCAACTTGTGGCAGACATTGCTCACAAAAGAGCCCTACTGTGATGACTACAAGGTAATTTAAAAAACACACAATTTATCCATCCTCCATCTTTGTGACTGTGTACTTGCCAGGTTTGGTTATTGTTCTTATCAATTTTAACGTTGCTATTTTTCAGAACATACTGCACCTCGTGGAGATCATGCTGATCCTTCCAATCTCAACTGTCCATTGTGAGAGGGGGTTCTCGGCACAAAACCGCATCAAAAATTCCACAAGAAGCAGTCTACATGTCTCAACAACAGAGGATCTAATCAGAATCAGCACAGAAGGACCCTCTCTGGAAAGCTTTGACCCCAGCACATGTGTGGAGAAGTGGCTGTCTTCAAAACGTTCAAGGCGACCATTCTACAAAAGCTGGGCCCCTGAAATGGTCACCGTTGACTAGCGAGCTGATTGTGGACTGACATCTCTTTGACAGTGATTGACAGAGCAGTCTATGTATGTATGAATGTATGTATGTATGTGAGTGAGTGTGCGTGTGTGCGTGCGGGGTGGGTTTTTGTGTTCAATGTTAAATTATTGTGCAACGTTACAGTACAATAAAATGTTACTTTGACTGTGCCCCTAAATTTATTGACTGCGCCCCAGGGCGCGTAGAGCCCTGATTTGAATACATGCAAATGTAAGCCTATAAACACCCCAAACACCATTGCTGTTTGGAACATTTTCCTGACTGTAATAAACTTTCCTGCTTTTTACTAAGAATGGTTGATCTGCTTCTTCACTGAGATGAAGGTCATTTTCTCATTCCTCAGCAAATTCAGAGGAAGAGTGCACTGAAAAACAGGAGGCAACAATTTTGCAAAGAACATGACATGAACACAGCTTTACGCAGGTGTTGACAGGTGCAGACAATTAGCTTGAGAGCAGCATGTGAATGGAAATCAGGTGTGGAGGATTGACAAGTTAAGATAATTAGTAATCATTAGTAATAAACCTATCCTGCCCTAGTGTAACAATTAAATTGTAACAACTAAACATGAAACATAACATGAAAATGAAACATAACAAGAAGTAAAACATAAAAACGTGGCGAGACTAGACTAACATAATACGTGACAATAAAGTAACTAAGACAATGACTAAACATGTGTAGGGCCCCTTTGCTGTCCCGGCAATTAATAGGGGTAGCTAACCTGAGTTCTTTAACTAGAGTGTTATCTCTAACAATAAGTGTATGTATATTTTGTCTTTTCACTGTGTATTAATTACTGTATAGCGATACTGTTATGACTACAAGGTATTTACTCACTTTTAAATTATTAGCTTTCAATTTCATTTGTATTTTAACTTATAGTGTAGGCTACTAAAGGCTCACTCTAAAGAAACTATAGCTCTATGTTCTCAAGCTGAACTACAAATAACCAGTCACAGGCACTGACAGGTTTGTAAAGTAATGAACTATTTCCTTATATAATTCCTTTAGTACAGCGCTAAGCCTCAATGAAATGAAATACCTCAATGACATGAAATAAACCCTATAGCCGGCAGTATAACTAAAATACCCCAATTCAAAGTGGTTGTTGCAGGCCTGGCGCGTAGCTTGTGTGCGGTGTAGCACACCCACATGGCGGCTCCTTCACTCTAAATGAGCTAGAGGACAACGACAACTCACAGTTCCTGGAACAGGCAGCGCGCGCGAAGCTACTCTCCGGAAAGTGTGTTTAGTTGGTTGGAATCGCTGGAATCTCTTGTGTTACGGTCTCCTCTCTGGTTTACGCGGACTTGTCGAGCTCTCCGGGTTAGCAAACACACAGTCCGTGAGCAATCCAGAACAGCTAGCTATCTCACTGTAGAGCTAAGCTAGGCAAAATGGCAGACCGTCCGAATGTTGAACTCCTCTGGGGAATAAATTGTTCAAAACAGTCCGTCCGTCGAATTTAACAACTCCTAGAGTTCACGGCTTGTGTACTCACGTTATTACACTCTTCAAACACTTGGAAATAGGTGGATTACGTATTTCCACTGTTAACGTTTCAAAACAACAGCATGCAACACATTCCTCGCAATCTTTTTTTTTATCTTCCCTCCTCTACTCTCCAACGTCTCTCTCCCGTTTTTTCCACTTCCTCCTGACCCCTGACCTTCAAATCACTTTTCGTTGGCTTATGACAATAAACAAAAAGCAAAACTTTACAGTTGAATCTTTTCTCACATTATGCAAAATAAAACATATTTACAATATGTCCAGCATTGTGAACCTGGTATTCTGGAAAACATAGGACATTTTATATCATGTAATTAACACAATACATGAACTTAACCATGAAATCCTGTAACAATTGCACAATATACAATATTAAACCTCTGCATAGATTTTAACCTTTTAAATCCTATTTATTCTATTTATACTATTTAGTCATTCCTATTTATGAATCAATGAACTTTTAATAACTAGGCCTAATTTTCCATAGGGCTACACCTGAAACGTGACACAAGTCTCTTCTTTAATTTAAGTCTTAATCCCATGTGTGTGCAGTAAATAGTTTTTGAGATATTGACACTTTTATAGGACTAGTACAAAATAGGTGGAAATTGTCCTCTAGGGGGGGCAAAGAGGAAAGGGATATTTGAAGGTTGATTTGATTCCACAATAAAATATACTTAATTTCAAAAGAAACATTCTTACAAAGTACAAAAGTGTGATAGTTAATTACACTTAATTACAGCCGTTAATTAATTTGTTACATTTTTAAATCTATACACAGCCCTAATAATGACTGTATAAAACTGTATGAGCCTTGTACATTTGTTGGAAGGAGAATAAAAATGTTAGAGATTTTTTAGATGTTAGAGCAGCTAAGGTGTGTAAAACAAAACTCTACATGAACACAGCCCTCATCTTCATACTACTGAAACCCAATAAAGACCCAACTCATCATGAATTCATCCAGATCAAAACGGATTAATCAAAGGCCGACACTCATCAAATAGCATGCGCAGATTATTCAATTTAATTCATGGATCAAAACAAAACAAATTGAAAACAATAATTGTATCATTAGATGCAGAAAAACATTTGATAGAGTAAACTGGAAGTTTTTATTTGGAACACGACAGAAATTTGGTTTCAGAGAATTGTTCATTCACTGGATAAGAATTATGTATAGTTCACCAATGGCTACAGTTATTACTAACGGATTAACACCACAGTTTCACAATGCACAGGGGTACCAGGCAATGCCCACTCTCCCCATCGCTTTTTGCTCTGTTCATCGAACCCCTTGCTGCTGCAATACGTCAAAAACTACAACATCAAGGGAATCCAAACCCTCAACACACACGACAAGATTAGCCTCTATGCAGATGATGTTACATTACATTACAAGGCATTTAGCAGATGCTTATCCAGAGCGACGTACAACGAACTGCAGATCAAACACAAGTACAAGTCATAGTGTGACCATACGGATACAATCTGAACCCTTGAAGAATACATCAACTAGCATACCACAGTTGGCAGCTAGAATACCCAGAGTACAACAATACAACAGCTAATACAAAACACAACAATATCTATATAACTATATAAGTGCCATTATAGTCTATGGCATATATAAGGCTAATCATGGTGGTGAGTTAGGGAGGGAAAGGTGCAGCCTGAAGAGATGAGTCTTCAGTCTGTATTTGAAAGAGGTCAGAGACTGCCATTCTGACATCCACAGGGAGGTAATTCCACCACCGTGGGGCCAGGGCAGACAGCAGTCGTGAGCGAGGAGTGCAGGTGTGACGAGGGGGAGGCGCCAGACGGCACAAAGTGGCGGAACGGAGGGGTCTTGCTGGTGTATATATCTTGATAAGCGAGTGAATATATACAGGGGCTGATCCCTTAACTGCCTGGCACGCGAGTACCAAAGTTTTAAATTTGATGCGAGCCATTACAGGCAGCCAGTGGAGGTTGCTGAGCAGGGGGGTGACGTGAATTTCTGGGAACATTGAATACCAGACGGGCTGCAGCATTATGGATCAGTTGTAGGGGTCTGATGGTAGATGCTGGAAGGCCAGCCAGCAGAGAATTGCAATAGTCCAGGCGGGACAGGACCATTGCTTGGACAAGGAGCTGAGTGGAATAGGTGGTGAGGAAGGGTCAGATTCTCTGGATGTTGTACAGGAAGAACCTGCATGCCCGGGTCACCGTAGTGATGTTCTCAGAGAACTCCAAGGTTTCTTGCACTAGGGGATGAGGTCACTGTGGTATCCCTTAGTGAGATGGAAAAATCGGAGAAGGGAGGGGTTGAGCATGGATGAAGATTACCTCCATTTTACCTGGGTTGAGCTTTAGATGGTGGTTGTCCATCCAGCTCTGGATGTCTCTCTGGTAAGCGGAGATACGGGTAGAGACCTGTGTGTCTGATGGGGCGAAGGAGAGAAAGAGTTGAGTGTCATCGGCATAACAGTGATATGAGATGCCGTGAGCAGAGATAACAGGGCCAAGGGATCTTGTGTAAATGGAAAAGAGGAGTGGTCCGAGGACAGAGCCCTGGGAGACTCCTGTAACAAGGGGGCGAAGGGTTGATACTCTTCCAGCCCAGGTCACCAGGGAGGACCGGCCAGAGAGATACGATTTAATCCAGTCTACGGCTGTGCCACAGATCCCTGTAGATGCCAGGGAGGATAGGAGGATGGAGTGGTTGACCATGTCGAAGGCTGCAGAGAGGTCAAGGAGGATCAGGACAGAGGAGAAGGAGGCTGCTCGTGCAGCCTGAAACGACTCATTGACGGAGAGTGCGGTCTCCATCGAGTGGCCAGGTCTGAAGCCAGACTGGTGGGGGTCCAGCAAGTTATTCTGTGAGAGGAAGGAAGAGAGTTGGTTGGAGGAAGCTTGTTCAATGGATTTGGATAGAAACGGAAGGAGAGATACCAGACGGAAGTTCTGAATGCAGGAGGGGTCCAGAGTGGGTTTCTTTAGGAGTGGGGTGACGTAGGCCCTCTTGAATGATGAGGGAAAGCAGCCAGAGGACAGAGAGGAGTTAACAAGGGAGGTGACAAACGGGAGGATGTCAGATGTGATTGCCTAAAGGAGGTTTGAGGGGATGGGAGAGCAGGAGGTGAGACAGATCAGCATCGGTAAGGGGACAGAAAGAGGAGAAACAGGGGACAGAAAGAGGAGAAACAGGGGGCAGGCACAGAAAGAGAGGCAGGCACAGAGGTGGTGGTGGTCGCGAAGGTGCTGCGGATGTCTGCGACCTTCTCATCAAAAAATACTGCAAAGTCATCAGCAGTGAGGGAGGACTGAGATGGTGGGGGAAGTGTAGAATAGAATAGAATAGAATAGCTTTATTGTCATTGCACAGTACAGAGCAACGAAATTACAGTTGACAGTTTCATCCCGTCCAAGAAACATACAGAGGCCATTTCGTGGCCAACATGGGGAGGGAGACAGGAGCAGGAGAACTATCATTAGATAAGAAAGAAACAATGGGGGGAGATGAGGGAAAAAAATACAACTCCCCAAACTGGGCTCCTTTAGGGGGGCCCAGTGTGGGATTAGGAAAAAAAACCTCGGCACATAAGCAAACAATAAACATCACAACAAGAAAACTCGAGGCATGCACATTTTGGTATTGGGAAAGGTCTCAGGGAGGGGAGGTATCACAGCTCAGACACTAGGGGGAGCGCGCAGCCACATGGCGCAACGCTCAACTCCCCAGCAGACTGCTCTATGATAGGGAAAGACTCGAGGGGGCCGACTAAGGAGTTGAATCCAAGGGTGTGTGTGCGTGTGTCTTTGTGTATGTGTATGTGTGAGCCTCTGTACTTCGTCACCGCCCAGGCCAACAGTGTTCTCTATCGGTGGTGAGGATTGGAGATAACCTTGAGTCCCAAGCGGTGAAGCCCACAGGAGGAGTAGGGAGGAGAGGGGTGGGGTTTGGGGGATGGGCTGAGCAGCTGTCTGCATACCATCCAGGAGAGTAGAAATCGGCTGTCCAAGGCCGAAGCGGGGGAGCCAATGAAGATAAGCTTGTTTGGGTTAGGGTTAGGGCAGTTTTCTGCCTGCCTTAAAGTCTCACTGGTTCTCTTGGTCCAAATTAGCCGAATGTGATGGCCCATTCCGAGTCGTTCCAATCCACTTCTCCAAGTCGTTATCCATCTTGCGAGTGATGCGATGCAGTTCGTCTATCGCTTGAGTCTGAGTGTTCATGATCTGACACATTCCCTCAAAGACGGGCAGCTTCTCAATTGCCAAAACTACTGCCTACGCCTTTCGAACTTTGCGATAAACCAGGAACCCACCAAATCCAAACAGCAGGAAACCTGTTATCATAATCCCAATTATGTAGACGTCTTCAATATCCTCCACGGAAAGGATGGACAGACACACGACCCTCGGTACCTCACACGAGTCCATCATGTATCCGGCTGCATGCGTTTGCAATTTGATCAATTGCATTGAGAGACCAGCTGATCAGATCCATAATTTCAGTTTTCGGAAAGAGATGCAGAGAGAGGCAGAAAAAGTGTGCTGAGGAGAGAGGAGAAAATGGAGAACAATTGACGAGGGTTAGAGGTGGAATTCTGAGTTTTTGTTTGGTAGTAAGTTCTTTTGGCAGTGGCGACAGCAACACAGCTGGTCTAACTAACACGGCAATTTGACTAACAAATCTAGCACAGCTGATAAACTCACAAGGTTTCTTTAATATCTAATGCTCACACACAAAAACAGAAATAATACTTAAGTTCTCTGGATGGTCTTCAACAACTACACGCGCCTAGTTGAAAACATGCACTTCTGTACTGAATTACAAACAATTCCACTGTTATATAGCGTCACTCTGAGCACGCCAATATAGCCTGCTTATAACATGTCACAACGGCCGTTTTGTGAATGTCTCAAGAGCTGGCTAGATATCTGCAGTCATTTCAGAGGTTGCAGGAATAGCTACTTTTGGGTGTGGCTGATGGCAGCTCAGGGATCCAAGAATACCAACATTAGCTACGACTGTTCTCGACATTAATGAACTACCACAAGGAGGCATGATTTACCATCAGAGGTCTACGGGTGCAATATGCCATGATACATTAAGCGTAAATGTACCTCCTCCCTAGACCAACTCGAGAAGAGTACCAAGCAGTGTTCAGTAAGTGAAACCATACAGATCAAGTTTTAACTATTTATTTTACCAGGCAGGTTACTTACTTAATCACATTCAATTCTAAATTAAGAAAAAAAATTTTAATCCATAAAAATTCATACTTTAACAAAAGCTACATTTGGGGGTCTGGCTACAGAGACCCTGTACATAGAAGCTATACACATGGTGTGCATGGCAACAGACCTGCCCAGATTACTTGATTTCCCCTGCTTATAAGCTGAAACCAGGCCTTTGTTCTCCATCTAAAAATGGACCAAATCCAAATTTGGATTTAGAAGCACTGCTCTATTGGTGGGTGCTGGTCAAGAGATGGAGACAGGTGGCTTCATGGGGGCAGGTTTTCACAGTTCTCCCTAGGTTCCTGGATGGTTACCAAGACCTAGGTTTACTGTTGTGGAAGTTAGACCATTGCACCAATTGCACTGAAACAAGCAAAATAATACTAAACATGAATTTTGTCATGAAACATCCCATGCCATCCCAAGTTCATTCCAGTGACTGAATCCTGAGAGTATTGAGACAGAGTGATTGACAAGAGAACAGATGGTCTTCCCTTGTCAGCCCTTCATGCGCCCTAACCAGGTGCAGAGAAGGGCCTATGGTCTACTGGAATAGAATGGTGTGTTGTTGTGGAAGGTTGTAAATTTTTATGGCACCACCACCAGAGGAATGCCACTTGCCACCTGCCCACTGACTGTGTGTAACAGTGCAACTAAGAAAGGGTATTCCAGCCAGTCAGTCTTACAAACATTTCCCCCAGACCATCAGAGTTGTTGAACTTCGCTCCATTAATAAAAACAATAGAAGACAACTTAAACCGCTGGATAAACTCACCCCTCTCATTAATTGGCATAATAGCTACTGTAAAAATGATCATATTACCCAAAATTAGTGACCTCTTAACAACTCCATAACAAGCTAATTCTACTGGAAAAATAAAACACCCCAAATCAAATTGGTCACATTACAGAAACACAAAACTTCCAGAAGAAGATTTCCAGAATTATTATCTGGCAATATAATATATTATACAATATCACCAATTGGATATTCACGCAAACAAACAGAACAACTCATGGTTAATAATAAATCAATCACAATGTAAAGACATTTCAGTCTCCAATTTACCATTTCTCAACACCACAATAAAACACCATGATTGCTTTAATAACATTCATTCATTATCCTAACCCGCTTATCCTGAACAGGGTCACAGTCTTTGGACTGGAGGAAACCGGAGTACCTGGAGGAAACCCACGCAGACACGGGGAGAACATGCAAACTTCACACAGAGAGGCCCCAGCCGACCAGGATTCAAACCCAGGACCTCCGTGCTGTGAGGCGGCAGTGCTACCCACTGCACCATCCGTGCCTCCGCTTTAATAACACCGTAATTGTAATGTCTGTCTGTTTTTGTGTTTAGTATTGTTTATTCTTGTAATTTATTGGTTATTTATTCATTATCATTCATAGCTGGCTATTGTTGCCAATTACAGTTATTGCATTCGTGATCTCCTGTTATGTCTGTGTCTGAATGTTTCTGAGCCCGAGTTACTCCCCTGTCTGCGTGCTTCACTATTCGGGTGGTTTCAGTAGCTTCCGGATTTTCAATCTTTCTTCCAGCCTCACATTCCTTACTTCCGGCTTCTCTCGAGAGTTAAATGTTGTATAGCACTATTCTTACTAACTACTACTAATTTAGATATTGTACAGTACTAATACTGTCTTACTAACAAACTAACAGTCACTTGAATTGGGTAGTTTAGATTTAATCACGGAACTAACTCACTAACGTTATCTCCTAAGCTTTCCACGCTGTTCTATAACTCCGCCTCCCTATGCTATCCCTGATTACTTGCTTAGTTTCAGTGAAGTGTTTGCACCTGTCTCTTACTATCACTACGTCTTCACTCAATGCAAATGTCTACTCCATAATCCAGAGCCGTATGTTCTACATGTGTGTTTAAGTGCATCCAGTCCGCATTTTTCGTTTCCCCGTTATTGTATTATTACCCTATTATGTTTCTCACCTGTTGTCTATTTGTTTAGCCCACCTTTCTCCCGAGCCTCGCCTAGATTTTCACCTTCCCTTATGTATTAATACCTTTTAGTATGCCTGTTTATTGAGATTCTTACAACACCCCTTTGTTTTGATTTCCGAGTTTGCCTTGCCCTCTTGTTTTGGTTGCCCATCTGTTTCTTTGGTTTTTGATTATTTGCTTCGCCTTTGCCTCAACCCTTTTGTACCTTCATTTTCTGACTCCCTGTATTTTGACCTTTGATTGTTTTTTTGACTATCCTTTTGCATTCTGAATTGGGCATTGTCTGTCAACCTCTTGGCTCTGAAGCTTGGACTGAATAAACAATGTTTTTGGATTATCCTATGGTCTGCTTTTGGGTCCTCAGTGCCGTACATAACAGTAATTTCAACAACCCTGACAGCCTGGTGGAAAATCTGCAATGAAACTCTGTAAATACACTCCAATATTGCACAACCCTCACTCAACAAAAAAAAACACTTATTTTCAACAATTGGGAAAAAAAGCAGCATCACGCACCTCCACCACCTCCTCCAGAATAAGAAATTCATTACTTTTCAGCATTTGGTCCAGAAGTTCAATATCGGGAAAGTACAATACCTTCAGTACCTCCAATTAAAGTCTGTTCTAAAATCAAAAATCAAAATATCAAATAACAATTTACTCCCAATCCCATTAATAGAAGAAATCAGCAAAATATACAACCCAAAAATTCTAAACTAATTCGAAACTAATATCCACCATAGACTCAACAATTTCCATCCCAATCCAGGCATGGGAAAAATACTTGTCATTTACCACCAAAACCTAATTCTGGACCCAAATCTTCAGGAACACCTTCACAATGACTAACAATTCTAACTTACAACTAATACAGTACAACAGAGCCCACTGACATTAATAACATACCTAGCTAGCTAGAAGTTGCAATCGTAGTGAAATTGTCCTATTTAACGTTACATAGCTAACTAGATAACGCAATTAGCTAGTCATGTTAACGTTACTTTACCATCAAGCCAATATAAACAAGCTAGCTAAGCATGGAGCTAGCTAGCTATCCCAACAAGGCACAATGATAGACATTTGATGGCTAGAATAGCTAGTCTAACCAGAGATGCTGTTTTTGTGGCGTAAAGTATTTTACCCATTGATCCAGGGTCAGACATTATGTTACTTAGTTATCTTGGGAAATCAGATTCAAGAGCAGCAAGGCAACTTAAAGGTACAATAGGCAAGGAAACATTGTTACAAGACAGTTCCTCCCGTATGGCAAAGAATCTTGGGGTGACTCTTGATAACTGCGTCAACAAGTATTCTCCACTGCCAGAACCTGCAGGTTCTTCCTGTACAATATACGCCGTATCCGTCATCTCCTGACAGAGAAAGCCACCCAGCTCCTTGTCCAGGCGCTCGTAATTTCCCGCCTGGATTACTGCAACTCCCTCCTAGCCGGTCTCCCAGCGTGTGCCATCAAGCCCCTCCAACTGGTCCAGAATGCTGCAGCCCGCCTGATCACCAGTCAGCCCAGGTCGGCTCATGTCACCCCGCTTCTCATTGGCCTCCACTGGCTTCCTATTGCCGCACGCATCCAATTCAAGGCCCTAGTGTTGGCATTTCAGGCTGCTAAGGGGACTGCCCCACCTTACATACAATCCTTGATCACTCCCTACTCCCCAGCTAGACCACTCCGGTCTGCCAGCTCTGGTCGCCTTATGGTTCCCTCTCTACGAGCACTGCACGTTCACACCTGTTTTCCGTTCTGGTTCCTCAGTGGTGGAATGACTTGCCTACCACTGCCAGGACAGCAGAATCCCTCCCCCTATTTCGACGCAGTCTAAAAACACACCTTTTCAAACTCTACCTTAGTCCTCCCTCCTGATTTCCCCCGTCCCCCTTTCTGATATCCCTATCCCTCTTGTCTAACCCAAAATAAAGAATAAAAAATGCACTTATGATGACTATTTGTTTAGAACAGCACTTTATGTGTATTTTCCTAGTTATGGATGTGATGCTTTGACTTGTGGAAGAACCTATGCACTTGTAAATTGCTTTGGATTAAAAGCGTCTGCCAAATGACTAAAATGTAAAAATGTAAATGTTGTAAATCCCTTCCTACCATAGAAAAAGGCTCACTGACATGTTGAGTCACCCTCTGCCTGTGTTCATAGTTCTTAAGTTCGGGTTTCAAAGTGTACATATGTCGGGCCATCACAAAACATTGTACAGCTGTACAGCAATTCAAGCTCATTGGTTGAAAATTGGTTCTAACTGCCACAGCCAATGGTGTGTGCCCTTATTCAGATTTCTCGTGTAGCTGCCCAACTTGCGCTCCAGACAAGCAATCACTGAAACTCAGTATACTATTGCTTATTATCCAAGCGAAGACTCCATATCTAGTTATAAAACAATACCAGATTTCTATCGTTAGCTACAAGCAAATTATCAATATTTAGCTTGACGAATTTACAAATATCCACTTACGATAAAATATAGGCAAAACGAACATAGTAGCGATTGCATAAGCGTTGTGCTTCAGGTGGATATTTGTAAATTCTGGACTCTAACTAGTAATAGCTAATTTGCTTGTTGTTACTGATAGCGAACTGGCATTGTTTTCTAACTAGCTAAGCAATAGTATACAGAGTTTCAGTGATCGCTTGTCTGGAGTGCAATTTGGGCAGCTACACATACTTTTTTTTGTCTCTTTACGTGTTCAATCATCCCTGTTTTGCTAAACCTTTATTTCTCTCAAACTGTAAGTTACAGTTGCATCGTTTGTAGTATCATATCTTAGTTATATAGCCAGCTAGTCACATAGCCAAATAACTTGCTTGCTCACAATATAGTTGGTTATAAACTTCAAAAAGACAAAAACTATAAATAGTGTTGTGTAGCACACCAAAGTCAAGATTTCATAAAGTCACCTGTTCGGCGAACATTTTCTTACTTGACACAGGGTTCCAGACTAACTTTTCCACTGGTAGCACTGGTGCTACCAACTTTCTCAGTTGGTCGCACCAGCATATGATTTGGTCGCACCTTTTTTCTTTGTACAGCATGGTATTAATCAATGACCTTGATGAATAGTTGCATACCCTAGTTTTGCATTGATGTAAAGATTGACAGTGACTCCAGACTTGAGCCTGCCAATATTTTAATCTGAACATAACTGAACATAACAAAACATAACAAACATAAAAGCAAAGCATAACAGCTTTGCTTAGCATAACAACATATTATTAGCTGCAGCATTGATACGTGAACTGAACACTGCCAAACATTGAATGTTTTGGACCCACAAGATTAATGAACAGTTTTTATCCCAAGGCCATCACCACACTGAACTCTGAATTTTGTGGTATTCCAATGTCAATAAAGGAAATCTGAATCTAAATTCACCCCCTGGAATTCAGGGGCCAGCTCTTATAGTTGGGCCTCCTGACCCTCTTTCCCTGGGAGAACCACAGCTTAACATCCTGCCTGGCATCATAGTCCATCAGTTCTGGCCCCTCAACACTGATTCGGATTAGGTCCTCCACAGTATCCGTATGCAGCCTTGCCCTAACATCTGACTTGATTCTGTTTTGTGATGACAAACCTCTTTCACAGACTGCTGCAGATATTGGGAGCACCAGCATGATCTTGACCAGGTGTATGATATTCTGCAAAAAACAAGTATACTGATCAAACCAACTGACCAAATCAACAGTGACAATGACCATGTCATGTTTATATATTAAAAAATAACATAGCCTACCGCATAGTCTGAGCAGTAGGGCTCTTTTGTCATCATGACTTCCCACAGTCCAAGATAGCTTTTATCTTTGAATGACGTGTATATTGTCATTTTCATCATTTCAGTCATACATATCAACAGAAATATGATACATGTAGCACAAAAAACTCACCTGCCCAGGACAGTGGAGAAGTGCTCTAGGAGAAACTTCACCTCTTCTACACCATGATCCAGGACCTCCAGCTTATCATCTGGCCAAGAGTCATGGTTGAAGACATTGAAACACCTCACTGCCTTGGCTGTTGGTGTATCCTTTATGTTCTCTTCTATCAGCAAAAGACAGACAGAAAAAGGTGAAAATACATAGGTCTGTCAACAGTGCTGTAAACATGTCAGTGTGCTTATGATATAATGGTAAAATACAACAACTCACCAAGTAGTCTGCTGAATCTGTTCTTTAGGTGTTTCACAGTGGATTCACATGTCAGCTCAATGGCTCTTTGCAGTCTGGGGGCACACTGGCTGATTGGCTGACCTTCTGCCAGCTTTGCAGCTTCACCTTTAAAAAGGGTGACTTCCTGTGAAGCATAAAAAATTAAAACACTAAGTACATTTTATTAACATGAAATATTAGATTTAGTACATACTCTATGTGTACCTGATACTTTAATCCCTGTCTTCCAGTTTCTCCTCCCTTCTGTTGGTGCTGTGCCTTCATGGCTGCCAGGAACTCAGACAGCTTCCCATCAGGTTTGGGTCTGGCTGCCATAGTTTCTATGGTAGCGAGGAGACTTTCGATGCCACTAACAGCCTGGGAAGACAGTTGTTTTCTTATTAGCATATAAGAAACATATTAAGGGGAAGATGCAAAAAATATATTTCACCCCCTGGCCCCCTTTTCTCTCTGCCTCCCTTACCTGAGGTAGGATCACATCCTTTCTCTGGAGCAGCAGGCTGAACCAGCTGATGGAAGAGAAAAGGTCCGACAGGAAGTGGCAGAATGCCACAAATGTCCCATCCTCCATGGTGGCTTTGATCTGCAAATATATCAGTGTAGTTCTCATTATCAACTCTCATACAACACCAAAGTTAAAATGATTTCAATAATGAAATACTGTCCAACTCAAAACAGTGAGATAACACTAACCTTCCTTGCTCTGCCAGCTATGTCTGCATTGGCTGAGGCACCTGACAGGTGGTCCATGTGCATATATACTGCGGTAAACTGTCCAGAGCTCTGGGGGTTGCTGTCCTTCCCTGGTTTTAGGAATGTGCTCAAACTCCGGGACACATGGGGCAGCCACCTTGTCCCTTTCACCCCACTGGGTGCATTCACTGTGACTCCGATTTCAGCTCCCAATGCTTTGAGCTCCCTCATTGATTTGGGGCTGAAGTGGTATGTTTTCCAGATGAGGTGGAACAGGTCATATACTTGCCCAATCATAGAGACATCCCTTTGTACACTCAACAACCCCAGCTCCAATCTTTGGATAGAACAAAATATTAAATTATGCACGAGAAACGTAAGGTAACATGAACACATGATTAGTTTGTTAGTTTCTACCCAATCCTGATCTAGCGTTAGTAGTTTTAGTAAATAGACAAATGGAAACATTTAGGGAGTGAATGACAGAAGGAGAGAGAGAGAAAAGGCAGAACGCAAGGTTTGCGGAAAAACATGTAAAAGTGTATGCATAAACCGTGACCAGTTAACGTAACAATAAACATAAATCAAAACATGACACAAAGCGAAACTAAGACGATAAACACTCAACATAACCAGGTAATATAATCGTACGAAAACATAACTAGACATGACAAGAAAATAAATCGTAACGAGACATAACTAAACAACATGACGAACCTAGACTAACATAATACATGATAAGACAATACAAGACTAATACAAAATGAATAAACATAAAACATGGCGAGACACCTGAAACGTGACAACATACCTACCTAGAACATTAAAATATATACATTAAATTCTAAGTATTAGGCTATTATAATTAACTTATAGAGCATTTTTCATTATCATTATTTATCATTATATGGAAACAGAAATTAGACACACACACAGACACACATCCCTTACCTTCTGCATGGGTGTGTTCAACCTCAATATGGCCAATTAGGATGTTGGACGGTCTTCCATTATCTATGACACGGGCATAGACAATCTCACATTCTTTGGTGGAGACGTCGGTGGCACCGTCAATCATAAATGATAGGTAGGGGGTGAACTTTATGACCATTTCTTTCTGCTCCATTGAGTGATTACTGTCGTCTAACCGCTGGAAAGAAGTGGGGAGGTGCTCAGTGTTGCGGGTGATGCATCGGTCCCTGCAGGTTTTATGTTTTTTACTGTCATTGTGCAATTTCAAGGTTTCCACCTTAAACTGTGTTGACCCGGTAACAAGTTTCGAGTTGCCTGCAATGGATGGGCCACATTGCCTACAATACAAACACAGCATAGCATTGCCCTCGTACCGCAACCACGGGTACTGCGTTGTGTTCGAAAGCAATACTTTTTTTTCTTCAGTCGCTCCCTGCTTCCACCTGCACTCTTCTCCCTGCTGCCTGCACTCTCATCATCAGTCGTGTCTGATTCGGGACATATTGTTGGCTCTCCCTCTCCACCAGCCTCCTCCTCTCTCCTCACTTTGTTTTTTAAAATAATCTGTAATGGACCGCTTCATTTTTTTTGATTGTTTGTTTGTTTTGCGCCTTTTGTCTTCAGCGCCGCTACATACACGTGCACGCGCACTAATGATGAAGGTACAGGCAGTAAGAGTGCAGGTAGGGAGAGAGCGACTGAGCCAGTGAAGAAGAAAAAGTACTATTTTCAACCACAATGGCTAACGCAGTACCCGTGTGATATTCGCTGCCGGAGCGGCACCAAAACACCGGTGATCATCATGCACTCGCACTAATGCGACCACGTGAAATTGTAGCTCGCACACTCTCAAAAAATGGTCGCATATGCAACCATTTTGGTCGCAGTCTAGAACCCTGCTTGAACACTATGAAAAGATGGCAGGCTCTGTTGCGTTTGTTTCCCTCCCTCCACTGTCCCATTTTAGGAACAAAATGGCTAAAACTCGGCCCTCCTCCACTCCCCCAGTGCAGTGTACAAAAACGTATGTTTCAGCGGAAGTCTTTTCACATTTCTGGGCAACTTCATCATGTTCGCACAACATAGGCTACTATTAAAACCCAGGCCACAAAATCTGGCACTGTCTAGATCCAGAAAGCAGAAATGGCAGGGAACTTAAAAAAAACTGGGAAGTAGGTTTATATACTTGGTTGCTGCCTACATAAAACCAGCATGACTGTTAACAAGCACGGCGGCTACAATTATTTCAGTAGCCTATGTAAGCATGCATGGATGAATTCATTCAACCAACTGTTTCCAAATGGAATATTTATTACCAATACATTTGTTACAGATGTCACAGTGGGAAAAAATAGTTTTTCAATGCAAACACTCGCGATAACTGACATATGACACGCCGTATAGCATAGGCTACGTTTCAGTAATCTACAGAAATGTTTCTGAATTAGCATAAGTCAGCTGCAACTAACAATAGGCAAGAACATAACTGTCACAGTAAGTTACACGGTGTTCAGATCGGACAAATTGGGACTCTGTGATTAGCCTATGGAGCTGGTCTAAATGGTCAACCAGCTGTTTCAAAACCTAGCTCAAGGTGTTTTTTTCAGCAAGGGTTGATATTGGCTTGCGAAGCTGGACAGGGATGTGACGTTATAAGCGACAAGAAAACAATGATATGGACCAGGTCTAGTTTGGTTGTCGCCTATCGAGATAGCAAAGTGTGACTTTGAATTACACACATAACACATGCCTGCTATTCACATTCCTGGATGTCAGGAGGCAGCAGAGCTAAATTCTTTGCTGGAGTGATGTCACACTAACTTGCCGTTCTGCCATTTTGCCTCCATATGGCTCTGGCAATGTATAATCATATGTTCCATGAGTCACGTGGCTTGCAGTTGCACCATGCCTTCCATTATAGGGTCACTGGCTAACAGACAAGCTAACGTTTCACTTGGGCCTTGTTCTGGAGAATACAGGTGCAAAAAAAGTTAAATATCGTGGAAAGGTTTTTTTCCGTAATTTAATTCAAAAAGTTAAACTTTCATATATTCTAGATTCATTACACATAAAGCCTTTTTTTGTTTTAATTTTGATGATTACAGCTTACAGCTCATGATCTCAGTATCTCAAAATATGCCACTCCGTTCCGCCACTTTGGACTGCCTGGCACCTCCCCCTCCCCCACCTGCACTTCTCGGTCACAACTGGCCCCACAGTGGTGGGATGACCTCCCTGTGGATGTCAGAATGGCAGAGTCGCTGACCACTTTCAAACGCGGAGTGAAGACTCATCTCTTCAGGCCACACCTCACCACCATAATTAGCTTGTATATTCAAACTCTGCCTTAGTCCTCCCTCCTGATTTCCCACACCCCTCCTTTCTGATATCCCTATCCTTGTCAAACCCCCCCCCCCCCCCCCAAAAAAAAAAAAAAAACAGCACTTATGATGACGACTATGTTTAGAACAGCATTCCATGTGTATTTTCCTAGTTCTGGATGTGATGCTTTGACATGGTAGAACCTATGCACTTGTAAATCGCTTTGGATTAAAAGCGTCTGCCAAATGACAAAAATGTAAATGTAATGTAAATGTATATGCCATAGACTATAATGGCACTTACATATATATACTGTTGTGTTGTTTTATATTAGCTATTGTATTGTTGTACTAGGGGTATTCTAGCTGCCAACCATGGTATGCTAGTTCATAAAATGTATTCTTCAAGGGTTTCGATTGTATCTGTATGGTCACGCTGTCCTCTAGGGTCCTCTTCGCACTTGTTCCTGTGTTCAATCTGCACTTCATTGTATGTCGCTCTGGATAAGAGCGTCTGCTAAATGCCTTGTAATGTAATATAATATAATGTAATATGCACTCTTTTTGCACGAATTACTACATTAATGCGGCATGGCATGGAGGCAATCAGCCTGTGGCACTGCTGAGGTGTTGCTGAGCCCAGGTTTCTTTGATAGCGGCCTTCAGCTCATCTGTATTGTTGGGTCCGGTGTCTCTCATCTTCCTCTTGACAATACCCCATAGATTCTCTATGGGTTTCAGGTCAGGCGAGTTGGCTGGCCAATCAAGCACAGTAATACCATGGTCAGCAAACCAGTTCCTCGTAGTTTTGGCACCGTGGGTAGGTCCCAAGTCCTGCTGGAAAAGGAAATCAGCATCTCCATAAAGCTTGTCAGCAGACGGACGCACAAAGTGCTGTAAAATCTCCTGGTTGACTCTGGACTTAATAAAACACAGTGGACCAACACCAGCAGTGACATGGCACCCCAAATCATCACTGACTGTGGAAACTTCACACTGGACTTCAAGCAACTTGGATTCTGTGCCTCTCCACTTTTCCTCCAGACTCTGGGACCTTGATTTCTAAATTCAATCCAAAATTTACTTTCATCTGAAAAGAGGACTTTGGACTCTGAGTCCCATCTTATGCATTCTGTGCTGAGTTATATGTGCTCTGTGGATTACCTTGTATTGTATTCATTGTAAGTTAGTATTGGTAATCATTGTTAAGGTGTTCCTGCAGATTTGGGTCCAAAATTTGGTTTCGATGTTGTCCCATCCCCATTGTTCCATCCCCTTTGATTAGGATGGAAATTGTTGAGTCTACAGTGGATATTAATTCATATAATTATTGCTGGGGAAATGCCACACACGAAACAATAAATACATTTTTGTGGGTTTTTATTCTATACAAATCCCATACTATTAGGATATGGATTTGGATGGGAAAACAAAATAAATTTCAATCCGTAATCAGGAGTTACATTACGTAATCAGGAGATGGTGCTCATTCGCCACCACACTACTCTCTTACCCAATTAAACAGCAATTTGTTGCTAGCTGTTACCCTAGCTACTTTCTGTTTTCAGCCAAACTGTAATACAGAAAAGACAATGAAAAGAAATAAAACAAAAAACCATAAACCTTAAACCACAATACAAAACGGCAGTGGCAATCGTACATAAAACAGAAAACAAACATTACAATACCACTCACGTTTTTCGGTTCAGAACTGCCCTGCTAATTTGAGTATTTCGTCAGACCATGCAACTTAGCACCTGATTGAATCTCAATCCATCCACATTCCTTTGGAATAAATATCACATCACCAGCTGAAACTTCACACATACATTGGTCAAAAAAGTGTGGAATAAAGCATTTCCTTCAATTAACAAGTTAATGGATTAAATACAATGAGGATGCCTCTCGCACACATTGTATACATCCAGCCATTTTCTCTCTTATTCTTTTCTCTCCAGTGAGCCTCCTTGAACTTCTGATCAGGACACCACACTGATAAAATACGAATAATTTCACCACCCGGTTACATAATTTTGAAAGAATTTTCCCTGGGTTGGATATTTTCTTGATTTTTTACCTACTAGTGGCAAACATGGGAGGCAAGTCCACTACAGCCAACCCCCCCTGAAGCATCTCACTTTGTAATCAATCTACAACCCTATCTAGCCCCAATCCTCTGAAATTTACCACTTGGCTGAGTACCTCCGTGTTATATCATCTACCCCCTCCCTCAGCCACTTTCCCCACACATTGTTTTACCCACCACCAGATCCCCACTTCCTGTGATGTGTTTTAAATTTATGACAATGGCCATTTGACCCACTGTTTGAGTTGAGTGACAGGGTATAAGTGTTGACATTCTCCCTCAGTTGTTAGTTCTTGTTTGTCTGTACTTGGGGAACAGAACCACTAGTTCCTCTACTATATTAAACTACCTATCTAAAACAAAGCCGTACCTGCATTTATTTTTTTACTGACAATCGTATCGTGGAATACATTTAACTCATTACAAATTCTACAGTGATGATGGGAGTAAATTGTTATTTGCTACATTGATTTTAGATTTTAGAACAGACTTTAACTGTTATGCCGGGGGGAACAAAGGAACCAAAAGCAGACACAGTGGTATGAAAAATGGCAAGTTTACTAGCAGGTGAAGGGGCAGTCAAAAAACAAACCAAGGTCAAAAACCAGGGGGTCAGTCCAACAAGGCAGAGGTACCAATATCCAAAACAAGCAAAGAATAATACAGGGAAGCAGGCAGGGGTCAAAACCGGAAATCCAGACAAACAAGGGCAAGGACTCAGGAACAAGGGCATGGGAACAAGGGGGCTAGAACTGGGGGAAGGAATAAAGGGCTCGGGAACAAAAAAACAGGATAAGGCGAACTAGCAGCGTGCATCTAAAAAGGACAGGTATAAATACACAGGGAAATGAGACAAACTAGGCGGGGCATGGGAGTGAGGGCGGTCTAACAAATAAACATCAGGTGAGACACATGAAAGGGTAATAGGACAATAACAAGGGGGAAACAAAAATGCGGACTAGATTCACAAAGACACATGTAATATAAACGTCTCCGGACTAGGGAGTAGACAATTTGCAGAGAATCAGGAGATGCAGAGATACGGAGAGACAGGTGCGAATACGTCGCTGAAACTAGATAGAATAGGTAGGCGGAGTTACAGAACAGAATTGAAACTGGAGATGCATTAGTAAGTTAGTGAAGTGATTTAAATTACAAATACCCAAAACTAGTGAATGTTAGTTTGTTAGTTTGACAAACATATTAGTGTGTTAGTATAATTAGTACTCTACAAATTCTATGTTAGTTGGGATTAGTATATTAGTGCTATGTACAAACATGAAATGGAGAGAAAGCAGGAAGTAAGGAATGCAAGATTGGAAGGAAGGTTGAACCCCAGAACTACCGTAAACACCCGAATAGTGGGGCACGCAGGCAAGGGAGTGACCGGGCTAGTAAACATTCAGACTCAGACATCACAGGGGAAGACGAGTGCAAAGACTAATGACTATAAACAAAACACCAGACAAGAATATGAAAAATAATAAATTACAAGAATAATAATAATAAACAATGATAAACTAACACAGGACAGCACACAGGAACATAACATTAACTGGCGGTACTGAAGGTAGTGTTCTTTCTCATTAGTAATAAACCTATCCTGCCCTAGTGTTAGAAAATTAGTAAATGACATGCACAAGAACGTAAGGTAACATGAACACATGGTTAGAATGTTACTATTACCCAATCCTGATCTAGCGTTGATTAGTAAGTAGACAAGGGAAATTGAAACAATTAGGGAAGTGTGAGTGACAGAAAGGGAGAGAGAGAAAAAGCAGGAACGCAAGGTTTGCAGAAAGACACAAAGAAGTGTATGCTAAACAATGAACGGAACATAACATGAAACAAACATAAATCGTGACATGAATAAACTATATAACGACTAACAATTAAATCATAACAACTAAACATGAAACGTAACATGACTTGAAAATTAAATGTAACAAGAAATAAAGCATAACAACATGGCGAGACTAGACTAACATAATACGTGACATGACAATAACGTAACTAAGACAATGTCTAAACATGAAACATGACGTGACAAACATGAAACGTGACAAATCTACTAATACCAACTAACATTTTGTACAGTACTATTATATTGTTATATTAACACTCTACACAATATAATTGAATCACGTGAACTAACAAATTAACTTTATCTCTTTCTATACTGCTCTATAGCTCCGCCTCCCTGTTCTATCTCTAAATTGCCTCTAAAGCACAGGTGTCAAAATCCAGTCCTGGAGGGCCGCAGTGTCTGCTGGTTTTCGGGGTTGTTCCCGGCACCTGTGGTTCATTTAAGTCTTTGATTGGCTAAAGAATCCACACACCTTGTTCTCAAGGCCTTAATTGACAGCTGTTTGAAAGGCAACCTGGGAATTCAGTTTGACACCCCTGCTCTAAAGTGTTCAGACCTGCTCTCCACTATCACTACGTTCCTTAACTCCGTGCAATTGTCTACTCCCTAATCCGGAGCCATTTGTATTATGTGTGTCTTTGTGAATCCAGTCTTCGTGCATCCCTCGTTATTGTATTTTTGCCCTTTCATGTGTTTCACCTGAAGTATATTTGTTAGATCATCCTCACTCCCATGCCCTACCTAGTTTGTCTTATCCCTCAGTGTATTTGACTGGAATGTTGCAGCTCAACACCCACCCTCCCAATTCGCACTGGTAATATTAAGTATCTGGGCATAAATATTTCCACCAGACTGTCAGAGTTATGGCGGCACGGATGGTGCAGTGGGTAGCACTGCCGCCTCACAGCAAGGGGGTCCTGGGTTCGAATCCCCTTCGGCCGGGGCCTCTCTGTGCGGAGTTTGTATGTTCTCCCCGTGTCTGCATGGGTTTCCTCTGGGTACTCCGGTTTCCTCCCACAGTCCAAAGACATGCAGGTTAGGCTGATTGGAGAGTCTAAATTGCCTGTAGGTATGAGTGTGTGAGTGAATGGTGTGTGTGCCCTGCGATGGACTGGCGACCTGTCCAGGGTGTATTCCTGCCTTTCGCCCAATGTATGCTGGGATAGGCTCCAGCCCCCCTGCGACCCTGATCAGGATGAGCGGGTTCAGATAATGGATGGATGGATGGATGGATGGATGGATAGCCCTCTTCTGTAGCATGAAAACTGGATTAGTGTTGGCCTTGTATGTGTTTCCCCATACCTCCACAGAGTAGGTAATGTATGGACCTACTGTGTGGAGTACACTATATATATATATATATATATATATTAGTTCATTCAGATTCAAATATCTTTCGTTTTAAATCATGTTGCAATGTATTTAGACATTTTTGTTTTTACATGATTTATGTGTGGTTTCCAACTTAGTTTATGATCAGTTATCACGGCCAGAAACAAACTTTCATACACTCTTTCTATTTCAACATCATTGATCATCATTTTTACTTGATTATTGATTTTCCGATTATCAAATATTACACACTTTGTTTTATTTAAATTCAGTGATAATTTGTTCATGTCAAACCATCTCTTTAAGGCTTTCAATTACCTTTCCACTGTATTCAGAAGCTGTTCCAAAATAAATTAGTGTCATCAGCGAATAAAACAAATTTTAACAATTTATACATTTATATAGTGTGCACAGTTTAGGGTCTAACACGGATCCTTGTGGAACCTCACAAATAACCTTCAACAAATCGGATGCAATATTATTTATTTGTACATATTGATGTCTGTGGCGGCACGGATGGTGCAGTGGGTAGCACTGCCGCCTCACAGCAAGGAGGTCCTGGGTTCGAATCCCCGTCGGCCGGGGCCTCTCTGTGCGGAGTTTGCATGTTCTCCCCGTGTCAGGATAAGCGGGTTAAGATAATGGATGGATGGATGGATATTGATGTCTATCTTCAAGATAACTTCTTAACCATGAGATGCTATCCCTCTCATACCATATCTCTCCAGTTTGTTCATTAAGAAGCCCTGGTCAAGAGTATCGAATGCTTTTAAAAAAAATCTATGAACACCCCCACAGAATATTCCTTATTGTCCTTATTGCAGTAGATATCTCTTCTACCAGTTCCGTCACTGCCATTGTGGTGGACCCATTAACTCGAAAGCCACACTGATGGTCACTCAATAAATTGTGTTTAAATTCTATAAAATTATCAAGTCTCTGCACAAATAGCTGGGGAAGCAGAGAAATTGGTCTATAATTGGAGAATCCACTTAAATAAATATGAATTACTTTTGCGGTTTTCATTTTGCCGGGAAATATTCCTGTTTGGGAAGATTGATTGCCGATATGTGTCAATGGTTTCATTATACATTCTATAATATTTTTTACTAATGACGTATCAATTTCAGTCCAATCAGTGGACTTTTTATTCTTAATTTTTTTACAATGTCAAGGATTGCCTTTTTATCAACACCCCCAATAAAGATAGAGTAGGATTTTTTATGAATAATATCTTTATCTACAGCATCCACTATCCATTTTTCGGGACCACAATCTCATTTGCTAAATTGTATCCAACATTTACAAAATTATTATTAAATTCATTAGCAATTTATTTTGTTTTATAATTGTATTGTTATCTTTTACAAAATAATGTGGATTCTCTGTGTTTCCAGTACCCTTATTAATAATGCTGTTAATAATACATCTCCATGTTCCTTGAGTGTTACTCCTATACTGCTCCAATAGTTTGTGATAATGCTCCTTCTTATTACATCTCATTACACTTATTAATGTATTTTTTCTTCTTTTGTTCTATATTTGAATAATCTCCTACATAATACATTTTTCTTTTTACATGCATTCTCTATCTCCTTGGTAATCCATGGCTTGTCCACATATTTCTGCTTCCTTGTGTGTATTCTTAACAGAATTCTTTTTTCATATAATGTGGACAAAAAAGCCTCATTAACATAAACCTCATTCCAGTTTTGTTTCTTTAGGTCCACCTTGAGGGCAGTGATGGCTTCTGGTGTTCTATGTCAAGTCAGTTCGTATTTGTATTTGTTAGTTTTTAGACCTAGTTTCTTTTTTATCTTAAAAAATTCTAAAAATTTGGGAAAATGGGAAGGTGGTCACTTTTATCATTTAAGAGTAATCCACCTACTATTTCACTTTCAATTGTATTTGTGTATATGTTGTCTATCAATGTAGTAGTGTCTGTTGTTATTATACATGGTTTTATAACCACTGGAAATAGGCTGTTGCTGTACATTGTGTTAATAAAGTCTGTTGTCATTTTGTGTCCATTTGGGTTTAATAAATCAATATTAAAATCACCACATAGAATTTGCACCTTTTTATCATTCAATTTGACATACCAGCTAAACTGTCCTTGAATGTATCAAGCCAGGTTATTGGTGATCTACATACGCAACTAATTATTTTATTTTTAGATTTTTCAACATCAATTTCTACAGTTAGACATCCCAGAATATTTTCTATAGTGTTTGACATACGTTTGACCATTCTGCATCTTAAATCTCTATCAACATACAGAGCAACTTTGGCTCCTTTTTTATTGATCCTATTCATCTTAAACATCTCATATCCTTCCAGTTCCACATCATAATCTTTCTCATTATTAAGCCAAGTCTCAGATACAGCAATGACAAACCTATTGCACTGACAGATAATCCTTGATTTTAGGTTTTTATAGAGGCTTCTACTGTTATAGTGTATTATCGATAAAGCACCTTCCATTTCACATTATTGTTGAATTGTTAATCTGTGTAGTACTCACAATTGTTTTTGATGTTATTGTAACAGTGGTTTTCCGGGTCAGTATCATTTACAATCTCATACAATTTATGCTCTGTGTAGTCGAAAGTTTTCAAGTTCAAATTTTCATACTTATGATATTGTCTGTGTAAATGACCACCCACACAATCATTACCTATATCTATACACTCCTTGTTGTCTGTGAACAGGAACAAATAGTCCTTATCATGATCTGTGATTTGTTTTTACAGTTCAAGTCTTCGCAGTTCCAATTTAGTCCATGCAAACGAATCCTCATTCCCCAACACAGCCACAAACAATCCACACCAAGCACCCCTCATCCGTTTCAATGTCCAATTGCTCATCTTTCTCATTGAGTCTGTGCAAATACTCCTCCACACAATCCAAACCAATGACCACAAAGTCCACCGCCATCGACGTCTCCAAACGGAAATATTCCATGGTATCAGCACAAACAGGCAAGAGTTTTTATAGTTCCTTATCTGTATTGGTCTAAGTCTTTGAGTTCTCTTATGATAACCATTTTTGGCTTCTTCAGGTGTTCCCTTTAGCCGTATCATCACTTTGCACTGGTTCATGTTGCTTGTATCTTGTTTTGTTCCCTTAGGATGCATGCACATCTGGCAATGTCGGCGTTCTTTTTTGTAAGATGCTCATTTAGGTACACTTTCGTCCCCTTCAGCTTCTTTCCCTGCCTTAGTAGTCCAGTTTGTGCTTTCGATTCACAGACAGAACTATTATAGCAGCCTTTGTTTTGCTGTTTTTTCAGGGAAGGGGCATGTTCTTACTTTCAAATAACTTTTTGACTTGCTGTTCCGGCATGTGTAGTTCCTCTATTGGGGCATCCTCTCCGTCTTTACCCCTGACCGTAGTCCTGGCATGAGAACGATGTGTGGTGTCCAGTCCGCTTATGATTAAATCCTCCATTCTTGTGTATTGTTCCAGGTCATCAATTCTTCGCTCTAAGCCATTCATTTTCTTATCCTTCTCTTGAACAAGGTTCTTCAGTTGTTTGACTTCATCCATCAGATCAAGTAGCATAGTTTGTTGTTTAGCAACTTTGCTCAGCTCATCCGACATGAAGTTCAGAGATTTTCTTTGGTGGCATTTTCCCTTCATATTCGTCTTTGTTTTATTTAGTTTCACTTTGTTTTTGTCATAAAAAGAACAGCAGCTAGATGTTAATGACAGAGGTTTCCCAGATGCGATTCCCCGGCCAAACACCTAGCCTCGCCAGAACCGTGACTGTCGATGGTGGAATTCTACAGAACATCATCCGCATAGAGACTAATCTTGTTGTGAGTGTTGAGAATTTGGATTACCTTGATGTTGTTGTTTTGACTTATTGCAGCAGCAAGAGGTTCGATGAACAGGACAAAAGGCGATGGAGAGAGTGGGCATCCTTGCCTCGTACCCCTGTGCAGTGTGAAACTTTGTGATGTTAATCCGTTAGTAACAACTGTGGCCATTGGTGAACTATACTGAATTTTTATAGAAAATGTTTATAGTTTTGCATCTCATTGTGTGCTGTATGGAGTTTATTAGGTGTTATTGGTGCATCTAGTTCATCTGCTTGTTCTGTATTTGGTTGGGGTAAATCTATGTTACTGAGGAAGGTATTAATATCTATTGAGTCAGGTTCCTTGTCAGGGGTGTATTATTGATGATGACTGATTGATGGATTTTTCAGTCGCCAACTGTCACCAAGACAAAAATCACTTATGTGACTTATGTTTGTTTTAATGTGGAGTGCCAGTTTCTAGGCTTAACGTTGGTGGATGATCTATAGTGGGATTAATAACTGCATTGAAGTCACCTCCAATTATGATTGTAGAATCTACAGGGGCGGCCTGTAGCGTAGTGGTTAAGGTAAATGACTGGGACATGCGAGGTTGGTGGTTCGAATCCCAGTGTAGCCACAATAAGATCCGCACAGCCTTTGGGCCCTTGAGAAAGGCCCTTAACCCTGCTCCAGGGGAGGATTGTCTCCTGCTTAGTCTAATCAAATGTACGTTACGTTATGTACGTTATGTATAGCATAATAGCATAATACAAATTCCTGTTTACACACATTTCCTGTGCTAGATTTAACAAAAAGTTCAGTTTTCATGTTGTCCTGTTGGCATATGGACGATTGCATATTTGGGGTGACTACAGCCAAGTGGTGATGTTGCGGTCACGATAGAGGTGCCCGTTGATATAGAACATGTCTACATTCAACGTAGCTCGTCTGAGACGGGTGCGTGGGGGTTGGACCCAAAATGCACGACTCAGAAACAATAGTAATATAAAGACCCCTCAGGGCTTTATTCGGGACGAATCCCAGGAGAGTAGTCAACACAAGCAAAGTCCATACACGTAGATCCAGCCAAACAAAAAGTAAACAAACAAAAAGCACGGTGCCGAGGGAAGAGGCAAACTCGTAGTCGGTAGACGTGCAGGGAGGTCCGGTAGCAGGAGAGCTGTCAGCGGGGCAGATGAACAGACGAACGGCAGGCAGAGGCGTAGTCATGGACGAAGCGGGAGTCGAAACCATGAAACAATCAGCGAAGCAAAAGTACAAAAACGGTAGGCAAGGACGAAGTCAAAAAACAAACGATGGTCACAAAACAGAAATCAATAAACAATGGTCGGTAAACAGGCGTGGATCGTAACGTGTAATCAAACAGTAAATAATGCCCAAGAGTTGCGTGGTAAACAGAGGCAGACAATTTCGCAGTGAACAGTTGCGCGACTGGGCTATAAATGCAGGTGTAGACAGGTGTAGACAATTAGTTAGAGCGTAGCAAGGAAATGGAAAACAGGTGCGATGGATGACAAGTTTAACAAGGAGATTAGTAATCGTTAGTAATAAACCTATCCTGCCCTAGCATTAGTAAATTAGTAAATGACATGCACGAGAAACGTAAGGTAACATGAACACATGATTAGTCTTGTTAGTTTCTACCCAATCCTGATCTAGCGTTAGTAGTTTTAGTAAATAGACAAATAGAAACATTAGGGGAGTGAAGGACAGAACGAGAGAGAGAGAGAGAGAGAGAAAAGGCGGAACGCAAGGTTTGCGGAAAAACATGTAAAAGTGTATGCATAACAACGACCAGTTAACGTAACAATAAACATAAATCGAAACATAACACAAAGCGAAACTAAGACGATAATCACTCAACATAACCAGGTAATAAAATCGTAACGAAACATAACTAGACATGACGAGAAAATAAATCGTAACAAGAAATAAACTAAACAACATGACGAACCTAGACTAACATAATACATGATAAGACACTACGTGACTAAGACAACATGAATAAACATAAATCAACATAAAACATGGTGAGACAGACCTGGAACGTGACAGGACCCCCCCCTTAACGACCGACTCCTGGCGGTCCTTGGAATTTATCAGGGTGGTCACGATGGAAGTCTCTGATGAGCGATTTGTCCAGAATGAGACTGGGAGTGACCCAGGAACGCTCCTCAGGGCCATAGCCCTCCCAGTCAACCAAGTATTGCACCCCACGACCCCTCTTACGAATGTTCAAGAGTTTCTTAACAGTGAATGCGGGGTGGTTGTCAATAATGCGGGGGGGGAGGTGGTGGGGGATCCGGGGGACATATGGGGTGAGACGATACAGGCTTAATACATGAGACATGGAATGTGGGGTGAATCTTAAGGGAAGCAGGGAGTGACAGTTTAACAGAGGAAGGGTTGATGATTCTGTGGATCTTAAAGGGGCCAATAAAGCGGGGTTGCAATTTGTGGGAAGTGGCTTGGAGGGGAATGTCCTTAGTGGACAGCCAGACGGAGTCACCTGGTTTGTAGGCCGGAGCTGGAGTGCGGTGGCGATCAGCAAAACGCCGATTACGATCTGCCGTGCGTAAGAGCGCGGCCTTGGCGTCCCTCCAAATCTTGGCACATCGTTTCATGTGGGTGGCGAGGGAGGGAACAGCGATCTCAGCTTCTTGGTCGGGAAACAAAGGAGGTTGGTAGCCTAGAGAGATCTCGAACGGAGACTTTCCGGTGGCGGCGCATGGAAGGGTGTTGTGCGCATACTCAACCCAGGTGAGCATCTTGCTCCATGAGGCCGGATTCTGGGCAGAGACACAACGTAGCGCAGCTCCCAAATCCTGGTTGGCCCTCTCGGTCTGCCCATTGGATTGAGGGTGGTAGCCGGATGAGAGGCTGGCTGTGGCACCGAGGGCCAGGCAGAAAGCTTTCCACACTTGAGAAATGAATTGTGGGCCCCGGTCGGATACAATGTCTGAGGGGATTCCATGGATGCGGAACACTTCCTTGATAAGTACCTCTGCCGTCTCTTGGGCAGTGGGTAACCCTGGCAGGGGGATGAAGTGGGCCGCCTTACTGAATCGGTCCACCACAGTGAGGATGGTGGTGTTACCTTCGGAAGGGGGAAGTCCGGTAACGAAGTCCACGCCGATGTGGCTCCAGGGTCGGCTGGGCACAGGCAGAGGTTGGAGTAGACCAGCCGGGGCTTGGTGGGAGGCCTTACTTCTGGCACAGGTGGTACATGCCTTGATGAAGCGTCTGGTGTCGGGGATCATGGAACTCCACCAGAATCTCCTCTTCAGCACCGCCAAGGTGCGGGTAAAGCCAGGGTGGCAGGAAAGGAGGGATGAATGGGCCCATTGCAGCACCTGTGTCCGAGCGGCTACGGGAACGTATAGGCGTAATCCGGGGTTGGGCCTAGGATCGGGTTCCTCCCGTAGAGCCCTCTGGATCACCGACTCGATCTTCCAGGTGACGGACCCCACGGTGCAGGAGGCCGGAAGGATGTTCTCAGGAACCTCACGCTCAGGACAGGTGTTAAATTGGCGAGAAAGGGCATCAGGCTTAACGTTCTTAGAACCCGGGCGGTAGGTGAGTGAGAAGTTGAACCTCCCGAAGAACAGTGCCCATCTGGCCTGTCGGGAGTTCAGCCTCTTGGCTGTCTGGAGGTATGCCAGGTTCTTGTGGTCGGTCCAAACGATGAACGGCTTCTCGGACCCCTCCAGCCAATGTCTCCACTCCTCCAACGCCAGTTTGACTGCCAGCAGTTCGCGATTTCCGACATCATAATTCCTCTCCGCCGGGGACAGCTTCTTGGAGAAGAAAGCGCAGGGGTGTAGTCGGTTGTCCGCGGCCGCCACCTGAGAGAGCACAGCTCCCACCCCCGAGTCGGAAGCATCCGTCTCAACCACAAACTGGCGGGTGGGGTCGGGGTGAACCAGGATGGGAGCGGAAGAGAACAGTCTCTTGACCTTGGTGAAGGCCGTCTCAGCTTCGGGGCTCCACCGGAATGGCACCGCAGGGGACGTGAGCTTGGTTAGAGGGGAGACCACTTGGCTATAGGATCGGATGAACCTTCGGTAGAAGTTGGCGAATCCCAAGAAGCGCTGGAGTTGCTTACGTGAGGTGGGTGTGGGCCAGTCGGTGACCGCCAGAATCTTCTTGGGATCCGCCCTGATCCGTCCCCTCTCAAGGATGAATCCAAGGAACTCAACTGTGTCAGAGTGGAAGACGCACTTCTCCGCCTTGATGAACAATCTGTTCTCTAGAAGTCTCTGTAGCACTTGCCTGACGTGGTTCTCATGATCCTTGGCATTATTAGAGTAAATTAAGATGTCATCCAGGTAGACGAACACATGGCGGCCCAACAAGTCCCGAAGAACGTCATTAACCAGGGCCTGGAAGACAGCAGGAGCGTTGGTGAGGCCGAATGGCATGACCAGATATTCAAAGTGTCCGAGAGAGGTGTTGAAGGCGGTCTTCCATTCATCGCCCTCACGGATACGGACCAGGTGGTAAGCGTTGCGGAGATCCAACTTGGTGAAGATGGTGGCCTCGTGAAGTGGGTGGAACGCGGAGTCCATCAGGGGCAGAGGATACTTGTTCCTCACCGTGATGTTGTTCAGCTCCCTGTAGTCGATGCACGGGCGTAGGGAGCCATCTTTCTTCTGAACGAAGAAGAATCCCGCACCGACGGGAGAGGAAGATGGGCGAATTAGTCCGTTAGCCAGGCAGTCACGGATGTATTTCTCCATAGCCTCCCTTTCAGGTCTGGAGACGTTGTATAGGCGACTAGAGGGGAGTGACGAACCGGGAAGGAGCTCGATGGCGCAGTCGTAGGGCCGATGAGGCGGCAAAGACTGAGCTTGTGTCTTGGAGAACACTGTGCCCAGGTCATGGTAAGGAGAGGGGACCCTCTCCAGGGAGGGTTTGGGAGTCTGTGGTAGAGCTGGCACTCCCTCTGCTGGTGGTGGGGCGGAACGCAAGCAGGACAGATGGCACTTAGGATCCCATGCTTGCACTTGGTTAGAACTCCAGTTGATCGTGGGGTTGTGTTTCTGGAGCCAGGGTAATCCCAAGATGAGTTGGTCATTAGGGGACTGGATGACGCGGAACTGGATCATCTCCCGATGGTTCCCAGAAATGATCAGTTGTACGGGAATAGTGATGTGCGTCATGCGGCAGAACGTCCTTCCATCCAGCGACCGCACATTCTCAGGGTGGGGTAGAGGGAGGGTGGGAATGTTCAGTTCAGACACCAGAACTTCGTCGATGAGGTTGGCGTCCGCTCCAGAATCCACCAATGCGTTAACCCGGGTTGTTCCGTCGGGAAGAATCAGCAGGGTGGTGAGCGTGGGACGATGGTTGTCTCTGTCAGAACCCTCATGCCTGTCGACTGCTCTCACCTCTACTGGTCGCCTGGTCCTGAAGGAGCACCGAGCCTGGGTGTGACCCGGCCTCCCACAGTAGAAGCACGAGCCGGTGGTTCTGCGGCATGCTCGTTCCTCGGTAGAGATCTTGGTACTGGCCCGGGACAGGTCCATGGGTTCGGGTCCCTCCAACTGCTGCTCCTCATGTCGAGGATTTGGCCCCTGCCTGGGGTACGGGTTGCCGGGAAGGATCGGTCTCTCCGACCGGCGTAGTCTGGCACGGTTGTCCAGGCGGATCGTGGTGCGCACGAGTTGGTCGAGCTGGGTGATGGGGTCCAGTCGCGCCAACTCGTCCTGGAGCGTCTCACTCAGGCTGGCCAGGAAGAGATTCGCCAACGCCGCATCGTTCCAACTAGTGGCCGCCGCGAGGGTGCGGAAGTCGATGGAGTGGTCTGCCGCGGTCTTCCGTCCCTGGCGCAGAGCAATCAGTCTCTGGGATGGCTCCTGGTCACTGGATGCGTGTTGGAAAACCTTCCGAATCTCCTCGACGAAGGCCGGGTAACGAGGAGGAGACGAACCCCCGGTCCACACTGCAGTAGCCCAGTCCAATGCCTTCCCCTTCAGCAGTCCCATCACATAGCCTATCCGACGGTCGTCGCTGTTGTAGGTCTGGGGCTGTTGCCTGAATACGAAGTCACATTGGAGTAGGAAAGCCTTGCACCTCTCAGGTTCTCCACCGAACCTCTCCGGGGGGGGTTGTTCGGGCTCCCGGAATTACCAGGTTTGCATGGGGTTGAACGCTGGGGATGTGGGTGGGTGGGTAGGCTCCTCCCGTGGTTGTAGCAGGACCGTGACAGCGAGCTTCTTCATCTCCGCACACAGTTCACGAATCTCCAGGTGAAGCTCGGAGATTCCTTGTGAATGCTGCTGGACGATGGCTCCTTGTTCCTGGAGGGCGTGGAACATGGCAGTAGAGTCAGCAGGGTCCATTGTGGCGAAATTGTTCTGAGATGGGTGCGTGGGGGTTGGACCCAAAATGCACGACTCAGAAACAATAGTAATATAAAGACCCCTCAGGGCTTTATTCGGGACGAATCCCAGGAGAGTAGTCAACACAAGCAAAGTCCATACACGTAGATCCAGCCAAACAAAAAGTAAACAAACAAAAAGCACGGTGCCGAGGGAAGAGGCAAACTCGTAGTTGGTAGACGTGCAGGGAGGTCCGGTAGCAGGAGAGCTGTCAGCGGGGCAGATGAACAGACGGACGGCAGGCAGAGGCGTAGTCGTGGACGAAGCGGGAGTCGAAACCATGAAACAATCAGCGAAGCAAAAGTACAAAAACGGTAGGCAAGGACGAAGTCAAAAAACAAACGATGGTCACAAAACAGAAATCAATAAACAATGGTCGGTAAACAGGCGTGGATCGTAACGTGTAATCAAACAGTAAATAATGCTCAAGAGTTGCGTGGTAAACAGAGGCAGACAATTTCGCAGTGAACAGTTGCGCGACTGGGCTATAAATGCAGGTGTAGACAGGTGTAGACAATTAGTTAGAGCGTAGCACGGAAATGGAAAACAGGTGCGATGGATGACAAGTTTAACAAGGAGATTAGTAATCGTTAGTAATAAACCTATCCTGCCCTAGCATTAGTAAATTAGTAAATGACATGCACGAGAAACGTAAGGTAACATGAACACATGATTAGTCTTGTTAGTTTCTACCCAATCCTGATCTAGCGTTAGTAGTTTTAGTAAATAGACAAATAGAAACATTAGGGGAGTGAAGGACAGAACGAGAGAGAGAGAGAGAGAGAAAAGGCGGAACGCAAGGTTTGCGGAAAAACATGTAAAAGTGTATGCATAACAACGACCAGTTAACGTAACAATAAACATAAATCGAAACATAACACAAAGCGAAACTAAGACGATAATCACTCAACATAACCAGTGTAGGGGTCCTCGCACGGGACTCCAAATTATGTAGGGTCCTCGCACGGGCCGCCAAATAACGCAGGGATTTTACTCTCTACGAAACCGGGGCGCCAGTTAAACGTTGTGTAGCAGTATAACTGCAAAAAGTAATCAGTCTCATAAAATTACTATTATCAGAAATATCTAACCACAAATTTAGTATTTTAATTAATAATTAAAATAACCAATTTTAATGATTAAACATACCGATAACCTGAAGGTTGGAAGTTCTTCGAAAGACTGCTTTAACTCGGCTCTCATGTCTATGCGATTCCAAAACGGACACCGGGGTTTAATAAAATATATTTATTAAACAAACATACAAACACATAACAAATAAACTAACGGGAAGTTAGTAAGGAAATTTAGTTGGGTATGTGCGTGTGCGTGTGTGTGGCGCGCGCAAGCGCGCGTGTCGCTAGAGTTCTGGGTGTGGTAATGAGTTAGAGTTAGCTGTGAGAAGGGACTACTTGCGTAGTTTTACTCTATATATGCGCAAAAGACGGCGAATCAATCCACGTACATATATATGTAGCTAACCAAACGCATTACAATGGTTGGATGGAAAATATTGAAACACAGATTCACAAAAACAGTTAAGACTAAACTAAACACTGGCTATGCCTGAATGTTTGTTTTCTTACTGAGTCCATACGCATTGCTGGATCCAAAAGACATGCTGTCCTTGTAGAAGCGGCGATGGTGCTGTGAATGGTGTCCGGGAGAGATGCGCAGGCTGGGGTGTTCCCGTCTTAGCAGCGCGTTGTCGTCTGATCCGCTGGTCCTTTTCCAGGTGTAAAAGTTCGTTGCTGTTTCGTTGTTGAGCTTTATTGGGGTAAACTGATGTAGCGTTCCGCGTACAACAATTTCCACTCACTATAGGCCACGTAGTTACCGCGAGGTAACTGGGTGCGTCCGTAGGCCTGGTAGTGCGCTGTGCAGCCTTCAGCCTCTGTCCGAGTCTCGGAGCAGATGAGCTGAAGCGACTGGCCAAAAAGGGTGCGTCGAAGAGAAGAAGCAGAAGAAGAAGCAGAAGAGCCAGAAGAGGCAGAAAAGAGATCCCAAGAACGTGTCTTGCTCTTATACGGGACCGTTTATTGCTCCCGCCATTACGGGATTGGCTGAACCAAGTTAGACGTCATTCGTGGTGGACGTCGCAGAATTTTCCTGTGGGAATGTGGAAGTTGTAGTCCCTACACCAGGTAATAAAATCGTAACGAAACATAACTAGACATGACGAGAAAATAAATCGTAACAAGAAATAAACTAAACAACATGACGAACCTAGACTAACATAATACATGATAAGACACTACGTGACTAAGACAACATGAATAAACATAAATCAACATAAAACATGGTGAGACAGACCTGGAACGTGACATCGTCTTCCCTTCTTCCCTGCTTCATGAACGGGAAAAATGTTTTCTTCTCTCCTGAATTTCTCTAGGAAACTGGTTGTTCATGCCATTGTTAGTCCCTTTCAGTTATTTTTGTTTGTAGTGTTCAAATTTAGCAACTATTGCTCCCAGTCTTCCATTGGTGTTATCTTTTGCGCCGAGGCAGTGAATTTGGTGAAATGTTATTTTGTTTACAATGTCTGGTGGTATTGTCACGGCTGATTGCATAAATTATTTGACTGAATTTAATTGAGCGTGTCGTATGTCTAGTATTGAGAGTTTGATGTTGATAAATTGAAGTACACTGACCTCAATTGTGGATGTTTCTTCCTCTGTCTCAGTAGACCAGTCTCGTCTTGGTTGCTTTTTGCTGTGTGTGACTGCCATGTTGTGGTTGTAAAAGTAGTCGTCGATGAAGGTAAACAACTTTTCCAGGGTTGAAGAGGTGAATAATCAAATGTATAAATGTAAAGTGTCCAAGCAAAAGTTTTGTTTGCAGTGTTTCTGCTTGCTGAAAGTTTAGGAGGACGTGTTTGATCTGTTTGACATGTTTGATCTCACCCACAGTCTCAGGATGTTCTCAGGCCACCGTCATTAACTTCAGGGCGGTATTCCTCCAAAAATCCAGTGGCTTTAAGGCCTGATGCCCCTAGTTATGCTGTGACATTCTGAGTGATAATTTGTGTTAGACTGGAGATGTTTGTAAAGACCACGCAATTTTGTAACTAAGAAATCCCTTCAGAGACCCAAGTGCAGACCAAGGGATAGTCAGGAATCGTAGCTCATTCAGTCCAAGTGTCAAAGTAATCCAGAAACACAGTGCCAAATCGAGTTGCAAAAAGAATCGTAATAAAACAGTCCAAAGTCAAAAATCCAGAAAGGCAATAGTACAAAGGGGCAAGGCAAGAGAGATGTCGAAAACACAGAGCGTAGATAAAAAACAAAAATCAGAATAGTGACAAAACTAAAGGGCAAGGCAAACTCTGAATCAGGCAAAATTGTGTCTCAAGAATCTCTAATAAACAGGCTTACACATAATCGGCACTGAATAAGTAGATCAAGGTTCTGACAAGGAACATTACTGAGACCAGGATTTAAATACACAAAGGGATGAGACAAACTAGGAAGACTAGGAAGGAATCGTGGGAAACCGGAAAATTCCAAATCCAAATAGTGAAGCACGCAGACAGGGGAGTGACTCAGGCTCAGAATACATTAAGATCACAGGAGAAGACAAATGCAATGAACTATGAATGAATAAACAGAGGACCAGGTTTGAATAATGAAAAATAATAAATTACAAGAATGACAAAATTAAACTAACAGACAGAACTCAGGAACATTAGTCTTTCACAATCAAATTTCGATAAGACACTTTCCTTTCTTGAAATGCAACTGGAATCTACAGCTACTAACCCGATTTTAATGAAGAAGGAAACAGATGAATTCTTCAACAGCTTATTTGGGTTATCTCATTCTGGGTTTTCATGACAGTTTGCAACACAAACGCCCATTAGGGTGTTGCTTACGGTCAGCGTTTTTGAAAGTGCCATGGCTCTTACGACTGTCAAAATATATTCAAAATATATTTAAACATTGTTTTAAGTATTTTTTCAAGCATAATTTTAGAGTTTGAATCTTTGTATTTTCGAGTTCATATAAATAACATATGTAAGTCCATATTTCAACACCATCATGATCACAAAGGCAACTCTTAATTTAAATACATTGCGTACAGAAGCCTACATGCTGTGGGCAGCTATGGAACAAAATGTCCTCGTCACATCATAAAAAGAAAACAAACAGGCTAAAGCTAAAGCACTACCTAATTTTCCTTTGCAATATGAAGTGATTTGTGTCCAACACTATGAGCAGCTATTGTAACTCTCAAACAAGAATGC
This sequence comes from Conger conger, assembly GCF_963514075.1. NCBI lineage: Eukaryota > Metazoa > Chordata > Actinopteri > Anguilliformes > Congridae > Conger > Conger conger. The sequence goes on from NC_083766.1 coordinate 43,151,267, forward strand.
ATGCTAGGCACAGTGATGAAAGACAGCATTTTTGAATGGTGGGGGAAATTATCCTTCTTTCACACATAAAGTAAAAAAAAAAAGCGTGTAAGGTATGTGACATTACTTGGCAGTGTTGGGGCCAACGTAAGAACTTTTTGAAACAGGGAAACGCCTTTGTCCACGCCATTGATGACGCAATCAACGCCGCCTCCCACTGTAATTTAATGGAAATTTAGCCAATACAGTAACAGCCGGAAATACGCAACTGCTGGACCTCACAAAAGCCTCAGGCGCGAATTTCACGGCCTCTTTCTAACCTACGGCTATCCCATGCTGTTCGTTCCAAAAGAGACTCCCATCTAATTAATTTTAAGAACACTCCCTTTGTGTCTGAACCCTTGATCACGGTTCTATTCATTGGGCCTGCTAGTTCTGAAATTATACACATCCAAATACTTGCAAGGACCCGATATTTTATCGGAGATCGCACATACATTGTGCGGTTTTAATCAACTTTGGAGCTAGAAGACGACCGGCTTCTCTTCCTCCTCCAACCACGCGTGAGACGACGACGCCTTCCCCTGGTCAGGCCAGAGACGGATTTCCCTGGTCCCGCCAGAGACGCCCTTCCCCCGGGACAACGGTACCTGGACAGCGTTAATTCCCTGGAGCATCACAGATTCTCCAAGCAAGAAACTTTGCCTGCTGACGACGGTCAGCTGTTTGAGACTGGTCGAATATCATCAGATATTCACCCCAAGTAAGGCTGCGCATCTGGGCATTAGTTTTGTTAATGTTATATACATTGTATCGTTAGATTAACTTTATGTAACTTTGTTAAATTGTTTTTCTCGTTTACAACTTCCACATGATCATCCAATTACATTGTTCTCTCTCTCTCTCTCTCTCCTCCGTACAAATAACCCTCCGGGCTTATAGTCAGTGGATTGTAAGTTTATAAATTAATTTAATCAAGCACCGCAAACTCGCGGAAACGCTTCCCAAAGCGCAAGTACTCTTGTTGCGGTGATTTCATTAATTTGTCTCCTGACCACCCAAATTTTAGCTTGGTGTACGCGCCATTACGCGCTAGAACCATAGGTCCACCATTATAAGGCCCTACCTACATTCTCCACCAATTCCTTCCCCCATCCTCTTCGCCCGCTACGTGTACTCACGTGCACGCGCTCTTTCCCTCTTCCTTTGTCTCCTTCCCTCGCTTTCTCGACGCGGGCATACGTGTACGCGCATTCCTTTGTCCTCCATCTTTCTTCCCACTTCAATGCGTTACTTTTCCGTCACGCCCTTCTTATTTAGCTGTGTTTATATGTTTCTTGTGTTCAATAAATACCCCTTTATTGTAACCGGTTGTCCGTCAATGTTTTTCCAACACTAAATCAAGCCAACTAGCTATTTAAGAACTACTTATAAGGCTACTTATAAAATTCGAGCTCATATAAGTGGTTGTTGAATTCATAGTATTAATTCAACGGTATGACTGTTGAATGATTTATTAAATCATTACCATTGAGTTCGTTATTAATAACGTAGCTAAATTTAATAATTAAATGAGACTGAATACTAAATACGATATTACCCTTCGGAACCTACATACTGGCGCCCCGTGTGAGGAATAGAAAAGTTGGCTTGATTCATATTTGAATAGCTTTGGGGTGTGACCAAGATTTTTGCGTTTTGTCTTGAACAACCATTTGACGCCACGGGGTGGCGCCAAACCCACATTTAGCCTACTAGGCCAAAGGCGCTTGTACGCAATTGTATTGTGGTGGTAGCTCTGTTCATTGCGACTTGACGTAGCTCCGACATCATCGCGAGACTAACGCAGCTTTATTCACCAAGTGACGATAATTATTTAGTAATTGACATATCGCTTAAATAAAGTTAACGGATTAATAATTAATGGTTATACGTTTTGATTAATTTATTAAAAATAATAATAATAATAATTCTTTAATTTTAAGTGTTTCGCCAATTATTCATAATTTTAACTTTTTCATTTTTCAATTAGCCACTCATCCCTTTTTGATTATTAATCAAATTCTGATTTCAAATTCCACGTTGAATCAATTTGAATCGTTAATCATTCCAGGGTGTTGGTTAATTGTCACTGGTTTTCTTTTCCCGTTTTTGTTCTTTTAGAAGTACCTCACGGTAACTTGTGCCTTTACCAAATGGGTTGAGTCTCTCCCTGCCCCTAATGACACGGCTGAAACCACAGCCATCTTGCTGGTCAACCACGTCTTCAGCCGTTGGGGCCTTCCTTTGTCTATCGACTCAGATCGGGGCACTCACTTCACAGCTACGGTAATGACTTCATTGTGGGAAATGCTGGGTGTCGAGGCAAAGTTCCACATTGCCTACCACCCTCAGTCATCCGGACAGGTTGAGCGAGCCAACCGTACCATCGTTGGCATGCTGAGGAAATATGTGAAGGCTAATGGCAAAGATTGGGACGTGAAACTCCCTTTGGTGCTGATGGCCATCAGATCAACTCCTCACCGCTCTACCGGAGTTACCCCGTTTGAGATGATGACAGGGAGAGAGATGACTCTTCCCTTACACCTCCTCTACAGGCCTGAGGATGTGAGTGTGGCTGCAGCATATGCTACCCACCAATATGTAGCAGACCTGCAAGCACACCTCAGGGCCACCTTTGCCTGGGCTCAGGGAAACCTCGAGGCCAGTGCTAAAGGACAGAAGGCCTTTTATGACAAAAGGGCGACCGAGAGTGAATATCAGGTTGGGGACAAGGTACTGTATTTCAACTTTACCAAACCCATCGGTACGCCTAAAAAGTTTCTCCCAAACTGGTCTGGCCCTCATGAGATTGTGGGAAAGCTGTCACCGGTCGCTTACCGCATCAGGATCTCAAAGCCAAACCAAACCCCGGTGTATAAGTGGGTCCATGTTAACCAGATTAGGCCGTATAACCCTTCAACCGTCCAAGGGGGGTCTCATGACTAACTGGTAGATAGGCTCCCTCACCACTAATGTAGCATGCTACTTACCCCTCATATACCTTCCGTTCCTGGGCATTAATCCACTTCAACCTATATCCATTCCAGAATGCACCTTGAGTGGATCCTTGTGATGTTCCTGGTCCTTCGGACAGCACAGTCCGACGAGGTGGTGGAACCGGGACCTCCTACTGGCATCGTTCTCCAGGATGCTCCTGGACTTCTTCTAGTAAATTGCCACCTCTACACCCAAAGGGTCTATGTCCGCCTTGACCCTCAGGACGTCTACCAGAAACACATGGATGCGCCCAAGGACCTCCCCTCCGATGGGAGGTATCTGAACAGCCAAACCCAAACAACCCTGGAACATGCTCGCCTGACTACTGTCCACATCTTGGAACAATTGCAGAAGTTCCTAGTAACTGAAGAAGAACTGGGGGGGACAAAGCGTCAGAAGCGATTCCTAGGGGGGTTGTTAACTGCAGTTTCTGCGATTGGGTCGTTGTTTTCAGTTGGTCTCTCTGCTGCTAACTCTGTTAGTTTGAGCACAATAAAAAGGCAGGTAAACGACCTGAAGCAGGAGATGCCAGAGATACAGCAGAAACTGTTTGTCCAACAGCAGCAGTTGCAGGGTGTTGGTAGGACTTTACAAGGTACCATACTTACAGTCAACAGGCATTCAACACTTTTGAATAGTACTGTCTATGCCCTCAGCAAGCTGTCCCATATTGTAGAGACCGAAACCTCTGTGGTGCGTATGATCAGGGATCTTATGTCCGACCTCCTAAGGGAAGTCAGCTCCTCAGTGAATAGCCTGAGTGGAGGAACTATCCCTTCATACCTCGTACCCCTCAGTATGGTTGAAAGTATTGTACAGTCTGCTACCACCACCACAGTTCAAACTTCACAGGTTCATTTGGCCTATAGCCTGGGTAGTGCCATCCCTATATACGTCAATCCAGCAAAACTAGAGATAGGATTCATCCTTAATCTACCTATTATAGAAAAGCAACATATATATCGCCTTAAGTCTGCCCTCAATGTAGGCTTCTGGCAGGATGATATACATGTACATATCAAAACACCACCCATGCTAGCCTATCATGAAGATAGCCCGACACTCTACCTTATCCCTAACCTAGACATGTGTACTCTCACAAAAGACATTCACTGGGTATGTCCTAGCAACCCATTCATTAGGGATACCACTGAACGCTTGTGTGGCCTTAGAGTCGGTGCGTCTTCAGAAAAATGCAGGGCTAGCATGACTATAAAGGATGATTTCGAGGAAACCCGCATAGAGAGAGTTGGGGCTCGGTGGCTTGTGAACACCCCTAAGCAGGAGATCACAATGTCCTACGACCGCCACGATACAGCCACAAGGATGAAGCTCCCTAACCAAACCATCTTTATCACAGTCCCCCAAGGGACTACAGTCCATATTGAGGACACTGTCCTACACTACCTCAATCCTGAGAGATATGAGACAGAAATAGAGATGGTAGATGCCTTTCGAGGCTACACACTCGATCTTGGTGACACCCTTCGACAGCAACTCCTGTCTGAAGGGACCAAAACGGTCCAATTCAGTCTGGATCAGTCTGGACTCCAAACTACTCTCCTCAGTCCAATAGTCAGAAGGTCATCTGATCCCTGGGGTACTATTAGCGGAGTCGCGTTTGGACTTCTCCTGGGTGGCTGGATCGTTACTGCGGGTGTGGTACTAATTCTCTCTAGACACATTCAAACCTTACACACTAAAATTGACTCCCTCACCAGAATCCCTGACCGATTTAAACGCAAGCCCTGTGGTGTTCTTCCTCTTTCACCCAGGACTGCAGGAGACTGTGTTGAGTGATAGGGACAATGACCCCCTACGCACTTCACCCAGCCCTAGAACTGCATGCCTTTGTGTACTAACACATATAATCTCAGGGAATATGTAACCAACGGTCAACAGTGTATTTTGATATGTACCTTTGTTTTGTTTCTTTGCCTACTATAGCCTACATAACCTACCTCAATTGCCCAGATGTCAGCAGTCTGTAATCTTTGCCCAGATGTTGCAAGCCTGTCATGTACTGTGAATGGACTTTTGACCAACTTTGTGTCCTCAGGACTGATTTGAGCTCGTCCTAAGGCCAAGGGGGGATGTTGGGGCCAACGTAAGAACTTTTTGAAACAGGGAAACGCCTTTGTCCACGCCATTGATGACGCAATCAACGCCGCCTCCCACTGTAATTTAATGAAAATTTAGCCAATACAGTAACAGCCGGAAATACGCAACTGCTGGACCTCACAAAAGCCTCAGGCGCGAATTTCACGGCCTCTTTCTAACCTACGGCTATCCCATGCTGTTCGTTCCAAAAGAGACTCCCATCTAATTAATTTTAAGAACACTCCCTTTGTGTCTGAACCCTTGATCACGGTTCTATTCATTGGGCCTGCTAGTTCTGAAATTATACACATCCGAATACTTGCAAGGACCCGATATTTTATCGGAGATCGCACATACATTGTGCGGTTTTAATCAACTTTGGAGCTAGAAGACGACCGGCTTCTCTTCCTCCTCCAACCACGCGTGAGACGACGACGCCTTCCCCTGGTCAGGCCAGAGACGGATTTCCCTGGTCCCGCCAGAGACGCCCTTCCCCCGGGACAACGGTACCTGGACAGCGTTAATTCCCTGGAGCATCACAGATTCTCCAAGCAAGAAACTTTGCCTGCTGACGACGGTCAGCTGTTTGAGACTGGTCGAATATCATCAGATATTCGCCCCCAAGTAAGGCTGCGCATCTGGGCATTAGTTTTGTTAATGTTATATACATTGTATCGTTAGATTAACTTTATGTAACTTTGTTAAATTGTTTTTCTCGTTTACAACTTCCACATGATCATCCAATTACATTGTTCTCTCTCTCTCCTCCGTACAAATAACCCTCCGGGCTTATAGTCAGTGGATTGTACGTTTATAAATTAATTTAATCAAGCACCGCAAACTCGCGGAAACGCTTCCCAAAGCGCAAGTACTCTTGTTGCGGTGATTTCATTCATTTGTCTCCTGACCACCCAAATTTTAGCTTGGTGTACGCGCCATTACGCGCTAGAACCATAGGTCCACCATTATAAGGCCCTACCTACATTCTCCACCAATTCCTTCCCCCATCCTCTTCGCCCGCTACGTGTACTCACGTGCACGCGCTCTTTCCCTCTTCCTTTGTCTCCTTCCCTCGCTTTCTCGACGCGGGCATACGTGTACGCGCATTCCTTTGTCCTCCATCTTTCTTCCCACTTCAATGCGTTACTTTTCCGTCACGCCCTTCTTATTTAGCTGTGTTTATATGTTTCTTGTGTTCAATAAATACCCCTTTATTGTAACCAGTTGTCCGTCAATGTTTTTCCAACACTAAATCAAGCCAACTAGCTATTTAAGAACTACTTATAAGGCTACTTATAAAATTCGAGCTCATATAAGTGGTTGTTGAATTCATAGTATTAATTCAACGGTATGACTGTTGAATGATTTATTAAATCATTACCATTGAGTTCGTTATTAATAACGTAGCTAAATTTAATAATTAAATGAGACTGATTACTAAATACGATATTACCCTTCGGAACCTACAGCAGTTTTACATTTAATTGTAGGATACTATGTCCAGCTGCATTTAAACAGGAATATTTAAAGAAGATTCCTTTCTCAGTAGCCATGTAAACAACTAATTCGGAAAAATGTCTTATTCAGAAAAATATTGTGAATATTGTGTGTATGTAAACATAGTCAATGATTTATGTGACTTATTTTACATTTATCTGCTTTTCATAGTCCCCAGAGAAGTGCATCCCCATTGATTTGTGGTATGCAAGATTTCAGCATTCATTAAAACTGCTAAAACACTGCTGTATCCAGTACCTAATTCCCCAGTCCCATTAACCCAGACTTCTTAAGAAGCAAAGGGAGTTCAGTGAAAAGTTCTGTAAGTGTCTTCTTTCAGTTACAATATAATACCTCCCATCCATGTCCTTCTTTTAAGTCACCTTCATTTTAATTTAATGACACTGCAGTCTGCTTAGAGTGTTAGTCATTTGGCACCAAAAGATTCAGCACATCTTAATGGCCCTGTGATTAAAATGCCTCTGTTAGGTGAACATGAGACTGGACTTTCATTAGTCATAGCAGGTGTGGTGCCAGCCGCCCCCTGGAATAGATACATTTTGTAGGCATGCTTGCCAGACAATTTGATCGTGTGCGATGTGGCCAAGAGAACTCAGATGGGACCTTCCTGTCAGAAATAGAGTTTCAAAGGGCTGCAAATTTCAACATGCACTTCTTTAAAAATGTGAGAATAGCTAGTTAAAAGAATCATTGGGTCAAATAAAATACGCAGAGGTTCCTGCCTCTTTCCTTTTTTCCTTAAAATGGAAAATGTCTTCCCGAATTGCTAATTTGAGAGGACTAGTATGCAGGTGCAGAATATATACACCTTGTCATGTCAGATGACTCCGCAAATGGCATGCTGCCCCTATTTACCAGAGGTTTCTGCAACCTAGAACCATAAGCAAAATTAGCAGGGGTGCCATGGGTGCATCACACCCATATGAGCAGGGGGGGGGGATCAGCCCTTTTCTTGACAAAAGCTCTTCTGAAAGGTAACCTTTTAGGGTCTGTTTTCCAAGAGTTACTTTACATATTACTGAAGCAAAGTTAGAGAAGCCCAAACACAATGAAAGCTTTTAAGGATGCTTTTATTCTCACTGAAAATAATTTGTTTTTAAATGGATACAGATTACTGTGGTTGTAGCTGGTGCCATTAGAAACTCAAATTGCCACAACACATAGCAACAAAACTGGACAAATCCCTTTTCAAATTTGATGACTACCACTAAAAATGAGCATTCTGCATTGTTTTTTCTAAGCTATTTACAAAAAGGACATTTGGAGACTCCAAAAGGACACATGGAAACTAAATGACATTATGGGTCTTCTGTGGTGTAAAATACTGCATTTTGCTTACTAAACTATACCACACTTTTTATCCAGAGAAAACTTCCACCATGCCTGTCACCCTCCCCTTAACTCTGTGTCTCAACCTCCTTTCCTCAGACAGCAACAGGTTGAGAACATCATAAACAATAATGACAATAATAACGTTGTCTATACTAATATATTAATTGAGGTCTTTTTTTTTTTTTTTTTGTCAAATACCCACCCCCATCAACAAGTCAAACACATCCCACAATGTCACATGCTATTTATTATTCAGAAGCAGGCTGGCTCCTTATTTGTCTTCCTCAGAAATATTCACTCAGATGAGAGATTCGTTGGAAGTCCTCTGAAGGAAGTCCTCTACATAGATGTAGGCATTGCAAAATACATTTTTGTCATAAAATGTCCACCATTTTGTCAGATAATCTCAACAACGGTTTTTGCTGAAGTGTAACAGTCTCTGCATGCATATTGCAAATGCTATGGTTTCGTGACACAGGCAGAAAAGTACTGAATTGTTTTATGCAAGCTTAAACTATGCACTGATGGAAACATAATGTCATTAGCTAAAATGCTTTTCAGTCGTCACTTAAATAACATGCACGCAGTCGGTTCTTTGCTGGACAGAAGTTATGCTGTAGTTGATTGAGCACAGATGGGGGGGACTGCAAATAATTAGCAACTGCATTACCGATACTGGTCAGATAATCTCATATGTGGGCTCATCCTGTTCGAGAGAGCCTATGCAAAACTTAGATAAGAGCATTGCTATGTACAAGTACCTTTGTAAAAATATGCAGCAGTGAAATGGACAACAATGATAATTCCTCCAGACAAATTATGAATAAACAATGGACATTCTATTGACATTTCTCCAAGTTCGCACATTATAATTAGAAACTAAACTTGGAAGCTTGGAAATTTGTGTTTTGTCGATCATATCTCTGTTGTCATTGTATTATTAGCATTGTATCTTATATATCTTATGAGATTGTATCTCTTAACAATGATGTCCCATTTGTCAGGATCATGCATTCGTGGGATGAGCAGCACAGCTGATTATGTGGGTGGGGTCCCAAGTGAGATGTGCCAAATTTCCCTGCCAGTGTCAAACAGAGTATTCTCCTGTTGGTATTGACTCTATTGTTTTGAGTTGTTTGGGGAATTGGATGATTAAACTCTCATCAGTAACAAAGAACAAACAAGACATATTGGTAATTTTACGCTTTATTCATTGAACAAACAATCATGAGCCTCAGTAGTAAGTGGAAGAACCATACTGTGCCATTCAAAACACATCCAAACAGCTGGTAGATTGACCAGTTAGACCAGCTCTATACTCAACATGGTTTGACCAACTTAAGCTATGTTTTGAAACAGCTGGTAGCTGATATTTCAAGCTGGACATAGCTGGACTTTACACAAGGGTTATGTCCTTTAGTTGCAATTATACTCAGCTGACGCTATAGTGTGAAAAGTGACAGCAGAAATGCATATATTGTACATAATACACAATTCATATTTGGAGATGTGTGAGAAATGTGAATTGTGTAGCTGTGCTAGATCATTCTGTGAATGTCAAAATGTTTTATTTTGATTAAATGCTTGGAATGTCAACACACACCTTAATCGGATCAAATTTATTAAGCGTGCATGTAAGTATTGGCACTTCTGCAGGGAGGAGAAGGTAGAGGAGATGAATGGGATGGGGTAGCAATTCTTCACCGTTATGTCCTTGAGTCCCCGGTAGTTGATGCAGACGCATAGGGACTTGTCTTTCTTCTCAACGAAGAAGAACTCGGCTCCAGCTGGAGAAGAGGAGGGACGGATCAGACTGGCAGCCAGGGAGTCACCAATGTACTTCTCCATGGAGAGGGTCTCAGAGGCAGACAGTGAGAAGAGACAACCTCTAGGGGAAGTGGTCTTGGACCGAGTCCACTTGGCGGCTGTGCTGGAGAAACTAGGGTCTGCCCAAAACCACAGGAACAAGATTTCATTATGTAGAAGGAAATCCCCTCCTTTACAGGCATTGTCTTTTAACGGACAGTTATTGACGTGGTGACCAGGTCCACCACAGTACAGGCAGAGGCGCCCGCCTCTCTTTCTCCTGTAGTGAGAGACAGGTTCACCCCACCTGCATGGGCTCGGGTCCTGGTTCAGGATGGCCTCCAGGGGTTGGAGGGACCGGAGGAGGCTGGAGATGGTCAGGTTCCCGGGCACCTGGTTGGTCGCCATTCCCTCAGCCAAGTGTTCACTCGGATGGCCAAGTCTATGCGGGTATCAAGGGAGGTTGACAGCTTGCAGGTGGTCAGCTGGTCAAGGATCTGATCTGAAGGCCCATTCTGGAAGGCGCTCCACAGGGTGGTGTGTCCCCATCCGGCCGAGGCCGCCAGGGTCCGGAATTCGATGGAGTAGTCTGACACCGAGTGATTGCCCTGGCGGATCCGGAAGAGCTCCGGGGAAGCAGCAGGTACAGAAATAGTCAAGTTGAGGACCCTCTTCCTGGCTGAGGAGAAGAGGGCAAACTTGTAGCATTTGGGGGCAGCAGAGTCCCAGAAGGCGGTTCCCCACTCATGGGCTCGGCTGGACAGGAGAGTGATGACCACCCTGGAATGTTCGGTGGGGAAGGTAGCCGGCTGGAGTTTGAACATGAGTGAACACCTGGACAGGAACGAGGCGGAGTCACGGGGTTCACCATCATAGCACTCTGGTGGTGGCAGACGAGGTTCAGGACCTGGAACAGGTTGAGGCATGGAGACATAGGTGCTGGCTAGATAATTTGCCAACGTGGCCACCTGATGGTATAAGTTGGCCACATTCTGGTTCAGGGAGCAGAGTTTGGTATCGTGAACGCCAAGGCATTGTCCCTGCAGTCTCAAAGCCTCCAAGGCCGGGATTGGGCTCGCTGGGTCCATATTGGCCAGAAAAAACACAGAATCTGACACTATGATGAGTTTCAGATTCTTCCCTCAGGCCAACATTTTAGTGTACCAAAGCTCAAGACACTTAAATATTCCTTTATTCCAACAACTATCTCCTTTCTCAATGGAAGTAATGTATATATTGCTGTTGAAATCAGTGAATCATGTAGGTTATTGTCAGATAGATTTTTATTTTTAAAGATAGATGGATTTCTTAGTGGTATAGGTGACTTATTTATTGAGGGCCACTTTTCTAGGTCAGAAAAATATTCAGGCTTGTACTGTAATTATTGTATTGCTGTGTGTTGTCAGTGTCTTTATCTACTATGTCATTGTGTGATTCTGTCTGCACAACAAATTTCCCTAATGGGATAATAATGTTTTTTTTATTATTATTATTTGATTAGAAGGTTGCATTGTCATGAAAGAGCTGAAAAGTCTGTTTCCAGAAGTAATACAATACCAAAATATTTGCCAGAGGGAAATTAGCTCAGCTGTTGTAAGCGAGCTTCTTGTCACCATCTTTGTAAGAAAAGCATTTAGAAGAGAACATGTTTTTCAGAATGACAAGACCTTTGTTATCTTCATGAGCACCTCCGATTTAGTCTTGAGGGAATCATTTACAGTCCCCTTCTAAAGTATTGGAACAGCAAGGCCAATTCCTTCGTTTTTCTGTCACCCACACTTCAGTACAGTTAGTGCAAAGTAGCCGGCTAGGCTACCAACCACCACCTAAAGTTACAATAAACAGGCTTATTTCAATTCAGCTACTTCACCATTTTAGGAGCTAAACATGTATTCATTGGCATGATCATTGAAACACTACTTGCAAGTATGATTGATTTCTTTATCAACCCCAATCAGAGAATGTAGTAAGTCAGACCCAGGTAGAAAGCTCACTCCATAAAAAGTTCTGCCATTCATGCTTTGAAATGTTTGGGGCTTATCTATATACGTATCCGTAGCAACCCAGAACATACACCTGTATAAGGTTCGGTCAGGAAAACCCAGTTACTATAGTACCCTGAACTCCCCCAAATCAGGACCAAGGAAGTAAAAAGAGGCATTATGGGTTTATTCATTGCAGTAATCCTGCTTTGTGAAATACTACCAGTTCAGATTGGTGTAGCTAGCTAGCTACAGCAGATACTGTAGCTGAAATGGTATGCCGTGCTATACATGCATGTGGCAACAACAGGTTCCACCAAGATTTAATGTTTAACGTTATATTACAACAACTGTTTGATTAACTAACATGAAGGACCAGAAACGGAAGCGTTGAGTAGTTAAATGTGGGTGAAGAATGGCTAGACATCAAGGATTTTCAGCCGTTCTCGCACCTTAAAATGTGTTCAGACCACTCCAGATCAGAAAAATCGCAAGCTCACTAGCTAGCTAGCTACATTAACATTACAGCCAGGTTTGGACGGTTCTCGTGAAGCGGCATAATTGGCTTGCTGCTTCAAGGGAGGGACTCGCCGTGTACAACAGCGCCTCGGAGTCACGGCTATGAGAGAAGACAGCTTGAAGAAGGTGTGTTGTTCTCAAGATCCATCTGGATCGCCGAGGGACGGGGTCATAAGCAATGTGTCTCCAGCTAACACTAATTGGATTGGTGCTGATCAGTTTTTTCACTTCTGGACTGCAACTAACTGCAACTAACTTCTGCACTGGGCCAGCTCCAGAACGGATGAGACTATTTTGTTGTCATTTGGATCAGGCCCAGACCGTTAAAAATGGACCCGGGCTATACATTTCTAGAATTATTATTATGTTTCTATATATATTGACATATACAATATATTACGAAGGAAATAAATGTAATGCCTTATTTTCTCATGACACTGGTTGTAAAAGAAAATGAAACCATTAATTACATTTGACTAGCATACCATAAGTTACGACTGAAACAAGACAGTTAACATTTTTGACATAAGATGGTATGCATGGACATCAGCTTGGGCTATGGATCCTGGTGTTGGGTATCCCAGTGGATGTATCCCATTTCTGTCAGAGAAGCCGAAGTGTTGCTGGGATATCTTCAATCATCGGACTTGTGGCAGGAGCTAAGGTCCATAAATTGTAACTTTAGGAGGAAATAACTAACAGTTGATCACTTTAAAATTTTAAAAGCATGAACAGTCAAGGCTACTGTAATGTTTTTTTTACAAAGACTGCATTATTTGTCCTACACAGAATTTCAACAAAAACGTGATAGAACTAGAGCTGTGACATGTTTTGTAAGAGTGAAACTCATTTGTTTCAAAATGACCTGCACATCATGGCAACAGTATGAGTTGCTGATTACAATTCTACCACGGACAAGTGACGCTACCTTAACATAACACCTTAACATTTCTAAATTCACATATTTATTTCTGTTTACAAAAGCTCATTTATTTTTTCTCAGAGATGTAAAAAAATATAAGAAAATAATTTTGTTTGATAAAATGAACAACCAAACTGTCAGAAAGTAGAAAAAACTGACCATCTGATGCCTTCATTTCTGCAAAAGATTAAAGTGTGATTACTAATAATGGCAGTCAAAATCTCAATGTACAACCTCGCTAAATGTAAAAACTACAGATAGCATCTTGTTAACTTTCTTAATACAATGGAAGTACATGGAGTGGGCCTATTATGATATCACAATATTTCAAGGTATTATTGTTCTTCTGGAGTTAATCCACTCTGAGTAGAGTACACTTCACTGCAGATTTTGGACTGATAAATGTATGTACGGCCCCAGGGAGAGGTAATAGATAGCCGATACTTCAGGTTGCAGTGGAGAAGCTGCATGCCCATATTTAGAAAACCGATGATGTCAGCGGCAAATCAACGCAAATCGCCGCTCCAGGCAATCCAGGCTCCAGCAAATCACCAGGGAAATCAGAGGAAGAGAAGAGGAGCTGCGAGACACCAGGAAGTTGGAGTAGCTTAGGCGAAACCAAGGTGGAGGATTGGCGAGAGAGAGTTGTGGAGTATTGTGTTTTGGGAAATGTACTGATGTGCCGTGTTTGATCTGTTTTGTAAAGGAGAAGTCTGCGGTGTGCTGATTGGATGAAAACCCGCTTTGTGCCCGACCCCTGCCTGTCTGACTACTTGAAGGAAAGCCAAGCCCTGCACCGTAAGAGAACCCGACTGCGTGTACCCATGGCATCGGACAACGACGATTCTCTTGGATTACGGACTTGTTGACGCTGGCCCAAAACTCCACCACTTCCCCCTACCAAACAGCAATAAACTTGCGCTTGAACTTGAATTGTGCTGATGTGGACATTGTATTTATTGTATTTGGTCATTTGACTACTCACACCACCCAGAAATTTGTCACATTACATTTACTTAAGTAACTGACTAAATTGTACTTTTTTGTACACTGGGTGTGCCGAAGTGTCCCTGAGCACCTAACCCCTAAAATGCTCCTGACAAGCTGGTTGGTGTCTAGCATGACAGTCAATCACCGTTGGTGTGTGAATGTGTGCATGAACGGGTGAATGAGAAGAATTAATTGAATAGCACTTTGGATAAAGGTGCTATATAAATGTTAACCATTTACCATTTACTCTCAGTCAAACATCTGTAGTGAAGTGTACTGTAGTGAATCAACTCCAGAAAAACCTGAATGCTGCGTGACATCAAATTGGGTTTACCTGCGCAATGTTGAGTTTAAAGTAAGCGCCCCCTAAAATTTGCTATCGGTACACACACCTACAGCAGGGTCGGACTGTTTCAGAATGAAATACCAAACATACACTTTACTAAAATACATTTACAATTAGGTTTTTGCATTACCAAGTACATAGATTTTCATTGTGACTGGGCCCACAACTGCTGATTATTTTCATTATGGAGTACTCAACTGATAGTAAATAGTCTAATCATGTCATATGAAGATAGCATATAACATATGAGGAAGAGACAAAGTCCTTTGAAACCCATAATTTAGAGTGCAGATCAGGGTCAAATGTAATATTCCCTGACTTTTCCATGAGTTTCTATGACTTAAAAAGTTGAATTTCCATGACCTATAAATGTAACCTGACATGCAAAAAAAATAATTTATACAACACTTTATATTTATTGTCTTTTTGCAATGTTATTTGGCTACATAACTAGCTGGCTATATAACTATGATATGATAGTCTACCAGGAATGATGCAACCTACAGTTTGAGAGAAATAAAGGTTTAGCTAAACACGGATGAGATAAAAGGAATGTGTAGCTGCCCAAATTGCACTCCAGACAAGCGATCACTGAAACTCTGTATACTATTGCTTATCTACAGTCAGGTCCATAAATATTGGGACATCGACACAATTCTCATCTTTTTGGCGCTATACACCACCACAATGGATTTGAAATGAAACGAACAAGATGTGCTTTAACTGCAGACTTTCAGCTTTAATTTGAGGGTATTTACATCCAAATCAGGTGAACGGTGTAGGAATTACAAAAGTAATGGGACAAACTAACAATCATAAATCAAACTTTCACTTTTTAATACTTGGTTGCAAATCCTTTGCAGTCAATTACAGCCTGAAGTCTGGAACGCATAGACATCACCAGACGCTGGGTTTCATCCCTGGTGATGCTCTGCCAGGCCTCTACTGCAACTGTCTTCAGTTCCTGCTTGTTCTTGGGGCATTTTCCCTTCAGTTTTGTCTTCAGCAAGTGAAATGCATGTTCAATCGGATTCAGGTCAGGTGATTGACTTGGCCATTGCACAACATTCCACTTCTTTGCCTTAAAAAACTCTTTGGTTGCTTTCACAGTATGCTTCGGGTCATTGTCCATCTGCACTGTGAAGTGCCGTCCAATGAGTTCTGAAGCATTTGGCTGAATATGAGCAGATAATATTGCCCGAAACACTTCAAAATTCATCCTGCTGCTTTTGTCAGCAGTCACATCATCAATAAATACAAGGGAACCAGTTCCATTGGCAGCCATACATGCCCACGCCATGACACTACCACCACAATGCTTCACTGATGAGGTGGTATGTTTTGGATCATGAGCAGTTCCTTTCCTTCTCCATACTCTTCTCTTCCCATCATTCTAGTACAAGTTGATCTTTGTCTCATCTGTACATAGGATGTTGTTCCAGAACTGTAAAGGCTTTTTTAGATGTTGTTTGGCAAACTCTAATCTGGTCTTCCTGTTTTTGAGGCTCACCAATGGTTTACATCTTGTGGTGAACCCTCTGTATTCACTCTGGTGAAGTCTTCTCCTGATTGTTGACTTTGACACACATACACCTACCTCCTGGAGAGTATTCTTGATCTGGCCAACTGTTGTGAAAGGGTTTTTCTTCACTAGGGAAATAATTCTTCTGTCATCCACCACAGTTGTTTTCCGTGGTCTTCCGGGTCTTTTGGTGTTGCTGAGCTCACCGGTGCGTTCTTTCTTTTTAAGAATGTTCCAAACAGTTGATTTGGCCACACCTAATGTTTTTGCTATCTCTCCGATGGGTTTGTTTTGATTTTTCAGCCTAATGATGGCTTGCTTCACTGATAGTGACAGCTCTTTGGATCTCATATTGAGAGTTGACAGCAACAGATTCCAAATGCAAATAGCACACTTGAAATGAACTCTAGACCTTTTATCTGCTCCTTGTAAATGAGATAATAACACAAACCTGGCCATGGAACAGCTGAGCAGCCAATTGTCCCATTATATCTGGTCCCTTAGAAAGTGGGAGGCACATATAGAAACTGTTGTAATTCCTACACCGTTCACCTGATTTGGATGTAAATACCCTCAAATTAAAGCTGAGTTAAAGCATATCTTGTTAGTTTCATTTCAAATCCATTGTGGTGGTGTATAGAGCCAAAAAGAGGAGAATTGTGTCGATGTCCCAATATTTATGGACATGACTGTAGTTAGAAAACAATATCAGTTCGTTAAGTAACAAGAAAATTAGCTATTACTAGTCAGCTTCCCAAATTTACAAATATCCACCTGAAGCACAATGCTTGTGCAATAACTACTATGTTCATATCGCCTATATTTTATCATAAGTGGATATTTGTAAATTTGTCAAGCTAACTATAGCTAATTTGCTTGCTGCTACTGATAACAAACTGGTATTGTTTTAGAACTAGATATGTAGTCTTCGCTTGGATAATAAGCAATAGTTTCAGTGATCCTTGTCTGGAGTGCAATTTGGGCAGCTATGCAAACAATAAGCCCCCTCGCCATTGGCTGTGGCAATTTTAACCAATGAACTTGAATTGCTGTACAGCTGTACAATGTTTTGATACAAAGTGATGGCCCGACAAATGTATACTTTGAAACCCGAATATAAGGACTATAAACACAGGCAGAGGGTGAGTCAACATGTCAGTGAGCCTTTTTCAATGATAGGAAGGGATTAACAATCTTACTTATTGTACCTTTAATTCAGTGATTCGTTCGATCTATGATAGTTGCACATACTTTACATTTAGTCATCTACTTGTGACACCCAGCCCTTGTAATTATAATTTTGTAACCAAACCTCTGAAATGTATACTTTCCTGGCATGTTTGCCGAGTTTTTAATCAATTCAATAGCCGGAACATAGCGAACGTTAGAGCTGAGGAGGAGAAATGGGTGCTAGAATTTCATGCAACCATAACCAATCAAAATGCACATGAAACTGGAAACAACCTGAAGAAGAAAATTACTAACGGTACAAAAACATATTGGTTTGGTAAATAAACACATTTTTATTTATTTGAATAAGCTGCCCAATAATTCATTAAATTCCCTGAATTTCCCTGTCAGGGACTTTCCAGAAATTCCATGACCCATGGGCACCCTGGCAGATCTTTTCCCATGACAGTTAATGTGTATACATAATAGAACTAAGCATAAACAATGACCTTTGACAAACCAAAGCATACTGGGAAGAACAATGTAATCATGAATGCAAAATGTAAAATATACCCTCAGCCACTGTTGCTTGGTGGAATGTTGTGATGCCTATGAATGAATAACCAGCTGTGAAGTTAAAAACACAAAACATAAATGTTGCTGCTAAATCCTAGCACAATGCTTTATCTGAAATTTACCGTGGTTAATGCGTCTTTAGTCTTGGCACGATCTTTGCTGCCACCTTGTAGCAACCAATGTAGCAACCAATAATGTAATAACGGCCAACAACGTAATAATTTTGGCCATTTTAAATGTAATAAAGCCAATAACGTAATAACTTGCCAATAATGTAATAAAGTTTTTGAGCCAATAACGTAATAACATTTTGCCAATAATGTAATAAGTTATTACGTTATTGGCTGGTTATTACGTTATTGGCCTAGCATTAAAAAAATCCTTTGAAAATGTAATAACTGCAGCCGATAATGTAATAATTAGTTTAGTTTAGTTTATTTATTTAGCACAAATTTTAGTACAAATCTGTGCAAGGTGGGAGCGAAGCCCAAACAGGCTTGTACAGAGCTCCACACCTAACCAACACTTACTACTTACTAAGATGATATAAGAAAGAAGAAACCGACAACATAGAGTGATGATTAAACATAAGATGATATAAGGAAGAAGAAACAGACAACAAAGAATGATGATTAAACATAAAATGATATAAGAAAGAAGAAACAGACAACATAGGATGATGATTAAACATAAAATGATATAAGAAAGAAGAAACAGACAACATAGGATGATGATTGAATATAGGATGATACGAAAAAGAAGAAACAGACATCATAGGATGATGATTGAACATAGGATGATATGAGAAAAAAAAAACAGACAACATAGGATGATGACTAAACATGGGATGATACAAGAAGAAGAGAAACAAATAACTGAGATGAATATTGAGTAGCAGATTAGGTAGACTTTAGATATTTTTTCAAATGTTTTTTAAAGACAGTATGTGAGGACATAGATCTCAGTTGAGGGCTTAGTTCACTCCACAGCTTTGGGCCTCTAACGGAAAGATTTTACTGGTGTCTTGAAGTTTGTGAGCGCGATAGGAGTAGATTATTGTTGCTGTGTCTCGTTTGATGTGAATGGACATTGGAGGTGGCAGTAAATAGATTCTGAAGGGTGTCTGGAAGTTCATGTTTTCTATACATGAATTTGTGGATGAATATGCATATCTGGTATGTGTTCACTTTTTCAATCGGCAATATGTTATATTTTTTAAAAAGGGGGGCGGATGGTGCATATCTATTTGAGTGGGAGATAAACCTTAAGTATTTCTTCTGTACTGTACGTAGTTTATTAAGATATGTAGGATAGGTCGCTGCCCAGATAATGTTACAGTAATTGATGAAAGGGAACAGGAAGCTATAATACAGAGTAAGATGAGCTGAAGAGTGAACTAAGGGACAAACTTTCCTCAATATGCCCAGCATCCTTGAAGATCTTTTGGTGACTAGGTCAATGTGATTAGACCACTTGAGATCACTATCAATAATGATGCCTAAGAATTTAGTTTGCTGGACTAGATGGATTTCAGCATTATTTATGAGAATTTTGGCTAGTTCTTTTGGGTAGTGTTTGTTTATGTTACAAAAGATCATGAAGTTGCACTTCTTCACATTGAGGGTTAGTTTGTTTCGTTGGAACCATTGCGCTACAATAGATAGTTCATTATTAACAATTCTGATCAGGGAGTGAAAATCATCGTGGGAAGCTATGAGATTTGTGTCATCCGCAAACAGAACTGGAAGGAGATTTGTACATGACATGGCCATATCGTTTATATAGATTAAAAATAATAAAGGACCCAGGACTGAGCCCTGGGGGACACCAAATGCGATCTTAGATTTCTTTGAGGAAACACCATTTAGATGGACATATTGCTCTCTATTGACAAGGTAACTGGTTAACAGTTTAAGGGCAGTATCCTTCACTCCATATCTTTTGAGTTTGGCAAGCAGTATAGCATGGCATACCGTGTCAAAGGCTTTGCTTAGATCCAGGAAGACACCAAGGGCAAATTTTTTGTTATCAGGAGCTGATGAGATATAATTAACGAGCTGTATTATGGCATACTCGGTAGAGTATTTTTTACGAAATCCATATTGGTGTTTGTATAATATATTATTTACTGCAAGGTGATTGGATAGTCTAGAATAGATCAGTTTTTCTAAGATTTTAGAGATACAAGGAAGAATTGATATAGTTACTAAATTCCTTAGAATCACCTGATTTGAATATGGGTATGACTTTTGCGATTTTTAGATCGTGGGGGATGGTGCCAGAGAGAAGAGATAAAGAAAGAATATGAGTAAGAGGTGTGATGATGTGATCAATTGTCTCCTTGATAAGGATACTCTTGATTCCATCATGACCATGAGCTGAGTTCTTTAGAGACATGATGATGTCTCGGACTTCCTGTGGAGTTGGAGGATCGAGATTTTGGAGTGAAGAATACTGACCCCTGATCGAGTCACAAGGATCAACATTAGAGTTCTTAAAGTTAGAGGCAAGTTCAGGACCAACATTTACAAAGAAATCATTGAAACCATTAGCAATATCCATTGGGTTGGAAAGAGATCCCTTAGTATCATTCATTTCCATAGGAGTAGCTGATGATTTTTTAAATGCGTTTCATAAGATGATTGATGAGGCTCCATGTTGCCTTGATGTCATTTGATGCTAATGTGAATTTATCAGAATATAATTTTTTCTTTGTTTTTCTTACTAGGGTGGTGAATCGGTTTTTACATTTGTTGTATGTTTCAATATTTATGGGGGTAGGGGTTATAATGGATTTCCTATAGAGGTTATTTTTTTTACGGGATAGCTTCTTTAGTTCATCTGTTATCCATGGTTTTCCTTTAGAGTTATTATTTCTGATTGTTGTCGTAATCAAAGGAAACTATGAATCAAGGGCCAAATTGAATAATTCAATAAATAATTCATAGGCTTTATTGACATCTTGCATCATGAGAACCTCATCCCATGAGGTGGAGCCAATGGCTTATTTGAAGGCGTCAAAGTTATTTCTCGAGAATTTACGGTATTTAATTGGTATATTCAAAGGAGCCATAGGCCTACTATCACTGGAAGATTCATTAAGATGAATGATTTGAAAAACAGGGAGATGATCAGAGACATCGCATATCAAGAGGCCTGAAGTGATCTCAAAATCCATTGAATTAAGGAAAATATGGTCAATAAGTGTAGCTGATGAGTTTGTGATGCGGGAAGGTTTAGTAATTGAAGGAAAAAAATTATAAGAATAGAATACATTTAGGAAGTCAGTTGTAGTTGTGAGATCACCTTTAAGCAAGTTGATATTGAAGTCACCAAGTAGAATACATAGTTTGGATTCATTGTTGATTCTATCAAGTGTGGAATGAAGTGCATCAATAAAAGTATTTATATCCGAATCAGGTGGTCGATATATGGAACCGATCAAAATGCTCTTTCCAAGAAGTTTCTGACATGATGGTATTTCCACGAATATTGATTCCACAGTAGTAGTATCAAGGTCAACACTAAGTTCTTTTCTGGGAATAAAGTTGTACATCTTAGATATATAAAGTGAGACTCCTCCTCCTTTTTTGACATTTCTACAGGAATGAACTGCATTAAATTGAGAGAAGGGGTATAGGCTATAATTATCATCTGTTAACCATGTTTCCGAGAAGGCCATAACTGAGAAAGAATGTGATAAAGTAGACAGATAGGTTTTTAATGTATCATAGTTTTTAGGGAGACTCCTAATATTCAAATGGAAGGTGGAAAAAGCATTTAGATCTGGGTTAGCATCCATGAGAGTGTGAGTCAAATTATTCATTTGAGTTTCAGAATAGTACTTACAAGACAGTTTTAAAGAATGTAGGTCAATTTGATTGATGTCTGGATTAAAATGAAAATCATAAATACCATCATTGTCCATGTTTCGCTCAAATGGGTTGAAGACTAGAGAGTCCATGGGGGGGACAGTCGTCCCTGTATTGGTTATATCAACAGAAGCCATAGTAGATTTGCAGTAATATCACGCTTCCGATCAAGCACCAAATCCATTCATACTTCACACTCATAATCACAGGTTCACACTCATTCACGCATGCACGCCAAAACATTCCTTGCAACGTGCACACCAGGAACCAAAAGATCAGCCAAAAATAGAGAAGAGAGACAGTCAAAAAAAGAGTCCAGAATCCTAGCAACCCATCAAAAAATAATGTCATGCTTAGGCCTACTACCCAGCAAGCAAAAAGGTTACCAGCTTTGAGCCTATTAAAGAGTAAAGTCAGAGCGGGTGTTCCCCATGCAACAGTTTCTTGGCAAAAGACAGGTCTGAATGAATAGGAAAAATAACATCGCAAGCAGCAAAAAATAAAGCAAAGTAATTGCCAAAAAATCAGATACCAAATCTTGGGCGTTTTAGAGCCAGAACCAGGTTGGAGTCGGATAGAAGTCCAGAAGGCTGCCTGAGATATAGCCTAGGCCGAGGCCTACCACCCTGTCCAGAGGGCCTCTCTGAGTGACTTCCAGTAAAGAGTTCATCCAAAATATGTGTAAAAAATAAACAGGGATAGATTAGGCAAAACAAGGCAATTCTTATCATTTTCGACTGCCAGTGAGCCCCAGACATGCTTTCATCATTTATATTCGTCCAGGTCGGCCATCTCTCTTACCATCCTCACCTTCTCGTCAGCGGGTGTGGACCCGTTCAACCGTATTAGCACTTTACAGTCCCTGGTCCATGTTGACTTTATTTTATTCTTCTTCCTCAGCTGTCGTGCCTCTCTGGCTAACTCTGCATTCTTCGGTGTGAGATGTTCATTGATAAATACCTGAGTATCAACAAGCTTTTTCCATTGCCGGAGTAGGTCTGTTTTGTGTTTGCGGTTTACAAATCTCATTATGATTGCAGGTTTTGCTTTCTGATCTCTTCGTGGTAGCATATGACAGGCAGAGATGTTTCGCTTATCGAAGAATATTTCCCTGGAATGCAAAAAATTTTCTACCTGCGTTTCGATGGATTGTTGTTCCTCCAGAGTGGGGTTTTCCTCACCCGGCTTCCTCGAAACCGCTGCTGCCCAGGATCTCGGCTTAACCTCCAATCCACTTATGATCACATCCTCTTTTCTTGTGAATAGTTCTAGGTCTTCGACTCTTTGTTCAAGTTTCTGTAGCTTTTCCACTTTTTCTTCAAGAACAGTTATTTTCGCCTCTTTTTCCTTTACCGTTCTTTTAAGCTCCGCAACTTCAGTCAGGAGAGACACCAGCTCTGTTTGTTTAGCCGATACTTCATTCACCTCCTGCGTCAGTTTTGTCAGTTGTTCGTTCATTTCTTTCAGAGTTTTCTCCATGAATAGATGTTCCTTTTTAGGAGGCATTACAGTCTCCTACACCACTTGGCTGTTAACTTTTTGGTGGCTAAGTATTTAATAATATAAGCATTCCAACAGAGAGAAGCCACAAGGCTACACTCTCCTCTTCCACCTAGTTCGGTTTTCGCGCCAGTGATAATACATAGATAGGACTGCATTTCTTGGAAATAAAATATTTTTTTGCAGTTTTTGTGCAGTTTGCTCATCAAAAATAGATATAGTGGATGGTATAGTTGTCATATTCCTTCATCAAGGATACGTACTATGCAGCACTCTCTCTCCTTAATTATGGTTGTAAGAGCCAATTTGAGAATTATTTGTTGTACAAAATCTTTATTTAGAATATTGTTTATTTGCTTAGATATGTAAATTCATAATTTCATGTATGGAGGAATAGTATTTTATTCATTACTGTGAAGTGTATTTGGTAGTTAGATCACTTAGTGGAATGTGCTAGAATTCAGGAAGAGAACAGTGGCCATGTGACCTACATGTGTTTGCTCATTGTTAGGTGAAAATGTAACCGATAATGTAATATATGTATCATTTTTCTATTTTCTGGATAGAAAGTGACACACACACACCCTCACACCCCCCTATGCAGGATGGCTTAGAGGAGCAATTATGAGTTGATTGGGTTTTATTTTCTGGGGAGAGACCATGTAGAAAATATTCTCTTTTGCAGCACCCGCATTTGACCACTAGATGGCAATGGAGTAGCTAATTCATGTCAAGGTAGCGAAGTCATGTGACTGACTAGACTGATTAGACTTTCCTTAGTTATCTGCAAACTTCCTTACTTCAAACATGTTGAAAGGTAAAAAATTATCTGATTTACTACAGTTAACACCCTTAATTTAATGGAATCCTTGTTCATACATTCTTATATAATTGAGAAACATTTAAGTTAACACACAAATAGCTAGTCTAACCATAACAAAATTGCTAGCATGATACATACACAGTTGTATAGGTATAGATTTATATCTCAGTAGATATTGTTGCAGTTGCATTCTTTTGTATAAGTTGTTGTGTAGTGTTGCACGGAAATATCTGCGATAATAAGACAGCTGAATGAGCTGAGGTTTATATCAATGTAGGTTATGATTTTTTCCACTATTATTCGAGGTGGCAGTGTAGGATAAGGAATTAAATGGTGTTAGCTAAATCTGATGTAAAAATGAAATGTGACAAAATAAAAGCTTAGTAAACAATGTGTACCAACCTACTGAGCTCATCAGCATGCTTTACTATGAAATATCAACTTTAACAGTACATTAGGCCTGTGCATTGTATACTTTATTTAAAACTCTCTTTTGTAGGTTTGCAGGTCATATTATCCTCTGTTTAGAGTTGAAAAGGGAATAACTTTGTCTTGAATACCATTGCAGGTATTTTACAAACAATCTTTATCCTTTATTTTATGGTACCCAGAAAGTCAACTATCTCTGCAGTTGTAAATAAGGCTCTTGATGAAACAAAAGGCTCTGGTGTAAGAAAATTAAACATATACCTTAGGGAACAGTACTTGGGAGTCAGCCGAGCAAGTGTGAAAGACACCTTGGACAGATGAAGATGTTACCAGCTCCACAAGGCTACATTCCGGAACAAACCCATACCAAAATTTATCACGGCCAAAGCAGTTCAAGATCGACACCAGGTAGACCTTGTTGACATGGGTAAATGGAGGGTCAAGTATGGCCTAGTCACATATAGGTACATCCTGACTGTAATAGATGTGTTCAGTAGATATGTATGGCTAAGACCACTGAAAGGTAAACACAGTGCGGAGATTGCTAGACACCTGCAGACATTTACAATGAGCATGGTCCACCAAAAGTCATACAGCATGACCAAGGGAAGGAGTTCAAAGGTGCTGTAAAAAAACTTATGGAGTCCTTACAAGTAAAAATAATTCAGAGCTCTCCATACCATCCCCAAAGCCAAGGTAAAGTGGAGAGAAGCCACCGTGTCCTAAGGAAAAAAATAATGTATGACTTAGTCCGATATCAAGAAGGAGGAGTGAACTGGGTTAAGCATTTGCCAATTTATGCAAAGATAATGAATGAAGACCCAAAGGAAGTTTTGAGTTGGATGTCTCCTTTTCGGATTTATTAGGGAAGACAAAGTCATGCATTATCCAATTGCTTAACTTCTTCCCGAGAAGATCTTGAAGAACACTGTCCACCAGGCAACAAAACACTGCCCACCCAAAAGCAGAGGCTTTTGTTTGAGGATGAAAGAAATAGGATCAGGAAAAGGGCACAAAAAGCAACACAACGCTGCATACGCCGACAGACTCAATCTGTGAATTTTAAAGTCTCTATGTATAGGCTACATGATAATGTGTTGGTCAGGGTCAAGAGTGGCCATCACAGAGTCTCACAGAAACAATTTGTGATACCAGGTGTCGTTGTGGCAAGAAACCTTAAGTTGCACAATTACAAGTTTGAGTTTCAAATGCCAAATAGCCCCACTCCAACACAAAAGTGGTTCTCAGTTTCTAATGTGACCAGTGTGACAAGACTAGAAGAAAGGCAGCGCTCAAAGTCTCAGCCCAAAACAGTTCAACAAATGGACCTGCGAATACCTTACACACATGAAGAGGAGTTTGAATCATCAAACCTGAACATTCGCTTTGACCCGATCCCAGATGGCAACTGCCAGTTTGCTGCTATTTCTGATCAATTGGCCACTATTGGAATTTTCCGTTCTGCAGAAACATTGCGTGAAGAAATAGTGTCCAACCTAACATTTAATCTGTATGGAGTGGATGGGACACCCCTTTCGGAGTATGTTGAGGAGACATGAGGGGGATATTTACAGAGGATGGCACATATGGTGACCACCTAACTCTTCAGAGAGCATCCCAGATCTTTAATGTTCAGTTCCTTATTGTGTCGACTCTTGGTTTGGATGCCACCTCTGTAATATCACCATCTGGTGATTACTGTGAAAGCTTGCCTCTTTTGTTTCTTGAACATTTCGCTGAGGGACAGGGGGAACATTATGTAAGTTTAAGTTTAAGTTTAGATGGACCTATTCCCACTTACATTTAGGCCATTCAAGAGGCATAGATGCATAGAGTGTCCCAACCTGCCCCTCTGTCTGACACTGAACTTGGTGCTCTGTCTGATGCCGAACCTGCTTCTATGCCTGTTGCCAAACCTGCCTTGCCTGATGATGAACCTGGCTTTCTGTCTCAGCCTGAACCAGGGTTTCTACCTAATGCTGATGTTCAATCTATAGCTAACCCTTTGCTTGACATGGTTGAGGATGCTGGCAATGAGCCTGGAGTTCAATACCTACCTTCAGAGATCTTATCAATAATTATTGAATTTTCTCTCAAGCAAGATATGTCAATGCTTGGGACATTCAATCAAGTCTCACTCTTATTCCGTGAACTGTCTGCACCATTCCATCCCAACCTATATATAAGAGAAGCTATTCCATTAGTATTATGAAGCTCTACAAGGCTGCTGGACGCAACAGTGGTCTAAGCTTACGCATAAAACAGTTATATGGCAAGGACAGCCGATGGATGAAAGCCTGGATTCTTCTCAGTAATGTAGCTTTTGGGCAGTACAAAGTTAAGGACATTTACTGGAAGAAGTAATGGCAATTTTATGTTGATGTTTTCCCCTTAGTTCAACTCTCTTCAGTTTTTTTTTACATTTGTAAATGAGTGTTCATGTTATATGTTGTTTATTGGAGTTAAGTGCCATTATAGTGCCAGTCCAGTTATTTAAATACAGTTTTAAGTGAGGACTGAATCGTTTAAACAATTTCCTTGAGAAATGTTTGAAAAAAGTTTTAATTAAATGTTTTCCAAGAAAAAAATGTGGTAAATTAATTTGACAATGCAACATCCAACAGAGACACTGACATGACATTATGAATTTACATATCTAAGCAAATAAACAATATTCTAAATAAAGATTTTGTACAACAAATAATTCTCAAATTGGCTCTTACAACCATAATTAAGGAGAGAGAGTGCTGCATAGTACGTATCCTTGATGAAGGAATATGACAACTATACCATCCACTATATCTATTTTTGATGAGCAAACTGCACAAAAACTGCAAAAAAATATTTTATTTCCAAGAAATGCAGTCCTATCTATGTATTATTACATTATCGGCTGCAGTTATTACATTTTCAAAGGATTTTTTTTATGCTAGGCCAATAACGTAATAACCAGCCAATAACATAATAACTTATTACATTATTGGCAAAATGTTATTACGTTATTGGCTCAAAAACTTAATTACATTATTGGCAAGTTATTACATTATTGGCTTTATTACATTTAAAATGGCCAAAATTATTACGTTATTGGCAGGTATTACGTTATTGGCCATTATTACATTATTGGTTGCTACAAACCAATAACACACCTCCCCGGTCAGACACCAGGTTAAACCATTGGATTAAATTAAAGTGATGGAAATGTACATTATGCTTAGTTGGCTTGTACATTATACGCAGGAGTTTATCCACCCTTGTTTTTATCCCCGGCCTGTATTTAGGGCCGGTCTTTATTTGTTTGTGTCGACCACATCCACCGGCCATTATTTGAGGAAATATGGTCATTTTCATTAAGAATTCAATTGATCATAATCTATGATCCATAAACAGACAAGTAGGAGACATGTACTGTAAAAGCCAGAACAGTTTTTTTGTAGTACCAGGTTGCATCACTAGATGGTGTCCCATTCAGTATGTTGAGATGGGGGTACAGGTGTGTGTACTGTTTTGCCTTACATCAGCACTGTTTTGAAGTAAAAAAAACCCCAAAAAAACACTGTATTCTACAATGCTTACTGCTCAACATACTTCTTGTGAGCATTTCTTTCAAGCAGTTTTTCCAATTGACTCCTTTCCAGTTTTTTTTTTAGCTACTGTATTCAAAAAAATTGCATCTTGCATCTGTAAGCCACTGCTCCAACTCCTCCACTTCAGACATGGTGGCCAGTGGGACAATGATATTTTGAGGCATCTCAGCCAAGGGAGTTCCTGTCCCTATTCTTGCAGTAAGATTATTGACACCAGCAGCAGGCTGCATTTGCTGCTCATTGATATGTTCCAGCAAAGTTAGGATGTGCAGCTGGGCCACTACAAAAAGAGTTGAGAAGCAATTCTATTAAAAGTGTTACTTTTATCTGTTATATGAAAGATATGTTTTTCTCCTATTCAAACATATCATATAAGGGGTAAAGTAGTTCCAAAGACCACATTATCTAAGTACAAATACATTTTTTATAATAACTTATTTAAACCATTTATATGGTCACAGACTGTTTTAAAAGGATTTTACCAGAGCAAGGAGCAGGTCCAGTGCTGGTCTTCCCCAGTCTTATCTAAGATGAGACAAGGCAGATAAATGGAAGTAGTACAAAAAAAATTTTTTAGCCTGGGACTGAAAGTAGGTGTCAGAATAGGTGGAGCTGAGCAGAAGTAAGTTTAAAATACTGGGTGGATACTTTCATAACCAGAGGTGTACAGTATGACACTACTGCAGTACAGGAAGATACCAGTGAAGTGCATCATTCTGACCAGGTGTTTAGCATCGCTGCGGGTTTCCTCTAGACGCGGTAACGTTGATTTTTTTTTAATTGCTCATTTGAACAGCAAGGGTTAGGGCTTGAGCCACGTTGTTTGTCTATTACCTGTTAATCACTTCTACTGGTTGCATACCGGTAGAGTGATTGAACATTCGTCTTAAGTACCTTAAATAGCTGTGGAATTTATCAGTAGATTAGCTTTGATTTGGTATTGCTTGTGAGCAATTGTAGGCCATTTAAATAGGCGTGTCAGAGCGACGCTAGCGTATATTAGACTGGCGAAAGTTGTCCTTAGTCAGTAAGTGCATCATTCTGACCAGGTGTTTAGCATCGCTGCGGGTTTCCTCTAGACGCGGTAACGTTGATTTTTTTTAAATTGCTCATTTGAACAGCAAGGGTTAGGGCTTGAGCCACGTTGTTTGTCTATTACCTGTTAATCACTTCTACTGGTTGCATACCGGTAGAGTGATTGAACATTCGTCTTAAGTAACTTAAATAGCTGTGGAATTTATCAGTAGATTAGCTTTGATTTGGTATTGCTTGTGAGCAATTGTAGGCCATTTAAATAGGCGTGTCAGAGCGACGCTAGCGTATATTAGACTGGCGAAAGTTGTCCTTAGTCAGTAAGTGCATCATTCTGACCAGGTGTTTAGCATCGCTGCGGGTTTCCTCTAGACGCGGTAACGTTGATTTTTTTTAAATTGCTCATTTGAACAGCAAGGGTTAGGGCTTGAGCCACGTTGTTTGTCTATTACCTGTTAATCACTTCTACTGGTTGCATACCGGTAGAGTGATTGAACATTCATCTTAAGTAACTTAAATAGCTGTGGAATTTATCAGTAGATTAGCTTTGATTTGGTATTGCTTGTGAGCAATTGTAGGCCATTTAAATAGGCGTGTCAGAGCGACGCTAGCGTATATTAGACTGGCGAAAGTTGTCCTTAGTCAGTAAGTGCATCATTCTGACCAGGTGTTTAGCATCGCTGCGGGTTTCCTCTAGACGCGGTAACGTTGATTTTTTTTAAATTGCTCATTTGAACAGCAAGGGTTAGGGCTTGAGCCACGTTGTTTGTCTATTACCTGTTAATCACTTCTACTGGTTGCATACCGGTAGAGTGATTGAACATTCGTCTTAAGTAACTTAAATAGCTGTGGAATTTATCAGTAGATTAGCTTTGATTTGGTATTGCTTGTGAGCAATTGTAGGCCATTTAAATAGGCGTGTCAGAGCGACGCTAGCGTATATTAGACTGGCGAAAGTTGTCCTTAGTCAGTAAGTGCATCATTCTGACCAGGTGTTTAGCATCGCTGCGGGTTTCCTCTAGACGCGGTAACGTTGATTTTTTTTTTAATTGCTCATTTGAACAGCAAGGGTTAGGGCTTGAGCCACGTTGTTTGTCTATTACCTGTTAATCACTTCTACTGGTTGCATACCGGTAGAGTGATTGAACATTCGTCTTAAGTAACTTAAATAGCTGTGGAATTTATCAGTAGATTAGCTTTGATTTGGTATTGCTTGTGAGCAATTGTAGGCCATTTAAATAGGCGTGTCAGAGCGACGCTAGCGTCCCAGTTTGTGATGTTATGTTTCACCCCATCCCAGTCTGCTCTCTCCCTCGAAGACCCCCCCTGCGACGTGGGCCTCCCCGGCGTCGGAACCCCTCAAACCTCAGCTATCCCCCGCTGACCCCCTGTGAGGACTTTGCTGTCACAGGGGGACTATGGAACTGCCAGTCTGCCACTCGGAAGGCTGACTTCATCCCTGCGTATGCCTCCCTCCAGTCCCTACAATTCCTTGCCCTAACTGAGACCTGGATCACACCTGACAACACCGCCACTCCCGCTGCCCTCTCATCCTCCTTCTCCTTCTCGCACACTCCCCGGCCTTCCGGCCGTGGCGGTGGTACTGGTCTTTTAATTTCCCCCTCGTGGAAATTTTCTGTTCTCCCCCTCTCTGACCTGTCCATATCCACTTTTGAATTCCATTCTGTTGCAGTATCCTACCCTACTAACCTTTTCATTGCAGTTATCTACCGTCCTCCAGGGCCCCTGGGAAACTTCCTTGATGAGCTAGACACCCTTCTCAGCTCCTTCCCTGAGGATGGCACCCCGCTGATTCTCCTTGGAGACTTCAACATCCACCTAGAAGCCTCCCAGTCTGCTGCCTTCCTACCGCTAATCCACTCCTTCGGCCTCTCCCTGCAACACTCTCCTCCAACCCACAAGGCGGGCAATGTCCTAGACCTTGTCTTTGTAAGGAACTGCTCATGCTCTGATTTCACGGTTACCCCTCTGCATACATCTGATCACCACTTCATCTCATTCTCCCTCCCTCTTCCTCCCCATCCTCCTCCCCCTCCTCCCACCCACACTTCCGCAGCCCGCTGTAACCTCCGCTCCCTCTCACCCTCTTCCTTTGCCAGCACCGTCACCGCCTCACTCCCCCCTCTCGAATCCTTCTCCAAACTCCCCGCTGACTCTGCATCTGCCACCCTCCTTTCATCTCTCTCCTCCGCCTTTGACTCTCTCTGTCCCCCTGTCTCAAAACCACCTCGCACATCCCCTCCCAGTCCTTGGATATCTGACACCCTCCGTACCTCCAGGGCCAGCCTCCGCGCAGCGGAGAGGAAGTGGGGGAAATCCAGAGACGCTTCCGACCTCATGACTTACCAGTCTCTCCTGGCAGCATTCTCTTCCGATGTCACTGCCGCCAAAGCAAAATACTATCAAACGCAAATTCAGAACTCTGCTTCTAACCCCCGGAAACTTTTCTCCATTTTCTCCTCTCTCCTCAACGCACCGCCTCCTCCTCCTCAGTCCTCCTTCGCTGCTGATGACTTTGCTGATTTCTTCGATGAGAAGGTCAGTCATCCGCAGATCCTTTACAACCACCACCCCCCTCACTGTGCCCCTCCCCCCCTCTAGGCCCATCCCTTCCTTTTCCACTTTCTCCCCCCTTACGGATGTTTCTCAACTCCTGCTCTGCCACCGCCCTACAACCTGTGCCCTTGACCCTATCCCCTCTTCTCTTCTCCAAACTATCACACCTGACATTCTCCCATTTGTCACCTCCCTTGTCAACTCCTCCCTGTCTTCCGGCTGTTTTCCGGCATCCTCCAAGAGGGCCCACATCACTCCGCTGCTAAAAAAGCCTACCCTGGATCCCTCCATCATCCAGAACTACCGCCCGGTATCTCTTCTTCCTTTCCTTTCTAAAACTATAGAACGAGCCGCTTCTTCTCAACTTTCTTCCTTCTTTTCTAACAACAACCTGCTAGACCCCCATCAGTCTGGCTTCAGATCGGGCCACTCGACAGAGACTGCGCTCCTCTCCGTCAGTGAGTCACTTCATGCCGCACGAGCAGCCTCCCTCTCCTCTATCCTCATTCTTCTAGATCTCTCTGCTGCCTTCGACACTGTGGATCACTCCATCCTCCTGTCTGCCCTGTCAGCAACGGGCATCTGTGGCACAGCCCTGGACTGGATTGAGTCCTACCTCTCTGGTCGCTCCTTCCAGGTTGCCTGGGCTGGTTCAGTATCGACACCTCGGCCCCTCGCCACAGGGGTTCCCCAGGGCTCAGTCCTTGGCCTGCTTCTTTTTTCTCTCTACACTCGCTCCCTTGGCCCTGTGATCACTGCACATGGGCTATCCTACCACTGCTATGCGGACGATACCCAACTCTTCGTCTCGTTCCCGCCGTCTGATACGCAGGTTTCAGCCCGTATCTCTGCTTGCCTGAGGGACATCCAGAGCTGGATGGACAACCACCATCTAAAGCTCAACCCAGGTAAAACTGAAATGATATTCATCCCTGCTAATACCTCTCCCCATCTGGATCTCTCCATTTCTCTCGGGGATACCACACTCACGCCGTCACCCAGTGCAAGGAACCTCGGCGTGGTGATGGACAGCAGACTGTCCCTTTCCGAGAACATTGCGGCGGTGACCCGGTCTTGCAGGTTCTTCCTCTACAACATACGGAGAATCCGCCCCTTTCTCACCCCCTACTCGACCCAGCTCCTGGTCCAAGCGATGGTTCTGTCCCGCCTGGACTACTGCAATTCCCTCTTGGCTGGCCTCCCAGCGTCCGCCATCAGACCCCTCCAACTCATCCAGAATGCAGCAGCTCGTCTGGTCTTCAACCTTCCCAAATACTCGCACGTCACCCCCCTGCTTACTTCCCTCCACTGGCTGCCTGTCATGGCTCGCATCAAATTCAAAACATTGGTGCTAGCCTTCCAAGCAGTTAAAGGGTCTTCCCCAGCTTATCTGCAAAAAATCATCAGACCCTACACCCCTGCCAGACCTCTTCGTTCAGCCTCCACAGGCCGCTTGGCACCTCCCCCTCTCAGAACCTCCACCTCACGCTCACGACTACTGTCTGTTCTGGCTCCACGGTGGTGGAACGAACTCCCCGTTGAGGTCAGAACTATAGAATCTCTCCCCACCTTCAAGCGCAAGCTGAAGACGCACCTCTTCAAGCAGCACCTCTCCCCATCCCTCCCTACCTCCCTGTGAACCTTAATTGTTGTCTCTGTGACTTGCTTTGTGTATCGGTATTTTTAGTTAGCTAGGTAAACAGTGTTTGGATAGTTAACTTTGGTGACTTTTGCTCTGTTTGTTTGTTTGTTTGTTCAAAAAAAAAAAAAAAAAAAAAAAAATGGCCCTTGTCCTTATCTTTGTTGTACAGGTAGCAGTTGAAATTGTACTTACCTCTAGGGTCTTTCAGCGAACTTATCCCTGGTTATGGGTATGCACTTTGTTGTACGTCGCTCTGGATAAGAGCGTCTGCCAAATGCCAATAATGTAATGTAATGTAATGAAATTAAGAGATTGTGTGTGTCTCAGGTCTGGGAGAGGTCTAGTAGAGGACTAGCATTCCATGGTATGTTAGGAGTACCTGGAGGAATAGGTGGCGCTGGATTGGGGGAGAGATTGGTGCATCTCCTCTTGTTCCACTCCTCTCACTGTCAGAGTCTGTATCACAAAAAAGGTGCCTAACAACAAAGCAAAATACAAAGATCTTAATGTTAACAATAAGGATGTGGCATGTTCAACACAAACTAGTTGAGACTATAAAAAAATCTCACCTGCAAGCAGCTTTAAAATATGAAAAATGTGCTAAAAGTCAGCCACACACTCTAAATATTAAATGAGTCAACACTAGTATGGCCTGCAGTAGCTTGAGAACCACCTATAGTTAAAGTAATTGAGGTTGATTACGACCACTCACAATAAGGGGTGAGAGAATCCTACTAAAAGAATCACCAATGAACCCCACACAAGTGCTATTCAATCAAATGAATCAGATTAATCAGATGGACGCTGGCTCATAGGAGCTGAGAGGTGGACACAGTTACAATTAAAAACATTGAGTCAGCACAGTTACGAATGACTTAGCAGAAACACTATGCACAGCATTGCATCCAGTCTGCACTCTCAAAGATGGACGGACTGAGGCAAGTTGAAGGGATTTGAATGGCAGCCTGCTATAGATCAAATGGACGTTTTCACTCCTTCCACTTCCCTGATGGGTCGTGGTCCTTGCTGAACTACAGAAGGTTGTTCCTCGTCCTCATCCACTGAATCAGTGACTAACATCTCATTTTCAGATCCTAGTTCTGATGCCAAGGCTGCTCCACTCTAGCAGCTGTCAACGTTTGTGAATTTGTCAAAATAAACTAGACTAATTCTTATACAAATTGGCTTTACCATCACCATTGGCTTTACACATAGAGATGTCCTTTTCAAGCCCATGCAGATAAATCAAACTGGATAGTCGGCAAGTGAAAGACGAAGACGCTTTGATGAACACGTGTCTGTACTGTGGTGGCTCTGAGCAATGCTAAATAAGGGGGTTCTGATGGGCGCCGCCTTGAACTCAACCCCTTCCAACTCTTGCTCCATCATGCACCCAATCATTTACTGGAACGGAATTACACATCCTGTCCAAGCTCTGATCGACTCAGGGGCTGACGCCAACTTTATTTGCCCCTCATGGGTCAGTCAACTCAAGATTACCACAAGCCTCTGGATCAACGCCCTGAACGGTGCACCACTGGCTGATTTTGACCATGTTACTGCTCCTGTGGGGATTCTGATATCAGGGAATTTTCTGGAAAAAATCCCTTATTAAATCACCTTAGGTTCCTGTGGTGTTGGGTCGACCCTGGCTTCTGCAACATCTAGGGATTTTATACCCTACAAAATAGTGAGGATGACTACGTGAAACTTCTCAGTCCTCACACAGGGTGCCAAAAATGTAGCGGATACACCCCTACAGGCTATTGTGAGGATTGATACGTAAGATTTCCGTCCTAATCATCCTGTGTAGTGCCAATTATGTGGTGCAGCAGTATAACTGCAAAACGTAAATCAGTCGCATAAAATTACTATTATCTAAACTACCGAAACAAAATACTGATTTGACTTGTGTCTTATGTTCATGTGACACCAAAACAGATATTTATTCAAATTGATTAAACAAACGTACAAATACAGAGCATAAAAGTGTTGAGCTAACAGGAAGTTAGGTAAGATAAGGTATGGTGTGTTCATGTACGCACGCAAGCACACATATCCCTTGAACAAAGGAAAAGTAAAGGTTGCTAGCTTGGGTAGTTAGCTAGAGTTCTGAGTCGGAGTGGTAGAGGGTTAGCTGTGAGGAAAGAGAGGCTACGTGCATAGTTTAACTCATACATGAAAGATGGCAAACCTATTCACATAAACATACAGCCAACAGAAGGCATTTTACTGATAACAAACAGAAACACACGCATTCACAATCTCAGTAAAGACTAAGCTAAACACCGGCTATCTGACTCACTACCATGGATTGAGCACACCCACATTTTGCTGCCAGTCTCCTCCATGGGCCTATGACCTTTCAATTGCTGCCTAGCCAACATGGTGGTTGCTTTTCCCTGAGGTGGAGAAAGAGGCGGAAGCTCCGGCCGCCCAGCTGCTGGTTTGTCACACTCAACAGATGTGGAGATGGGCACGCACCACTTTGATGCAGAAGTTTGCTGATCCTCGCTGACGGCCTGCCCCCCGTTACATAGTGGGACAAAGGATCTGGCTGTCAACCCATGACATTCCCGCACTACCTCCCCCAAATGAGCTCCCCACTTCATTGGTCCCTAATAGTATATAAACGCAGACCCAAACATGGATAATTAGCTAGCTACTTACCTCATCTTACCTACTTAGCTATAATCACTGTGATGGGCAAATCTGTCAAGTGTTAACTTTGTTATAAATTCTGAAAGAATTCAACATGTTAGCAAGTAGTAACATGATAGTAACAAAGTACACTCCCCCATCCTCGTAAACATCATTGAGGAATTAATTTTCCCAGTCCTTGGACTTCATTGTACATAAATAAAGCTAATTCTGAACATTATTGTTTGTTTTCTGTCACTTTTTATATGGACTAGCTGACCCTGGCAATGACACACTTATACCTCTGGAGTCTGACGGCAAAATGAGGAAAACTGGTGACTGTGCCATGCTCTGACATTTGTGTCATTTTAATCAACTTTATATACAGTGATTCCAAAGTGTTTAATGTCTTTGTTTTCAGCACAAACTCAGCTACAGTAATATGGCAACAGTAAGTAGGTCAGCATCATATGTTGGTTGTAAATTGCTCTAAAATCACATATTACACACATATAAAACACATATTAATCAATTGTCAATTGGATCACTGAAATTTGTGCATCTAGGTCTTGGGTATCAAAAGATTTAAAAAGATGAAAATATTGTAGCAAGCCAATTAGAAATATAAAATAAATTACAAAAACTTACTGCTTTTCAGCACCAGTTGACAAAGGGCTAATGGCCTTCAGTGAAAATGTATGTGGTATGTGGTTCTGCCAGGTAAGTAGGCTTTTCACACCTGGCCTGACCCCTCCCTACCTCTAAGACAAAGCAATACTCAGTGAGCCATTTAGAAACAATTTTTTTTTTGATTCAGGAATTTATTAAAATCACCACACAAACTACATACAATGAAGATGGCATTCACAAACACGTGTGTGCCATTTTTCAAAACAGTTCATGTTTAGCTGCAAGCACAAGGGGGCATCACACGCTTTGCAGGATGGACATTGGGGAAAAAAACACAATGTGGAAGTGCAGAGTATGCAAGTCTTGCAAAAACACAGAGGTATTATTTGGTTTTTTTTTTCTTACAAATGCACATTACTGAATATTCAGACGAACACAGAGAAGTTGCAATACAGCACAAGTATTTACCAATATGATCGTAAGAAATACATTCCTCAAACGTAGATACAGTATGCTAATATCAATTGTGCGATTTGAGATGCAATGGTTAGAGTGTGGGAATTTACAAATGCGCATATTGCTGAATATTTAAACGAAGTTGCAGTACACACGGAAGAAATGCACTTACTCATGACGTCCAGTCATCCATGCCATTTTCCATAATGAAACGTGTTCCGTGATGAAAAATGTTCAGCTTTATAGCCTATGCTTTTGTATGTCATTTTATCGTGGTTTACAGTTGGCGTTCTCGCACATGGCATCACCCCTCCCCTGCCAGAGAATAATTATCGCCTCATTTCAATTTGAATTAAATGGGCCGAATTTGCACGGAGTGAAACTCACATATTAATGAGCAAAGATTAAGAAATTGCAGTGGTCTTATTATTTAAATGTTTTAAAACTATTAATATTATATGGCAATAGGTGCATTGCGAAGTCAAGATGCTAATGTTTCTGTCAATATGTTTGTTGCATCTGTATGGTAAAATCTCACAAAGTGAATCATCCAAATAGAAAAGAAAGTTGATGTGATCGTGTTGGTGTCCCCCAAAGGGTTAAAAGGCACTTAGGAACCTTCTTAGTCAGAGGCCAAGCTTAGAGGCCGAGTATCCTCCTGACACTTAGTCGGGCTCCTCGTTCTGAGACCTGCTGCCCTGTATGTTGCCAGACACGTCTCACTACCTGAACAGCTCATTCATTATCAGTGGAGCTGGATGCAGGGTCCCCTTTGTGTGTTATACACAAGATCGGTAAAGAGGTAGTCGGGGGACTGGAATGCTTTTAACTTTTAAAGGATTTCCGGACCCTCCTTAGCTATTG
The DNA here is from genome assembly GCF_963514075.1 of Conger conger. Taxonomy (NCBI): domain Eukaryota; kingdom Metazoa; phylum Chordata; class Actinopteri; order Anguilliformes; family Congridae; genus Conger; species Conger conger. Next base: position 43,189,120 of record NC_083766.1, read on the forward strand.
GACTAGCATAGGGACTGGGGAAACTCCAGACAATTTGGTTGGGTTCCTAGCCCGGAGACCCGCATCCTGCATGTTGGCGGCCATGTCTTTGTACCTGAAATTTCCTCTCACCTTGGTTTATCAGCTTGTTCAGTGTTAGCAGAGCTGGATGCAGAGTTGGCTGGTGAATATCGTTCATCACAATCTTTTGTTATTCACTATGCAAGGTAGTTGGAAGACGGGATTGCTTGCAAAAGGTAAAAGGTAAACAGAACTTCCTGTAGCTATGGGACCAAGTGTAGAGACGCTTTCCTCCCCACTCTTGGTCGGCTTACTAGCTTCGAGACTCGCTGCCTGACATTTCGGCAGTTTGATCTGAAATTCTCTCTCGCCTCAGTTTATCAGCTACGTCCCTTTTAAGTTAGCTGGAGGCGGAGTCTGCCTTGCGCATTTACTTAAATTTTCACATTTACTTACTTTCTTTCAGTCATTTACCCAAACAAGGTACACATTCGCCGGAGAACTGTTCTCTTCTTATTTAAATAGAGAGGCAGAAACACCCTTTAATTTGAGTTTTCACCCTGGGCTGAGTTTGTCTCTGTGATGGTGCTGCCCTTATTACTGCAGCGATGTTGTGTGCTTTCTGTGCTTGCCTCGGTTTAGTAGCTCTGTCACTATAAGAAGAGCTAGAGGCAAGAGCTTTATTTGGTCTAGGTTTGTTTAGTCATTTTCTGTTATTCACAAAACCACGTATACGATTAACCGATCTTTCACTATTAGGTTCTGTCACTATAACGCTCAGATTAACTGTTTCCTTACCGGTAGTAAGAACAGGAGGCGAAGTTGGCTTTGTTCATTTACTTTTGTTGTCCCTTTTCTATTATTTACAAATCTTGGGTTTATTAGAAGACTCCACGCTTGAAGCAACAAAGAACACTGCTTGTAGGGCTGAATGACACAATAAACACTGTGCTGAGGGTATGGCTATAGGGCAGTCTGAACACCTTACTGTACCCTGTGCTATATTTAGGACTGTGTGTCCTTCTGAACATCCTAGTGAACCACAGATCAAAGGGGTTCACACTAGCAGTGGGGGCCCCCGGGAAGTCTGAGTTCACTGTAATTCCTTCCTGGGAATGTTTATTTGTGACATTTGTCACTCACCTAACCAGCAACTTAAACCCTCACTTTTGGTTATCATGTTAATAGTTTAACAGGTTAACAGTCACTTTTATTGGGTAGTAAGAATTATTCACGTAACTAATTCACTAACGCAATCTCCCTATGCTATCCCTGATTACTGGCTTAAGTTTCAGCGAAGTGTTCACACCTGTCTCTGACTATCACTACGTCTTCAATCTATGTAAATGTGTACTCCTTAATCCGGAGCCATATGTTTTACATGTCTGTTTATGTGCAACCAGTCAGTGTTTTCGTCTCCCTCCTCTTATGCTGTTATTACCCTATTATGTTTCCCCACCTGTTGTGTATTTGCTTAGCCCACCTTCTCCCCAGCCCCGCCTAGATTGTCACCTTCCCTCATGTATTTAAACCTCAGTCTCCGCTTCACCCATTGTCAGAACGTTGATCACTGATAGTGCTGAGTTTTTTGTATGCCTATTTTTTTAGATTCTTAAAGACACCCCCTTTGGTTTTGATTTTCGAGTTTTGCCTTGCCCTCTGGTTTTGTTTGCCCTTCTGCTCTCTTGGTTTTGACTATTTGCTTTGTTTTGTGACTTTGTTTCCTGCCTTAGCCCTTTTGTACCTTAGCCCTTTGACTACTTGGATTTTGACGCTTTGCTTGTGTAACTTTAACCACCCAATGCCCCCAATACACTGGAACCACGTTCACTGGCTTCTGTTGATAGAGAGGAGAACACAGAAAGGTCAATCCACTAAGCTAAATGCTTAAACTAGTGGACCAGCCAGTACCCGGAAGCTGAGCGTAGTGGGAAGGAAATCTTACACAAATACAAGCAGCCAAGGGCCATCAAACATTGCCCAACCAAACACCTTGTTTGTAACAAATCAAATAAACAAAAATACATAAACTCAGGCAAAACAGCAATGGCAGACTCCTGCAAATACATACATAAAATCAGTACCCATATTCAACCATAATATAGTGCGTCATATTATAATTCAAACAATTAGTGGTACCAGCAATGTTGGCGCATGTATCATACCTGTAGCATAGCACATATATACGCACACAAACCCGTTGCCTTCAGACACAGCAGCAACCTAAGAAAAAAACACATTAACATTACACTAAAAGCATTTAACCAACAGATCAATAAAATAGTAAAATAACTCAACTACCGTAGTCACCGTTTGACACACGGCCGCACTGCAGCCGAACCACAGAAAAGGAGGATACCTGGCGACTGTTAACACATACAATGTTTAGTTAAACTACCCAAGTTAACATGCCTTACACAAACGCCAGCTCACCCACCTCGCCAGAATTCCAATCTATTCCCCGCAAATGGATTCCAGAATGAACAAAGAGCAAACCTTCCACAAGCTGCCTCTTCCTGGTTTTATCCTCATTGCTATTAGCATGATTACGAGATCAAAGCCAGCTGTGCAATGAGTGAGCTTGCGCTCCCGGTCGCTACTGTGGCAAAATGTAAAGAACTAATAGGGAAATAACCCGGAAGTACTATTCACAATGACCCACTGGTTACATTCCACCGCCGCCATATGAATCGACGTCCCGTCGATCATTTCCCATGACTGAGGAGTAAGGAAAAACAGTGTGACAGACTAATTCTTTGGTCTACACAATGGATCTATAAGGCCAGGTACCCAAGGGGTTGCAGCCCCAATACCCAAACTCACCACTGAGACCGGAAGACGGTGTGGGTTGGGATGTTGCCCCGCTGTTGGTCGGGTACTCCGACGGGTAACGCCAGTACTGGTGGGAGATGTAACCTGGTTGATGTTTGGTAGGGTATCCATATACACATCCGGTATTGGATTGTTGGTCCTGAGGTCAATCTCCTGTGTAGATGGCAAATGGGAACTGGACAGCAAGGAAGGCATTCGTGAATCCTGGTCCGGTGAAGATGGTACTACTAACAATACCCCTGGGACAGGGTCATCATCTTGGTATAGAGGGTCTGCTTGGGGAGGGTCTTCGGCTGGCGTGTCCGTAGATTGAGTCACTGGTGTGAGAGTGGGGTGCCTGCTAGGTGGAACGCACTTAATCATGGTCCGATGTATCTGCTGTGGTCGGCCCAGATCTTGCATTGGCGCCACCGTGTGAACCACACCACCAGGGCTGGGAGCTCGTAATACTTGGTATACTACAGGGGACCAGGCATCCTGGATCTTGTTACGGCCACGTACCGAATGGTCTCGTAAGTACACCAGCTGACCCACATCAACGGTCCACACTGTGCCTTCGGGTCATGCCTTGCTTTCCGTTGCCCAGCTGCTTGCTTCAGCCGCTCCCGCACACTGCAGAAGACTACCTCTAGGCGCCTCTGGTGTTCCTGGACCCACTCTGAAACAGTGCCACTCCGTGGTCCAGAGATTCGACCCAGCAGAAAGTCAACAGGGAGTTGAGGTTCCTGGCCAAACATCAAGAAATGTGGAGACTCCTTTGTAGTTTGATGGACTGTAGTGTTATAGCTAAAGACTAGTTGTGGTAGATACTGTGGCCAACGGCTCTTCTGTTCAGTTGAAAGGGTGCGCAATAGATTGTGCATTGTTCGGTTGAAGCGCTCACACTGACCATTTCCTTGAGGGTGGTATGGTGTAGTGCGAGTCTTCTGAACCTTGTAGAGGTCACACAGCTGATGAACAATAGCACTCTCAAAGCACCTACCCTGATCTGAATGGAGCCGAGCCGGCACCCCAAACCGGTAGAACCATTCCTTAAGGAGGACGTCAGCCACGGTGGATGCCCGTTGATCTCGGGTGGGTATAACCTGGGTGAATTTAGAGAACACATCCGTTAGTACCAACACTTGTTCCTGTCCATCTCTGGAAGGCTCTAGATACGAAAAGTCTATAGCAACCACCTCGTTTGGCCGGGTTGCAAGCAGGTGACCCATAGGGGCCCAACTCTGTGGCTGAGAGACTTTAGAAAGAGTGCATCGGGTACAATGTTGGCACCACTCTTTAATATCTTTGGCCATCCTTGGCCAAAAGCACCGTTGTCGGACCAGTTCAGCTGTCCGGTCATTTCCCTGGTGTCCCTGCGCATCATGGAGCTGGGTCAAAACTTCTTCCCTTAGGCACTCAGGAAGCAAGAGTTGCAACACCTCCTCCCCTCCATCAGGTCTGAGAATCTTATGGTACAGAAGGTCATTTACCTGGGTTATTCGACCCCACTCCCGCCACAGCGCTTGAGCAGATGCTGGCAGGCCGGACGCATGCCAAGTCGGGCCGAACGAGAGGGGCTGCCAGCAACTGCTCAAGCGCTGTGGCGGGAGTGGGGTCGAATAACCCAGGTAAATGACCTTCTGTACCGTAAGATTCTCAGACCTGATGGAGGGGAGGAGGTGAGAAAGGCACTGATGGTTGGGTCCAGCTCCTGTAGTCTCTTCAAATCTGAATTTGATGGTATCCACTGGGCACCAGACAGAGAATCCAGCGTCTCCTCAATGCGAGGCAGCGGGAATGCGTCTTTTTGGTTTCTGCTGTTTAATTGTCGGTAGTCGACACACATCCTGAGGCTACCATCTTTCTTTTTAACCAGCACAATGGGAGAGGCAAAGGGGCTGCAACTCTCTCGGATAACCTGGCTATCCAATAGTTGCCTTATATGGGCCTTGACAGCCTCATAATCCGCAGGGGGAATACGCCTGAATCTTTGCCTCACTGGCCTGTCCTCTAGAAGGGGTATGTTGTGCAATAGCAATGTGGTGCATCCCAAGTCACTCTCGGATGATGAAAACACTGAAGCGTATTTCCTCAGCAGACCCCTGACCTTCTCTTGCTCTAACTGGGGAAGCACTGACAGGTTAAACTCCTGAATTTGCTGCAGGACTGAGTTACAATTACCAGTTTGAGTATAAACGGGAACAGTTAGTCCATGCGTTGTTCACACCCTACCTGCAACCTCAACCAATGGTTCCACCTTCTCTGTGACCCCAGGGGGCAAACTTACTATCTGGGCTTGCGTCAGGAGTCCCGGGCGGCATGGATGGAGGACAGTGCTAGACTTATTCACATTCAAAATTGGGACATACACAGTGCCATTATGCACTTTGAGGAGAGCAGAGAGGGGCATCAAACCACTGGGCAACTGCTGGGTAGTACTGGGGGGCTCAAGTAGGACAAACCCTGGGGCTTCACGAAACTGCTGAGAGCATGTGGATGCCACAAACTTAACAGAACCTGCATGTATATAGACGGCCTTCCGGCCTCTTACCTTTGCCAACCCGGTGGAGCGAGGGGCCTTAACCTGGGCTCGATGGCATAACTGAAAGGCTTCCTTCCAATGTTTACAGTCCGGAAAGGCTGTTGGGTTGTCAAAAAGAGCAGGGCCACGTGCAGAAAATAATTCAGAATAACATTCCCTTATGACATTCATCCCTAACACCCCTGGCGTACTAAGGGTAGTGGGCCCAGGGGGGTCCCTCACCACTAGCCAACCTCGCTTGGACATAGACTTCCCCAAAACCTCAACAGTTAGCTCAACATACCCAATATATGGTATTTCGAGGCCATTAGCTGCTTGCAGGTGCAACCAATTACAATCCTTAAGTTGACCCTGCAGGTGCTGTCGAAAAAAAACTTTCCCGTATAGTGGATACCATTGACCCCGTATCTAACAGACAATTTACCCTAACCCCAGCCAATTTGACAGTTACCGTGGGACACCGACCTAATAAAGAGGAGATGGGCTGGCTTACCGGGGTAGGTAGACTAGAGCCAATGCTGCCCCCTTCCAATGCGTGACTCAGCGCATTGGAGGCGATTAGTTTCCCGACGGCTGGGAAGTAATGTTGGTTTGGGCAACAGGGGGACGAGGATGTAGTACCTCAAAACGTTCGTTGTCACATTCACGTGCATAGTGCCCTGCTTGCTGGCACCTGCGGCAGATGACTGCATTTGGGCTGCTTGGTCTCATGGAACGCTGAGGGGCTGATAAGGAGGCCATGCTTTGAGGTAGATGATTAATTTGCTCTTGCTGTTTTAATAGCATCCCCTTAAGCTCAGCCAACTCTACACTAGACTGACCAGAGGGTGTTGCTTTGGGATTACATGAGGGCCTAGAATACTGAAAGGCACACAGAGATGGGACTGAAAAACTCCTACTCCTCCCACATTCACTAGGCCTACCCTCCCGCTCCCATGGATGGCTTCAGCCCGGGCCTCAAGCATGGTTAGGTGGGGAAACCGGCGAACAAAGCGCTTAAGTTCCCTACGAAGGGCTGGGTCAAACACATACTCAATGAACTGATCACGTAATAGTATGTCAAAATTTGTCATAGCTGTGGGGGCACATTGTTTTACTTTATCCATCAAAGAACAAAGAGCATGTGAATACTCCTGTAATGATTCTCCCTCCAGCTGCTTACGTGAAAAGAAACTCTCCTGTAACTCCACATAGGACTTAACACAACCATATAGCTCTCTCAAAATTGAAGTTATTTTAACAGGATCCTCCCTTTCAGCTTTACTCCGATATTTAATTTCGTCTTTAGCTTCCCCCTCTAGGGGGTCATACATGAAATAGGCTTCATCCAACTCTCCCAAGCGTCTAGCCCTACTGCTAGCCTTAACCTCCTCCAGCCATTCTTCAAACCCAATCCCTGAAATTCCCGGAAATACAGGACATTTCCTTTCTCTGGGAATATACAATAATCGTTCAACTGCAGAACCAGGCAATGGTCCATCAGTCCCTATGCTGACTGGAATACTCATCTCTGTTAAGAAGATACAATCCTGCCGATTACGCCACTTTGTAACCCTCGGTTACCTGAAAATGGCAAAGGACCAGATTACGCCACCTAAGGCCTTGCACCTTAAGACTTACAGTTCACACTCTTCAGGCTTCCCTGCTTGTTTTTCCGATTATTCTTTTGCTTACTGTTTTTGGTGTTGTCTTGGATCTCTCGGCTTGAACTCAGAATAAACACTACGTTTTTGGATTATCCCGTGGTCTGCCTCTGGGTCCTCAGTGTCGTACATAACACAATACCGGTAAGCCAAGGTTGATATTTAATTTCAAACGTACATTGTATAAAGTACTTGGTGAGTGTATGTTACTTATGTACTTATAATGGCGGGTGCCTGGCTAGGCACTGGTCCTTATCTTTGTTGTACAGGCAGCAGTTGAAGTTGTACTTCCCTTTAGAGTCTTTCAGCACACTTATCCCTGGTATAGGTATGCGCTTTGCACTTTGTTGTACGTCGCTCTGGATAAGAGCATCTGCCAAATGCCATTAATGTAATGTATAAAAACTTTCTTATTTCGGAATTGCATTTTAATACAATATGATGAATCATTCTCTAGCCTTTTCATTGCATTTATTATGACATGTATATCAATTTGTTTGTATTAGCTTAAACCAGCAGTTTAAAGCCAGCTACGCCGCTAGCCAGCTAGGTGCACTACCATAGATAGTAAACACATTTGGTTCGTTGAACAACCAGGAATTTTCATTACCTCTGAAAACTTCAGTGGTTACCGGTTGTATTGCTATTTATTAAGTCACTGGTGCCAAAAGCAAAACATGAATAGTACTCTTAAATTAGTTTAATTCCAATCCATAACTTCAGGTTTATGTAACATCAATGTGTCAAAAAGCTGCATAGTCAAGCATGGAAGTCTCCATTGATGATGGTCCCAATTGATGAGGGGGCAGCTTGTAGCGGTACATGACTGGGACCTGCAAGGTCGGCGGTTCGATCCACATAGCCGTTGGGCCCTTGAGCAAGGCCCTTAACCCCTTATTGCTCCAGGGGGGATTATCTCCTGCTTAGTTTAATCAACTGTATGTCTGCCAAATGCCATTAATGTAATGATGGCACTCAACTGTTTCTCTACCCCCCCCCCCCCCCCTTTAATTCCTGATAGAGGTGGTTGCTGAACTGGAAGTAGACTGGATGGAAACCTGACGATGTATTATTCAGATCATGTACATGCTTGTTAATCAATGAAAAAGAAAGAACCGGTTGAGACCAAAAATCTGAATAATACATTGGCAGATAAACTGAGAGCTTCTTTATTCACATTATGTAAGGGTGATGAAATTATGAATTCTGTTATGTTCCTGTGTTCTGTCCTGTGTTAGTTTATCATTGTTTATTATTATTAAGTACCTGTCATGAATATTCTTTGAGTGTGGGTCACAAGGAAAAAGAGTACATGTATCACATTTTAAAATAATGTTGTTAAAATGTGCACAATTTCATATAGCATTTTAGGAATATATATATATATATATATATATATATATATATATATATATATAGGCACTATAACAGTGACTTATACTAGCCATGTACCATGTTGGCTATTGTATTACTTCATACTGCATCATACTGCTTTTTTTTTTCGAGTATACTGTTGACTATTTATTGGCACTTGATAAGTGGGTTCAGTTGTCTCACTCCCATACCTCCTTGGGGTTTCAATCACTGTCCTTGTTGCTTTGCAGCCATAGATAACTTCTGGTAGGGGCACTTTTACAATCCCCAATGTCCCTGTTAATACCTGTTGCTCTCTTCCCTGACAGCCAACTAAATTTTTCCCTCTCTATAGTGCCAGCTCTTGACCCAAATCCCAGATACTGTAATCTGCTCGTCTGGTATTCAATGTCCCCAGACATTCTCTCGTCACCCCCCTGCTCAGCGACCTCCACAGGCTGCCTGTTATGGCTCGCCTCAAATGTAAAACTTTAGTGCTCGCATACCAGGCAGTTAAGGAATCAGCCCCTGCAGAGCAGACATTCAATCACTAATCAGAACCTATACACCAGCCAGACTCCTCCGCTCTGCTACTTTGGGATGCCTGACACCTCCCCCTCATCGCATCTGCACTTCTCGGTCACGACTGCTGTCTGTTATGGCCCCGCAGTGGTGGAATGACCTTCCTGTGGATGTCAGAGCAGCAGAGACCATTTTCAAGTGCAGAATGAAGACTAATCTCTTCAGGCTGCAACTTTCCCTCCCAACCTCACTACCATTATTAGCCTTGTGTATGCCATAGATTATTTATAGTTATTGTAGTACTCGGGGTATTCTAGCTACCAACCATGGTACTTTCCTCTTGGGTCCTGAATGAACTTGATCCTGGGTTTGATTTGCACTTCATCATACGTCGCTCTGGATAAGAGCATCTCCTAAATGCCTTTATTATAATGTAATGTTCCTCCTCACCATTACCTCCTGGTCCCACCCACCGTCTGAGCCACCCCCTCAGGACCGTCGCTTAATTGAACCTAATTTCATCAATGAGAACAATTACTGTTTGGCTGTGTTGGTCATTAAAACGCATACCTTGAGTCGGCCACAGGAGGATGGGCTCTCCCCTTGAGTCTTCTTCCTATCTGCCATCAGGGGGTTTTTCCTGGTCGCCTATGTGTTTTCTGTGTACCTTTGCTTTGAAATTTGCTCTCGATGAGAGCATCTGCCAAATAAAATGTATACACTTTTGCAACTTTTAAGTGGATTACTTAATGTCCAGCTAATAAAAACTTATAAAGGAATTAATTGCAATATATCTCTTGAGTGATTGAATAAAAAACAAATACTGCAGTACATTGTGTGCAGTATATATTGATATTGTCAATTTTGTCTTGAAAATTGGGTTTTAAATAAGTAGAATTGTTGTCATATGAATGTTAGAAATTGTACAGTTGTGTTCAAATAAATAGCAGTGCATTAAAAAAGTGAATAGCTTTTAATTCAATATTTCAAATGTAGTGGAAACATTAAATTCCAAATCAAAGCATTAGCTAATTTTATCAAGTCTGCATTATTATTTTACAGGCATATTAATCTGTTAAAAAAATGGCAGTGTCGACATTGTATAAACTGAAGACATTTTTCAAGATTGAATTTACCGTTGATTAGACTAAGCAGGAGATAATCCTCTTGCCTTGCTCAAGGGCCCAATCACTGTGCGGATCTTATTGTGGCTACACCGGGATTAGAACCACTGACCTTGCATGTCCCAGTCATTTACTTACACTACAGACCGCCCTATATTTTTGAAGTTTGATGTTTTGTCAAACTGTCAGTTTTACTATCATGTCATATTACTATCAGTTGTTGATGACTATTCTGTTCTGTTTTGCCTGGCCATTAGATTGAACATGACTGAGATGTGCCTATTTACTGGTGCTCGTTTAGGTGAGAGTAACAGGTGGTAAAGTGGAAGGGAAAACAGTTTTTGACGGTGTATCCAGTATTGTGTAAAGTGCATGGACAGTGTGCACGGAACGTGTCTTTGAGCGTATGTGGAATTACCAATGAACTGTATGCTCAACAATTACACCTGATTTAGTATGATTTTATTTGTTCTTTTATCATAGTAAATAATCACACATGTACTGAGAATTGACATTGGAAAGCTATTACAGTTGTTGTGCATCACTGCAGGTTTTCATAATCGTAATGGAATATAGAAAAAATCCAGAATAACAGATAGAACAGGGCTGGTAGTTGGCAAAGATGTGTAAAGAAGGTATTTTTTTGCCCTCAGCCGATTGAATCAACTATCGGCAATCACTGGGGGGCGATCGGACAACAGAGGTTTGTGAAGATTTCACAACCCTAACTCATACGAGCCATCTTTCAAAAAAGAAAGTGAATGTTAAAAAAAGAATATGAGATTGTTTCAAACATGCGGCCCATTGATCCCAAACATACAGTATGTGGGTGCTCTTTTTCTCTTGTTTTTATGTCAAATTAAGCAGGATTATAAATCTATGCTTGATCTACTTCATAAGTTTAAGTAGTAACACGCTGAATCTTTTGATCATTGTTGCTACATCATTGTGGATAGTTTATACAGTCAAAGTGATAAGATTGTGTGCAAGATTATAAGGGAATTTTTTACTGAAACTTTATATGACAGTGTCTCATGCATTATGGTGCTCAGATTATTTTTCTGATTGTATTTGTATTGAGTGTCAGTAAGTATTTATATTGAGTGTGAGAGAATGTGAGTTACATAAATGTATCTAAGATAATGAAAGAGATAGAGATCTTAGCAGCCATAGAAATCAGTGTGTGTGCGTGTGTGAATAAAACAGGAGTGAGATGGATAAGAGGGAATAAAAAGTTGTGGCATACAGGTTGTCTGCAAGGTTTGTTGATAATGAGGGTTGAAAGAAGGGTTAGAGAGAAAGGCTTAGATAGTGAAACTGAGAAAGGGTGGCAATGGATGTTAAAGAGCAAAGGGGTACCAGGCAAGAGAAATTGTGATAGATAAAGCGCATGATTCACAGATAGACAGGGTGAGATAACCACAGAGAGAAACAGAGGAAGGTAGTAAGAAAGGAACGTATTGCTTTGTGTGTGCACACTCGAGAGAAGGGGAGAAAATAGAAAAAAACAGACTAAAAGGAATGCAGCAGAAAAAACAGCTGTTGATTAATGTTTAGATGAGAAAATAGCACCAACTTGGTGGAAAAAGAAAAGAAGATCTGATATTATATCTCCTCATGTTAATATGCAGCCACAGCTGAAAGAGCTGAAAGTTAAATAATGTTTGGTATCTATTGAGATTGGCATTTTCGTGCTGTGTGTTTATTTGTTTATCAGATGCAAATCTCTCCCAAATGTATCATGTGTTGCATACTTTCACATAAAATATGAACCTCTTGATGCATCAAATGTCCTGCTTGTTCTACACAAAAGTTATTTCACAATGTCTGTTTTTCAACCACAAGAGAGCACCAAACACTCACTGGACACAGGTTCACACTTAGCATGCATCGGCCTTCTCCTTCTGCGGAACTTACATTAAAACCTTTGTTTATACCCTTGTTTTCAGCAGTAAGAGCAGATGTTCACATTTAGATGCCATTGACCCTGACATGGGGGTATGGGATCAACAATCTCTAAAAGTCCCCAAACTCCACACAGGTGATTACACCAGTCTTGCCATTTCCTTGTGTTTGCCTCTGTGGTGGATCCATAAACACAACAGTATATCATGCTTTAGATTTTTTTTCTTTACTGAGATGGGGGCACTATGCAGGAAGATTTGTTACTAACTTTATTATATTTATTTCAATGTGAAAGGGTTTTGAGTGATTGAGGAACTGCTGGACCAATGATCTGTACCTCCAGCTTCTTTTTCCCTCACTTGCCATGGGCAGCTAAGAGTCCCTCATGGCACATCCCACAACTTTCTGTGCCACCCAGTACTTCTAGTATAGCTAGAGTCTTGCTTTAAGCAATTGCCCGAACAAATGAATAGCATAAACACAAGGTTGACAGACTGCTGCCTTCTCTCTGCTTTTCAATGAGTCACCTGGGGAAAGTCTCCTCCCAAGAGATAAGCCACTTTCAAGTGCTTCCCTGAAGAAGAAGAAAAAAAGAAGATCTGAGTTGTGAAGCATCCACCCATTAAATTGGTTTTCGGCACAGAATCATTTAATCGCACTGTGGACATGACTTGTTTCTACTTTTATTCCACCCTTTTTAGTGTGCTTGGTTAGCCTTCACTGTCTGTGTCTGCACCTGGCTACCTACCTGATTTGAAGATGTTTATTTATTTATTTATGATTCAATGTGTTCAGAAAAAAAGGCTGCGATAAGGGAGAGGTCTAATATGTGCTGTTCGGGCACCCATGAGTTCTCTTTGGGGCCGTACCTTCCCCCAAACTAGCCCCTCACTTCATCAAACCCTACTCCATCACCAGGGTCATTGGCTCCTCTGCTGTCTAACTTAACCTCCCACCTCCCTGACACTGCATCCCATATTTCATCAACCCCTTAATTGTCTCCTGATAATGGAATGGAATGGGAATCAGGTGTGGAGGATTGACAAGTTAACAAGATAATTAGTAATCGTTAGCAATAAACCTATACTGCCCTAGTGTTAGTAAATTAGTAAATGACATGCACAAGAAACGTAAGGTAAACATGAAAACATGGTTAGAATGTTAGTATTACCAAATCCTGATCTACCGTTAGTAGATTAGTAAGTAGACACAGGAAAATGAAACAATTAGGGAAGTGTGAGTGACAGCAAGGGAGAGAGAGAAAGCATGAATGGAAGGTTTGCGGAAAGACACAAAAAAGTATGATAAACAATGAACGGAACAACATAACATGAAACAACATACATCGTGACATAACAAGTTTGTGACTATGACATCATAAGACTAACAATGAAATTATAACAACTAAACATGAAATGTAACATGACATGAAAATGAAACCTAACAAGAAATAAAACGTAAGACTAGACTAACATAATACGTGACATGACACCTAAAATAACTAAGATAATAACTAAACATGAAACATGACATGACAAGCATGAAACGTGACATTAAGGGCTTGATATGGGAAATGTGGAAGCAGCATAGGGGAGGTGGGAGGTTAAGTTGGACAGCAAAGGGGCTGTCCAACTCAAGATTTTTTCGTTTTAATCTTGATGATTAAAAATGATACTGGAAAAATCCAGTAGGCAAATTAGGCAAATTCTCTGCATGATTTATTTATGTTTTACATTGGCTGCAGTAGCTGTACTTCAGTGGTGAATGCATAACAAAGTTAACACTGCTTCATGATAGGCCAGTTCTTACCTGGTTCCTCCCCCTTAGATCAATAAAACTACTGCCAGCAGTTATTTTCCTCTCTTCTCTCTTGCGCATGTTAATGGTACAATAGGTAAAACTTTTGTGTTAAAACATTGTTACAAGACCATTGTAAATCCCTTCCTATCATTGAAATAGTCTCACTGACATGTTGTCTCCCCCTCACCTGTGTTTATAGTCCTTAAATTTGGGTTTCAAAATATACAGCTGTACAATAATTCAAGCTCATTGGTTGAAAATTGGTTCAAAAGTTCATTGGTTGAAAATTCCATGTTCAAAAACCAAGAGATCCAAGACAATGCCAAAAAACAGAAAGCAAAAGAATAGTAGAGTAAACAAGCAAAAGGTAAAAATCCAGGTAATCAAAGGGCGAAAGTATAAAAAGGCTAAGGCAAAAACCAAAGTTACAAAAAAAGCAAATAATCAAAATGAAGAAAGCAGATGGCCAAACAAAACCAGAGGGAAAACCAAGGCGCAAACCAAGGCATGACTCGAAAATCAAAATCAAAGGGGTGTCTTTCAGGAATCTCAAAAATAGGCGTACAAGGAGTTCCTAGATCATTTCTAGTGCTGTATAGTGATATGGCACTATAAATAATCAACGTTCTGACAAGGAGTGAAGCAGAGACTGAGGTTTAAATACATGAGGGAAGATGACAATCTAGGTGGGGCTAGGGAGAAGGTGGGCTAAACAAATAGACAACAGGTGGGAAACATAATAGGGTAACAATACAATAACAGGGGGGAGACGAAAATGCAAACTGGATGCACGTTAACAAACATGTAAAACATACGGCTCCAGATTAGGGAGTAGACATTTGCATAGATTGAAGACGTAGTGATAGTCAGAGACAGGTGTGAACACTTCGCTGAAACTAAGCAAGTAATCAGGGATAGCATAGGGAGGCAGAGTTATAGAACAGCGTGGAAAGCTAGGAGATAACGTTAGTGAGTTAGTTACGTGATTAAATCTAAACTACCAACTAAACTTTAGACAGACAGTAAGTGTATTAATCAGAATAGTACTGTATAATATCTAGATTAGTAGTAGTTAGTAAGAATAGTGCTTTACAACATTTAACTATCGAGAGAAGGTGGAAGAAATGAATGCGAGTTTGGAAGGAAGGTTGAACCCCGTTTACATTTACATTTTTGTCATTCGGCAGACGCTTTTAATCCAAAACGACTTACAAGTGCATAGGTTCTACCATAAGTCAAAGCATCACATCCAGAACTAGCAAAATACACATGAAATGCTGTTCTAAACATAGTCGTCATCATAAGTGCAATTAAAAAAAAAAAATTTTGGGGGGGGGTTAGACAAGGATAGGGATATCAGAAAGGAGGGGCAGGGGAAATCAGGAGGGAGGACTAAGGTAGAGTTTGAAAAGGTGGGTTTTGAGTCTGCGTCGAAATAGGGGGAGGGATTCTGCTGTTCTGACAGTGGTAGGCAAGTCATTCCACCACTGAGGAACCAGAACGGAAAACAGGCGTGAACGTGCAGCTCGACCGCCAGGTGCACGTAGAGAGGGAACCATAAGGCGACCAGAGCTGGCAGACCGGAGTGACCTAGCTGGGGAGTAGGGAGTGATCAAGGATTGTATGTAAGGTGGGGCAGTCCCCTTAGCAGCCTGAAATGGCAACACTAGGGCCTTGAAACGGATGCGTGCGGCAATAGGAAGCCAGTGGAGGCCAATGAGAAGCGGGGTGACATGAGCCGACCTGGGCTGACTGGTGATCAGGCGGGCTGCAGCATTCTGGACCAGCTGGAGGGGCTTGATGGCACACGCTGGGAGACCGGCTAGGAGGGAGTTGCAGTAATCCAGGCGGGAAATGACGAGCGCCTGGACTAGGAGCTGGGTGGCTTTCTCAGTCAGGAGATGACGGATACGGCGTATATTATAGAGAAAGAACCTGCAGGTTCTGGCAGTGGAGGATACTTGTGGAGCCAGGGTGAGGCAGTTATCAAGAGTCACCCCAAGATTCTTTGCCGTACGGGAGGAGGAAACTACAAAGTCCTCAACACCTGAATAGTGGAGCACGCAGGCAGGGGAGTGACTTGGGCTCGTAAACAATCAGACACAGACATAACAGGGGATCATGAATGTAATAACTGTAATGGGAAACAATAAATAACAAGAATAAACAATAATAAACACTAATACAGACAGGACAGATTCAGAAACATTACACGAATCTATTGTAACAAAATTTTCGGATCACTAAAATTTGTTAATCTAGGTCTTGGGTATCAACAGATGATAAAATATTGAAGCAAATCCAATTATAAATATAAAATAAATGACAAAAACCTAGGGTTGTCACTACTATTTTTCAACACCAGTTGACAAAGGGCTAATTGCCTTTCTTCAATGAATATTTATGTGGTATGCAGTCCTGCCAGGTAAGTAGGCTTTTCATACCTGGTCTGGCCCCTCCCTACCTCTATGACAAAGCCTTTCCACAAAGCAATACTGAGCAATACTGAAGGCAGAAATATCACTACTACTAATAACAGTGGTTCATCATCTTACTGATGTTGTACTGCGATTTTCTTGAACACAACTGTATTCACTCCAGTACTGAGACCCCCACTGCCGTCCGAGACTCAAGCTCCCTTCCGAGACCCCCGTTTCCGTCCGAGACCCCAAGCTCCCTTCCGAGACCCCCGTTGCCTTCCGAGAACCCCGTTCCTGTCTGAGACCCTACCGAGATCCCCTTACTGCCGCCCTCATCATTCCCATTCCTTTGTGGTCCCCATTTCTCCCTTGTTCCTCCCACCCTCCCTGATCCTCCTCCCCATGGGTATCTGTTGAAACGCCGGTATGTTTTGGATCATTAGCAGTTCCTTTCCTTTTCCATACTCTTCTATTCCCAACATTCTGGTACAAGTTGATCTTTGTCTCATCTGTCCATAGGATGTTGTTCCAGAACTGTAAAGGCTTTTTTAGATGTTGTTTGGCAAACTCTAATCTGGTCTTCCTGTTTTTGAGGCTCACCAATGGTTTACATCTTGTGGTGAACCCTCTGTATTCACTCTGGTGAAGTCTTCTCTTGATTGAGAGTTGACAGCAACAGATTCCAAATGCAAATAGCACACTTGAAATGAACTCTAGACCTTTTATCTGCTCCTTGTAAATGAGATAATGAGGGAATAACACACACCTGGCCATGGAACAGCTGAGCAGCCAATTGTCCCATTACTTTTGGTCCCTTAAAAAGTGGGGGGCACATATACAAACTGTTGTAATTCCTACACCGTTCACCTGATTTGGATGTAAATACCCTCAAATTAAAGCTGAAAATCTGCAGTTAAAGCATATCTTGTTCGTTTTATTTTAAATACATTGTGGTGGTGTAAAGACCCAAAAAGAGGAGAATTGTGTCGATGTCCCAATATTTATGGACCTGACTGTAAATAGTGTTATTTGGCACATTAAAGTCAACATTTCATAAAGTCACCTGTTCAAACATTTTCTTACGAGAACACAAAAAAATGGCAGGCTCTGTCACGTTTGTCACTGTCACCTTTCCAAAAGAGTGCATGAGAACACTGAACTGCATAATCACGCTTTATATTACGTTTATATTCATAGACTGTGGGAAGCATAAACAGTGTTGTGGTTTGAGGATGTTTGTTGTTGCAATTCCTCTCTTGACTGTTAGGAGTCCGAAATTACCTATTGTAACTTCAAGCCCCTCTAATCTTGTAGTCGTTCTCAATATGATTGATGAGTCTAAGCATTCAGAACATAATAATTCAACTTAGTCAGCAGTTGCTCCTGTAAAGGGCTTGTATTGAGAATTGAGATAGAGAGAGATAGTGAGTAAAAGTCATTATTATTGCGATTGTTTGAATTTAAACAGTTGAGGCGTTGTCTATGTTGTGTACATTTGTTTGTATTGTTATTCATTGTTTTACTACAATTTTGATATTTAAAGACCATTCAATGTCTAGAGAAAGATTAAGCTAAGTTAGATAGCTCAACGTTAATGTTAGCCTATTAGCTCACAAATTTGTAACACTGTTTGTAACATTGTGAGCTAACTTGGCATTTGGAACACGGTGAGTCTACATTACATGTCTATGTCTTCTTCATCAATTTTATTTTTGAGGTAACTTGTTGTTCTGTTCACCTTACTCTCCTAGCTTTCTAGTTTGGTAATTCAACATTTAAATCATAGACTGTTGCTTGGCTCACTTACCATCAATGCATTTATTAATTTCCCTTTCCAGTCTACAGTCTATTTAAAAATTCTACAATTCCCACTTCTGTTATTTCTTCGATCCCCTTCAGTGGACATTGTTTTGTTTATTACTTTTTTTATATGTCCGTGACTTAATACCACATATTTTAAGTTCCTTTTTCTGTTGAAATGATTGACAAAAGGTACCTCACGTGGCTGATGTGAAATTGGCTCTATTAGTGCCACACTTCGCAATTAAAGCTGTCCATACTGTACACATTGTTGTTTTGCTGGTGGGATTTTCCAGTGTGAAACGTCAGCAGCTTGCTGACATTTTGCTAGCTCTAGCTGAGCACTGCATGATTGCACTCTCCACTGGCACTGCATGATTGCCTGGGCCGTGTGGATGGGCTAGTATCACGGGATGGATTGTGTGGTGTTGGATCAGTGCATGGGCTCGCATACTTGCCCGAGGCCACATTTTGTCCTAGTCCCGGGCTGCATCCCTACATTCATGTACCTTTAATACCTGAACATGCAGTATGTCAAATGTCTTATTGATTTAACCTGATGTTAAGTGCAAATAAAAATGTTAATATAAAAAAAAAAGCTTAGAAAAATAAAAGCAGGAGACTTCCGGTTGGGTACAATGGAGTAGACACGCGTTTAGTCTCGCTCCTGCAATATTTATTCGTTTAACCCTTCTAAACCCCGTAATTTTGCTTGGATGTACCATCAAGTGGATGCTATTGTTATTTTGAGCAACATATAACTGAAATATGGCAGCCAAATCAACGAAACAAAATAAAAAAGAATATGCCGTTAAATCAGACCATCTTGGAGAAGCTAGCAACAAACTCAACATGGCGACCATAGCTAGCCTCTTAGAAGAACATAGAAAGGCCCTCTCAACAGACTTCAGGGCGACCATTTCGACACTCGAAGCTAAGCTGGACCGAATTCAAACTACAGTAACGGACAATGTTCAGAAGATTGCTTTGCTCGAGTCCAACGCCAACCTACAGGATGAGTGTTTCCGGGCTCTGGAAACAATATGTGCTACGCTAACAGAGACCAATGCTAAGCTGCTAGCCAAAGTCACTGATCTCGAGTCTCGTAGTCGCCGCAACAATATCCGAGTCATTGGCTTACCCGAGTCCATTGAGGGACCTCAACCCACCGCATTTTTCTCTAAACTGTTGACGGAGGTTATGGGCGGTGACGTCTTGGATTCGCTGCCAGAGTGTGACAGGGATCATCGGACACTTGCTAGTAAACCAGGGCCAGGACAGAGACTGAGGCCTGTCATCATTAAGTTGCACTGGTACCAGCAGAAGGAAAAGATCATACGTGAAGCCCGGGCCAGGAGAGGCAAGCTACAATATCGAGGCTCTCCCATCGCCATTTATGAGGATTACACTCCAGAAGTGATGGAACAACGGTACAAATACCGTGAGGTGATGTCGGAGCTCTATAATCTGGGCCTCAAGCCAGCCCTGTTGTTTCCTGCCAGGCTTGCTATTGTAATGAAGGAGGGAAGCAGGAAAAGATTTTCTTCAGTTGCCGAGGCTAAAGACTATATAACATCCATCCGTTCTGACTAGGTCGGATCTGCTTTTAATACATGGAAGACTTTTGAATTATTTTAGGCTACGCTCATATGTGGGGCCATTACTTTATTCACTCACTCATTTTATTACTGTTTTCTCTATATAGACATACTTAATGGTGCTTGTACTATTGGAACAACATTTATTAGTTGTTGATAACCCTTTTCTAGCAAATGTATACTACACAGTTCTTTGTTGTATATTGTATTTTGGGTTTTGTGCCCCAAGCACCTTATAGTTTTATGCTTTATTGTTGTATTCACTGTTCCTCAAATATCTGCCGATTGTATTATTTATTGATTCATTTCTCATTTTATTGTTATTACTATTAATGGTTTTGGTTCAAACTAGTTTTTTAATGTTTTTTTTTATGATTCTGTGTTCACTCTTCTCCAACTTATGGAGTTGATCACTGTTTGGCCCTGCTGTTTCCTGTCAGGTTTACTATTGTAACGAAGGAGGAAAGATTTTTTTTCAGTTGTTGAGGCTAAAAACTATATAACATTCATCCATCCTGACTAGCATGGGCCTGCTTTGTATACATGGAAGACTTTTGAATTACTTCAGGTTACGCTCATATGTGGGGCCATTTGTGTTTTGTTTCCCAAGCACTTTATATTTTTATGCTTTGTTTTCATGTTGAATATTTCTCAAATATATGCCGATTTGTATTACTTATTTCTTTGTTTCTTATTTTCTTGTTATTGTTATTACTATTACTGGTTTTGGTTTGAGCTAGTTCTTATTCTATGATTTCTGTGTTCACTTGTTTATTCTTCTGTAACCCACGGGGTTGTTCAATGTTTGGATAGGGAATGAGACACCGAAAGTTTAGCTGTAAAGCTTTGAGCCATAGAGCTCAGTCGTGGTTTGTATTTTGGGGGTAGCTTTAGGTATGGTCACAGTTGTGGTTACTTTGTTATATTTGTATGTTATCGTTATTATTATTATTTTTTTATTTATTATTATTATTATTATTATTATCTCTTTATCCTCAGTGCTTTTGGCACTGCACTATCTCAGGTCAAATAACCTTTTCAAGACTTCCTAGATGGTTAATGCTTCGACAATGACGGGTAGAGGAGTGCGTCTGATCTCCTGGAACACTAAAGGAATGAACAAAGCTACTAAGGTTGGTAAGGTCTTGACACGGCTGCAACATCTCAAAGTAGATATTATATTCCTGCAGGAAACACATCTCAAAACATCTGACACACTTCGTATTAAAAGAGCATGGATGAGCCACTTGTTCCACTCAAGATTTTCTGATAGAACTAGAGGGGCTGCAATTATCATCCATAAGAGTGTCAGGTTCGAACCGACTAATATTGGATATTAGTGGCCGTTATGTTGTGGTTTCGGGCATGTTACAGAACACACCAGTAATTTTGGTTTCCATTTACGCACCTACTTGGGATGATGATCAATTTTTCTTAAACCTTTTTGCCAAAATCCCAAACGCTGACAATCACCACATAATAATAGGTGGAGACTTTAATTTGGTTCTAGATGTGAATCTCGACAGATCGTCCCCTAAACAGGCCATCCTATCCAAATCTGCCAATGTAGTGTTGAATTATTCATCCCAATTAGGAATCTCTGATCCCTGGAGATTTAAAAACCCTCAAAGTAAAGCTTTTTCCTTTTTTTCGCACGTACACCACACCTTTTCACGGATTGATTTCTTTTTACTTGACAATAAGCTGTTACATCTTGTTAGTTCATGCGAATACCACTCTATAGCTACCTCTGATCATACTCCTACATCAGTTGACATCAACTTTCCTCTTGGTATATCACCCCCTCCAATATGGAAGTTTAGCTCTCACTTGTTGTCAGATGGTGAATTCAAAGACTTAGTTGCTGCACAAATTCGTTTCTATATGGAATTTAATGACACTACCGACGTTGGTAGTGGCACTCTGTGGGAGGCTCTTAAGGCCTTTGTCCGGGGGCAGGCCTTTGTCCGGGGGCAGGTCATCTCTTATGTTTCCAGAGTGAGAAAGGTTGAAAAAGCTAGACTGTCAGAAATCTCAGATGAGCTTATCATACTTGATGGTACATATTCCTCCTCCCCCTCCCCCACCCTTTATAAAAAACGGCTTGTATTACAGTCTGAACATGATCTTCTGATGACACTCATAGTTGAGAGACAATTGAAACAATCAAAACAGCACTTCTTTGAACATGGGGACAAAGCTGGGAGGCTCCTAGCTCAACAGGCCCGTGCAATTAGTGCCTCAAGATTAATTCCCAGAATTAAATTGCCCACTGGTTGTCTTACCTCTGATCCGGCTGAAATTAATAGATCTTTCTCTGAATACTATGCCAACCTTTACACTTCTGAATGCCCCTTGATTTCCACAATAGCCCCTAATCCTCTTGATACATTAACGTACCCCAAAATTGATGAAATTATCACCAGTGAATTGGGTGGCCCCATTTCCACTCTGGAGATACAGGAGGCGATCAAATTAATGCAAAACGGAAAGTCACCAGGTCCAGATGGCTTCACAGTCAAATTTTATAAGGTATATTCTACTTTATTAGCCCCAGTTTTGGCGAGGATGTTTAATGACTCCTTTCAAGAAGGCAGATTACCTGCTACTTTGTCTATGGCGTCCATCTCATTGCTTCTGAAGAAAGATAAGGATCCTACTTCTTGTAGTAGTTACAGACCTATTTCGCTTTTAAATGTAGATTGCAAATCCTGTCTCTTCGCCTCCAGCGCGTAATCCCAGCTATACTTTCGCCGGACCCAACAGGTTTTACTTTAGGGAGACATTCTTTTTTCAACACTAGGAGATTACTTAACATTATTTATTCTCCCCAGTCTAACTCCCCTGAAGTCATAGTAGTGCTTGATGCGGAGAAGGCTTTTGATAGGGTAGAATGGGACTACCTGTTTTTTTGTCTTAGGAAAATTTGGCTTCGATTCGAAATTTATCTCCTGGGTTAAACTTTTGTATGCTTCCCCTTCTGCATCAGTACAAACCAACGGCATTCAATCACTGCCTTTCCCTCTCCAGTGTGGGACACGTCAGGGATGCACACTTTCACCCTTGTTGTTCAATCTAGCTATCGAGCCTCTAGCCATCTGGCTTCGTAGCCATGATGGGTTTGAGGGCATCTCTCATTACGGCCTGGTCCATAAACTTTCCCTGTATGCGGATGACCTTCTTTTATACATCTCTAACCCACAACTTCCCTTCCCCCTATATTGTCCATTTTGAATCGGTTTGGTAGTATATCTGGTTATAAATTAAATATTCAAAAAAGTGAAGTATTTTTTGTAAATCAATTGGCAAAGACACCCCAATCCATATTCCCTTTTAAAGAGGCGCTAGGGGGGTTCACATACTTAGGGGTGTTTGTTACTAGTTCCTTCAAAGATCTGTTTCACAAAAATTTTCAGCCACTGTTAGACAAATGCAGGTCAGATATATCTAGACGTCGCGGCTCGCAATGAGCATGCGGTCAGTGCTCTACAGGCTGCGCCACCGAGACACCCAATTCACGCGCCAATTTTAAAGAATCACTTATTTTCTCCCTCCTGCTCTGACCCTGCCTTTCGTAGTTGGTCAGAGAATGGTCTTATTACACTTAATGACTTATATGAGGGTGGGGTGTTTTCGTCCTTTACTTCCTTGGCAGTTAAATTCAAATTGCCCAATAACCATCTCTTCCGTTTTTTCCAAATAAGGCATTTTGTTCAAAAGCAGTTCCCTCATTTCCCCAACCGCCCCCCTGAATCAGAAATTGACCAGTTTCTCACCCTTGACTTTGATCAAAAGCGGCTGGTATCTATCATATATGGCAAAATTGATTCCCTAAATCCGGCTTCCAATGCACCATTCAAGGACTTCTGGGGACGCGACTTAGGGGTTGACATCTCTGACAGCCAGTGGAGCGATATTTTAGGCCTGGTACATTCGTCATCCATATGCGCCAGGCATGGTCTATTGCAGTGCAAGGTATAGAGTCCACTTTACAAATGCTAGATTGGCAAAAATATTTCCCGATAGAAGCAATGTCTGTAATAGATGTGGGCAGTCACCAGCTGACCATCTACATATGTTCTGGACATGCCCGAAGTTGTCATTGCCTTCACCACTTTGTTAGCCAGACACTCCATCCTTCTTAAATGGAAGCATGTTTCCCCCCCAACACATGACAGGTGGATACAGGACGTCCTACAAAGTATACAGCTGGAAAAGTTGAGATTCTCGCTTAAAGGCTCTTTGATATCCTTCCACAAAACCTGGAATCCCCTACTAACCCTTATCAATAACCTCACTATCACTCCTGATGCTGAGGGTATCTCCTAACTGGAGCTTGTGAGAGAGGTATCTTACTGTCTTACCACTGTTTCTTTGGTATTATTATTATAATTTTATTTCAATTTTTTTTTTTTTTAAATTTATTTATTATTATTATTATTTTTTAAAGTTATTATTGTTATTATTATTATATATATTATTTTTTGTGTGTGTGACCATGACCGTTGTGGGTGGGGTGGGGGGGTTCTTTTATCAGACACCATGCCATGTTCTTTGTTGTATGTTTTAACGTTGACATGTCTGCAAAAATTCAATAAAAAAAAAAAAATAAATAAAAAAAATAATAAAAAATAAAAGCAACTCGACCAGTATGAAAGTTTATGATGGTCAAGTTTCGTATCTTTAAAGACTGTAGAAGGATATAAGTCAAAAAGAACCAGAAAAACTGTTAGACAAAATTATTATTATATATCTATGTTTGGCAATATCCATACATTTGTTCTGTAAGAAATAGTACCCCATTGCTGCTGCAGTTTTTGGGAAATAAAAGCTATGCCAATTCTGTTCTAAAATTTGTCTTCTTTCCATAAAATACAATTCAAAATAATCAATAAAAATTTTAATAATGGATACAATCTTAATGATCTCTATCCATACAGGTCAGTGGTGAGTCTGATCTTATCACTTGCACCGCAGGAACTTTATTTTATAGGCATATCATTACATTGGTAATTCATACCATCAAAATTTGCCATGTTCATTGGGTAGGATTCAGATACTGTTTCCAACATCCGATGTGTAGAATATTTTCCCAGGTCATATTTCTTGGGCCAAAAAATGATCTTACTATGCATATGGATGCATACATTTAACCTGTGTTCTTCATCTATTGCATTAGCCAGTCCAGTCCAATCCAAAATAAAAAATAAAAATAAAAATAAAAATAAAAAATCAGAACAGCAAACTAAAAAATCGGATGGTTTAACATGTTGATGTAACAACATGCCCAAAAAAGATGACACGTCTGGTACTTCATATTAGCATCCTCTGTACCATTAAAGCACCAAGAACATAAAGCACCAAGAAGCATAAGGATAAGTATGGTATCATCCTGTTACAAATGGTAAGAATCCATCTCAACCATCCTCTCTCAATTGTAGCACAGTTATGTGCAATATGTGCCACCTCAGTTATGTTTGTCTTTTACAATGCAACACCTGACTACAATGTTATGTTATTGTTTATCAATTGAATATTCATAGGTGATGGATTGTGAGATGACATCATCTGATATCATCTGCCAAATAAATGTGAAGAGTACATGACTACTTGTCATTCTGCTATGTGTTGATAACTTAAGAGAAGGCGGTTCAATTTAAATGGCATAACCATAGTGATTGGTTGTGAATTTAAACCTGTTTAACAGGCTGCTTATATCTGTCTGTGTGATGTGGTCAGTGTTTATCACCTTAAAACACCCTAAGTCAACAGGTGAAGCATGGCACTAATGGGTTTGATTTTCATCAGGGCTGATGGTGTCACATTTCAGGTCTGTCTTGCCACGTTATATGTTTATTCTTTTTGTCTTAGTCTCGTACTGTCTTATCATGTATTATGTTAGTCTAGGTTCGTCATGTTGTTTAGTTTGTTTCTTGTTACGATTTATTTTCTTGTCATGTCTAGTTATGTTTAGTTACGATTATTTTACCTTGTTATGTTGAGTGGTTATCGTCTTAGTTTGTTTAGTGTTATGTTTTGATTTATGTTTATTGTTACGCTGACTGGTCGTTGTTTAAACACTTTTACATGTCTTTCCGCAAACCTTGCGTTCCGGCTTTCTCTCTCTCTCTTTCTGTCACTCACACCCTAATTGTTTCCATTTGTCTATTTACTAAAACTACTAACGCTAGATCAGGATTGGGTAAAACTAACAAACTAATCATGTGTTCATGTTACCTTACGTTTCTCGTGCATATCATTTACTAATTTACTAATGCTAGGGCAGGATAGGTTTATTACTAACGATTACTAATTACCTTGTTAAACTTGTCATCCATCGCACCTGTTTTCCATTCCCTTGCTGCTCTCTAACTAATTGTCTACACCTGTCTACACCTGCATTTATAGCCTAGTCGCACTACTATTCTATGCGAAATTGTCTGCCTCTTGTACGTCAAAGCAACTCTTGAGCATGTACTGTCATTGATTACACATTACGATCCAAGCCTGTTACCGACCATTGATTATTGATTTCTGTTTCGTTGAACACCGTTTGTTTTTGACCACGTCCTCGCCTACCGTCTTTTGTACCGCCTCCACTGGCTTCCTATTGCCGCACGCATCCGATTCAAGGCCCTAGTGTTGGCATTTCAGGCTGCTAAGGGGACTGCCCCACATTACATACAATCCCTGATCACTCCCTACTCCCCAGCTAGACCACTCCGGTCTGCCAGCTCTGGTCGCCTTACGGTTCCCTCTCTACGGGCACCTGGCGGTCGAGCTGCACGTTCACGCCTGTTTTCCGTTCTGGTTCCTCAGTGGTGGAATGACTTGCCTACCACTGTCAGGACAGCAGAATCCCTCCCCCTATTTCGACGCAGACTCAAAACACACCTCTTCAAACTCTACCTTAGTCCTCCCTCCTGATTTACCCCGCCCCCCCCTTCTGATACCCCTATCCCTGTCTAACCCCCCCCCCCCCCCCCCCCCCAAAAAAAAAAAAAAAAAAAATTGCACTTATGATGACGACTATATGTTTAGAACAGCAGTCCAGGTGTATTTTCCTAGTTCTGGATGTGATGCTTTGACTTGTGGTAGAACCTATGCACTTGTAAGTCGCTTTGGATTAAAAGCGTCTGCCAAATGACTAAAATGTAAAATGTAAATGTAATGTACCTTTGCCTCGCTGTTTGTTTTATGGTTTCGACTTCCGCATTCACCCTCGACTATGACCCTGCCTGCCGTCCGCCTGTACTTCTGCCCCGCTGACAGCTCTCCTGCTACCGGACCTCCCTGCACGTCTACCGACTACGAGTTCGCCTCTTCCCTAGGCACCGTGCTTTTTGTTTGTTTATTGTTTGCCTGGCTGGATGTGTATGGACTTTGCTTGTTTTGACTACGCTCCTGGGATTCGTCCCGAATAAAGCCCTGACGGGACTTTATCCGATTACTGTTTCTGAGTCGTGCATTTTGGGTCCAACCCCCCATGCACCTGTCTCAGATGGTGGGTTTGCTTCACAAAAAATTCTGGCCAACAGCTGCCACTGGTTTGCCGGTAGTTTGAATTTGCATGTCAACGAATAAAAACGGATCTTCTGTGAACCTTAAGAAATGACATAACTTTGCAATAAGCCATAAGTGAACCAAAAGATACAGAAATTATTATAACTATAATACTGCAGTATTCAATTCCCTGTGGTGTTTGCATTTTAAACCCCCTGAATTGCTTGCTAGTAACTACTGTAGCTTGTCGATTGGTAGTCTGAACCGCAATAATATCAGGGTTCCCACGCTTGCCTTGAAAAAAATTCTCCATGCTACCTCCTGATTTTCCAGGTACCATATTAAGTGATGATCTATAGGCCCCTGAAGCTTTCCACCCCCATCCGCGCCCCCCTCCCCTCACACACACACAACCCCCTAGGACACCTGACTACTTACTTGATTTAAAAGATGTGCCAGTTAAGTCTACATTGTAAATGCTTAGAGATTGTCTTATTGATAATATCAATGCATGAAATAATGCAACAAGCTGTAGATGAACAACAATTTATTGAACTGGAACTTTGAGACACATGAGCACTGGGATTGATATATGTTCTCTCTTCCACTCCTCTCCTATCTCATCCTGCCCTGTCCGCTCCTGTCTTCTCTTCCTACTCTTCTCAACTCCTCTCCACTCTTCTCCCTTCTCCTCTGTCATCCTCCACTCTCTTATCCTCCTCTCTTCTTCTCCTCTTTCATCTTCTCCCCTCTTCTCTTCCTCCTCCCTCTTTCCTTCTGTGCCCTCCTGGCTCCTCCCCCTCTCCACTCCTCTTCCTCCTCCTCTCTACAGTCTGAAGATCTGAAACAGAATGTTATTTTGAGTTAAAATTGGTCATCTCCATAAGCTAAAACAGTGTAATAAATAAATGTAAATAAATATTACAATCTTTCATACATCCATAAAGGCTATTGCACATACCTCATTGCTTTAACGTATTGACAGACTCTTGCAGCTCTTTCAGGGCTTTGTCTAGAGCTGCCCCCTCTTCCTTTTTATCAGCAACCCCTTTCCGATAGGCATTTGATTTTGACAGCAGTGTAAAATCGTGCTTCTTCTCTGCCATGACTGCCATTTCATGTGCTTCTTTCTCCATTGTTTCAGCGCTTGTCATTACTTTTTGCCGCTTTGTTTTCACTTTCTGGATTTCCTGGCAGAGCTCCTTTCTTTTCTTCTCTTTGGTGGTTTGCTCTCTCAACTTCTTCTGGTCTTCCAGATACATCTCATATCTTGTCCTTGCTCCTCTGCAGTGTTGCTTGAGGTCTTTTGGAAGAGCTTCATCTGTGTGCCCAGCCATTGCATCGTGGACCAAGCGCATTGCTATTAGCGTCTCCTCCTGTAGGTTTTCAACAAGCATATCCTTGTTAACAGAGTACCCCCTTTCTACTGCAGCTTGTCCATGAGACAGCTTGAAGAGACATTTCATGATGTTCCACAGTTCTGCATACTCTTCTTTGCCACTGAGATATCTTCCGAAGAATTCATCAAGTCTGCAGCTGTAAACAAATTCTTGGAACTCTGCTTTGTGGTTTGTGTTGACATCGAGTGAGAATGCTTTATACTGAGAAAGGACTTTGTCACACTCTGTGGCAGGGCACCATCCAGCATTGAGGAGAACCTGAAGGAGTTTCTCAAACATTGCTGTTGCACTTTCGGTTTCTGTCACAATCATCACAGGGTCAAGGGACCTCATATGCCGCACATTTTCTTGCAGGTCATTGCGAGTAAGGAGACACATTCTTTTTTGAACTCCACAATTTTCACTGGATTTTCCTGGAGCTTCTCAGATGCCTTCTGCAAAGCCTGCTTGGTTGAAAATCCTATGTCCAGGTGTTTGAGTGGGACATGGATTTGCTTCTCTTGGGGGTCCAGTTTAGTGAGCTGGAGAGGTGTCTTGATCTTTGCCAGCTCTTCTCTCTTGATAAAGCATGACAGCAGGCCTGTCAGGGTGCTTTGGAGCTCCTTTGCCAAGAATGGCACCATTGGGGCATCTGTCTGAAATACCTCCAAAAAATGCTTCAGCTGTCTTGCAACAAAAGTGAAAAACTCAAGTTTAGCCGGGAAAAGAGGGTCTTCGGTTGCCTTCTTGACTGTCAAGTAGGACGCAGATGTTGGCACTTTACTCTTTGGAAGTTTCTTGTGGCTGTGGATGTACGCCGTCACAGCTGGCCACACTTCGATTGCCCGCTCAGCAACTTGCAAGTCTTCAACCCATCGAGTAGCACAGAACTTCAGAGGAAATCTTGCCGTTTTAGTCAGCTCACTGAAATCCTCTCGCCTTGCTGGCGAACACCTGCCAAAGCGCTCTCAGCGCATCTCCGATTTTCCAACCTGTTTCCCTCTCTCCGGTCTGGAAACTTCCATGCACAACATGCAGACCACAACTTCCCAGGTTGATGAGCTTTGGTGCATCTGGGTCCTCTTTGCTCTTGTCCTCTTGGAATATTCTTAAGAACTTCCAATTCACTGCAGGGCCGTCCATGGATATTTGCAGGAGCTTCTTGGGGTCCAGAGGTGACAGGGATCCGTTGATACCCTCCAAGAGCTTCTCTGCCTGAGTGTGTCCTAGGAACTGAAGTAACGCACAGCTACTTTCCCTTCGCGTTCACTCCAGTAGCGCAGAATGATATCCATCTGTTCTGTTTGTGTCACTTTGTTAAGGCATTCGTCAAAAGACACTACATGACACTTTGCTTTTCTTACGTCTTCGATCAGCTGCTCTTTAAAATGAGGATACAAGCCAAAACATATAAGGTAAGCCGATTTTGTTGCGCCACATGTAAATTGTTTGGCAATTTCGCTGTCTGGGAACATCTGAGCAAATGTGTTTGAAATGTCAGAGTTGGAGTTGAACGAGAAGTGTGACCTGACCATCTTCATGACCCAGCGAATCTCTGCTTCAAATACAGCTTGGCTTGACAAAAATGTTTTCCCCTGAGCTCCAGAGCCTTTTTCCGTAAGCTGTTCACTGCTGGTACTGGGCACCTGACTGTCACTTTCGTTATCCTGGCTTGTTGGGCCGCTTCTTCCCTCTCCTGTTTTTGTAGTCAAGAAATCTGTCATTCTTCTTTCATTATTTAGCTGTCCAGCTACCTTGGTGTGGGTTTGTCCTTTTGAATGGCTCTTGAGGGAAGCGACCTCCTTATTGCTGATGTCGAATGACTTGTGGCAAAACTTGCAATAAGCCTTGTGGACATCTCCTGGTACCTCTCCAATCCAGTCCTTGTATTGGGAGTCATCTTTCCAATAGGACTTGAATCTGCAGCGTGTCATTGTCACTCACTCCTGCAATGCATCACACATTTGAGATTATGAGTCTTACGTAGAAGGGGTACTATGCCTACTCTTACTCTGTAAAGGCTTTTGAAATCAAACTAATGAACCTAAAAGGGAAAACATAAGGCTGGTTCCCCTGTGGTTCCTCAGTACAGCAACCTCACTAGTAAGCTTAGTTTAACAGTATAGATGTGTAGAATCAGTCTGGTCATCACCAGACTGATTCTATACATCTATACTGTTATGTTTTCCCTTTTAGGTTCATTAGTTTGATTTACAAAAGCTTTTACAGAGTAAGAGTAGGCACACTACCCCTTCTACGTAAGACTCATAAGCCAACACTAGCTAGTTAGTTAGCAAGCTGAATGTTGGCTAGCAAGATTGCACTGCATGTGCTTGCTAACCATCATTAATGAATCCAAATTCAAAACAAACTCCCCTAAATGTGGTGAATAACACGGTTTTAGGAAAAGTCAATGAGTGAAATACATATGGGGATCAAACATAGTTCTAGTATTTTAAAAGCAAGGTAAAAATTACCTCAACAATTCTAGTGTAAGCTGCTAGCTAGCAAGTTGCTAGCTAGCTAGCTAGTTAGCAAGATTGCACTGCTTACTAACTAACGTTGATAAACCCAGGTTTACCACACAGTTAAAACACAGCTACTTACATTTGAGGATAAACTTGCATAAGAAGTTTCACTGTAGATGTCAAGGCTCCCGTGTTGGCTGGGAAATGCATGTATTTGACCCTTCTATTGAGATCGCGAGTAACGTTTCTCGGTTATTATTCCCGAAGTCCACCAATCCGAAACTATACTTTCAAAGTCCATATCACCAGGTTGCCAAATTCCAACATCCAATATACCAGATAGGATGCCAAGAGCATGCTCTATGACATGGGATCATCCATTTGTATCTACAGTAAAAGCTGTTCACATGGAAAAGAGTTTTTATAAACTCATCTTAGTTCTGTGCTCAATAGTTTCATTTTATTACAATTTTACACATCATCCAATAAAATTTTCCAGGACAACTGTTTCAATTTCCATGTAAGTGTTCACTTTTGCTCAGTTTCCATGACTTTTCCAAACATGGAAAATGAAAAAATGAATTCCATGTTTTCCATGGTTTCCAGGTACCGTGGGAACCCTGAATATGCCTGGTGGTGAACGCGCATTCCTTTTAAACCGAGCTTACCTTTTCAGCTTCAGAAAAAATGTTTTGGTTATTGGTTAGCAATTTTTTATAAATGTTTACAACTCATCATGCTCTTTTGCGTGATGCGCCGTCAAATGCTTTATAAGACTGCTGGTGTTGAAATTGTCACCACTGTGTCACCTCAAAATTAAAGTCTTGCATACTGTGCACACCGCCGTTTTACTGGAGGGATTTTCCAGTGAAAAATATTGCCAAATTGCTGACATTTTGCTACCTCTACCTAACGTTACACTCTCCACTAGCACCACACGTGCTGTTCTTGTGTGCCTGAGTAGCATAAATGAGCTATCATCACATGATAAATGATGTGGTATCGGATCGGTGCATACACTCGCATACTCGCTGATACCCAATCCAGCATTTTTGGCTGTATCGGAGGCATTTCCAATACTGGTATGGGAACAACTCTAGTCCTTTGTTCCTCCCAGGCTGGCACATGCACATGTGGTCCTCATGGATCGGCAGCATCCGCCCATCCACCCTTTGAGTTGCAGATTTTTCACCCATTATGTCCTGTTGTCGGTCCTTGCCTTCATTCCTGTTCTCAGTTCCAAGTGCTCTTGTATCTTGTGAAATGCAAGTAAAGCACACTATTCCTAAATAAAAAAAAACTCCAGACTGTGGATTATAATTGATATCTTCCTGGGTTCAAACATAGTTGGACATGCCACGTCCAGTGCTCAATGCATGTGCAGACAGAGGCAGTAGTGCTGAATCCTGCATGCCATACCGTTCATTACAATCTTTTTTCTTGCACTAGCTCTAGCCTACATTTAGTGCAACTTACGATTATTAAGAATAAGTCCTGTCCTTAAGTTGGTTTACAATAGACAGGTGAAGTTGTGACAGTGATGCTAGACAAGACATCTTACAGTTTTTCCAGTAATTTGTGCAGCGATAGCATATGATGCCTTCCTTCCATGGAACTGAGTTCTATCACAAATGTGATATTCAGCCAAAATCTATTGTAGCAAATTGTATTTTGTCATGGACTGCAAACCTAATCCAAATATCATCCATACCACTTTTGGTATGAATTGGATGTAAAGTACAGCTGCAATAATGATTTGAAAATTTGTGATTTTGAAGCGGTGCTGTAGCACTACAAAATAACATACACATGTCATGCAGGGCATGTTTTAAATTATTTCTCTAAATTAACTCTAATGTGACAAAAAGAAAAGAAAAACACACTTTATGCATTTGTATTTCTTTAGTATTTACATTCGAGGGGGGAAATACAAGGGGACTTTTTTCAGGAGAATACAGGAAAATTCAACAGTGTTCTGTACATGAATGTATCATAATTTCAGTGGCATGTGGCCACCAGAATCATGCTTCTGCAGGTCTCCACAAGATATATTTCAGAGTATAACATCACTTGATGTGTAAAAGGTAAAGTCTCTAATAGCAGCTTGCAAAATACACAGAATGCACATCATGGACATCTTCACCAGAGTCACACAATACAAAAAGTAGTTTGCATGTACTACATGTATAAATAAAAAAAATGATATAAATATAAAGAAAAAAAGAATAAAAGAATAAAAAAGGTCAGAAACATAAAATGTTTAAAGAAAATAATGAATGAAATTTAAATTTCATTTGAGTACATGAAACCCTTTCTGAGAAAATAAAAAAGTGGTTGTATTGAAAAGCTGCTAGTAGAAACTTCTAAGAACTGCCATTATATCTGCTCCGCTGTCAAAGGTGGACCACTAAAGTACAATTGACAACTTTACTTGACTCTTTCTGGGATCAAGGTACAAATGAGAATCATACATTCATCCTGAGACACCATCATTTAAAATGTGTTGATAAACTGTTGTGTGTAAAAGAACTATCAACACTCCAATCTGATCCCATTACTGTTCCTGTGACTTTGACTAGGGCTTGTAATAACATAATTATATTACTTACCTTAAGATTTCATTCGGACAAAATCAAATTTTAATAAGAACATTATGCAATTAAATGATTGGTGATCCACACCAAGTATTTGGAAAATTAAATTCTGAAGAAGGCAAAGCATGAATAAAATGCCAGGAGAAATTGGATCAAAATGGCAGTGATCAGTGTCACAGACTTGACCTGGTTACTCAATCAGCTATTATATAGCCATGGAAGAAATGCAATTTGATTAGAAACATTTCCTTCCAAAATTTTACCAAGTAAATGATTGGGCTCAAGTGGTGGCAATGGGAATGTACCAAGATAAAATATAAACACAGAGAAAAGCAAGCCATAGGTTATACCAACATCTCAGTGGAAATGTATTTCTGTGCATTTGTATGTATTGACAAGATTGAGGCCTGGCCAGATTTAGATCTCCCCATAACAAAACTGATTTTTCTAGCCCTGCCATCCACCCCCTGCTCTACTCTAACACTTCTCTCTAAATCAGAGGTGTCCAATCTTATGTAAACCACTCTTATCGGAAAAGGGTCGGTGTGGGTGCAGATTTTTGTTTTAGCGCAGCGATTGTGTTTGAAAATCAGGTCTACATTTTGCTACATTTCGGCTGTTTCACTGAGGATCTTTATTTCCATTCTGCAGGACAACTTACACTCAGTGATCACTTTATTAGATAGACCTGTACATCAGCTTGTTATTGAAAATATTTAATCAGCCAATCATGTGGTAGCAACTAAATGCATAAAAAATGCAGAGAAGGTCTGTTTTTCAGACCAAATGTCAGAATGGGGAAGAAATGAGATCCAAGTGACTGTGCAATTATTGTTGGTGCCAGACAGGGTGGTTTGAGTATCTCAGACTGCTGATAATTAGCTGAATTGGGTGTCATAGTGCTGGGCTAAGACAAATCTTCACCCACACTGGCCCTTTTCGGATAAGATTGGACACCCCTGCTCTAAACGATTGGAAAATATCAACAAATCCTCTTGGCAATTTTTTTTACCCTCTTGCATCATAATGTGTGCTGTACTCTAAACTTGTTAACTCGTAATGTTAGTCTGAATCTCATCAAGCTGCCATAGCCCAGCTGTCTTGAATTTTCCTAAAACTTGTCTTTGGCTTGGCTTAGCATTTTGGCACCAACTAGTATTGAAGACAAGTTAACACTGTCCTTGGTAGATTCCTACAGCTATGAGCTTAAGTTTTATCCATGGAATTCAAGAGGGTTTTTTGAAAAATATGCAGGAATTGGGTAACTACAGTGGTTATTCCCAGCATATAGAACACTGCATTGTTAATCAAGGTGGAACTTCCACTCATTGGCAGTTAGAAAAATATCCCCATGGCCTAAAAGTTCATGCTGGAGGTCAGAAAATCTGTGATCAAACAATCTGAACTCAGATCTATCAACCTATGTCTTCCCCTTAATTCTACCCTTCTAATTATTTATATGATAATATTAAGTCATTGAGATGATGTCAGCTTCCTACAGGTGTGTGAAGCTGTGATGTGGTTGCTTGGATGCTGTCCAAAAGACTAAAACCAATCTTAGGCTCATTTTCTAACAAGACGAGGATCCTTTCACATCCAGTCAGTCCTTGGCATAGCTAAAGGAACCATTGGTCTGCCTTACACAAAGTATTTTTACCAGGCACATCAAATTTACATGGATCTTTTGCATATAATATTTATGAGTGAAACAAATACAATGAATATAATAACGACAAGCATATTAATGAATGCATGACAACACAAAGTGTATATGGATTACATCAATCAGGGACAGTATATTTTGCTGGGGGTGCCTACTGCAATTCAGGGAGAGTGGAGGTTTGGGGGGGGGGGGGGGGGGGGGGTGCATAATCCTGTATTGGACAGTGAGAAATTATTCACTCTTATAGTTCCTACAGTCCTAAGCAGAAAGATATAGCAAAAGCTGATGCTGATAAGAAAATGTAACATTGCAGAGATTGGCTCTGTGTGTGACCATATGTTATGCATGTTTCTGCTTAAGAGGAAATCAGCAGGTCATGGTATGTACATACACATGTGGCTGTAGGACAGACTTGACATGGCATGCATGATAATGCATGATTATATGTTTTTTTTGTCTAAGAATTCCTTATTGTGCATCAGAGCTCCCCTTCCATGCAAACAATGTTGGGAAAGATGTCCATGTGACAATGTTCAAGCTCCCATCATTCCAATCAAGTAGCCTTTATAATCAGCATCTTGGATAATAGAATCCTTCATTATCCCTAATAATTGTGAACAAGCAGGTTGTTGGCATTACCTTTTGAAATTCAATTCTGTAAAACAATATTTGAATTGGGGGATTGAGTGAGCAAAATAAAAGCATGAGTTTGAGCCCAAAGAAGAATGTGAGAAAGACAGGGAAAAAAAAACATTAAAAGTATTTCACCATTTTGGCTAAAATTAATCCATAAAATGATTTCATGAGTGCCCTGGAGAATGGATTGAAGTTAAAGTATTTGCAGAAACCACCTTTCCCAACCTTCTGGGTTTTTGACCTGCATATCAAAAGCCTCACTGTTCGAGAAGGTACTTGACCAGGGGACACAGAACCAAGATGCTACCCCTTCCCCAAATAACAGTCCAACCCGTAGCAAGTTCATGCACACATCGCCTATAGTAAAGGTGCAGTGCTTCAGATCCTGGTTTGGTCTTTGGCGTTCCTTTATTCGTTTTATTTATTTATTTATTTTTTATGCTGCAGTAAGTCCAAGAAGTGAGTGAGTGCACGGGAAACAGCACTGTGCAAATAAAAAAGAAACCCCCAAAACAAAACTTATAAAAAAATAAAACCCCAGAGGGAGAATTAGCCTTGGTGGTTGTGAAAAGATACTTCCACTAAAGTGAAAAAAGAGAAAGAGAAGAAAAGTTCAGAGAATGCTGAGTGACAAAATGTTTCCTCGAGTCACAATCCACTAGTCTATCTCTTTTATCCTGCTCATGTAGTCATGCAATTCCTCTGGGTCCTGAAAGCCCATGTCCTGGCAGACCCATTGAATGTCTTCCTCATCGGCGATAGGGATGGAGTTGTAGGGCATGTCCTCATTGGGGAGGGTGGTAAAAGTGGTGAACTTCACCCGCTTGCGCTTAGAGGTGGGGGAGTTTGGCTCTTCAGTGTGCTCCTTAGTGGAGCCCCCTGAGCTTCCATCCCCCCGCCCGTGCACCTGGCTCTGAACGCTGGTCTGGGAGCTGCCACTGCTGTGGTGGTCTCCGTGGCAGCAAGTCTGTACCCCTTCCAAGGGGTTGCTGGGACTCTCTACATGCTGTGGAGAGAGGTCACTCTGGGCCCGCAGAGGCTGCCCATTTCCTAGGAACACCCAGTGGTGGGAGTGGTCCATGTTTGCCTGTCCCTCTGGAGGGATGCGCTTGTGGCGGTACTTGAGGACAAAGACAATGCAGTTAATTAGGAAGACCAAGATGGCCAGGCAAAAGACCCCCAACAGGGCATACATGCCAATCTCCAGGTCTGTCATGCTGCGGGGCCGACTTATGTCCCCCTCATCATCTCCCTCTGTGGTTGATTCTTGGTTGCTGATGGTTGGGAAATTAGTGTAGTCAATGGGCACACTGGCAGGCTGCTCATTAGCTGCTTCATAGCTTCCCCCATCAACGTTAGGATCAATGATTGGTTTCCTGGTGTTGGGTGGCTCTTCACTCTCACCCAGACCAGGTATGCCATAGCTCCCTCTGCCTCCTGGGTAGTCCTCACCTTCTTCCTCTGAGTCTTCCTCTGGCCCAAAGTGAACTTTGACATATACAGGCGCTGAGGCGATGATACTTTTGCGCTTCATCTTCTGACAGGCCTCGCAGATAGTCATCTCCAGACGGATTATCTCTCCAGAGCCCTCACCCTCTGCCACGATTACTGGCCATCGCAGCTGAGGGTCCTGGGTAACAGTTACCACTTTGTCATCCAGAGTTGAAGCATTCAGGTTGTAGTCTTTTGGGTCAAACAGGCTCAGCGGGGCAGCAGTGCTATCACTGTAGTAAACCCAGATGGAGAGGCTCGCCTCCTGTGGAAACATGCATAATACTGATTACAGGAAGAAACAATTTTCGCAATTTTGTGTGAACTAAAAAAAAATTTAAATTACATTTGGATGTGCAATAATAATAGTAATAATAATAACAATAATGATTATTTTTAAAAAGAAAAATATATGATATGTGATATAATACAGATATATTTAAATATTTGTTTAATAAACAATCTCAGGAAACAATTATTATTAATCAATTCCAACTAATGGGAATGTTCTTTTCCACCATATGGTCCCATCTGTCTGATGGTAAAAATGGTGTTTGTGTTTCAACACACAGGCTCACTTTTTTTTGCAATTAAAACTTTTGCCTGAGATTTGGATTCTGGAAATTTGTGTTAGCAAAAGATATTTACCCCATCCACCTTAAAACGTGATAGCTAATGCCAAAAATTGAATCCTGTCGTACAAATGCAGCAAGAATGGTCATTCAGCCTTTTTCTATTTACATCACATTAGATACATTTCAAAAGAACAATACTTCATTCCTGGTGGGGTGAGGTAGTTGTGGGGGGGATCAGGGACAGGATGGGAGTAATTATGGCAGCTTAACCTTGGTTCAAGGCTTTCTTTGGTACTTTCTACAGCCTAATTCCTCATCACTGACACAACGGTGATTCAGCTGGAAAGACGTCCCTCCTGAAAAATTGAGTCGATACATTGGAAAGCAATTTCATGCTCAAAATAATATTCAGCAAAATTTACTCAAATAACAAGAACGGATGCTTGCAACCGTACATATCAAAATACATATCAACCTTTTTGCAGAGAATACTTCTATCTCCCTTGCATTACAGAAGGGCAGATCATTTGGGAAGCTGACCTTGCCTCATTACGAGGTGTGATTGGCACCATCGTCACCATGCTCGTCCTCTGCAACCCCAAAACCAGGGTTTACTGGAGGTCGGCATCAGAACACGGCCCTGGGACATAGCGGGCTGCCCTCCCACAGGCACACAGCAGCCTGCACTGCAACACCTTATTTACCTGGCAGGAGCAATGACAATGTGGTTTTTCCTCTGTGTCTTGTCATTGCAGAATGAAACCTGGCTTAACCCTGCTCTTCCTATGCTCCCTCAGACCTTTAGCTCACACCCAGTAACAAACTGGGATCAAAAAACAGCCCTGGCATTTGCAACAGACCGGCCATATTTTCAACCTGCCCCCTAAACCCAAACAATTCTGACACAATGGGCCTCATTTATCAATATTTCCGGAAATGTACGTGTGATCGGAAATACACTACAAATTTGCACCAGATTTATGAAACAGTAGTAGACAGTTCTTTTTCATATCCACGTGTGTATGTTGATAATACCAATCAATCGTAAACAAAAAAAGCGCTCATCTTGGGAGACTGAAGTATCACAAGATAGCTATATCAACTATCGTTAGCTAAGGTAAGGAAGCTGACTTAACGAATGATAATTTTTGCTGGCTAGCTAGCCAAGTTAAGATAAAAGCACAACTATAACGTCCATATGAAAGCAATCTAGCTAGCTAACAACACTAAATGAATATAACCAGAAATAGTGTAATAGTCCTTAAAAGGCACTCTCATTTAAGTGAACCAAGCATTAGTCAAATATTTTCATTGTTTTGCCTGTAGGCCGAACTATGGGTCACGAGTTATAGGGGAGGGATAAGGACCCACTAATGGGAGAACATTCTCAATCCTGAAAAAAGGATGATAAATTTAAAATGCTTACTTCTCCGAAACTAAATAACGGACATATTTAATACTTTCATCGTGTTTCTCCAATTCCCTCTTGTGCAATAACCTAGAAAGGGTGAACAACCACCATGTTACTCCTTTAAGGACATAAAGTAGCATACAAAACCCACAAAAATGCTAAGTAATTCAAGTAACCAAACAGTTAAAATGGTATGAAATCAAGTGGATTGCAGAACCCACAAAGCCTTGGCAAACTGACACAAAATCCAATCATGGACAACAAAGCAAGCGTAAATCCAAACCTTGGATGAAACAAAGCAAGCCTAACATGGTGAGAAAATCCAAATTATGGATGAATCAACGTGGGACATACATAAACATAAAGTACATAAAGTCCATAACATAGACAGCACAAAGCTGGCCTTTAAGTTTTCATCAAAATGCATGTGAAACAAAGCAAACAAGGCATTTTCAATCATGAAAGCCTTATTTTTATAATTTATAATTAATAATTCAGACAAAAACAGTCGGAAATAACTGGATAGCTCAACCACAGCCTTCTGAATCCTGACCTGACTAATAAATCTACCCATTTATAAATCTAATATTTACAGTTGTGTTCAAATAAATAGCAGTGCCTTAAAAAAAGTGCATAAAGTGCAAATATTTTTCAATAGCTTTTAGTTTAATATTTCAAATGTAGTGGAAACATTACAGATTCAATTCCAAATCAAAGCATTAACAAATTTTATCAAGCAAAGAAAAGGAATATTCATCTGTTTGACATTTTTCTCTTCAAACTCAAACACTTACTGTATAAAATGAAGATTTTTTTACAATTTCACTTTTTAACTATTTAAAAGTTAAATTGAACTCTAACTTTTAATGTCACCCCACAATTTTTCAATGGAGTTGAGGTCGGGGGATTGAGCTGGCCACTCCATTACCTCAATCTTTTTTGTCTTGTTCGCTTACTCATGTGTTCATTGTCATTGTCTTGTTGAAACACACATTTCAGGGGCATTTCCTCTTTGGCATACAGCAACATAATCTCTTCAAGTATTTTCATGTGTTCAAACTGATCCATGATCCCTGGTATACGAACCCAACACCGTAGAATGAA
This sequence comes from Conger conger, assembly GCF_963514075.1. NCBI lineage: Eukaryota > Metazoa > Chordata > Actinopteri > Anguilliformes > Congridae > Conger > Conger conger. Next base: position 43,229,465 of record NC_083766.1, read on the forward strand.
AAACATCCCCATACCCCATATTCAGTGGCTTGAATTCAGTACCCAGGGGTCATCTGATGTACTGTTGACGACCACTAGACGCAAAAAGAAGAATTTGACTCTCATCAGTGCACAGAATGTTATGCCATTTTTCTTTGGACCAATCGATGTGTTCCTTGGCAAATTTTAACCAATTCTTCACATGCCCTTTTTTCAACAACGGTGCTTTACGGGGGCTTTTGTTGATAGCTTAGCTTCGATCAAACGCACTTACAGGTAATTGTAGATCATCTTTGATCTTTCTGGAGCTGATGAATGGCTGAATCTTTGCCATTCTGACTATTCTTCGATCCGTTTTAACAGTAGTTGCTTGTTGCATGCTGCAGGTTTTTGTTGCCATTTTAAAGCATTTGTAATAATTTTAGCTGAGCATCCTATAATTTGCTGCACTTCTTTATATGTTTTCCCCTCTCCAATCAACTTTTTAATGAAATGACATTGTTCCTTCGAACAATGTTTGGAACGGCCCATTTTACTTAGCCATTCAGTAGGAAATATATTTTATAACAATGTGTGAAACATTTGCATCCCTTCTTCATTATTCATTCATTCATTATCCTAACCCGCTTATCCTGAACAGGGTCGCAGGGGGGCTGGAGCCTATCCCAGCATACATTGGGCGAAAGGTAGGAATACACCCTGGACAGGTCGCCAGTCCATTGCAGGGCACACTCATACCTACGGGCTCTCAAATCAGCCTAACCTGGATGTCTTTAGACTGTGGGAGGAAACCGGAGTACCCGGAGGAAACCCACACAAACACGGGGAGAACATGCAAACTCCACACAGAGGGGCCCCGGCCGACCGGGATTCGAACCCAGGACCTCCTTGCTACCCACTGCACTTCCGTGCTGCCCTCCCTCCTTCTTCATTAATAAAGGACAATTAATGGCACCTGTTTTTTCACAGAATTAATGAATTCTCTAATTAAACTCCACACTGCTATTATTTTGAAAACGCCCCCTTCAATGAATGAGTCAATTACTCCGAACAAGCAGTGTGCATGTCATGACAGTTGGGTCTGTTGTTTTTCTATTACACTACTACACTACATCTGCAAGTAAATTATTTGCCATGCAGAAATATCACTTCCACTAAAAACAGTGGTTCATCAGGTTACTGATATTGTACTGCTATTTTCCTGAACACAGCTGTACTTGGCTGGATGGTTAGGAAAAATGAAATAAGTATTACTGAAACAAAGTCACAGAAGCTCAAACACAAAAAGATTTGATGTTTTTGACTGGATACAGATTATTGTAGCTGTGGCTTGTGTACTTGGAAACACAATGGAGCCAAGTCACAACAGCGGCAGACAAATAAATCCCCTTTCAAATTTGAGGACAATATCACAAATTGAGCATTCTGCATTGTTTTTTCTAATCTAAGTCTAGGCAGTTTTCCAAAAAGGAAATTTGGTCGCTCCAAAAGGACACATGGAAACTAAATGATATTATGGGTTTCATGAGGTGTAAAATGCAGCATTTTGCTTTCTAAACTATACAACACTTTTTATCCTGGAAAAAAAAGTGTTTGCACTTCCCCCTGCCTGTCACTCTCCCCTACCTCTCTGTCTCAAACTCCCTCTCCTTGCAGCTATCCCCAGACAGCAACAGGTTGAGAAAATCATAAATGATAAGTACAATAATCACAATAATACCATCTTATTTACTAATATATTCATTGAGGTCCACTGATTGAAGGTTTTGTCAAATACCCAACCTCCATCAACAAACATCAAACATTCCACAATTTCACAAGCTATTTATTATCCAAAAGCAGGATGGCACCTGATTTATGAGCATACTGAATAAAAAAAAATATTTTGAAAATGTATTTAGATGCTCACCGATATAAAATGGGGTTTCGTCAAAAAATGAAAATGCTTGTGTTATCAATGTTGTTTTCAGTGTCTTCCTCAGAAATATTCACTGAGACTTGGATTCCTTGGAACTCCTCCAAAGTAAGTCTTCTATTCAGATGTAGGCATCGCAAAAACATTTTTTTTGTTGTAAAACGTCAAAATCTTTTGGCATTTGGAATTGAAAATGCTAGTTTCGTTATGCATAAAAAATGCTGTGTTGTTTTATGCAAGCCTAACAAATTATACACCGTTGGTAATGTCATTCGCTAAAATGCTTCATGCCTGTAGTCACAAATTACAAATACTGATCAGAGACGGGTGTACTTGGGCTCAATGGACAACAATGATACTTCCTCAAGATACATTCTCAGTAAACAGTGAGCATTCTATCAATGTTTCTCAAAGTTAGCACATTTTTAGAATGAGAAACTCTTATGCATTTTGTCCACTTGTCGTGAAAAGGACACTGACATGACCTTATTTCTTATGTGAATTTTCAATATGGTGAGGACCCCACACTTCTTTTACCACCCACACCCTTATTACAAATTAAGGAACTAGCTAAGAAGAAGCTAAAGCATTGGCATATATCCAGTTACCATAGTGATTGAACATTGCAGCCTGAAAAAAAGGAATGAATGCAAAAAAAAAACCTTACTTGCCTTAAGGGATTAATATTATCCCATTTAGAGGTCAGGTTCGCTTCTTTTCACTTAATTGTAAAAGGCTTTTTGCCCAGGGGTGCCCATATTTTTTCACACTACTGTATGTATCATTGAGTAATACTGTGAATAAAAAGTTTTGCACTCATAAACCCAGTAAGATATTGGGAACAGATTAAAGGCCGGATAAAAAAACAAAGAAAATGATAGAATAAAACTACCAACCGTTATATTATGGTTTACACAGATACTATTTTTCTATCATCGTTTAAAACGGAGTGAGGCTTTCAATAGCAGACATTCAGTCATTAATTTGTGTTTGACACTGAAAAAACAGATTTATATAATACTGGCTTTTCAGAATTCACAGATGAAAAAACCTCAAGCATCAATAAGCATCAAGTTACTCAAATAGAGAGGTAAACGGCTGAATACATGGACACTGGGAAAAGCTGGGAATGAAGTAAGATAATACTTAATTATACTGAATGAAGTAAGATAAAATCGAATTTCTATTTGTTTTACAGTCACATTCTTGCTCAAAGAGAGAAACTAAGACACAGAAAAACAGACGAGGATGAGATTTCATGAGTAATAGAAAATAATAGTTTGAAATAGCTTGAGTACACCTCTGAGAATAGAAGTGGCGGCGGGAATTGCTCCCTTTTATGACCCAGGCACAGAGAGCACTTAGAACAATACGTCATGATAATTACATTTAAAGGTGGCCGAGCAGTAGAAGGCGAGACAAATTGGATTTTCATGCGGGAGACTTGTGTAAATGGGCTTGTCTCCTGTTGAGTTTGGCCACCACCGGAAATTAGCACCTCTTCATCACCTATGCGCAAGTCTGAGCAGCCTAAGGCTCTCTATCTGAGGAAGCACCCCCATTCATTACTTTGAGAGGATTATGAGGGATGGTTAGGTACAGATCTCTAGATACTGAAACTGATCACTACAGCAAGTTTAGCATCTGAATGTTTTTTAATTTTTTTTAAACATGTTGTGCTCCATAGGCCTTGGAAGTCTGACATAACCCAGAGCAAAACCATTGCCCATCTATGGATTTTTGGATCAAAGTACAATTTCTCTATGGGAAAAATAAATGGCCTTGTCACATAACCATCTCTGTCACAGTGATTCAAGATGGCGTTTAATATTTGTATGTTTTTATCTGGACTCATTTCTCTGTTAAGCGGCACTGGGTCCACTGAATTCCAATGGCGCTTCCCAACTGAAAGAATTATTTTTCAAGCTGAAAGCTAACAGCACAGCACGTCTTATGCGTCACAGCTAGCGCTTCCATGAGAAGGCTTCCCAGGCTAGTCAATGCTACCATTAGCCAGCAAAGAATTTTAAAGCAACAACTTCAATAACTTAAGGAAATGACCAACAAGAACACCAACTATGACAGGAATAAATCCACTTACAGCAATATCACCTGCAGCCTTGAAGTATGTTCTATATAGAATACAATGACATTCTGAACAATAAAAACTTGAATGGAGTGAATAGCTTGGAAAATGTTCCCACTATAAAATAATTGGTCAGTTAGCATTTTTAGCTAGGAAAAAATAGTACTTAAAAAAATCTTATTCTCATGAAGCGTAAGTCCAATGAGAAAAAAAAAAGGCATGGTGCAGTGGGTAGCACTGCCGTCTCACAGCAAGGAGGTCCTGGGTTCGAAATTGCCAAATTGTGGAAACCACGGTTGATTATTGAGGCAACATTTGGGTGCTGGATCAAAATAACACCGCTGCCATTTGCTGGTAGCTTGTGAACACTAGCTTCCTAGCTTCTGTCAGTTTTTTGACGAGACAGCCAGCAGGTAGCATAGGCTGCACTAGCCATAGCAAGCTAACATCCATACAAGCAATCCAACTAGCATACTGAACTAGCCAGCCATCACCGCCAGCCTCATCGTTTCGCAGTTTTGGGACCAATATACATTACAGATATTTTGGTAAGTCAAACTGCTATTCAAATTAATCCTGGAAATCTCATAAAAATATGTTTAGTAGTTTTTATTAAAAGGATGAGTGAGCCATGGCTTGCTGCCTCCTGAAGTCCAAGGAATGTTAATAGCAGTCATTTAGCTTGTGTGTAATTCAAAGGCACACTCGATAGGCTACAACCAAACTAGACCTGGCCTGTATCATTGTTTTCTCGTCCCTTGTAAAGTTACATCCCTGTCCAGCTTCGCAAGCGAATATCAACCTCTGCTGAAAAAAAACAGCTTGAGCTAGGTTTCAAAACAACTGGTTGACCAGTTAAACCAGCTCCGTAGGATAATCCCAGAATCCCCATGTGTCCAATCTGAACTGAACTGATCTGTTGTTATGTTTCTGAGTCTGTCTGTTAGTTTATTATTGATATCCTTGTAATTTATTATTTTTCATTATTAGATCTGATTTTCTGTTTCCCATCCATTACGTTTTATTACATTTCATCATCCCCCGTTATGTCTGTGTCAGGATGTTTTCAAATCTGTTAAAATTTCAGTCTTATAAGTGTCTGGTTACTCTCTGGCCTTATAAATCTCTGGTTACTTTTGAATAGTTTAAATGGATTTTGATAATAGACATGTCAGACTGCAATCATGTTAATGCTTTCGAGCATGCGGCCAAGTTTAGGTAGCAAATAACCGTGTTGTATCCTTCTAACGTAATTTACATAGCAACGGAACTCTCGGATCATGCAGACTCACCAATAAGCTGGCAAGAGAAATTAATGACGATTTCAAAGAAAATATATGACTTTGAAAGATGTAAATCGATCCTATGGTAGGACTTTTGCCATTTTTGGACGTGCTTTTTAAAAATGTTACCGTTGATTATAATTGAATGCTTTCATTTACTATTTGAATAAGTGCCGTTAAAAAGCTAATTGTATGGGTTTGTGCTATTCACTTATGCTAGCTACATCATGCTCACCTCATACAGGGACCAAGGCTTAGAACACACTAGCACTTAGTTCTTGTAAGTTTTATCGGCACTACTGTGAAGTAAAAAAGTGGACAAATTATGTTTTCTGTGAGAAATGTATTGGCGGGCTCACATGCATACACAGCGGTCTACATTCTAAAGCTCCACTTTGCCCTCCCTAATGTTGGGAAAATTAATTAAATCATGCTGGCAATGGTAGGCTCATGACAGCTGTAGCGTAAAGTGCCCATATTTGCCACCTGGTGGTGCTTGTGCTAAAAACAAACCCTACACCACTATGGATTACGGGTAATCTTGCTACAAATGACTGCTCGACCTGTTACAGGTCGAAATTACGCTCTGTTGGAACCTTGCAAGTATTTTTTCCTGGGCGACGGCATTCTTGGCACAGAGGCAAAATGTTAAAATGAAACAAAAAATCACAATACACCTTTGAGAAAAATGTTTCTAAACTTTGGAAAAAGTAGCATACATATTCTCTCTCTTTCACATTCTGCTTTGAACCTGCTAATTCACAGCCAGTGCAAAAGTGCATCCTTGTGTTCACTTGCTTGAAAAACCTGTGCAGACCCAACACTGATCCAGTGATCCTTAACATATCTGGATGAGCTGTAAGCAGGAAAAGAGTAAGTGTATGATATAAGCCATCCAGAGAAGTTGACGATCACTGAATCGTCAAAGGATCTGGCTTCAAAAGACACAGTCGCCATAGATGTAAAATATATAATATAAATAATAAATAATAACTGCAAAAATATGTTTCCAAAGGCCTTGGTCCATGCACAGATGTGCCTACAAGCTCGGTTTGGTCAAGAGTACCTGTTTTGGAGTGGAGAGTATCTGTAGGCCAGTTGCCTTGGCAACCATGGTGTGGCTGTTGCCTGGGCTGGGTTGTAGCATCAGAGAGAGACCGGAAACAGCATGAACTCGGAGCTCCAGAATGGACACTTTATCATCGATGACAGAGAACATGGTCTCACCAAGCACAGCCTCCACAGCCAGTGGGGACTCCACCTGTAATGGGAGGGTTGGGGGGGGATGGAGTTAATGCTTATTTTGTATGACAGCAGGCATTCCCTGGGATTGAAAAACATACTTTAGGACAGAACATGAATAAATTGGATGGATCCAATGGATTTTGGGTATATAAAGGATAGCTGTCAATCTTTGTCAATTTTTCTGCAGTCCTCTCTCTGACCATATTTCTGAGTAAACCCGTTATCTCTTTAATATCCCTTTAATATTCCGACTTCTGCTGTTTTATACCCCTTGAATTTACCCACTCGGCACCAGCTTCTTCCTGCATTCTTATATCATATGTGTTCACTAGCGTGAATTCCCAGTATGTCACCTTTTTCTCCCTACTTCACCGCCATGATTAGCCTTGTATATGCCATAGATTATAATGGCACTTATATATAGTTATATATAGGTATTGTTGTATTAGATATTGTATTGTTGTACTCTGGGTATTCTAGCTGCCAACCGTGGTATGCCAGTTCGTAAGTTGATCTATTCTTCAAGGGTTCCAATTGTATCTGTATGGTCACGCTAGGACTCGGATCCGTACTGTCCTCTAAGGTCCTCTTCACACTTGTTCCTGTGTTCGATCTGCACTTTGTTGTATGTCGCTCTTGATAAGAGTGTCTGCTAAGTGCTTTGTAATGTAATGGATAGGAAAACATTGAGTCCAGTGCCTGTGATTATCGTGTTGCACCGCATTCACGTTTGTTAGCCCACAATGCTCACCTCAACCTGAGGTGTTTGATATGGCTAGCTCGTGAAAATCATAATGAACATCGAGACAAATCTCAATATTGATCTAAGCTGATGAAGTGTGTTGGGTATTTTCCTAAATGTATTGTGAACCACCCCTGAGGGGAAACAGCAGTAATTAATTATACCCAGGGCTTCGCCCTTCTGCTTTGAACTTTTTCTTCTTTTTACCTAAGCCTTGGCAAACCATTTTTTGAGTCCCTGGCCTCAACGCCCTCACCCATAGATGGATTATCATGCTGCTGGGCCTCCAAGTTCTGTTTTGCTCAGAAACCGCCATCTGCGCCAGTGTTCACGCTAACTTTGACCTTAATGGAGAATTGTGATGTTGCCAACCTGCACACAGCTGTATTACACTGCTTTGAACCTCATGCATCTTACTGGGCATCAGAGATTCTCCCTTCTTTTCTTCTGTTTCTCTTCTTCTTGTTTACACTCGACTCGTAAGTAACACCATCATTCTAAATTCAGCCATTTTCAGCTGTATACTTGAGCGTGCTTCAGGATGACACAAGTTGCTAGTCAGTGTGATTGTAACCTAGATGTTATCAGTCAAATTGTAAAAGATTATTTAATAATACCATGGTAATGTAACCCCATATGTGTAGTATTATGTTATGTCAGGATCTACTGAGTAGCCTGCAACAGAACTGGCTAATTTGTGCATTTACGATTAAAGATTCTATTTTTGCATACATCATTGATTGTGGTTCCTCTCTCATGCTGATGGAAGGATCCACCAACAAAGTTAATCTGAATTCATAAATGAGGAGGGAGAATTACCTCAAAAATCTGGGTAATCCCCAGTTATCCTGCGTCCAGTATTCAGAGTGCTGGACCACAGGGTAACTGAAAGTGATTCATTGTTTAATTTCAAATTCAATGTGCTGGATTGAGTACAGAGCCAAAAGAACAGAAAAAATACCACTGCCCAAATACTTACTGGTTGCACTGTAGGTGTGTAATTATGAATTGATCAGATAAATTGGAACAAACCCAATTTTCTATCAGGCTTGAAATTAAGAATAAGATACTGTTTTACTGTGATTTAAAGGCTTCTACATGTCTTATATATATATATATATATATATATATATATATATATATATATATATATATATATATATATATATATATAAACATATAGGGCTAGTTTCAGATTTAGCCTAGTCTTAGACTAAATTAAATTTAAAATTGTAAAGCGGAGAAGTGTCTTTCTAGTTAACACTAGAAAGACCAGAGTCAGGACCATCAGGCATTTACATACTTTAAGATTAAAATTATGCCAACACTGTAAATGCAATACTTAAAATAAAAGCATTTTTTAAATGATAAAAAAATAGTCAGTTTTTCTTCACAAATTTTCTTCCCTATCAGCCGATAGGAAATGGGTACTGGAGCCCAGGGGCCGTATGTATCAAGCAACTAAAAGTAAAAAAAAAAGTCTTAAGTGTGACTTAAGTGTAAAAATAGGTTACTTTTACACTAGAATAAAAGTGATTTATCAAATTTCTTGACTTAAAAATACTAACCTGACAGATAGAAGAGCGCTCCTTTCCAAACAGTAGGCCTACTCTGCCACTGCGCTTCAAGGTTTTAGCGCGGGATGTGTCTTATCAATAAATAATGTTGCATACAAACCAATGACAGAAGTTCCTTTCTTGAAAGAGATTTCCTGATGAGCCGAGGATACACGATACCATTTATTTTTGCATTTGCCCAGGGTCCGAATTGTGAAGGTGAAGCTGCCATTTAACTTCTTTGCGATCTGCCTCCCTGCGTCTTTTTATCCCGACACCTAAATTAATTTTCTTTCATTTATGGAAGCTGTAGTTATAGAAATTATGATTTATAACTCCACAAATATAAACACCTCCCTGGCATATTTCAGTGAAAAACTGAGACTGGACAAAGAAGTTCCTATTGCCTTTCATCTACAAATGCTTCTGCATTTGCCTTCATTTGTTTTTGGCATGACAGCAGCCCTCGTCCTTCAACTGCTCCATATGCTGACTGTGGCATCAGTAGTAATACCATTGAGCCTTCTCTCCTTGTTTCTCATGCAAGCGTGGCTTGTACCCCAAGTGGCATAAAGAATGGAGGGGTCAGATTAGATGGCTGCATATATTGAGCCAGTGCGATCCCTTATGGATGATTCCATCCTGTTGGGAACTGGTGCAGGTGCTTTCCGTTTAGGGTGGAGAACAGTCTGGTAACACAGGGCAGTCAGAGGGCTGTAGTGCAGACAACAGGAAGTGGAAGACATAAATGTCTGGAATTTATGTGTACATGGTGCAAAAACACTTCTTGCCACAGTCCTGGAGGGCAAGCATGTGCTTGTATGGACAGACAGTAATTTCAGTCTATCAGGTCAACCACCTGAGAACCAGGTCAGCAGTAGCTTTGCGGGTGGTGCAGCGGCTGCACACCTGGGCCTTTCATTATCAATTGAGCCTCAGAGCCATTCACTTACCTGGCATGCTCAATCAGGTGGCAGTCTTTACTGTCGAGACTGAATGGTGGGCAACTGAATGAGATATGCACTGCAGCTACTACCTAGTCTTCACCAAGGTTAACGTAGCAGCTCACCATGGGGTTTTAGTGGCGGTGTTACCAAAAGCTTTGCAGCCAAGTCTCCTTGTGACTATTGGATTTATGGGGGCTGACTTTGTTACAAGGTCTCGACCTGTGCATATATGATGAGTAAATCATTTTTCACAGCACTGTATATATAGCTGAGCAATGGTGTTTATGTTTTGTATTCATTTCAGCCTGGCTAATTTAGAGCTAACTAACTAGTGACAGGTTAACCACCCAGATTCACAAGATACTTTTATGAATAAGACTGAATTCCAAAAACACCCTGCTGTTAAAAGTATTTGCTCCCTTCCTGATTTCCTCTAGTATTGTATATGGTACTCAATGGGTTTTGTTTATAGAACCAGGGGTGGACCTAGGGGGTGGCTAGGGGTGACCATGGATTCCTCTGGTAAATATGTGGCCACCTGTTTCCTCACCACCCAACAACGTTATCTTTTAAGAAAGAAGACTGAATAGCAATAACATAACACAACCTTTGAGATTTTGATACCTTTGAGAAACTACCATAAAACTTCCAATAATCGTTGTGATGTTTATTCACTTCAGCAAACAAATGCAGCAGGTGCTCATTAGATACTGAGTATTAGATACATGTGTATGAGACCATGGTGTTGCAAAGTTGCATTTAAAATAAATGCAGCAAACATACACTATATTAATACGATACTAATGATAGGCCGTCTATGGATGATCACCAGGAAATGTGTTAATGTCAGCTCTTCTGACTCACTCCATAATTAGTTATGCTAAAGTTTATAATGAGCTGTTTAGCTAGCTAGATCTGCCATGTCCATGATATATAATAGATGGCTGAATACCTGCCTTGTTGAAATAATATCAAGGAAGCAGCCATTAGCAAGAATATAATCGAATCACATATATAATCAGAGTCATATGGTAGGCTACCTTGCTTTCCTTGCTGTCATGTACCGGTTCTTCAGAACAGTTAATATGGGTGTCCACATTGGTTGGAGTTACATTACTATTTTCATTTCTTGTGTTTCACTACATGATGCCTCTTATGTAACAAATGTTATTGGCTGCGCTAGCTGCTGTATTAATGGGAACCAGCGCTAAGGTAAACTACATTTGACCTTGTGTTTATTTGTAAAAATATAACTAAAATTAGTGGGCTGTAACTGCCTGTTGATAATAGGCTTGCAGTGCTAGCTCAATGCAGAATTAAAAGAACAAAGCTACGCTACTTATAAGCTCAGTATATATTAGTCTTCAGTTGCATTCCAGTTTTTTGAAGTACAGCCAACATGAAATGTTAAGTTTTATTAATGGTGTGAAGTGACATACGCGGCAGAATCCACTTGCCCTGTAAAGTTTGTGACTAGCTCTAGTAATCCACTGATAGATAGATAGATACTTTATTCATCCCGAGGGAAATCATATAAGGACAATTTATGTTGATGCAAGGCATATTCTGTTCATAAACTTGAATAGCTATAGATGTTTCTTTATTTTTATTAATCTACTGACCACCTTCTTTAGTCCAGATAGTAAGGCTACATGTTCCGACTGCCATCTCATGTTTTCCGCCAGCCTCACATGACTCACATTGGCTAGGCATGAATGAAAGTGAAAGAAATTGTCCTATTTTGCACCCCGGAATGAAACTCTTTGCCTATTGACCAAATAATAAGTTTTCAATACAGCTTTTATTGCACATTTTCCTACACTCGCCATTACGTTGTTCATTGGCCAGAATTGCTGTCTGGGTAAATGGGCTAATTTAGACACCATTGTTATGTGCTATACTGGGGGGCCTGTAGCGTAGTGGCTAAGCTAAATGACTGGGACACGCAAGGTCGGTGGTTCTAATCCCGGTGTAGCCACAATAAGATCCGCACAGCCATTGGGCCCCTGAGCAAGGCCCTTAACCCTGCATTGCTCCAGGGGAGGATTGTCTCCAGCTTAGTCTAATCAACTGTACGTCGCTCTGGATAAGAGCGTCTGCCAAATGCCAATCATGTAATATAGTCGAACTGACCAACATTTAACTTGATATTTGAAGTCTGTGCTCAGACAGATGGCAATTGCCATGGGTAAGTCTCTAAAAGCTTTACACACCTAGATTTGGGCAGTTTATCGCATTCTTCCTGGCAGATCCTCTCAAGCTCAATCAGACTGGATGGGAAGTGTCTGTGAACTGCCATCTTTAGGTCTCGCCATAGATGTCCCATGGGGTTTGAGTCTTTAGTCTGAGGCATTCACTGGGCCACTCAAGGACAGTCAATGACTGTCCTGAAGCCTCTCCAGTAAAGGGTCTGAATACTTATGTTTTCACTTCATCATTATGGGTCATCGAGTGTAGATTAATGGGTAGAAATGGCAATTTTATCAATTTAAAATTAAATCAACAACACAATAAAGTGTGAAAAAAGTGAAGGGGTCTGAATACTTTCTGTAAATACACTCACTGAGCACTTTATTAGGTAGACCTGTACACCAGCATGCGGACATGGTCAAGAGGTTCAGCTGTGTTTCAGACCAAATGTCAAAGTGGGGAATAAATGTGACTGACCATGGAATGATTGTTGATGTCCCTCCTCAGCCCGACGCTACATTGATAGAGGATGTGGTCATAGCGCCTCCGGGTGGACAGGTTTTTTTGGTTGCTTAAAATTTATATTTCATTTATTTTTTGGATATGCCGAGAGGACGCCGTGCCTGCAGAAAACTCCAAGGCCTATGCCTCACTGGCACTCCTCCCAGCCCACCCTTCAAGATGATAGGGCCCTATTCATGGGAGGATGTTGAGACCTGCCCTGTGAATTACCTGGGGGACTCTTGCCGCTGAGGCCATCCTGGGCCCGGGGCCCCCCTTCAGTAGTGAGAGGTATGCCATAGGAGAGATGGAGGAGAAACCAGACTGGGGCGATTTGACTGGGTACAGATTGGGACAAAGGGCAGGAACCTTCACCACCTGGGTACTATGCCCTGCCTGGGGAGCTGCATTACACATTGTTTAATAAATTGTATTCATTTTAAATTGCATTCTCTTGACTCGCACCACTGCAAACGTAGCAGTTTTGAGTCCTAACAGACATAGGCTAGACAATGTAGAATACCTGTAGCTACCCCGTAGTCACTCTCATATACATGAGTGCCGTCACAAGATAGGCTAGTGTAGTGGGTTGGCTTGCCACCTTGGTTCATCTTTGTGGGCGCATTTCCAGACAAAATTACTATTTTAAAAGCAAAGAACGCATTGCTAGTGTGTATACTGTACAGCACTATATACATTTTAAGACATTTATGAACATTTATGAATACAGCCTGACTGTCTAGCTAGCTAACATGACATGCTTCATCATTCATTTCTAGTAAGTAACAAGACACATAAAAGGTATAATAGGTAAGAGTTTTGTGTTAAAACATTGTTACAAGACCCCATTGCCTTGTAAATCCCTTTCTATCATTGAAAAAGGCTCACTGACATGTTGACTCATCCTCTGTGCTTGTAGTCCTTAAATTCAGATTTCAAAATATGCAGTTGACGGGCCAGCACTCTGTACCAAAACATTATATAGCTGTACAATAATTCGAGCTCATTGGTTGAAAATTGGTTTTAATTGCCACAGCCAATGGCGTTTCAACATCAGCGCATTTACAGAGAGGGGGTGGGATAAAGTGTTGTGGTTTGAGCGTGTTTGTTGCTGAAATTCCTCTTGACCGAAGTCTGAATATTTGATTGAATCCTCAGCAGCCTGCCCAGTCATACATGTTGTTTGAAGTAGACCACCATAGTTACTGTACCTATAGTAGGTATTAATGCATTGTGTGTTGGAAGCCTTCAAGATAATTTTCTCGGTGCTTCTGTGAATTTCCTGTCTTTTACGGCTTTTGCCAATCATTATCGCTTCTTTAAAACATCGTTTTTGGGTTGAATTTCCTGTCTTTTTCGGCTTTGCTGACCATTATGACATTATCTCTCACTTTAAACATAGTTTAGAACAACTACTATCATTGTTTTCGGGTTACCAGATTACCCACTGCAACAGGAAGAAAAAAAAAACCACCCTCTATGCTCTCATCACATTGTAGGCTAGCTACTGTGCTACCGTGTATAAATTGACGATAAAAACACGCACTACAAAAGTCTTGTTCTTATCAGTTACTGTGGGGGAAACTCCAGTAATTCACGACAGCTTTGAGTGTTCACTTTTGCCACCTGGTGGTGGTTGTGTGAAAAACAAACCCCAAACCACAAACCACAATGGATTATGGGTAATCTTGCTACTAACTGCTCCACCTGTCAGGACGATAAAACTGGCTGCCCCCTACTGTCGGAGACCTCACAAGTCTTTTTTCCCAGTTGGCGGCATTCTTGCCACAGAGGCAAAACATCAAATTAAATATGAAACCACGGTAGTTTCTCATGTACAGCACTAATGTGACAGCATAAAGAGTGCTATGTTTGAAGCTTTGAAGAAAAGTTTTGAGCTCTGCCCAGAAATAATATTTTCTCCTGAATTGCATTTAGCTCTGCTCCTCTGTAGAAGAAGGAATATCAGATACCATTATTCTGTTGCTTCTGATAAATCCTTCACAGAAACTAATCTCTAAAAAAGTTTGTGATCTAAAATCTTCACTCCACATATCTGCCATCTTGTAAATGTTGTTCATCCTCTCTCCCAAACAGTAATCCATAAGTATGAGGTGTAAAGTATCACCATGGCAATCAGGCTGTTGAAGTGTTGAAGCGAATGAGCATAACATGCTCTTTATGTTTTGTCTACCTCACTGGACATAATAAACTGCATTAGTGACTGCATATACTATCTGAAATGAAAACACTTGCCTCTTGTTTTTTCTTTATTTTATTCCTAAACCAAAATATCAACATTATACTCTCAGGCATCATATTATTTTATTCAAATGTACTAATGTACTGGAAAGGACAGTTCCAGGTCACTACACATCAATCTACATACATGTTTTCTCCCTCTGAATATATTTAATCCAAGATTAAAATATATAAACATAAGCGACAGCAGAGGAGAATTTCGCAGAACAGTTCTGTCCCACATAAGACAATGTTGCAGTCATCTACACAAACTTTTAAACTATCTTGAATAATTTGTTTTTCTGAGATGTAATGGCAGTGGCTAATGAGGCTGTAGAACTGGCACTAAAATACAGTATTACGAATGTGGAAAACAACCAACAGAGACAGTTTAATGAAAAAAATTACAATTTTGTTCACTGAACCACCCCCTTCAAAACTTTCCAATTGAGTTTCTTCTTGCATAATTGAATCACAAGGGGATGGCAAACTTACCATAGTGTTGACATCTGGGGGAATGTGGAAGGTTCTAGTTTATAGATTTATTTTAAATATTCCAGGCCCAGGGGAAAGAAGCACAAGGCATGCATAAAGTCACATGGGGGAAAAATATTATTTTTGCCGTTCACTTCACTGAAACCACAGTCATTAACATTGCTATTTTAAGGAAGGAGTTTGGAGGCTACACACAGTGCAGAGCAGTGTGGAGAAAGATATGATTATAGAAAAATTACTGAATCAGAAAGCTGCAAAATGAAAAGCTTCACCCTCTCTCTACGCCTTTCCTTTTTACAGACTGAATGTCAACCAAAACTAGCAATTACAATTGGACCTATCACGACATACCTCCTCTATGGAGCAATATGCATAATATATAATATCTAATATATAAGATAGATATACATAATATCTACTGAGGAGGAAGGGGAGGGAGAGTAGAATTTCTGTAGAAATGTGTTTTACCCCAAGGCCATTCATTATTTATGACCTTGGTTTGTTAAAACTGGTTAGTTTTAACTTTTCTATTGTGCTTGTGTCTTTAATTGGCTTTGATTTTCCAAGAACAGGCATCAGTAGGCAAATGGAAATGTTCTCATCATTCTGACTAAGTCAACTTATAAAATGGATTTAAAAGTATAGGCCAACTCCAATTGCTTATATGTTTCTGATGATCTATTTATGTGGCTGCAGGAGCCCATGCCACTCTTAACACAATACAATAAGTGTGTAAATGGCTATCTCTGTGCATTCTGTTTAGTGTTAGCACATGCATAGTGTTAGGCTGTACCACCCACCTTCAGCATGGTGGTTCCGACCTCTAGGCCCACCAGGACCATTTGGTCAACCAGCTCTGCCACTCTGGGGTTGGAAACTTTCAGGGAATCCTTCACCAGGTCTGTGACGTCCACCTGCCAATCTGGCCCCAGCATGGTTATGACCTGGTCAGTGCCTTCTGTGGAGGTGGTGTGGAACTGGGTCAGCACCTTGACCGTGGCATGCTGGTACTGGAGTGTGCAGCCCCGGCTGACCTTCCGATCATCTTCATCATCGTCATCACTGTCCCTCGTGGTCCTGGGGGGGGGGGGGGATTGCAAGGTTATAGAAATGTATTTATTGCAGTCACCATAAAGGAGGACATAACCACATAACCCATGAACTACAGTTGCAGCACTAGGTAAAGAGGGTGTTACTACCTCTGTCGTAAGCTTTGTGTATTTGTATCTTTGCTGGATGCACAACTATGTTTTGTTTACTTCCGGTTTCTCACAGAATCGGTCATTTCTGCTACCGGGTGGCTCGTTTTAAAAGGCCGATTGGGGTTGACTAGCTCGGCGACTTTGGATTTGGATTTAATTTGTGTATGATCGTATTTTTGTTTGACCCTCGACTCTGGCCTCGCCCTTTTGCTTTGTTTACGATTTGAATACCGCGTATGACAATTGCCTCGTCGGTTTTACTTTGATTATTGCCTAACCTGTTTTGGAACTGTTTGCTGATTGGATTTTGAGCCTTGCATCCCTTACGACTCTGATTCCTGCCCAGCCCTTTTTGATCTGTTCGTCCCAGTGCCTCACTCATGTTCGACCCTCTTGCCCACCCTGACTGTGACTGCGATTTGCCCCTCTACTCGCCGAATAGTGACTCCGGTAAAGCTAGAGTGTCTCCAGCAGGATTGCATCCTTCCATCGGGACACTGTTTGTTATTTTCCTTTGTTATTTACATTTTTTTTTTTTAAGGTGATCCTAGGAGGTGACTTGATCTCCGTTGGGGGTTGGCTACACGACACTTTGAGCCCGGTAAGCCTTCGAAGACTAGCCGAGGTGTATTTAGATTTGTTTAGGCAGACAGGACCAGAGTTACTCAGCAGGCTGCAGTGTTTGTTTCATTCCCCCTCCCCATTCTACACTCCCTATCATTTACCCTGTCACGGCCTGACCCTAGACTGGGTCGTAACAAGGGCTTTCAACATAGTTAAATAATATGAGTTGAAATCAACTGGTCTTACTCTGTAAGAACTGATGGGTGTTAAAAGACTGATAGCCACTCTATATACATTATAGTTCTCACCGTCTGGTTACCATAATAAAATTTAAAGGTTAGATGGGGTAAATACTTGGGATGTGACAAATCATCAATTTTGGTTACCATCCCATTTTTTTAACGGTTAACCATGTAACCTGCTAGCGGGGTTGCATCTTCTTTTTTTTAACTGGAGTGTTGACAAATTTAATTTAATTTTCGAACTTTATTTTGGGCCATCTTAATAGATAATCTTAATTTGGCCATCTTAATAGATAAATGTTACATTTACATTTTAGTCATTTGGCAGACGCTTTTAATCCAAAGCGACTTACAAGTGCATAGGTTCTACCACAAGTCAAAGCATCACATCCAGAACAAGAAAAATACCCTGGACTGCTGTTCTAAACATATAGTCGTCATCATAAGTGCAATTTTTATTTTTTATTTTATTTTTATTTTTTTTGGGGGGGGTTAGACAGGGATAGGGGTATCAGAAGGGGGGGGCGGGGTAAATCAGGATGTCAACAGAAATTTCAAGATAATTGTAATTCAGATAATAGCCGAATTGCCAAATTAAAGATTTACATTTACACTGACATTGTGCAGTGTAACCTCACAGTTGCAGAAATCTGTAGTTAAATCCCTATAGTTTACGTCCAGGTATGCTGGTTGATCGTGTGCCATTTTAAAAAATGCATTGGTTAAAATGATAATTCTTCATGTTTTCATCCCTCTTCCCTATGGCGTCTACCTGATATACTTGACTGGCATGAAATCTGTAAATATGCTGCTGTTATGAGCTTTGTTACAGACGGGGTTGTGTGCTCAAAATTCTGTGGTCATGCAATATTTTCCTGATATAATATGACACCAGGTCAATTTTACCATCAGCGACTGGTCTAATGATTTAACTTTTATGCCAATACAGGTCTCTGTACAATTTGATATATATTTTTATACAATGGTAAACTTTGCCAATGCATTTTATATGGCACGGGACAATCGCGGTGGTGAGATTAACGTGGTCCATTCTTCGCTGAAAGCAGGGAATTTTCGTTTTCAATATCCAATGGATAAATAGCCTAATAATAATGTATTGCTTTATTTATTTTTATGTAGATAAAGTTGAAAGTGATGTTCAGTTTGCCGCTACTTTACTTTGCAATAAACACGGATGGAAGAAACACCGTACAATAAGCGACATTGAGGGGCGGCATTGGCTCAGGAGGTAAGATCAGTCGTCTGCCTGTCGGAGGATTGCCGGTTCGATCCCGCCCTTGGTGTGTCAAAGTGTCCCTGAGCAAGACACCTAACCCTGAATTGCTATTGACGAGCTGGTTGGTGTCTTGTATGGCAGCCAATCGCCGTTGGTGTGTGTGTATGAATGGGTCAATGAGAAGGCTCAATTGTATAGTGCTATATAAATGCCAACCATTTACCAATAAGCCATAAGTGAACAGCTACAGATTTTAAACACACAGAAATAACTATAGTAGCCTACTGTAGCATTCAATTCCCTGCGGCGTTATCATTCTTCACCCTCTGAAATTGGCCCAGATTCACCCCAGATTGCTTGCTAGTACTACTTTAGCTTGTTGTTTGCTAGTTTAAAATGTAAATAGCAATTGTAATATTGTCTGCAACATTTGTCCAATGATGCATAGTGGAAAGCTACGTTCAGTTTGCTGGTAGTTTGAATTTGTGTGTCAATGAATAAACACGGACCTTCTGTGAGCCTTAAGAAACAACATAAGGTTGCAATAAGCCATAAGTCAACCAACAGCTACAGAAATTATTTGATAACTCTAATATTGTAGCATTCAATTCCCTATGGTGTTTGCATTGCATGGCGGCCTGCAGAGTAGGGGTTAAGGTACATGACTGGGGCCCACAAAGTCGGTGGTTCGATTCTCGGTGTAGCAACAATACGATCCACTTGAGCAAGGTCCTTAACTCTGTATTGCTCCAGGGGAGGATTGTCTCCTGCTTAGTCTAATAAACTGTCAAATCTGCCACATCCGGAAACCCTGAGCGAGTGCTCCAGGGTCGCTTATGTCATCACCCTGCTGGTTGGGACAGCCAGAGAGTGGGGTATGGCATTTTGGGTGTCTTGCGCCCCTGAGTGCCACAGCTTCACCATCTTTTCTGAGGCCATGAAGAGGGTCTCTGACTGCGCCGCCTTCGGACCAACTTCCACTCGCCAACTCATCCAGATCTGCCAGGACAACCACTGTGTCTCGGATTACGCCATTGAGTTCTGGACCCTGGTGGCTTCCTGGGACCACACAGCACTGCACAGCACTTTTCTTTTTTTTCTGTCTGATTAAATCCAAGATTAACTCACCACTTGCAAGCTGCCCGCTAATCTGGACGCACTGATAGACCTAGCCATCCACGTGGATTCACGTTTGAGGGAGCGACGAGCCGCGAGATGAACCTCATTAGCCCAGACCTACACTCACCCCACGTCCCAGTTGTCAGCCCCTGGTATAGATCTGGTGGAGGGCTTGATACAGCCCCCTAGTCGGCCGTATCAGGCTGTCATCAGAAGAGAGAGAGAGATGGATTTTGGAGCCGGGTCATTCTGTCAGCAACTGTGCGCTAAAAGTAAATGGCTGTTAGTAAGTGAGGGGGTTCTGATGGGTGCCTCCATTGATCCAACGCCCTCTACTTCCTGATCCACCCTGTTCGCCACTATTTCCTGGAACGGGGTAAGACACCAAGTGCGGGTTCTTATCGACTCGGGAGCCAATGCAAATTTTATGTGGCCCACTCTGTTCGGTCGACTTGGAGTACCCACTTCTACCCTGTCCAAAGCTCTCCAAACGAATGCTCTCACAGGCCCTCCATTGGATACTGTCACCACCCCTGTGACCTCAGGCAATCACCAGGAGGAGATCATGGTTTATGTAATAAAGTCTATGTTCCTGCCATTCTACGCGGACCCTGGCTTCCAAGCCAGACTATCACAAGCTGAAGTCCTGGCTGCTATGTTTTCTGCCTCCACTCTGCCTCTGTTCCTCCCGCTCCAGCAACGGTGACTGAAGAAACACCTCCGGACCTGTCCTCTGTACCAGCCGTCTACCACAACAAAGGCTACGTCCTCAGCAAGTCCCGTGCCTGTCCCTGCCTTTGCCATTGACCTGCTTCCTGTTCTCTCTCTTGGTACCTCAAACCCTGGCCATGGATAAGTACATTGGTGAGTTTCTCTCAGCTGATGGTCTGCTATGAAGAAGGACATGGTGCTTAACCCCTGCATGAACTACCAAGGGCTTAACGACATCACCAAGAATCGCTACCCCATTCCGCTTGAGCAAGGCCCCAAACCCCACATTGCTTCAAAGGGGATTGCCCCCTGCTTAGTCTAATCAACTGTAATTTACTTTGGTTGAACAAATTATAATTATTATTATCATTATATTGTGTACTGAGATATTTGAAGAAAAGGCAGACCTAAAAACCTGAAGAGATTGTTACAAAAAGTTATTTGCTTTTCCAGGACACTCACTCTCAAATAAAATTACATTTTCATTTCAGATAGCTGTGATGGAATCACCATTCAATTAATAATTGTGGACTTATTTTCATTACAGACACAGGGAGCACATGAGGAGAAATGTATGAGTGTGTAATATAATTACCATAAAATTAGCAAATGGATACAAGCCAAGCAACTGTTTGACTCAAGCAAACAATGAATGAAAACAAGGAAACATTTTTAAAAAAGTAAAACACCATTATGCACATACCATGGAGGGGTATGTTCAGAGACAGGTGAGTAAGCAGCAGTCAAGCATAATTAAATCAGTGCATCAATGTATTACAATTCTGCAGAGCAGTACATAAACATTAAACAAGGGAAGTAGCTCAGAACCTCAAGTCTTCCTATCCTCCACCAATTTGCAGAGGTATGCAGAGATTCCAGCTGCTTGGATCCTCACCTGCGATCCGGCAGGATGGGGACCCTCCACCCCTTGATGAAGCTGAGCCTGCTGTCAGAGAGCTCAACCTGCAGAGGAAGCTTTGGCACCCACACTGTCAGCTCCAGGGGTGCGCTCAGATGTTCATAGCTGAAGATCACCCGGGCGTTCATGGACCCTCGCTTCTCCTTTCCATTCACAAACACATAGTCGCAGTTCATGGACACCTAGAGTTGTGTTCAAGAAAATAGCAGTACAACATCAGTAACCTGCTGAACCACTGTTATTAGTAGTAGTGATATTTCTGCATGGCAAATACTTTACTTGTAGATGTAGTAGTGTAATAGAAAAACAACAGACCCATCGGTCATGACATGCATGCTGCTTGTTCTGAGTAATTGACTCATTCATTGAAAGGGGCATGTTCAAAATAATAGCAGTGTAGCAGTTTAATTAGATAATTAATTAATTCTAAAAAAAAAAGGTGTCATTAATTGTCCTTTATTAAGGAAGAAGGTAAGCAAATGTATAACACATTGTTATAAAAATTTCCTTCTGAATTGCTTAGTAAAATGGGCCATTCTAAACATTGTTTGGAGGAACAATATCATTTGATTCAAAAGTTGATTGGAGAGGATCAGTATGAATACATCAAAATACTTGAAGAGATTATGTTGCTGTATGCCAAAGAGGCAAACACACGAGTAAGCCAGCAACATCTTGGTTCCAGACAAAAAGTACTGAGGTAATGGAGTGGCCAGCTCAATCCCCCAATTTCAACCCCATTGAAAACTTGTGGGGTGACATTAAAAATGCAGTTTCCAAAAAATTCACAGGAACTGTGGAATGTAGTTTGTTCATCCTGGGTTGAAATACCTGTTTCTAGGTGCCAGAAGTTGGTTGACTCGATGCAACGCAATATTAGTTCAGTAATTGAAAGTGAAGTTAAATCTTGAAAAATTTCTTTAGTTTATACAGTTTGAAGAGAAAAATATCACCACTGCCATTTTTTGGAACAGATTAATATTCCTTTTTTTTGCTTCCTGTAAAAGAATAACACAGACTTGATAAAATTTGCTAATTGTTTGATTTGGAATTGAATGTGTAATGTTTCCACTACATTTTAAATATTGAACTAAAAGCTATACATTTTTTTGCAATTTATTCACTTTTTTTAACGCACTGCTATTTATTTGAATACAGCTGTATAAACATGTGTAGGAGGGGAGGGATGAGGGCACAAACACAATTTCTGTGGTTACCTTTTCTGGACAATCAAATAAAAGTTTTTCTTTAAAACCCAGACATTATTTGAGTTTTGTGCTCTGCTTTTTTGTGCTGTTTTTCATGCAGTACATACAGTATTGGGCAAAAGTCTTAGGCACCCTAGATTTCTTCTATATAAATTTGGTCTGAATATATAAATATTTGTTTTTTGTTTTCTGAATTAGTATGTCAGTAGAAAAGTGCAGATTTGTAATTTTCCAAAAAGTTAAATGTTACAGCTAATCTTTAGCATTTTGTTAAATGAAGCCACATATTAAGTAATAGACCACTTTTCAGATAAAAACTTTATCATCGGATCAAAAAAGCTGTCTGGAATAAGAAGCATGCGAGCCAAAGTGATTATAGAAATAGAAAAACCCATAGAATGGCCTAGGAATCACAATGCATTTCAACGGTCATGTGTCTTGAAAAATGATCATATGATCAAATACAACGCTGGCATTGCATCCGTCTGTTAAGGGAGATGTAATGTGTAGGTCACATCTGCCCATAAGGGGTTAAAGGCGAATGGTGGTAACAACAAATGTTGATTTGATTCCGTTTTTTAATATTTAGTGCTCTTTATAGTAATTTTTTCAATATTTAGAAACTGTTAATTTCTCCTTCCTTCAGCCATTTTCACTGAAGTTGGCTAGCTAGCTAGTTATAATACAACAGTGCTATTCAAGTTACCACCTTTGCACAAGCCTAATTCGGTCCCAACATAACTGCAGAATGTCAATGCACTTTGCAGTGAATGCAAATGAAGACTGCCACCAGTTACAACATGATTAGCTAATTAGTACATCAGTCCGAAATCAGACATCACTGTTCATTTTGATGGTAGAGGGATTCAATTGGGATTCTGAAGGCATTCAAGGGTCTAGATTTTAAAAAAGCTGATGGAATACAATTTTTTGGACACTGACATGAGTAAATCCTTCTACGAGTATCTAGCAGTTCAATAGCACTCATAACGTAATGAGACATATTAATAGATTGAGCAGACATTTAATTTTATGAAGAATTAAGACATGTATGCATACATACACTCACCAAACACTTTATTAGGAAAAACTTTACTTTATTACGCCAACTTATTCATTCAATTATCTAACCAGCCAATTGTGTGGCAGCAGTGCAATGCATACAATCATGTAGAAACGGGTCAGGAGTTCACATCAAACATCACATTGGGGAAAAAATGTGATCTAAGAGACTTTGACTGTGGAATGATTGTTGGTGGCAGACAGGGTGGTTTGAGTATCTCTGCTGTATCAGTAAACTGCTGATCTCCTGGGACTTTCACGCACACTAGTTTCTAGGCTTTGCAAAGAATGGTGCAAAAAAAGAAATCCAGAAAGCAGCAGTCCTGCAGACAGAAACGCATTGTTAATGAGAGACGTCAGGGGAGAATGGCCAGAAGCTGACAGGAAGTTGACAGTAACGCAAATAACCACACATTACAACAGTGGTATGCAGAAGAGCATCGCTGAACACACAACGCATAATAACTCTAAGTGGATAGGTTACGGCAGTAGAAGTCTAAAAAACAAGTCTAATAAATACCTAATAAAGTGTACATGCATACATACAGTACAGTCCAAGTATTTGGACAGGGTACAATTTCTGTTCTTTTGGTTCTGAACTCCAGCACATTGAATTAGAAGTAATTGGACAGTTGCTTTCTCAGTTGTTTCTGATCAGTCAGGTGTATTCAATTGCTTTCTTAGTAAAGGTATAAAGAAGCTTTCAGTTTGTTGTCTTGATTCTATGCTTTAGATTGCCTTTGACTGTTTGTCAATTTGAGGACCGGAGTTGTACCAATGAGAGTCAAGGAAGCCATTATTAGATGCCTTGCTTGCTGCAAGCACCAGTCATTGAGTTTGGAGGCTACACTTGACTATTCAGAAACAGCAAAGAGGCTAACTGTCCAATTACTTTTGGTCCCCTAAAATGGGAGGAAATTATGTATAAAAAGGGAGGTAATTCTTACACAGATTAATATGGATGTAATATGGATGTAAATACCCTCAAATTAAAGGCGAGTCCGCTCTTTGACCTCAAATTCATTGTTTCATTTCAAATCCAATGTGCTGGAGTACACAGCCAAAGGAAAATAAATTGTACCACTGTCCAAATATTTACAGACTGCATTGTATAATTCTTTGGTATGGGCAATAACATTAGTGTTGCCACTAAAACAAACTTTGTATGCAAATCATTTTTTACAGTTCAATTAGTTCTCTCGGGACTCTGGACTTATTTATTTGTTAATCATTTAACATTAACCTTGTTAAAAATACATTTACAGTACTTTTTGGCCTTCACCTGAACTAAACAGAATAGCAATTCAAACACCAATACAGTTACATCATGGAGACTTTCTTAATCACTCAACATGTAATCCATGTGATCTTCTTCCCCCTTCCCACATGCATCATATAGGCAATTTAGCTGTAATTTAATTTCAGCTGTTCATCAGGTTAAAGCAAAATAAAACAACAGAACTATCGCAGAACAAACTAGTTGCTTGCTACATGACCACCATTACATTTTTCTATTAATTTTGAAATTCTGTGTACCATTAAAACTTCTACTGCCCAAGACCCAGCAATGCTCAAGTACTCTTTATCAAACAATTTTACATTTTTACCTAAGGAAACAACATGTATCAAAACGTGACTACAATTTACTCAAAACAACTTTGTTATTCTAACCTGTACATAGCAAACCGGTTAAAGCACTGTCCCACAGCAGTTTATTAAGGTGAATTATTTTAATGGCAGTACACATATGGCTTATGAATACCATAATCAACCCACAGTAATTTAGCTTCACAAAACGAAAAATGTTGCAGTGCATGAACTTCTTGATGAGGAAAACAAAAAAGCATAAATGTAATGGGGTAGGTGATCAATACCAATATACAAATTTACTGTGAGCTATGTCTATTGCCTAAAAATTAAGTCAAGTCAAACAAACCATTAATTACTAAATACCCAAGCAATTTCAATGTTCACAGTTGATGGGTATCCATTTCCAGTTCTTACAAATACTGGAGTATTTGTAAGAAAACAGTCATTGCTTTCTTTAGTACTGCATATTCTATCTGTTCAAGCTACATGGAATTATATTATAGACAAAGCTCATATTATAAGATGAAGACATACACTCGGAGCTCTTAGATGAAGGTTTGATTAATGGGAGAGAATGCTTACTCTAGCAAAGAAACACAAATGTTTCAAAAGTCACCTGGTGAGGAAAATCTCATAAATCTCCAGCCCTTTAATGGTGAATTATGCACTGTGATAGATAGTGGGGTTCCTTGAGGATAATATTGGTGATTTATCAGGGGGTCTAAGGCAGCTGACACTGTAATCAGAGAAGCTAATCTCCTGCAAATGGAGGTCAGGATCGGGAGCCAGACGAGTGAAGGGAATTCATCACGGAGTGGGATATCTATGTACAGTAATAAAATACTCGGCCCTCCCTGACACTCTATGCCATTATCGATACTTGCAGGGGGAATTGATCAAATGGAAACCGACATTACTTCTCAGTTTTAATGCGTCTCAAAATGATCTGCCTTGAAAAACTTGCCTATACCCTTTCGAGCAGGCACTCAAGGCAGGAGCGCATTTCCAATTGCCGACTTGTAGCCGTCTGTTCCAGGTGAATCGATCAATCTCTTAAATGCGATTCATTATTATTGCATTATTTATGCACTTATGTTTGGGGCGGGGGGGTCTGGGGGCTTACACCACTTACGGTACACATACCATCCATTTGCAGTTGATTATTTGACCAAAAACAACATTAAATACTGACATACTACTCAGGCACAGTACGCCAGACAGTCTAGTATACCCAATACAGCAAACTTACTTACCCCATAAAAAAATAAGTAGCATTTCAAAAGAAAAGTAAATATATATTCTTATCCACACAAATTATGGTGCCAATGAACTGGCAGTTTTTCTGAAAGCTCTTATGATTTTCTGCCTACAGGTAATAAACCTGGATGGCTAATTTTGAGTTGAAAGCTGTTAACAACTATGGGTGTAAGTGCTTCTGAGGGGGTAACAGTTTTGAGGAGCTGCAGTGTGTGATCTGCAACAGTATCTCTGATGTTTCGCATGGAACAGGACGATATGAGCATCTAAACACAGTTTGCAGTCGCAAGTACAGTCTGTGGATGAAGGCGGCATAGTCAAACTCTTTCCCTCGACAAATAAACAAACAAATATTTACACAATGTTTTTTCAGCTTCTGACGATTAGCGCTGTGCTGGGATGTTTTCAGTTGTTGTCAACACGTGCACAATCACCTGAACAGGCCAGCTGGTTTGTTTTTTTTATCATGCTTCAGTGGCTTCATCACTTAATGACTGTTTGCCTTGCAAACAGCTGTAACATTTGTGAAATTATGTACTCATGCAGAAATATTAATTTCTGCAGATGTGCCAAATCTGCAATATCCTTATATGTTTATTTAAAAGATCACGTGGTGAAGTCCACAATACAGAGCCTTTTTAAAAATAAAAAAAAGAAGAAGAAAAATAATCCAACAGCTCAACCTGGGTTCTATCTAGGTTCTCTGCTCCCCTTCCATTCATCATGTTTGAAGGTTGGTTCATGTTTGAAGGTTGAACCAGTGGTTTTTAATTATAAATTTAGTTTGAGTTCAAGCAGGGATGGCAGATACATATACAGGTATATTAACAGGTACATATACATGTTTGCCAAAGTGAATGAGAGATTTCAGTAGTGTGCTGCACTGAATTCTGAAGTGGAAAGTGCTACTCTGGCCAGCGTCCTCACTAGTATGATTAGCATTGTCTTGGGTGGAAGGATCAGCAGGAGAGGTATTGTTTCCTGCATGCTGGCAAAATCTCAGTGCTCCCCCATCCTTGTCCCGTTCCCCAGCCCTGGCCCCTGTCCTGCCTCCCCCATGTCTGACTGGGACCCAGATGTCTTGTTTAATGACTGTGGCTGCATACTGACACTAACATGGGCGACATTGCTCAGGCAGTAAGAGCAGTTGTCTGGCAGTCGGAGGGTTGCCGGTTCGATCCCCCGCCCGGGCTGTGTCAAAGTGTCCCTGAGTAAGACACCTAACCCCCAAATGCTCCTGACGAGCTGGTCGGGGCCTTGCATGGCAGCCAATCGCCGTCGGTTTGTGAGTGTGTGTATGAATGGGTGAATGGAGAAGCATCAACTGTACAGCGCTTTGGATAAAGGCGCTATATAAATGCCTGCCATTTACCATTTAACAAACATACCAACCCCCTGGAGTCAGATGGGACTGGGTCATCTGGCAGCTCAAAAACATGTGCAATCCTATTTGCTGAAAAAATAACATGACAAATTTCCAGACCTTTTCCAAGCTGGCAAGAAACAAAATAGGCACAGTGCACAGAGTTTAATCCTCTTATTACTGAATAAGATCAGTTCAAAGAACTGAATATTTAAAATGAACATGAATGTCACTGTCACACACCAGGTGACACCACTCTGAAGGTATTGTTGCATAAGGGAGGACATTTTTAGAAATGACAGCACACTAATTTAATCACAAATTGAGGAGGATTATCTAGATTCTCCAGGGAAGATTAAGCTTGCTGTGGTTGTAATAAATAATTAGCCCAGGTCAAGCAAGTCAAGTAAAATTGTAACCTTATTTTATTACTCCTAAAACATAGGCCAATCTAATTTGCTGTCTTAGATGGAAGGAAATTACTAAAATATATCAGGGTTCTCCCCAGAATGCTGTAGCCTATCGACTTAGAGGTTTGATGCGTTGTGTGCTTTTCTGCATACCAATGTTGTAATGTGTAGTTCCTTGCAATACTGTCACCTTCTTGTCAGCTTTGACCAGTCTGGCCCTTCTTCTCTAACCACTCATTAACAACATGTTTTTGCTGTTTCTGACATTTGGTCTGAACAACGGCTGAACCTCTTGACCACGTCTGCATGCTTTTATGCATTTAGTTGCTGCCACATGATTGGCTGATTAAATATTTGCATTAAAAAGCTGGTTTATATGTATAACCAAAAGTGATCACTGAGTGTACACATTCACATTGTCTTTCCTTTGTAATTACAGAGGTTGGAGGTGTGTAAATATGTTTGTGTGTGTGTGTGTGTGTGTGTGTGTGGAGGTGTATGTGTGTGTGTGTGTGTGGAGGTGTGTGTGTGTCTGTGCGTCTGGTGCCCCACCAGGTAAATGGTCAGCAGCTGCCACTGACATCCATTATGCGTGTCAGAAAAGAACAGCTTGGCAGGGGCTTATTTTCAAGCCCATGGCACATTTACCAGGCAATGCAGATATTTATGATAATTTAAAATATTTCAATATTTAAAAAATACTTAAATTAAATTCCTAGAACAATACTTGTGTTCTCAGGGTCTAAGTAACATTCACGTTGAATACCAGGGCACTTTTGCATTTCACTCATACATTTAATATACATTTTTGGCATGCACAGAAAATTGTAATATCACATGATGGACTCTCCAATCACAAAATGACATACAGCTCTGGAAAAGTGTGCATCCTTATCTACCAGCTATAGAATCACACCTGAACAGTCATTACAGTGTTTTGTAGGGTATTAATTTGAACAAATAAGAGAGGCGTGGATGTTCTTTGATTTTTATGGTTCAAAAGTTATAAAGTAAAGAGTAGTAGATGTACACACAATGCATTTTAGAGCGTAACAGCATGATAACCTTAACATGTGGGAAAAGACTCTTGCATAATGCAATACTGTACCTTGACAATGTCTTCGTTGGAGGACTTGCACTCAACAAAAGCGGATACATCAGTGACGACCCCACTTATCTCTATGGAGACTACCTTCACTGGGATAGCAACTGTTCGGCCAGTCAGAACAGCTGTGTTGATGATTTCCGTATCCTGTTGGAGATATAAAGAATGTACAGTGCCCTGAATTAAACTTAACTAGTTGCACCACCTTCAGTGGAGTCGAAGGCGGTGCAAGAGTCAAGACCGAAGTTCGTTCCGCGGGGCAAAAGCACAAAGACAGCAAGCAAGAGTCTGTGGTACAGGCAGGCAATGGTCAACAAAACAGAAGTCAATACCGATGGCCAATAAACAGGCTTGGATCATAACAGGCAAAGACATGACATGAACACTGAGCTTATACACAGGTGTAGACAGGTGCAGACAATTAGCTTGAGAGCAGCATGCGAATGGAAATCAGGTGTGGAGGATTGAGGAGTTAACAAGATAATTAGTAATCGTTAGTAATAAACCTATCCTGCCCTAGCATTAATAAATTAGTAAATGACATGCACAAGAAACGTAAGGTGAACATGAACACAAAGTTAAAGTTACCAAATCCTGATCTAAAGTTAGTAGTTTAGTAAGAAGACAAGGGAAATTTAAACAATTAGGGAAGTGTGAGTGACAGAAATGGAGAGAGAGAAAGCATGAATGCATGGTTTGCAGAAAGACATGAAAAAGTGTATGTTAAACAATGAACGAAACATAACATGAAACAACATAAATCGTGACAAAACAAGTTTGCAAAACTGTGACATGAATAAACTATATAACGTGACATGACAAGACTAGTATATTAGAATATATTGTAACAAGGACTAAACATGAAATGTAACATGACATGAAAATGAAACGTAACAAGAAATAAAACATAAAAACATGGCGAGACTAGACTAACATAATACGTGACATGACAATAAAATAACTAAGACAATAACTAAACATGAAACATGATGTGTCAAGCATGAAATGTGACATATTTTGGGTCCAAGTCAGGACTGACTCTGCCATACCAAAACATTCATTTTCTTTCTTTTCAGACGTGGACTTGTTTTTGTGGATCATTGTCTCGAGTTGAGGAACTGAAGTCCAGGGAGTGCCCCCAGGTCGCACAATGTTCAGGGGACACATTATTAAGTGTGGGATGTCTGATATTATGACCACCCATTATGACGTGTTGTATTTGTATTACTTGTGGTAGGTGCTGGATGGAAGGACAATTGTCTCTCTGAAACTAGCAATGACACTTGCGTTTGGGTTATCACCGAGCCCAAGATAGAGCTCATAATGTCATTCTGAATTGGTAACGTAGCTAGATAGCTAGCATCAAAGGGCTAGCCTTGAACCTAGGCTGACATGGTAACACAAATTCAAATGCAGTCCACTCATTATCTATCAGAGTCAGAAGATGTTACCGCTTGGAATCAAACATCAGTTGAATTCATAATTTAAAACACATCATCACTCACAGCCAACACAGCAAACACAGCCAAACAGCATTTCAGCACAGGAGTAGCTAAGACAGATCTGAGTTAATGTTAGCTTCTGTCATTATGATAGCTACCTAGCTATCATTGACAAAGCCACCGCTTCCTCGAAGCTAACATACATGTTTGCATTACTTTACATTAATGGCATTTGGTGGCATTATAGATGCTCTTATCCAGAGTGACAGGCAGTTGATAACCCTGCATTGCTCCTGCTTAGTCTAAGGGCCTTGCTCAAGGGCCCAACGGCTGTGCGGATCTTATTGTGGCTACACCGGGGATCCAACCACCAATCTTGCGTGTCCCTGTCATGTACCTTAACCGCTACGCTACAGGCCACCCTAACCATTAACTTCAGCAGTGTATGCATGGCCAATCAAATGTGACCTTCTCCATCCTAATCATTCTGAAGTCACGAAGGCCGCTTTCACTTAAATCAATGTTAATGTAAAAAGTTCATTTTGGGCTGTTTTAGGCTTTCATCTTAATTTTGTGGAACAATGTCTTGGCTTTCATAATCTGCAAGTCTTACTGTCAAATTGAGAGTAAAAATATAGGTTTTAAGCTTTTAAAAACAAGATGTCAAAGTGAAATGTATTCTCTAGGAAGCATTCCCTGAGTTAGAGATCAATAGAGCCCAATAGCCACTGGGTACACCACTACCTGTGGATATGATGTTCTTACTGTGAAATGCTGTATTTGCTTTATGCCAGACATATTGGGACCCATGTCATCCATAAATTTCCACGTTGACTCATCTGTCAATACAATATTATCCCAAAAGGCTTGGGGATCATCCAGGTGTTTTTTTGTGCGAGATGAGCATTTTTACCCAGTCTTTTTCTTATTTAGGAGTCATGACCACTGACTAGAGAGACTGAGACTGGAGACCTAGAGAGACCTGGATATTCTTCTGGGATCTTTTTTGACTTCCTGGATGAGTTGTTGGGGTACCCTTTTGGCTGATTCACCACTGTTCCATGTGTTCTCCATTTGGAGATAATGGCTGTTGTTCCCAGAGCCTTAGAATTGGCTTTGGAGTGACCTAGTCTAAATTTCAGTTCACGCTCAAAAACCAACACATTTGTCTGAAATATAAAAGCAGTTCTGCAAAGAAGGGTTGGTTAAAATCCTACACAGTGACTTATATCCAATTATAGGAAGTGTTTGGTTGCAATGTCTGCTTAAGGAGGTGTAGCCAGTTATTAAGTTCCTTAAATAAATGAAATAATCACATTTTCTAATATTTAATATTAATATTAATATTTAATATTAATATTATCTATTATTTAATATTATTTTCTCAGGTTCCATTGAGTAACTGTGTAATAAACTGCTTTAATTGATCAAATAAGTGCTGAGTAACAACAAAAGCCGCACACTCTGTGTGACCACTGGTCTAACATTACATTTTGTCTAAATATCTGAAACAAATATTCAATAGTTTGTTCTGTCTGTTTTTGTGTTTACTGTTGTTTATTCTTGTTATTTATTGGTTATTTATTCATTATCATTCATATCTGGTTATTGTTGCCCATTACTGTTATTGCATTCGTGATCCCCTGTTATGTCTGTTTCTGAATGTTTCTGAGCCCGAGTCACTCCCCTGTCTGCGTGCTTCACTATTCGGGTGGTTTCGGTAGCTTCCGGATTTTCAATCTTTCTTCCAGCCTCGCATTCCTTACTTCCGGCTTCTCTCGATAGTAAGAATAGTGCTTTACAACATTTAACTAACTACTACTAATTTAGATATTGTACAGTACTAATCCGATTAATACACTTATTGCCTGTCCAACTAACAAAATAAGTCACTTCAATTGGGTAGTTTAGATTTAATCATGTGACTAACGTTATCTCCTAGTTTTCCACGCTGTTCTATATATTCTAGAAGTGTTCGCACCTGTCTCTTACTATCACTACGCAAATGTCTACTCCCTAATCCGGAGCCGTATGTTTTACATGTGTGTTTACGTGCATCCAGTCCGCGTTTTCATCTCCCCGTTATTGTATTATTATCCTATTAATTTTTCCACCTGTTGTCGATTGTCACCTTCCCTCATGTATTTAAACCTCAGTCTCCACAGTACTAATCGTCAGAACGTTGATCATATTCAGTGCCAAAATTTAAGTACAACTGTTTATTGAGATTTTTACGACACCCCTTGATTTCCGAGTTTGCCTTGCCCTTGTTTTGGTTGCCCATCTGTTTCTTTGGTTTTTGATTATTTGCTGCTTCTTCTCAACTCTGATTTTTGCCTCAACCCGTTTTTCTGACTCCCTGGATTTTGACCTTTGATTGTTTTTTCGACTATTCCTTTGCATTCTGATTTGGGCATTGTCTGTTGATCTCTTGGCTCTGAACCTTGGACTGAATAAACAACGTTTTTGGATTATCCCTTGGTCTGCTTTTTGGTCCTCAGTGCCACACATAACAGTGTGTTGATTGAAAAGACAAAACAAAAACAAACAAATTCAAGAATGTCACATTGCAGTAATACAAATATTTATCCATATTAGGAAATATAAGTGATTGATCTTGGTAATTTTGGAAAATGGCATATTGTCAGCAATAAGTAACTTCCTTAGCTTTATTTAAACGCCAATGACTGTGTCGAGGACCCGGCCCTAGGCCCTCCTGATGAGAGATTGACAGAAGATGGGTTAAGCAGGAATGCATTGTTAACCCCTCGCACACGCCAATGGGGTAGGAGTAAAAGCTCCCGTAAGAGGAAAAGTATATGGTATAAGATAAATGTACAACCGTATATGGATACTGAGGAGTCTGAAGTCAGAGGACTTAGATTCAGGGTTTTAGAGAGCAAGGCTAAAGGCCTGACTGAGGCCATGCGTAGAATGTGTTCTAGCATGACCATGGAAGGGGCTGAACACGCAGAACGGAAAATTGGGGACCCAGGGAGTTTTGCATTCAAGGAGACGATAGATGTGATAACATACTTGGTTGACACGTGTGGGCTGGCTCCTACAGGGGAGGAGCACGAGGCCTGGTTAAAAAAACAGGATGAGAAAGACAATGAAAATAATTGGGAAATCAAAGAGCAGGAGGAGATTGAAAAATGTAAAAGAGATAAGGAAAATGGCATGGACGTCAATACCGAAAGAAAATTAAGAGGCTTCACGGGCCTCCCTGAGGATAACACAAATAATTTATCGAATAGATTTAAAGGACTGACTATAGAGGAGTTGAATGATGAATTACACTCAGCTATTAGCTGGATGACCTTTGTAGACCCCTTAAGGCGCCACAAAAAGGGGCACCTAAAGAGGGTGTTGGGATGGTGGCAGGCTTTAACGTCTGGCTTGCATGAAATCAAAGTTTGGAGGAAGTCAAGGAGAGATTATGAAACTGACACAGACACCAGTGATGAATAGGTTCATTAAAAACAACATAAGGGCTAGTGTTTTTCCACTCATATATTAAGATGGGGGAAATTCCCAAACCAGAGGGGCCCATGAAATAAAATATTGGGGACAGTTCTTTTGAGGTATGAGAAAATGACAATTGAAAAAACAGAAATAATTAATATGATCATTAAAAAACAGGTTATATAAAAGATAAATGTCTTCCCGCTTGACATAATGGGGGCATTTCTTATCAAAAAAGGTACACTTTTGTATGCAAAAAAGATATATAAGGGATAAGTTTTTAGACCTTAGAGCAGGATCCCAGAATTTGGCTTCAGAAGATATCTACGAGCTGGTGAAGAAAGATCCACGCAGAACAATTATAACCAAGCTGGAGTGGTAATTATAATCTATATTACTTGTAGAAGTAGGAAAAGTAACATATTATAAGTTTACTTTTATATATCTTTTATTTCTTATTAGGGTACTATATAAAGTAGAAAAATGTAGAGAAATTATCATATTTAGATAAATATAATATTATAGGAATAGTTTCTTTTTAAACGTCAAGAAGGGGGAGCTATAGGATAAGGCTAAGGCCAAAGAGGATGGATATAGGAAGGGTGTACCTTGATTATGTACACTGTAATCTGTATAACTCTATTCTTTTGATTGATTATAATAAAGTATATCTTACTATAATCATATGTGATAAAGAGTCTTTAGAGGAATACATTGAATACAGGACATCGATTACCAGATTTGCATCACACCCTTCACTTCGAGACTGGGCTGGAAGTTCAGTAGAACTTACCAGGGCTCCAGGACGTTCGGAGTACTTGAGTTCGTCCCCGAGACACCTCATTGTGAGGTACTGCTCGTGGGAACGTGAGGTCTGAGCTCGGCAAGGGGTCCGTGGCTCACGACAACTGTGTAAACTGAAAGTGACTTTTGTTATGTCACTCATTAATGAGCAGTGTCAATTGTTCTGCTCTTTTCTAGCGACAAATTTGCAATAGTAAGAACTATGAAACATTTGGGGTATAGGGTTTAATAAAATGTGTGACAGATAATAAAATGCTGAAGACACCTAAACATCTGATACATTTTCTGTAAATAACACCCTGAACCATAGTAATATAATAATAAATAAAAATAATAATCAGGCCAAGAAAAAAAACATATATTACATCTTTATGCTCATTAGCATGTTTTACAGTGACAAAACAAATGTTGTCTTAATGTATTTCTCCTCCTTGGAATTTTTTTTTATCTCAAGTAATTGGTGTGTGGGAAGTAAGTTTAATTCCTGTTCCTAGATTGCTCTTTGTCATCTATGTAAAACTGTCTGTCATAATCAAACATTCAGTAAACAGGCCGCAAACTGAGAAAAACATTTGTGAAACACATTGATGTTTGAACTGGAGTTTAATTTAAAGTATCCGAGTTAAGTAATTTGATCTGGTATATCACATAGCATTAGCACAATCAGTGTAATGTTAGACCAATTTATACTTTATAAATAATTGTTGTTTACCACATACAATCTTACCCAGTAAAGTTACCAACCATCTATTGATTATTATTTTGCCAAATAACTGTGATTCATGTGTACATAGTCCACTGGTGTACAGTGAAAGCATATCAGTGGTTCATGCACAAACATAAGTTTATAAAGTACATAAAGCAGTCAAGAAATTCTATGAATAGTGCCACTCCCAGGCTCCAGGCATGAAATTCGTGGGAGGATCAGGCACCATGATCAGTTCTCATTACGATTATTTATTTTCACTGCGCTATCCGTCAGTCGTGACCCACTCCTCTCATCTCTCATAGAATATGTAATAATTTTGTGCATAACATTTTTTTTACATTGTGCACGATGTTGAGGAGCTGAGCCCACCCACTGATCACTTTATGATAATATAAAAATAATAATAATATTTATAAAAAAACAAGTGTTCACCAAATTCATCCATTCATGCCGCTACATACCCTCATGTAAATTGTATCTGGCAAGGTCCTGCTGGCTGACTGGGATGTAATGCATGAGTGAATGTGCCTTTACCAGGAGCCTTTACCAAGGCGACTAATGTTTAATTTATTATCCATCACTGTGCTGGGCAGCAGTGCCACGCTCAGCCTCTCCCCCAGCTCCCTGCTCATTAATAAGCTGCCTCTGAGACTACTTCTGATGCTGGATGCTAATTGTGCCCAGACACTGGCTGCCAGGGGACCTGGCCAGGCCTGACAGACAGGAATGATGGCCAAGGCTGATTTAACTGTGTCCCCGTGGAAGTGGCTGTACACACAGTAAATTCCCTTTGAGTTGTGGGGCTCGACCACTCTTCAAGGGAAAGCAAATCTGCTAACCATGGCTTTTTAGACCCTGGGATTCCTCTTACCCATTCTTAGACTAAGTAAGAGTGGAACACATTCTGCATATTTGACATGCCAGGTTTTTTTTTTTTGCCTGTCTTTCTTTGTATCAAAAATCTAAAAACATTAGGTGTGCTGTGCCGCTTGCTTGCCGCTTATAAATTTAGAGATGCAGAAAATAGTTGCTTGAACCTTTTCTTGGCTAACACCAAGTATGTTAGCCAAGGCCAAGACCAAAGTCCTCTTCAGTCTGTCTGGGAACAATTTTCCCCACATACCATATTACCTTAATGTAACCATAACCATTTGTAGTTAGTTTAACTACTGTATGCCTGGCTTCCATTGGCAAACCACTGAAACACACCACTAAGTTTCATACAGAAGAACTGAACCATCTTATTCATCTCCACGTTCTCTCTACCTGGCTTACGTTGGACTGAACAATACCATTTCTGAATTTGTGGGCCTACTTTGCATGCAAGGCTATGTGCCTGCCAACATTTGACCAAAAATAACAGCTCAGCTGACACAGTGGTTTTGTGTTTCATTTGGTGCTTCTGGAGATCTGCCGGGGAATGGAAGATTTCTTATTTCTTGTTATTTGTTGTTTGCACAACCACCACCAGGTGACATATGATAGCTAAATCACATCAGTCTGACATACTTACCAAATAAGTATGTTGAATACAGTACCAAAATATTAGCCAGAGGGAACATATGTACATTTTAATCAAGGTTAATTTTTGTTTCTATTTATACACAACTCTAAAGTGTTCATTTTTTATTTAGAAGGGGTTCAATTTATGTCTCCTTTTCTTAAAATGCAGATAACCCTGGTGGAAAATAGACGGGCTTGTTGCTGGACCAACAGTGTGTTAAGCCAAAACTGCAAAAACCTAGGTTTAAGATTAAGTTAGGAAGATAATATGTACATAGCCCAAAGAGCTTAGAAGAGAGAAAGAGGGCAAAATGAATGGAAGGAGATGACGTTGTTAATGACAGAGCTAAATGCAGCACTCAACTTCATTATTCAACCGTTTCACTGCTTAAGCTGCTTTTTGTAGCCTATGTTACATTCATTGTCATATGAAGGACAACAGAGTTTTGTGCCCAAAGTTTATTAATGTCAGTACATATTGGCATTCTAATTTGCAACATCATCCTGACCTGATACAAGTATATTCACTGCACTGCAAACATACCGTTGCCTATAGAATAGGAATCAACAGCAAACTGCTTAGTATTTATGTACCTACGATACTACATATTAAAAAATATTTCTTCATCATACAGCGCAGCTCTTGTGATTCCAAGTTGATATTGTATGACCAGTAGCCAGCATATGAATTTAGACTGGTGATCATACTAGCAACATTTGATTCAAACTAGCAACCAACTGCCTTGATTCAAACATCGGAGTCTTGTATCTTCTTCTCTACAGTACAAACACCAAACTGCTTAACTAGCTGAGTGTTTATGCAACTAGGTGATATGAAACAAATAGTCTTCATCATACATTTCAGCTATTGCAATTGCCTAAATTGATATTGTATCGAGGGCAGCCAGTTTCTGAATTACTGTTGGCCTATGCTGATAGTAACATTAGCTAACATTACTGATGCATGTAACGTTATGAATCTGAGCATCTGATTCACCTACGATCGTCTGTAGAATAGGGATAAACTGCTCAAATGTCATTGATGTTAATACTTACAAATTTCAAATAAAGCATGTTTATATTTCGATGCATAACCTAACTGTACGACTGCTGTTATGTCATAACAAACCATTTACCCACCCCTGAATGATGAAAAATACGTCATCAACAATAGAACGTCACTTGGCCCGATTTCACGAGAAGCTTCAATGGCAGCACCCATGGAGGCACACATCATAAATAGAAAACCATCAACTAAAAGGAAACGCAAAGTATTTGTTCCTGCATGACATAAAAATAAAATATACTGTCATATAATAAAGCCTGATCTGCGTGTGAAACAATGTTGCCAATGTTATTAATTAGCGGGTTAGGGCAAGTTATGTCTGAAAGTAATCTTCTCTGCACAAAGGTTATTGGAAAAAACCATACCATACTGACTTTTGCAGATTATTTACCAATGTAGCTAAATTGGAACACAGTTAACGAGTGGTATATTTCTACCATTGAGTCAGTGCAGAATGCAAACAGTTCATGTGGTTATACACCACTAGTATCCTTTTTTTTCTTTTTGTTTTTAAGTTTGGCATCGTGCAACTGGAATGCTTGGAAGTCGAAAGTTGGAATCTAATCGACCTCTGACAGTAAATCTTTGTAAGAAGAGCATTTAGAAGGGAACATGATTTTTCAGAATGACAAGCCCTATTAATTAGGGGTGAGCGAGTACTGCATTACTCGTATCTGTTCAACCAATTAAATTATCCGTATCCGGGTTACTCCTACTTGGAAGTGGGCGTGACATAACCCAGAAGTAGTGCTGTTTAAACTGTCCCCTGTACTGCATCGCGATTTGCAATACATTGAAACCAAGACTTTAACCTGAACTACTCCATTTTTGCATTCTGTTATGCAGGTAAATCTCTATGAAATCTTTATCTGGTTAATGTTAACAAATTAAAAACCAAAACCGCCTGTATAAAACAATGTGTGTGCGTGAACAATTTTACAAGGAACACTTTTGGCTCGTTCATAGCACCACTATTCATGTTGCCGTCACACTCGCCCTTTAAACACACACCCACGTTGTCCAAAAGAACTATACTCTTAAGAAACACATCCGTTACAGTTTGTTACATAAATAAAATGCCTTAAAAAAATCACTTAAATAGCATACTGTAAATCACAAACAGTTGTGTGATTAGCTACCACACTCCTGTTCAGAGGGCTGTTAACTCTCATGTGACAGGCAATACACCT
Organism: Conger conger; assembly: GCF_963514075.1. Classification (NCBI taxonomy): domain Eukaryota; kingdom Metazoa; phylum Chordata; class Actinopteri; order Anguilliformes; family Congridae; genus Conger; species Conger conger. The sequence goes on from NC_083766.1 coordinate 43,268,813, forward strand.
CATTCAATACACTGAGCTCACATAGGTTATCGGTATGTTTCAAAATAAGTAACATCGGAACAAAACTGCCCCATACCTCGCTATCGGATGACATCACCCACACTACATTAAACATTACAGTCAGCCTAAAGTAGCCGGCTAGGCTGCCGACCACCACCTAAGGTTATGTTAGATTTCGGTGTTTTCAAGATGTAACTGAGCTAAAAAGTTGACACGCAAGTTCTGCTCCTATTCAAATGCATATCCCCACAATCACCCTGTTTTCCCCCACTCTATTTACATTTCCTTCCCTGGCGTTGATTTGAGGTCTAGATGCCGACAACCATTTGTCTGCACAACCATTTGGCCTAACCAGGAAACCTGTCAATAGACATTATCATATCTAAAGGAGTGTTTTGTCACCATGGATGAAGCACTTCCTTTCAGATACTGATATAAACTCTGTCATTCCCAGTAAGGATTGTGTAAGATTGGTGAAAGCTCAGGAGAACGTGCACACTACCTGGAACCACGAATAAAGAGCTGAAGCTTGTCTTACACCCTCGAATTTCGAGTAACGACTCTTTCTTTCCTGAAACGTGATTCGAAGTACCAGCAGCGAAACAGTTATAGTATTGAAGAAGAAACAAGAAGTTCTTCAGTTACAATAAACAGGCTATTTCAATTCAGCTACTTCACCATTAGGAGCTAAAAATTAATTCATTGTCATGATCATTAAAACACTGTACTTACAAGTATGATTGATTTCCAACCTCGACTGGAGAATGCAGTAAGTCTGACCCAGGTAGAAAGCTCACGCCATACAAAGTGCTACCATTTATACTTTGAAATGTTTTGGGGTGTATCTATATAATACACATCTCTAGCTCTGTGAAGTTGGCAAATGTTGCTGGCCACAATTGGAGACTTCCGGTTCTCATTTTTCAATTAATACAGTTGGATATAATTGTGATGTATTTGCAGAGAATATAAAATTGTGCACTAATTTCCATAAAAACTGTTTGCCACCAGTTGTTGCTGTCTGTCAGGTATGGTATGGGCATGCATTGCCATAGACTGTCAGCATGGCCACCCCACACTGGAAACACAGCAACAATTGCTGGGAACATGATTTCACAGAAAGGACTGTAGAATATTAAAGATATGGGTCCAGCTAACAAATCTAAACCCCCTTTCATTTGGTAACAATTTACCGTTTTTGAGTTGTGAGCTATGCAAATGAGCTGGGTGGCAACTGCCACTCAATAGTAATGCTTGGCCACCCCACACTGGAAACACAGCAACAATTGCTGGAACATGATTTCACAGAAACTACTGTAGAATATTAAAGATATGGGTCCAGCTAACAAATGTATACCCCCTTTCATTTGATAACAATTTACCGTTTTTGAGTTATGAGCTATGCAAATGAGCTGGGTGGCAACTGCCACTCAATAGTAATGCTTGGCCACCCCACACTGGAAACACAGCAACAATTGCTGGGAACATGATTTCACCAAACATACTGTAGAATATTAAAGATATGGGTCTATAGAGTAAATTTATACCCCCTTTCATTTGGTAACAATTTATAGTTTTTGAGTCATAAGCTATGCAAATGAGCTGGGTGGCAACTGACAGTCAATAGTAATGCTAGGCCACCCCACACTGGAAACACAGCAACAATTGCTGGGAACATGATTTCACAGAAACTACTGTAGAATATTAAAGATATGGGTCACGCTAACAAATGTTTACCCCCTTTCATTTGGTAACAATTTACCGTTTTTTAGTTATGAGCCATGCAAATGAGCTTAGATAACATGATTTTAGATAATAAATGTATAATTTTATAGATATTATACATAGATTTAATGTATGCATATTTGGTAACATTTTTTTCAAACAGTAAGCAGGTATGCAAATGAGCTGTTACTGAACCAACAGTGTCAAGCAATTTATGCTTGGCCTACATTATAGTAACTAGTCAAATAGCAAGCTAGTTGCTTGCTGACTTTCATAAGTTGTATCGCAATGAATTTAAACAATGGTAATTATGTGAGTATGCGGCAGCTAGGTTCTCATTATTTAACATACCTCAGCATCTCTTATTTTGACATAAATGTATTAAATTCTATTATAACGGGCAAATAATTGTTAACTTTTGTTCGTGTCGTGTCTTCCGCATCAGGAGCCATTTCTGTTCGGGATACAGTACCTTTTCAAATTGTTAGCTAACTATTTAAGTAGTTATTTCCTTAACCCTCTGAGGGTCTGAGGGCAAAACGAGGAAAACTGGTGACTGTGCCATGCTCTGACATTTGTGTAATTTTAATAAACTTTGTATACAGTGATTCCAAAGTGTTTCATATCTTTGTGTTCAGCACAAACTCAGCTACAATAATATGGCAACAGTAGGTCAGAATCATATGTTAGAATCACACAAATTGCAAATTGTAATAGTTTTGAACACGTACAGGAATGCTGTAAACACATACTAATCTATTGTAACAAAAAAAATGTATAACCTATAGCCGCTTTTTTTTCTGAACGTGAAATGGTCATTATCAGGCGTATTATTGCGGTTCTAAACAATCAACAAGCTTCAGCAGGCAATCTGGCCATTTCAGGGGGTCTAAAATGCAAACACCACAACAAATTGAATGCTACATTATTAGAGTTATCAAATAATTTCTGTTGCTGTTGGTTGACTTCTGGCTTATTGTAACGTTATGTTGTATCTTAAGGTTCACAGAAGAGCCTTGTTTATTCGTTGCCACGCAAATTCGAATTATGAGCAAACTGAACATAGCCTTCCACTATGCTGTATCTAAATAAAAATAAACAAAGTAAGTTTTGTTTCCCAAAACATTCTTAGCTAAATATACCTTCTGTACATCACACTTTCGTAAGGTTGGTCTGGACCACTAGCTATACCTTGTCGATGTTGTCAGCTCACTCTGCTAGTGGCCACCACTGTTATGACCGCAAGCCTCTGAAATCAGCTGTTGCTCTTAGTTACATCTCAATCTGTTAAGCGATATGTACACTAATAATTCTACAGTTGTAGTTGGCTAAAAATATATTAATGAAATACAATATTAACGGGACTATTTTCATGCAAATAAAATTGTACATTACGAAGGATGCATGTTGCACTTTATTGAACGTGTTGCCTAATTGCCTTTTAAATAATATTTATGAACTGATGATTTCCCACTCCCTCTGTGAGCTGGAGCGATGTTTAACAATAGTCATTTTGTTTTGCTGGACATTGTAGTCCTAAAACTGGAAAATAATGTTTCTTTATTCAGCGCCACGTCCTCTAACGTCCTCTTCATTTTGTTTGCTGTGAAGCTGTGGGACCACTTCTTTCTTTGTTTTTTTTCGGCATAGCTTATGTCGTTTTCATGTTGGTGCGTTTTGGCTTGCTGGTGCGCTTTTATTGAAAACGTCAGCTAATCAGTGAAAATAGTGAATTAGACCAGAAATGTGATGGTGCTTCTGCAAATCAACCTTGACTGCAAAGTAATTTAAGACACCATGACAAACATATTCGACATGCCAAAGAAGGCGTATTGCTAGATGGCGTAGCAACAAACCGTACCACAACCCGTATATATAATTTGGCAAAAATTATATATATGGTTGGATAATATCGTTTGTAAGTTTTTTATAATATTTTTCATTCTATTAAGTTCCCACCAGTCGTGATAAAATCAATATTTTGAAGTATTCCTGCAGTGTTTTTTTCATTAATAACACTACTTTCTCTCATAACACAATCAAGCAGTCACTGCATGGAGTGCATAATTGATCTTAAGAGTGAGTCGATGGGCTGAGTAATGTTGTACAAAGAAGCTATCCCTTAAGCAGCCACCTAAGTGATAGTTTGGGAACACATTTAGAAAAGTAAACAACTTTAGTTAGGTATACCTTTCGAGTCTTCGTAAAACGGTATTAGAGGTATTATTTTGAGATATAATGGGTAAAATCGTTCATAAATTCAGAACAGAGTGATAACTTCCAAACACACATTACTGAATATTCAGACAAATAGAGAGAGAAGTTGGTCTGTTTAGCGAAGTTATTTCTGCGTTTTCCTCTAACGTAGATGCAGTATGCAAATAGACTGTGCTAGGACACCCAGTTTTAGAATCCTGGCTACACCACTACACATCCCGTATGTATTACATTGAGATGTAATGTAATACATATGTGATGGGAATTTACAAATGCGCATATTGCTGAATATTGACATGAAGCTGGAGAAGTTTCAGTACACACAGGAGAAATGCATTTACATTGCATTCATCCGTGCCATTTTCTGTAATGAAACGTGTTCCGTGATGAAAAATGTTTACCTCAAAAAAGTGAATAGCCTATGCTTCTCTATGTCATTGTATCGTGCTTTACAGTTGGCATTCTTGCACATGGCATCGCTTCTCCCCTGCCAGATAATAACTATCACCTTGTTTCAATTTGAATGAGATGGGCGAGAATTCACTGAGCGTAACTAACATATTAATGAATAAAGATTAAGAAATCACAGTGATCTAATTAATCTAATTAAAAACGTTTTAAAACTATTAATATTATGTGGCAATAGGTGCATTGTGAAGTCAAGATGCTAAGGTTTCTGTCAATATTTTTGTTGCATCTGTATGATTAAAATCTCTGACGAGATCAGAACAAGTTCACACAACAGTCGCTTGCCATGCACAACAAAGAAGTGAGGGAAATAGCAGCAAGCAGGCATTTTTACTAATCTAAGGGGGAGGAACCAGGTAGGAACTGGCATTCATCACTCATGTACAGCCAATATAAAAAATAAATAAAGCAGGCCAATTCTCCAATCACAGATAACGATCGTATTACTCAAACAACACTCAAAAAGTCAATAATCGTTACCCCTACTTTTAATATAATCTTTATGAGTGCCTCCAATTTAGTTTTGAGGGAATCATTCCCTCCAGTTATTAATACAATATTTACACCTTTATTCGTCCTTTCGTTTCATATGTAAATGCAACATAGGCTACAGTGCATAATCATAAACAATTGTAAATTACACTATTTTTTTTATCTTCCCAGCGCATGGGAAGTCATGAAAAATTGTATTATTTAAATGTAATTCTATAAAGTTTCATTGCTGGATTGTGTTAGAAATAAAGTAAATCCAAGTATTACAAATTTAATTTATCTGCAAATGCTGCCCTGCCAGTTTCTCTCTCATTTTTGTGAGAAAACTCAACATAGGTTAAATTATGAGAGTTCGAAACATACGCCCCCAAAGTAAAAAAAATAAATAAAATTGTGCAGCCATCCAAGATGATTCAATGCTAGATTGACTGATGAAATCGTTCACGGATTAAGGCTACATTTAATTAATGTAGTAAAGTAGTAAAAATATTGTTTAAACAGCTGGCTTTGCCTAACCAGCGTATTACTTGCTCACTTGTACCCTTCCTTTTTTCTCTCTCACAAGAAGCGAACAAAGGACATGCGTCAACTTAAATTTCGCCTTATCACGAGCACTGAAATCTACAGTCATTCAGTTGAATCGCAGGCCATAGCTACACGCATTATTACTCCCTCTGAGTCTGGTGAGGTTGGGGTGGGTGAAGACAATGAAGCAAACTGATCTTAAGCCTTGCTTGGCTGCATCGAGACAGCAAAGTATGCCTTTAAATTACACACAAGCTGACTTGCATAGTGCAGTGTGTGCTGGGTAGATGTTCTGTGGTAGAAAGGAATTGTGAGTGAAGCAACCTGAATTGATTAGTGTTAGCTATAGTGAAAAAGTGGATGCCAGATTATACTGCCCTTGCTTTTGAATGCGAGATTGGCAAACGAGCAAACAAAGTGAACGTTAACGGCAGCTTCAATAGCAAAAACCTAAATATACTTCATTTAACAGATATATTGACCATGACAACACTACGTTCACTGAGCTCTTTATTACAACATTACATTACATTAATGGCATGTGGCAGATGCTCTTATCCAGAGCAAATGACAGTTGATTAGACGAAGCAGAAGACAATCCTCCCCTGGAGCAGGGTTAAGGGCCTTGCTCAAGGGCGCAACGGCTGTGCAGATATTATTGTGGCCACACCGGGGATCAAACCATCGACCTTGCGGGTCCCAGTCATGTACCTTAACCACTATGCTACAGGCCGCCCTATACTGTACTATAACATATACTAATATACAGTTGTGTTCAAGAAAATATCAGTACAACATCAGTAACCTGATGAACCACTGTTATTAGTAGTAGTGATATTTCTGCATGGCAAATACTTTACTTGTAGATGTAGTAGCGTAATAGAAAAACAACAGACCCAACTGTCATGACATGCACGCTGCTTGTTGAGTAATTGACTCATTCATTGAAAGGGGTGTGTTCAAAAAAATAGCAGTGTGGAGTTTGATCAGAGAATTAATTCATTCTGTGAAAAAACAGGTGTCATTAATTGTCCTTTATTCAGGAAGAAGGGAAGAAAATGTTTCACACATTGTTATAAAATATATTTCCTTCTGAATTGCTAAGTAAAATGGTTGTTCCAAACATTGTTCGGAGGAACAACGTCATTTGATTAAAAAGTTGATTTGAGAGGGGAAAATGTATAAAGAAGTGCAGCAAATTATAGCTAAAATGATCTCAAATGCTTTAAAATGGCAACAAAAACCTGAAACAAGAGGAAGAAAACGAGCAACTATTGTAAAAACAGATCAAAGAATAGTCAGAATGGCAAAGATTCAGACATTCATCAGCTCCAGAAAGATCAAAGATGATCTACAATTACCTGGAAGTGCTGTTACAGTCAGAAGACGTTTGATCGAAGCAAAGCTATCAGTAAGAAGCCCCCATAAAGCACCATTGTTGAAAAAAGGGCAGGCATGTGCAGAATCGGTTCTCTGACTGATTGAGAAACACAAAGGTCTGTAGTTTTTGTTTTCCACTTTTATTTAAATTTGACTTGCAGTGAATTGTAGCACCTAATATACATGTGTGCCTTTCTGAACTATGTCCAATCCATTTGATTTGCCACAGGCCAACTAATTACAGAAAACAAGATAGACCTGATCACAATTTGGAGTGCCACAGCAAAGGATCTGAATTAGGGGTGAATGAGTACTGCATTATCTGTATCTGTATCTGTATAAGTACTCGTAAATGGGTGTGACTTAACCCGGAAGTGAGCAGGGTTTCGTCCGGTGGCTGCATGATTAGTCCCAATGTTTGTATGGTTACTTCTGCATTTCTCCTTTGTTACGCATCATCCCGGAGACCCAAATGCAAACCAAGGAGTATGCACAAATGTTGTCTTTATTACAGTCCAAGTCACAAGCCAAGAGATCACAAGACACGGTGCCAAATCGAGATGCAAAAAGGAAAGTAGTAAACAAAAGCAGTGGTCAAAATCCAGGAAATCAGAGGGCTGAGATACAAAAGGGCTAGGCAAAAACAAAGTCGACGGAAGCAGAAAATGAATATCAAAAAACCAAATGATCAGAAGTTCAAGGAATCTCCAATAAACAGGTGTACAAGAAACTCAGCTCGGAATATTGATCAACATTCTGACAAAGTTTCTAGCAGAGACTTGGGTTTAAATACAGGGAAGTGACATACTAGGCAGAGCACGGGAGTGAGGAGGGCTTAACAAATAAACAACAGGTGAGGAACATAATAGGGTAGTAATACAATAACAGGGGGAAACGAAAACGCGGACTGGATACACATAGACCCACATGTAATACAAACGACTCCGGATTAGGGAGTGGAGTTAAGAGCCGTAGTGATAGCAGGAGGCAGGTGCGAACACTTCGCTGAATCAAAGCAAGTAATCAGTGACAGAACAGAAAGGCAGAGTTACAGAGAAGAATCGAAACTGGAGATATCGTTAGTATGTTGTTAGTTTATGTGATTAAATCTAATTTACCCAAAACTAGTGACTGTTAGTTAATTAGTTAGACAGACAGTGTGTTAGTATAATTAGTACTGTACAATATCTATGTTAGTTGTTATTAGAAAAAGTGAAAAAGCAGGAAGTAAGAAAAGCCGAGGCTGAGATGGAATCGTTGAAACCTGGAAAATTCCAAAACCACCCAAATAGTGCTGCACGCAGACAGGAGTGACTAGGGCTCCGAAACATACAGACAGAGATAGCAGGGGAAGACAAATGTAATGAACTGTAATAGATGACAAATAATCAAATGGCTAAAATCAATAATTGTCATTTCTGTTGTCTATCCAGGGGCCTTGCAATTTAAAATGGGAAGCTTAAAATGTAAATTTAATAGGAAAGTCAGAACGGTTAAATTCTGAGATAAATATAGGCTAATGTATTATCGGGGGCTAGTGAAATACCAACATGAGCTAGAGTTGTTTGAAATGTGTTATGACCTAACATACAGTTGGCTACTATGTCTTTCGCTATTGCAGAATGCCGGGACATTGCCTACCTGGCTAACACCCACAAAAGAATGAGAAAAAAAAGAAGTTAATGTAGACCTTACTGTAAAGCGACAGGTCCAATTGACTTGTCTGCTATCCATGTGTTGACATTAGAATTCCATAATATATCCAGGCTTGTTTACCTCCTCTCCTCCAATCGCTAGCTCAGGGAAGACTTATGTGATACTTTGCTGATTGCATAATTAGCTGAGGCCGGCAAACTGCGACCGCACCAACATGCACTCATCAGGCCGCATTTTCCGCTATTTTTTGTTCATAAAACTGGCCCTATGACTCGGCACACATTAGCACAATGTTACCTACCATTGAGAGAGGGATGATGGCTTGTATGTCTTGCTGGACCACAGTGAGTTCTGTCACAACTTTTTCAGAGTCCGGAGGTGGGTTCTGACCATGGTAGTCGACGTTCCAGTTGATCCTCCGAGTAACAGACTGGCTGGTGAAGTTCTCCATCTCAAAGTCCAGCTGCATGATCTCTATGTTAGTTGTGACATCCCTGGAAAATAAAATAGAACAAACTAAAACTGTGACAGGCATGGGAGGATGATTAATTGTATTAATATTTTACAAAACCTTTGGAAAATGATACATGCACTTAATTAGGGTCAGCCTTTCATTAGACCTGCAAATTCATCAGTACAAACAGGTGTCATATTATGCATTATACAAAATTAGCAAATGATATAATTAGAGAGCTAATTATGCCCATCTGTTGCTTGTTACAAAGCAATACATGAAATGTATTGGCAACTTGTCCTGGCAAAAAAATTCCCCTCATGAGAAATCCACAAAGGTGGATGTTAAAAAAGGTGCAGTCTAATCAATATGTCTAGCGAAACCAATGGGTGCCCAAGTGATTCACAAAAATCTAATTTAGAAAGGAACTGTAAAACCAGCATGACAAGCATCCAATCCCCTTTAGTAACAGCCACCACTGAATGTTGTTACCAGCATAAACTAGCGGAATCCAATCAAAGTATCTTATTTTTCTGGCTCATTTTCTATGGAGGAAACCCATTTAAAAGAAGCATTTCTGTCATCTGTGAGGATGAAATATGGATATAATCCCAGGGCCAATACAAATATATATGCTGGAGATGTAATAGCAAATTAAGGTGTCAGAGTTCCATTTAAAATATAAACAGAATAAAAACTCAATCTTTTTCCCCTTGCAGCAATTTATCCAGTTAAAATGAGTTATGAGTTTCATGCAACATAAAAATAGTGGCTGATTCAGTTGGTGAAAACACACATCTTGTGCAATACTCCAGTAGACTCTGGCGTGAATGATTATGTAACAGCATGTTCCATTTTTAGTCAACAGCATGACAGACATCCAATACGTAGGAATACTAAAACAAGAACATACAATGTATTGATTCTAATGAACAAAATATCTGTATTCATCTTCATTTAAATATCTGGGCCAGTGCCTTAAATTAAGTGTATGTGAGCAAAATATAAAGCACTGGGGTATAAGTGCTATTTCAGTTTCAACTTAGAGCAAAGGGCTTTACCCCCAGTTTTTCCAGTTATTGCTGTGCAAATGGGACAAGATTTGAAATGTATGCTGGTTAGGCAAAGCAAACAAACAAACTCCACTTGCATAAACACAATATCAGCTTAAAAATGCAGGGTGCATTATATGATTTTCTGAAGCCTATTCTGTAAACAGAAAAAAAGGTGCTGGATGCATCTTTTCTGCTGTTGCTAGGCAACCACACTAGCTCCTGACAATTGCTTTGCTAACATTCAAAAGATATTAACAGCATTAGCTGATTGAGTTTGGATTGTTATTCATTTTTTATAACAATGGATAAGTGGAGAGCACTCACTTTTGCTATTTGAGAGAGAGAGAGAGACAAACGAAGCACAAAACAACTTTTGTGAAATTGTATATGGATGGCCCAAAATGATGTACTGCAGCAACCAATTTGTCCTCCATCTATGTATACAATGGAACATCGAGCAAAATCAAATCCACCTCTATTTTCATGTGGTTGGACAACAGAGAAAAGAATCATAGTGACGTGGGGTGCTGTTTTCTCAAAGAGCATCAAAATTGGATCATTGGCAGCTTTGTGTGCTCCTAAAACAGTGAGGCACCTGCGGCAGATACATGCAAGGTGCCTGGTGCACAAAAGCAGCGTGGAAAAGGCTGCAAACTTATTGAAAGTAATTATAAAAAAGCCAATCAGACTTACGGCTGGCCCCCAGCCCTTAAACTGTGGTTTGGTGAAGGAAACCTTGGTGGTTTGCTTCTGCAGAAAGAAAAAATACTTGCAGGGTTCCGACAGTAGGGGCAGTCATGTTGCATTTCGCCCTGTTACAGGCAGAGCAGCCAGTTGTAGCAAGATTGCCCATAATCTGATGTGGTTTAGGGTTTGCTTTTCACATAACCATCACCAGGTGGCAAATGTGAGCACTCTACTCCACAGCTGTTGAGTCCACCCTTGCTGGCGTGATAGATTAAATTTGCAGAGGCCTACCATTTCTATCCTTTTCTCAAAATCTTGTTTTCAGTGGAATTATTGTCCATTTATACACGATAGCACAGTAGCTAACCTAGAATGTGACTAGAGTGTGAACCATGTGTTTTATGCACAGATTTGTGAAATCATTAAAAAACAACAACAGAGCTGCTCTGTTGAAAATTGACCTCCAAGCATTCCATGTGCACTATACAAACAATGTGGCAAGTATATAACCACTTGACCCAATGAAATAAATATACCAGTAACATTTCTTGTTAACTGTGCTCAAGTCTAGCTCTTCATTTGACCTAACCACCTAACTAACAATATTGGTGACATGTTTTGACATCCATTTACATGCATAATAGATTTTACTATATGATAGGCCCCTAAAAAAAACAAAACGGACCATTGCCATTTATTTTTCCATTTCTCAATGCGAAATTAAAAGAATGTAAGGGGAGCCCTTATACTTGCATACACAAAAAACATCAACAATCTAATTCAACAGAACGGAACAGAACAGGATTATTTATACATAAGTGAACAGCGAAGGGGTTCTCAGACACAGAACCCTCAACTATCAGGAGTTCGCAAGCTCTTCACTAAGAGGACAACAATTCCAATGACCGTGTATTTAGAACTAGTGAAATGCATAAAATATTTACAAACTAGTAGTAAGAAGAAAATACAGTGGCTGGGGTGGGGCTGGCTCCACTGTCAATGGAGAATTACTAACACTAACACTAGAATACATGAAAAAACATCAACAATCTAATTTCCCTGACGAAACAGGATTACTTAAAGAGACGGGAATACATGAAACATATTATCCTTTTAATTTAACAAATAAAGCAGGAATACTAAATATATAGATAGGAAGTGTACATAAATAGCAATGGAGTTCTCAGACACAGAACCGTCAGCTATTGGCGAGTCCCGCAAGGCTCTTCAATAAGAGGGGCGAGACTCTTACGACCATGAACACCAATTGACTTATGGAAAGTCAGCAACCATGGATATTCACCAGATGCTCATCTGACTATGCAGGAGACTTACAAATGCGCCAACTAAAAGCACCTACTGTACCAAGAGTTATTCAACACAGACCCTTGGGCAGTCGGCAAGTCCTGCAAGGCTCTTAAAAAAGAGGGGCGGTCTGCCACGACCATGCATTTAGCCTCGGTGGAACCCCACTCTAATAGTAAACGTACAGTAACATTGACACAATCTCAATACGCTTCTCTACTCCACCACCAGTGCGGGAGTCCTAAGAGGAAGCAAGATCAATCCACAAACTGCCACAAAGATCTCCTTTATTTGGTTGTTTGTTTGTTTGTTAGTTAGTACAAGTGGTGTTTATTTAGATTGCAGTGAAACTGGGTTGTGTGTTTCTTTCTCTCAGGTGAGCTAGGCTATTGAGTTTGTTGGTTATTGTCTCCACTGGCTGGCAGGCCACAGCTTTTGTTGTAGGAGGAGCCAATAGTTTGCACCCTGTTCAGGGTATAATTACTGGCACAACTGAGCTCGTGTTCTCCAGTGGGTTTGTAGCATTTTCTGTGATTCAGTGTCAGCTAGTTATTTAAGCAGTTTTGTAGTGCACCAGCAGCAGCTGGGTGCGGCAGCCTGGTCCACTTGCCTCGGCGTACGAAGTCGCAGGCGTACAAAGTCGAGGGTGTCTATCTACGGGTGTCCATCGAGGCTGTCTGAGAGCCTGATTATTGTTTTGTTCTAGTTCCCTCTCCATGTGTTTACTTCCCATTCCTGTCCTCTCTCCTCTCCCCAAGTCTCAGTCAGATAGGAGGTTTGCTTCTCGCCAACATGGCCGGAATATCTCTAACCTGATCTTCCCTCCCAGATCCGCTGGTGTTGACCTCTGTGTGGCTGGTGGCCTCTCGAACTACCAGTCCGCCGTCTAGAAAGCAGATTATCAGCCTATGCCTCCCACCTCAACCTTGACTTTCTTGCCTTAACAGAAACGCGGTTCTCATCAGAGAACACAGCCACCCCGGCTGCCCTTTCCTCTGCCTTCTCTTTTTCCCACACACCCAGAACCTCAGGCAAGAGGAAGTGGCACAGGTCTCCTAATCTCATCCTCATGAAGATCTAGTGTCTTCTCCTCATCCTTCTCCTCTTTTGAATTTCATGCGGTTTCTGTTACTTTCCCATGCAAACTCTTTATTATTGTTGTTTATCGCCTCCGGGTCCTCTGGGGAGCTTCTTGGATGAGATGGACATCCTCCTTAGCTCCTCACCAGACAATGGCACTCCCCTGATTCTCCTGGGTGACTTCAACTTGAACTCAGAGTCCACCCAATCTACCTTTCTTTGCCTCCTTTTTTCTTTTGACTTTACCCTCACACTTTCCCCTCCCACCCACAAAGCAGGCAACCTTCTTGACCTGGTCTTCACAAGGAGCTGCACTACAACCAACCTCTCTGTAACACCACTCCATATATCTGACCACTCATTCATCTCTTTTTCTCTTCCACTCGCCTCTAACACCCATCCATTTCTCCCACCATCCACTGTCACCTGTCTGCAGTCCTCTCCTCCCTACCATCTGCGGAGTATTTCTCTCGATTGTCTCCCGACGATGCTGCTACAACCGTCATGTCCTCCCTCTCATCTTCCTTTGACTCTGTGTCCCCTCACCACCAAATTAGCCTGGGCCTCCCCCCCAGTCCTTGGCTTTCTGATGCTCTATGACACAGGTGTCAAAATCCAGTCCTGGAGGGCCGTAGTGTCTGCTGGTTTTTGGGGTGTTCTGGGTCCATTCAAGTCATTGAATGGTTAAAGTATCCACACGCCTTGTTCTCAAGGCCTTAATTGGACTTAATTGGCAGCTGATTGAAAGGAAACCACAAAAACCCGCAGACACTGCGGCCCCCTGGGGATTCAGTTTGACACCCCTGCTCTATGAGCTGTCTGAACCAAACTGCGGGCAGCAGAGAGAAAATGGAAAAGGTCCTGTCTCCCCAGTGATATAGCCTCCTTCTATGCCCTCCTATCATCTTTCTATTCCTCTGTCTCTCTAGCTAAATCTTCCTTCTTTCACTCTAAAATTAACACAGCCACCTCTAATCCCCTGTTTTCAACCTTCTCCTCTCTTCTCGCCCCCCCCACCCACTTCCCTCATCACTCACACCTGATGACTTTGTCTCCTTCTTTGGAAAGAAGTTAGATGGCATTTGCAATTCCTTCTCCCCACCCTCTCCCCCTGCTGACCATTCTACCTTCCCCAACTCCCTATCCTCCTTTTCTCCCCTCTGACTCTGACACTTTGAAACTCCTCTCATCCTCAACCACCTGTCCTCTTGACCCCATCCCCTCTCCCCTTCTACAATCTATCTCTAATGACATTCTCCCTTTTCTCTCCTCTCTAATCAACACCCTCTCTTCCGGCACCATGCCCTCTTCCTTGAAGAGGGCCAGAGTCACTCCCCTGCTCAAAAAACCTACTCTTGACCCGCTCTGAACAACTACCAGCCTGTCTCTCTTCTTCCCTTTCTTGCTAAAACTCTGTAACAGGCGGTCTGCTCCCAACTGTCTACTTATCTTCTCCAGAACAATCTCCACGATCCCAACCAGTCCGGCTTCAAGAGTGGCCACTCCACTGAGACCGCCCCCTGCGCACGGTCACTGAGGCACTCCACTCTGCTAAAGCCAAATCCCTCTCCTCTGTCCTCATCTTCCTCGACCTGTCTGCCGCCTTCGATACAGTCAACCATGAGATTCTGCTCTCATCGCTGACAGGGATGGGTGTTACAGGATCTGCACTGGCATGGTTTTCCTCCTACCTCTCTGGTCGTTCCTACCAGGTGACTTGGAAGGGCTCAGTCTCTGACCCCCACCCCCTACAAATGGGAGTTCTTGGTCTTCTCCTCTTCTCTCTATACACCATGTCTCTTGGTTCTGTTATCGCTTCCCATGGCTTTTCTTACCATTCTTACGCTTTCTTTCCTTCCCCCCCTATACCCAGGTCACCACACAGATCTCTGCCTGCTTGGCTGATATCTCTGCGTGGATGACTTCCCATCACCTGAAGCTTAACCTTGCCAAGACTGAGCTTCTCTACATCCCTGCTGAGTCCTCTCCGACAATCGACCTCTCACTGAGTGTTGAGGACTTTGTAGTATTCTCCTCCTATATGGCCAAGAATCTTGGAGTGACTCTTGATAACCGCCTCACCCTGGCTCCACATGTATCCTCCACTGCCAGAACCTGCAGGTTCTTCCTCTACAATATTCGTCGTATCCGTCACAGAGAAAGCCACCCAGCTCCTAGTCCAGGCACTCGTCATTTCCCGGCTAGATTACTGCAACTCCCTCCTAGCCAGTCTCCCAGCTTGTGCCATCAAGCCCCTCCAGCTGGTCCAGAATGCTGCAGCCCGCCTGATCACCGGTCAGCCCAGGTCGGCTCATGTCACCCCATTCCTCATTGGCCTCCACTGGCTTCCAATTCCCGCACACATCCGATTCAAGAGTGTTGGCATTTCAGGCTGCCCCACCTTACATCCTATCCTTAATCACTCCCTACTCCCCAGCTAGACCACTCCGGTCTGACAGCTCTGGTCACCTTATGGTTCCCTCACTACGAGCACCTGGTGGTCGAGCTGCACGTTCATGCCTGTTTTCCGTTCTGGTTCCTCAGTGGTGGAATGACTTGCCTACCACTGTCAGGACAGCAGAATCCCTCCCCCTATTTTGACGCAGACTAAATACACACCTTTTCAAACTGTACCTTAGTCCTCCCTCCTGATTTCATGTTTTGTCAGTGAACTACCAACTTATTTGGATTGTAAATGACTGAAAAACTATAAATTGTAACCAAATGAAAGGGTCTAATCTATACACCTATATCTTTAATATTGTATATTGTATAGAAATCATGCTCCTATCAATTGTTGCTGTGGGCTTTTCTCTCCTTTGTTTCTCAAACTAGGGAACCTTACATAACAGTGATATTTTATCACAGTAAAACATTACTGTAAAGGTGAATGGTGTCCTCCCAATTAAGAGGGGGAGGGCCCATCCTCCTCTGGCCAGCTCGATTGCGATAGTGAACAACTGGTCAGATCAGACAATTAACAATTCATTCTGAATAATTTGGTTGTGTGATGGGGTAGTGTGTGGCCAAAACAAGAAAGGATCTTTATTCTTTGGGATTTCTTGGAGATATTTTAGGCAATGCATTTTTTCCACACTTCAGAGTAACGAGAAATGATGTGCTCCTGAAAGTCGTGTAGAGAAAAGTAGGATATTTTACTTCGAAATGTAGGTGAGTAGAAGTAAAAGTTAAAAAAATCATTTTATAAAGTACAGACACTGATCTTTGAACCTTACAAACTGTACATGAGCGAGCATGTTTAGTGTTACAGTTCATATTCATTGTAATTCGGATGTCATGAATGGATATTCTACCTCTGAATTTTTTGTATTACAGTTCAGTGGGAATACATTACATTACATTATTGGCATTTGGCAGACGCTCTTATCCAGAGCGACGTACAACAAAGTGCATACCCATAACCAGGGATAAGTTCGCTGAAAGACCCTAGAGGTAAGTACAATTTCAACTGCTACCTGTACAACAAAGATAAGGACAAGGGCCATTTTTTTTTTTTTTTTTTTTTTTTTTGAACAAACAAACAAACAGAGCAAAAGTCACCAAAGTTAACTATCCAAACACTGCTTACCTAGCCAACTAAAATACTGCTCCATCCATTGTTAAGGTGACTTCACTGACAGGCTCATCAAAGACTAAAACCTTGCAATCTAGGTCTACCAATACAAATGATTTCCCCTATGTTGTTCAGTTTGCTAATGAATAGCGTGTCAGACACATTCCCACTTATTCCACTGGGTCAACGCGTAAACCATGAAAAGATTTCAATAATGGTTATGAATGTGCATTGTAAAAATTATAATAATGAAAAACAGGTTTCCGTTTTCCATTATTATAATTTTTACTATGCACATTCCTAACCATTATTGAAAAGTAGACTAGAGAAAATGTAAATGCAGTAAAGCCGCTTTTTACAGTTGGCTATCGGGGCATGTTATTTCACATCATTAAATGTAGAGGAACAACCTGGGCTTCCTCAGAATTTCATTGGGCATTCACTTGATGAGGGGCGGGGAAACCAGGGAACAACATACATTTTACACTTACATTTTTCACTGAATTAAACAATATGTACACATATTACAGCACAATGAATTCAACAAAGTACCAGGAAATATTTTCTGAAAATCTAGTTGCCTCTGTTAGGAAGCTGTCTTGGACACTCCAAACGTACATCAAAATCCACACAGAAATGGTTAAGTAAATACAAAAACCATGTTGTGCAATGACCATCACCAGACTTAAATCCTATGAAAAACCTGTGGTCTGAACTGAACAGGGGCGAATCCCAAGAATATCAATGATTCTGAAAAGTTCTGCTTGGAGAAGTGGTCAAACATCCCTCCAAGTGTGTTCTCTAACCTTATTCATAAATTATAGGAAAGGACTCATGGCTGTCATCTTTGCCAGGGGTGTTTGCACAAAGTATAAAACTTTGGAAGCCACTGTATTTCAATAAGACTTATCTGAATGTTTGATGAATACCTGGCTAATGCACAGTGAAACCAAGTTGCTGAACAGTTAATACATATCTTTGTTTCAAGTAGATTAGAATACTGCATTGTTCTCTTCTCTGGTCTTCCAAAAAAACATCAAGAGAAATTCTTTTGCATTCCGAAAGTAAATTAGAAAAGGATTGGTGAAGCTTCATTTTATTACTATGGCATAGCTTACCCAGGCAGATCAGACAAGCATCAACAGTTGTACTTTTTAAAATCCTTCTGAAAACATACTTCTTTTGGGTGGCTTTTAAATGATCTTATCTTCCTCTGGGGTTACTTGTCCTTTGCTTTTACTTAAATGTACAACATATATTGCATTATATTTTATTGCCTGGACTTTACTCAGGTTCCCTTTGTCTAATATTACATTTTGTCTAAACATCATGAGACAAATATGCAATAATAGAGGAAATCAGAAAGGGTGCAAATACTATTTAACTGCTAAATGTTTTATGGAGTGGGAATGTCACCAAATCTTCAATAAAAGCAGATTCTTGGTGCGCTACATCAGAAATGGAATTTAGAAAGCAATTTGCAATAATATAATACCACTTCCTTTGGGAGAGGAGATACCAATGTTTTTGAGACAGATTTGTATTTTAAAAGAGAGCCTCACTTGGCACATCTTTTCAAACACATCCCAACTTTGAAAGAAAGAAAAGCTATATCACAGTTAAATGTGCATTCACAAAGGTTTTCCATTAATGTTACTGCACTTAGTGGGATGAAGTGGGCCTGAAATAGCTTCAGGATTCAGTTATCTGTATTGCTTTTTAACAGCTTGAAGCCTGAAGATACTAAATCAAATGAAAACAGGAAATAGCAGGCTATTAATCCTGGGTGTAAAGAAACTTTACCTGATAGCAAAGGACAAAAAAAGCTTAAAAGGTGCTGTGGTTTAACATCTGGGAAATAAAATGCTCAAGATTACATTTTGATTTGATGGATTAAACATTTATTGATCTAGCATGCAAAAATATTTCCTTTTGAAATAAAAATAACATTAAAAATAATGTCAAGCTCAGGCATTACATTACATTACATTACATTACATTATTGGCATTTGGCAGACGGTCTTATCCAGAGCGACGTACAACAAAGTGCATACCCATAACCAGGGATAAGTTCGCTGAAAGACCCTAGAGGGAAGTACAATTTCAACTGCTACCTGTACAACAAAGATAAGGACAAGGGCCATTTTTTATTTATTTTTATTTTTATTTTTTGGAACAAACAAACAAACAAACAGAGCAAAAGTGACCAAAGTTAACTATCCAAACACTGCTTACCTAGCCAACTAAAAATACCGATACACAAAGCAAGTCACAGAGACAACAATTAAGGTTCACAGGGAGGTAGGGAGGGATGGGGAGAGGTGCTGCTTGAAGAGGTGTGTCTTCAGCTTACGCTTGAAGGTGGGGAGAGATTCTATAGTTCTGACCTCAACGGGGAGTTCGTTCCACCACCGTGGAGCCAGAACAGACAGTAGTCGTGAGCGTGAGGTGGAGGTTCTGAGAGGGGGAGGTGCCAAGCGGCCTGTGGAGGCGGAACGAAGAGGTCTGGCAGGGGTGTAGGGTCTGATGATTTTTTGCAGATAAGCTGGGGAAGACCCTTTAACTGCTTGGAAGGCTAGCACCAATGTTTTGAATTTGATGCGAGCCATGACAGGCAGCCAGTGGAGGGAAGTAAGCAGGGGGGTGACGTGTGAGTATTTGGGAAGGTTGAAGACCAGACGAGCTGCTGCATTCTGGATGAGTTGGAGGGGTCTGATGGCGGACGCTGGGAGGCCAGCCAAGAGGGAATTGCAGTAGTCCAGGCGGGACAGAACCATCGCTTGGACCAGGAGCTGGGTCGAGTAGGGGGTGAGAAAGGGGCGGATTCTCCATATGTTGTATACGGAGTTGACTTGGAGTTTGTGATGCATCAGTGAACTGCCTTTAAAATTTTGATGGCATAGAGCAGAGCAGGGCATATTGAGTAAATGGAATAAATGTCATACCAAATTACATCTTCATATCTTATTTCAGTACAAAGTTATGGACAGTTAATTGGAGGGTGCACACTTGTGACAACTTGACCCATGAGTGGGTAAGCTGTCAAATTAGCCCTATATGTCAAGGTCAGCTTAACATAGGACTGAAGCTGTAGACCAGGGGTTCACAATGAGGGCCGATCAGTTTCTGGATTCTGGTCTTAATTATTTAATTGACTCAATCATATCTTATCTGACAGCTGCAGACTGCAAGTGTGTCCTAATGATTGTACTGTGCTCAAGTACAGGCTTGAAGCAGGGTCATTCATAGAGCCGTCAGCAAATTAAAAACTAGGCAATTGGTTGAAACAAAAACAGTATGCAGGCCAGCCCTCGAGGACCGGAGTTGTGCACCGCTGCTATAGACAGCAGCAGCTGGTGGCTATTTAACTGGGTGAGGAGCCAGACACACACACACACACACACTCAACTTTACTCACCTCCATACTTACAAAGGAAAGACAAAACAATGCCAATATGAACTATATACAAAAACATTTATTTTATCTTAAACTTGGAGGCTAGTAGACTGTACAGACTGTTTAGATCAGTGGCTCCTAAACCCCTGTGTATGCTGATTTTCATTCCAACCACAATTGGAAGGATTTCAACAAACTGTTAATTTTCCTGAATTAGGTGCTTTTCACATTTTGAGGGATTATTTACAGTGAAGGAAATCATTTTTTGATCCCTTGTCGATTTTGTAAGTTTGCCCACTGACAAAGAAATGAATATTTTAACAGTGAGAGACAGAATATCAATAAAATAAAAAAAATCACATCATATAAAAGTAATAAATTGATTGGCATTTTGCTATGAGTATTTGATCCCCTACCAACCAGCAAGAATTCTGGTTCCCACAGACCGGTTAGACTCGCTTTAAGAAAGTACTCCTAATCTCAACTCGTTACCTGTATAAAAGACACCTGTCCACAGAATTAACATTACATTATTGGCATTTGGCAGATGCTCTTATCCAGAGCAACGTACTGTTCATTAGACTAAGTAGGAGACAATCCTCCCCTGGGAAGAGGACATTCTGATGGGTTTCCATGATCGCCGACACCAGACACTTCATCAAGGCTTGCACCACATGTGCCAGAAGCAAAGCATCTCACCGGGCCCCTGCTGGACTGCTTCAACCATTACCGGTGCCCAGCCGACCCTGGAGCCATATCGAAGTGGACTTTGTGACCGGACTTACCCTTTCCGAGGGCAACACCACCATCCTGACTGTGGTGGACCGATTCAGCAAAGCGGCACACTTCATCCCCCTGGCTGGATTGCCCACCGCCCAAGAAACCGCTGATGTTCTGGTGAGGGAGGTTTTCCGCATCCACGGACTTCCCTCGGATATCGTTTCCGACCGCGGCCCCCAATTCATCTCCCGCACACAACACCTTACCCTGCGCCGCCACCGGGAAATCGCCGTTTGAGGTCTCCCTGGGCTACCAACCTCCACTGTTCCCTGACCAGGAGGCCGAGATCGCTGTTCCCTCCCTCGCCATCCACATGAAACGGTGCGCCAAGGTTTGGAGGGATGCCAGGGCCTCGCTGTTAAGCACGGCAGACCGTAATCGGCGTTTTGCTGATCGCCACCGCACTCCAGCTCCGGCCTACAAACCAGGTGACTCCGTCTGGCTGTCCACTAAGGACATTCCCCTCCAAGCCACTTCCCACAAACTGCAACCCCGCTTTATTGGTCCCTTTAAGATTCACAGTATCATCAACCCTTCCTCTGTAAGATTGTCACTCCCTGCTTCCCTTAAGATTCACCCCACATTCCATGTTTCTTGTATTAAGCCTGTAGCCTCTCACCCCATATGTCCCCCGGATCCCCCACCACCTCCCCCCCGCATTATTGACAACCACCCTGCTTTTACTGTTAAAAAACTCTGGGGTGGGGTGCAATACTTGGTTGACTGGGAGGGCTATAGTCCTGAGGAGCGTTCCTGGGTCGCTCCCAGTCTCATTCTGGACAATTCGCTCATCAGAGACTTCCATCGTGACCACCCTAACAAATTCAAAGGACCGCCAGGAGTCGGTCGTTAAGGTCCTGTCACGTTTCAGGTCTGTTTCGCCATGTTTTATGTTCATTCATTTTGTCTTAGTCTTGTATTGTCTTATGTATTATGTTAGTCTAGGTTCGTCATGTTGTTTAGTTTATTTCTTGTTACAATTTATTTTCTCGTGCATGTCATTTACTAATTTACTAATGCTAGGGCAGGATAGGTTTATTACTAACGATTACTAATTACCTTGTTAAACTTGTCATCCATCACACCTGTTTTCCATTTCCTTGCTACGCTCTAACTAATTGTCTACACCTGCATTTATATCCCAGTCGCGCTACTGTTCACTGCGAAATTGTCTGCCTCTAGTTTACTACGCAACTCTTGAGCATTATTACTGATTGATTCACGTTAAGATCCAAGCCTGTTTTACCGACCATCGTTTATTGATTTCTGTTTCGTTGACCATTGTTTGTTTTTTGACCACGTCTTTGCCTACTGTTTTGTACCTTTGCCTCGCTGATTGTTTCATGGTTTCGACTTCCGCATCTCTCTCGACTACGACTCTGCCTGCCGTCCGCCTGTACTTCTGCCCCGCTGACGGCTCTCCTGCTACCGGACCTTCCTGCACGTCTACCGACTACGAGTTTGCCTCTTCCCTCGGCACCGTGCTTTTTGTTTGTTCAGTGTTTGTTTGGCTGGATCTACGTGTATGGACTTTGCTTGTTTTGACTACCCTCCTGGGATTCGTCCCGAATAAAGCCCTGCCGGGACTTTATCTAACCATTGTTTCTGAGTCGTGCATTTTGGGTCTAACCCCCACGCACCCGTCTCATTTTATATGTGATTTTCTTGATATTCTGTCTCTCACTGTAGAAATAAACCTACCATTAAAATGATAGACCCTTCATTTCTTTGTCATTTCATTTACAAAATCAGCAAGGGATCAAATAATGATGTCCTTCACTGTACCCTCTTAAACCACATTTTGACAGATAGCTATGCATACCATAAAGAATAAAATTACCATGTTCATCTGATCAAATTAAAAACACTGAATTGAACAGTAGGCTCCTAATTTGTGAAAGTGTTGACATAAGGCCACCAGAACTATCCATTTGGAAGAGAATTAATAATTTAAAGGCAAAGCAAAAACCTGCACTGTTCAACGACCCAATTATGAGTCTATTAGCTAACCTTTTATTTGTTACCTCTTCTTCTGTAATTGTTTGCAAGGTGGTGCAATAAGCACAATATGAACATGGAAATTGTATTCTTCATGCCATAGCAAAGCTATTTCTGGCATAACGTGCTTTAAGGTAAATAATACATTTCAAGATTAAAAGCACCCAATTAACAGCTTGTTAAAATTACCCAATGACAGTTAGGGTTGGAACAAAAACCAGCATATACAGGAGTTTGGCAACCACGGCATTAGATGGTATCAGTGTCCCAAAATAATGTGCTAATGCACTGCAGCAAGTATATTCCAAGAGCAGTGCTATCCTCTGGCCAAAAAGTGCACCTGTAGGCTTACGTGAACGGATATTCAGCTCTTCTCTCTTTCTGGGCAGAATATTTTTCAACAACATTTTGGCCAAAATGAACCATGTCATTCACCATTCTCTTCTCCATGGAGAGCATGGCCAAGGCATTCAGTCTTTCTTGGGTGATTGTGGTCCTCAAGAAAGTTTTGAGAAGCACCTCTCAGCCTCTACAGTGGTTATGGGTGTGGTGATCAGGATCTTTAAGAGAGTCATGGTCTCTGAAAAGGTGTCCTGAAGATTATTGTCCATGAATAAATGGAATAGGGCCACAGCAGCACACAAAGCTTTGAAATCATTACTGCTGCAGATGTGAGTGAGCTCTGTCCTCAGTTTGCTTTTGTTAAGCACTGGTTAGGCATTCACAGAGGTATCTCGTGCAGCCTCAGGAAATGCCACTCTGTAGTGCTGGAACATCTCTCCATGCAGTAGAGTGGCACTGACAAGGTGCTTTGTGAAGGAAAAGCGTTCCTTGGCATGTCCCATATGGTATCACATACCTAGAATGAAAAAAGAAATATATTTGAGAATTGCGCATACAATAGCAAAAGTCAGTTTAGGCTATATCATTCATAACAACCTTAAAAATGATCTTATATATACAGCACTGTGCAAAAGTTTTAGGCATGTGTGAAAAAATACTGTAAAATAAGGATGCTTTCAAAAATAGAAATGTAAATAGTTTATTTTTATCAATTAACACAATGCATGAACAGAAGAAAAGTTTGGGGCTGCATTTGCAAATGGAGTTGGGGATTTGGTCAGAATTAATGGTCTCCTCAATGCTGTGAAGTACAGGCAGATACTTATCCATCATGCAGTACCATCAGGGAGGCATCTGATTGGCTCCAAACTTATTCTGCAGCAGGACAACGACCCCAAACATACGGCCAATGTCATTAAGAACTGTCTTGTCCCCACAGAGCCCTGATCTCAACATCTTCGGTCTGTCTGGGATTACATGAAGAGACAGAAGCATTTGAGGCTGCCTAAATCCACAGAAGAACTGCGGCTAGTTCTCCAAGATGTTTGGAACAACCTACCTTCCGAGTTCCTTCAAAAACTGTGCGCAAGCATACCTAGAAGAATTGATGCTGTTTTGAAGGCAAAGGGTGGTCACACTAAATATTGATTTGATTTAGATTTTTCTTTTGTTCATTCACTTCTTCTGTTCATGCATTTTGTTAATTGATAAAAATAAACTATTAACATTTCTATTTTTGAAAGCATTCTTATTTTACAGCATTTTTTCACACCTGCCTCAAGCTTTTGCACAGTACTATATATATAGTGGGAGCAATAATTATTTGATCCCTTGCTGATTTTGTAGGTTTGCCCATTTACAAAGAATGGAACTGTGTAGAATTTTAATCATAGGTACATTTTAACATTGCGAGACAGAATATCACAAAATAATCCACAATAAAAACATCATATCAATTTTATAAATTTATTATCGTATTTTTGCATTAAATACGTATTGGATCCCCTACCAATCAGCAATAATTCTGGCTCCCACAGACCAGTTAGTTTTCCATTAAGAAGCACTCCTAATCTCAACTCATTACCCAAAACACCTGTGTCAACTCGTTACATCGTTATGTAGCTGTATAAAAGACACCTGTCCACACAATCAATTAGGTTCCAACGTTTCCACCATGGCCAAGACAAAGGAGCTGTCTAAGGACATCAGGGACAAAATTGTAGACCTGCACAAGGCTGGGATGGGCTGCAAGAAAATAAGCAAGCAGCTTTGTGAAAGTTAACAACTGTTGGAGCAATTATTAGAAAATGGAAGAAACGCCAATCTCCCTCGGTCTGGGGCTCCATGCAAGATCTCGCCTCGTGGGATATCAATGATCATGAGAAAGGTCAGGGATCAGCCCAGTACTACACAGGAGGAGCCTGTTAATGACCTGAAGGCAGTTGGGACCACAGTCACGAAAAGAACCATCAGTAACACACTACACCGTGAAGGATCAAAATCCTGCTGCGCGCACAAGGTTCCTCTGCTGAAGAAGGCACATGTACAGGCCCGTCTGAAGTTTGCCAAAGAACACCTGGATGATGCAGAGGAGGCTTGGGAGAAGGTGATGTGGTCAGATGAGACCAAAATAGAGCTATTTGGCATCAACTCGACTCGCCGTGTTTGGAGGAAGAGAAATGCTGAGTACAACCCCAAGGACACTATCCCCACTGTGAAGCATGGAGGTGGAAAAATTATGCTTTGGGGGTGTTTCTCAGCTAAGGGGACAGGACGACTTCACCGTATCGAGGGGAGGATGAATGGGGGCATGTACCCTGAAATTTTGGGCGACAACCTCCTTCCCTCAGTGAGAGCACTGAAAATGGGTTGTGGATGGGTCTTCCAACATGACAATGACCCAAAACATACAGCCAAGGCAACAAAGGAGTGGCTCAAAAAGAAGCATATTAAGGTCCTGGAGTGCCCTAGCCAGTCTCCAGACCTAAATCCCATCGAAAATCTGTGGAGGGAGCTGAAGCTTTGAGTTGCCAAGCGACAGCCTCGGAATCTTAAGGATTTGGAGAGGATCTGCAAAGAGGAGTGGACAAAAATCCCTCTGGTGGAAAAACTACAACAAACGTCTGACCTCTGTGCTTGCCAACAAAGGTTTCTCCACCAAGTATTAAGTCCTATTGTTCTATGGATCAAATACTTATTTCATGTGAAAATATGATATTACATTTATAAAATTTGTATGATGTTGTTATTGTGGATTATTTTGTGATATTCTGTCTCTCAATGTTAAAATGTACCTATGATTTAAATTCTACACAGTTTCTTTGTAAGTAGGCAAACCTACAAAATCTGCAAGGGATCATAATTATTGCTCCCACTGTATATGTATATATATATATATATATATATGTATATATATATATATGTGTGTGTATATATATATATATATATATATGTGTATATATATATATATATGTGTATATATGTATGTATGTATGTATGTATATATATATATATATATATATATCAGTACTGTACAGAAGTCTTAGGCACCCTAGACTTTATTATTTATATGTTTATTTTGTGTGTGTGTGTGTGTGTTAGTATAAAAGAACAAATATTCCAAATATTCATTTTCCAAAAGATTTAATTTTACAGAGACATTTTTGTATTTCATTTTAAAAAGTGACATATTACTGTAAGCAATTTACTATTTTTACATAATAACTTGATCAAGGCTGTCTGAAATCAGAAGCATGGAGCCAACCAAAGTCTGCAGAAGAACTGTGGCAAGTTCTCCAACATGCTTGGAACAACCTCCCTGCTGATTGTCTTGCCAACGCTGTCCTGCAGTTCTATATCTTAGAGAAGTGATGCAGTTTTAATGCCGAAGGGTGGTCACAAAAAATATAGATTTGATTCAGTTTTTAACTATTCTGCAAAATTACTAAAATGTAATTTTAAATGTATAGTATGCTTATTTAGGACCTTTCACTGAATTATTTTTGAAAGAATCGAATCTGTACAGAATGTTATACAGGTGCCTAAGACTTTTGCTCAGTACTGTATAAATATACATCAATCAGCTAATTGGGGGTTAGGTGTCTTGCTCAGGGACACTTCGACACACCCAGGGCGGGATGGAACTGGCAACCCATCTGACTGCCAGACGACTGCTCGTTCCTCCTCAGCTAATGTTGCCCCCGACATATATATAGTCGTATCCAAGAATGTGGGCAGCCCATGTCAAAAAGCCATATCCAATTAATATCTAACTGAACAGCAAACCTGACCTCTAAATGTTACAAAGTTAAAATGACACATTTCAACAAATTCTAAAGCAAGATTACTTTTTATTTTAATTTTTTAGTTTCAAAATAGGCTCTGTGCAAAAGTTTGGGAGCCCTGTCAGTTAGTACTTTGGAACTCTTCCTTGGGCAACTAGAACAGCTTGCAAATGCTTCCTGTAGCTAGCTAAGAGTCTTTAAATCCTTGCTTCCCCCCCCCCCTTCTTCCTGGTGGAACACCTTTAGTTCAGAAATATTCTTCAGCCTCCTTCCATGCCCAGCATGTTTGAGATCTCTTCACAGATTTTCAAGTCTGGAGACTGGTGGCAAAACCTTAATCTGTCTTTCCTGGAGGTAATTCATGGTTGATTTTAAGGTATGCTTTGGATGATTGTCTTGCTGGAATACACAACCTCTCCTCAACTTCAATGTCTGGACTGATCTTTGAAAATTACTCTCTAGAATTTCTTGATATTTGGTGGAATCCATTCTTATTATATTTCCTGTGCCCCCAGCTGCCACACAACCCCAAAGCAAATCCACCTCCATGCTTCACAGTTGACAAGGTGTTCTTCTCTAAAAAAGGCTTTACCCTTTTTTATCCAAAAGATACCTTCTTTAGTGGTGCCAAATATGTTGTTCCAAAAGGCTACAGGCTTCTCAGTGTTTGAATAATTCAGATGCTTAATTTTGTGTTGCAGTTGTAGGAAAGGCTCCTTTCTGCCATGTAGGTCTTTGTTGTTTAAAGTATGTTGTATTGTTGTCCTGTGCACAGCCTGTGTCTGCTACTCTTTTTTGCGGCTCTTTTGTGATGTGTGGGTTCTTCTGAGCATTTCTCACCAGGTCTCGGGCCATTCTATCTAAATTTTTTCTTGGTCTTCCAGACCTTGCCTTGACTCAACTGTTCAATTTATCTTCCATTTTCTAATAATGTTTCTGACAGTGGAAATAGGCAGTTTGAAGTGAGTTTTTTGTAGCCTTCTCCTTCTTGGTGGGAATGACCCATTTTCATTCTGACATCCTTGGACAACTGTTTAGAGGAACCCATGGTTGTTAAGACCAGACAGAATAGCCACTGCAATGATGTCAACATGGAACAGAGTCTTAAAGGAATGTTTTCAACATCTTGTGGAATCCATGTCTTGAGGCTGTTTTGAGAGCAAAGGGAGGCCCTACTCAGTGGCGTAGCATAATTCTGCGGGGCCTTTCCACAAGGTTGAGACATGAGACCCTCAAGACTTTTAAACACCTAGCCTGTATAATAATAACATGCTGCAATAAAAGGCGTAACTTTAGATGGAATATTAGGGAATTGGAATATAGCTGGAGAATGGCAAGCATCTATGGGCATCAGGAGCATTCTTTAAATCTTTTTTAAAGAACAGCAAGATGTTCATTTCTGGAGAATTGTAAGGGGAAAATATGACGGATGATTACAGAATATTTGTTGAATTGGCAGAGCAGTCATGCAAAGAAATCTGTTTTTTAATGGTAAATAGAATAGAATTATGAAATTATTCATTTTTTGTCATTCTCATAGGCTGACTGAAAGATACAGGGGTGTCCGCTACGCCAGTGGCCCTACCCAGTATTAGTATAGTGTTCCTAATAAAGTGCTTAATGAGTTTATATGTGTGTATATATATGAAAACTCACCTCAGCCAGCTTTTCCTGTTCCCCTTGGACACACTTACTGGTTGTCATTGTGCCCCCTCCCTAGTTGTTGAGAGCCAATAGCACTGAGTTGTCCACACAGGGTAGGGAGAGAATATCTGGAAAATAATAAAGATTCATGAGCAACTGTCAATAACTGAACTTATTGGTCTGGTGAATCATGGACTGAAATTGTTTGAAATATAAGTATGCTATAATATTATATATCATAGTATAACATAGAAACTGAAACAGAGGACACAATGTAGTTACCTGATGTTTTGTATGTTCTCTGTAAACTGCTGGATGCTCCCTTGGTGATGGACAGATTCAACAGTCCTTTTCTGGAGCTTAACATATAGGATGTCAACATGTAGCATGATGTTGTGGAACAGTGTCAGAAAAAAGCTGAAATCCACATTTTCCAGTAGCCTCACAAATCCCCCTGTTTCTCTGACAGTAGTGGATTCAAATTCACCAGATTGTCTCTGATTGTCCCAAAACATTGGATCAGGTCATCTTTGTGTTCAAACACAGTATTGACAGCATGGCAGTGAAAGTTCCACCTTATCACCTTCAATATATCATAAAAAAAACCTTTTCACGCATAGCATCTTTTATTTATTTTATTGGACTACATCGGTCCCATAACACTTCAGTGAGTAGACATATTGCTGAATACTTGACAAAGGTGTGACATCACGCCGTAGCCAGGAGCCAATGTGTGTTTTATGCAATCCTTGTGAGCTAGCAATTGTGTTGGAGGTCCCATAATGTCACCATCTGAATCGTTGCTTTCCCAACCTGAGCATACAAAATGGGGATAATCCCTCTTCAGTGGTTCATATAAATAACCAGTTGAAGTTTCTGAATAATTTTCGGCACTCATGATGCCTAGATGGATCTGTATTTTTGGATTACGTTCTGGATCTGCCCTTTGTTATTAAAGTCTGCCTTGTCCGTCCTACTCCTGCGCCTGGTTCATCTGTTCCGCACCCCTGACAGATGTCACATCTTTAAGTATTCAGCGATATGTCTGCTCACTGAAGTGTAACAGGACCGACGTAGTCCAATGAAATAAATAAATTATGTTGTTCAGCATGATTTATTTTTCTTATGAGAATGGGAAAAGTTTTTTTATGATATATTGAACAGATCTAGGTATATGCTTGTTTTCGGCACAGGTACCCTTTAATTCATCAAGGGTCCAAGGTATCAAATGAGCCTCAAACCACTGTGCTACAGCCAGATGTGCAGTAGATATGAAAATAATTCTTTCTACTGCATTCCTGGCGGCAGCAGCACGGTGGTTTGGGGCTCACTTGATATGCTAAGTGTGGTCGCCACTTCTGATTTTAAATAAGTTTTAAAACAAAACAAGATAACTAACGGAAATGGCTAATGCAAATGTGCTGTCAGGAAAAAAAAGTCTTCAAACTTGATGAAAATATAGAAGTTTATTCCAACATGAACACTTATCTTTTAGCTCTCCAACCTCCTGTCTCAGCTTTATTTGAATTTCCATGTTAAAAGCTTTTAATAGTGACAACATTCACAATGACAGAAAAAAAAAAACTTGTAAATTCCAATCCATTCAGCCACGTTACGATTACATCAAATTAGTAAGTTAACTAAGTGATATTATAGTAGGCTATTTTACTATTCAAATTACACACAATAAGTCTCATTTTTTGTTCCAATGCTTCTGACAGAGCCAACAATTTCATTTACTTTTAATTATTACATTTAATTATTCCAGTGAGGAATTAAAAATCCTACTGCTAGTATGAAATGTTGGTGAAAAACAAGCCTATGGCCCCTGTCCTTAAAACTGCTTTCTTAGTTGTTTTAAACAATGGTGTTCCCTAAAATAAAAGCAGCAGCATAAAATAAGAAAACCACATGTCTTACCTCAGTCCCCGGTTTTCTTTTTTTGGGAATTCCTCACCAGTTGAAAGATGCCACGACTCTCGAGATGAAAATATAGATAGGTCTATATCCGTCTTTCCAATACTGACACTGACAAAGCCGACTGAACGACGAACCACTCCAGCCAGACAGTGACTACTTTTGATATATTTTCCAAGCTTTCATCAGGAGTGTTCAATACACATAACAGGAGGATGTAGACAATTTTGTGACACCTATGAATTAGGAAGTAGTATACTGGCCATCCTGCTATGACTATGCATGTCTGCTGACTTGAGTGGTTCCCGATCTCTCACTCCCAGTAGCTATTCTACCATTGAACAAACTATATTGTAATGCTGATAAGAGACTATCAAGGGACCGTTTAGAGACTCCAGTCTCTAAAAACTAAATAAAATCTAGCAAAATGACCAAAAGAAATAGTGTGCTGACGGAAGGACTTGCCAATCCAGTCCTTACATTCTGTTGGTCTTTCCTCATCTCCTACCCTGCAGGAAGCATGTGGAGGGCGGGACAGGAAAGGAGGGTAGAAGATGAGTGCTATGAGTCGCTGCTCTAGCAAAGGCACTGGGTGGGAATAGAATGTCTATGGCCCAGGAATGGCAAAAAAATATATGCCCTGCCTGCTTTCTGATTGTGCCAGTCAATGTGGCACAAATATGTCACCCAAATGGGAAAACACGCTCACCCCAATTGAACACCATGTGGGTGCAGTCCAAGTGTGCCCCACGGCCTACGCAAGAAGTAAGAAGTGTGCCCAGCGAAGACTGACAGAAATGAGAGAAAAAAGAAAGAAAACTGACTTTAAATAGTATCTATTTATGTATGTACACAATTGTATGTCTGGTAAATTTAGCAGACAGAAAAGCCAACGTTAGACGTTACAAATATTTTTATTTAAAAAAATAATAAATTCTGCACTGACAGATAATTCTGTAACGTGGGGCAGCATCCTATGTGCCCCTATTGACCAGCTGCCACTGGCTATAGATCAAAAGACATTTTATTCTCTCCTTGACTCTAAGAATGTTCAATATAATTTTGAACATTCTTACCTAAGAAAGCTGTCCTCAACTGTCCTCAACATGTACCCATGTGACAACTTTCTCCCCTACAGTTTTATATACAGTGGGCTCCATATTTATTGGTATCCCTGACTGGCAATGCACAAAAATACCAAAATTAAACATTAATTTAATAAAAAATATATTTAACCAAAATGAAGGTTCCATAATTATTGGCACCCCTGGTTTAGTACTTGGTGCATCCACCTCTGGCGAGGATAACATTCCTGTCTGCAGATCATTGCAATATCCTTCACATTCTTGGCTTTGCACCTATCCAATTGGCCCTCTTCAGTTTAGACAACTGGTTTTTGATTGGATTGAGGTCTGGCATTTGAGATAGTCATTGCAGAACATAGATTTTGTAGTCACAGAACCATTTATGTCTGGATTTTGAGGGATGCTTTGGGTCATTGTCTTGCTGGAAAGTCCTCCTACTGCCAAGTCTCTACCTCATGGTAGAAGCAACCTGATTTTTTTGGTCTCAAAAAAGTACAGCATTTTTCACATGTTCAGCATTTTGAACTTATCTCAGTAATCATATTGTTAAAGTATTTTATGTGCATTGCCAGTCATGGGTGCCAATAATTCTGGGGCCCACTGTAATTCAGCACTATATGCAACATTCTAAGCCATTCAATTCTCAAAGTATGTTCACAGCAAATCATTTCACTGATTATGGTACTGTATCCAGTCATCATGCAAAAATGTGTGGAGTGTGGAGAACCCTTTTGAAACAGGCAGTGCCGTTCAAAGGTATGTGACACGATCAATGCTTAATCCAACTAATTTCAGCCACTTTAAATAATGCAACAGGATGCCTCCAATATTATTTGGCATGGCTTTCAACTAAATATAGAAAAAGGAAGAGCGAGCAACTGGGAGACAGAAAGGAGACAGGATGATTGTTTTATTCACCTAGTGTCACTGTTTCTTAAAGTTGGCTCCAGGTTAGCAATCACCTTTCATCTTCAGACCCTGACAAAGCCGTAGACTGGCATTAGTGCAGTTTGCTAGAGGCTAAAGGCAAGACTGCCATCAGATATAATAGGCTTCTACAAACTTCTTCTAACCCTGGGATGTCTGGAATGTACTGGGGGACAATTCTATGACTGAAAGTCATGCATTTTCAGCAGCATTTATAATACTATTCATAATGCCAACAAGGTTCAATTAGGTTCAATTACAAAAAATCATTGTTATTGATTTATTGTGCATAATATCTCAATGTTAAAGAATTTGTGACATTTATGCATAGATGATTCAATCATTCAATTATCATGAGGGCTCCAGAAGTATCACACAATTTAATAGTATGTTTGTGAAAGTGAGAGAGAAAGACTACCATTTCAGATACTCCACTTTGCCAAGTCACCACTTATATGGAGAAAAAGTTGGTCAATGCAACTGTATGGAGCATTATGTGCCACCCAGCACTACAAGCTTGATGCTAAAATGTTTTTTTGTGTAATTGTTAACCAATAAAGGCAAAAATGGAAGATATCAAAGGCATGACTGACATGTGTATGAAAGCTGAATTGAACAAAATAAATTTACAGATGAGCCACTTTTTCTTGCTTGTCATTTCATACAAAATGCTGTGTGGATTTGGATATTTTATATAATTGGTATGGTGATGCATGTGAGTAAGTGAAAATAATTTTATGTGAAATGCATTTCTTGCTGACATTCAAATATATGGACAGATAATTAATTCTCTCTTCCTTTATCTGGAGCCATTCCAGAAGCTGAATGTCCCTCACTTCTAGATGGCCTGTGAATCTACTTTACTGTTGTTTTTATGGAATGGAAGGAGTATCTTCTTTTTTCTTTGTTGTTCTCTACTTTGTTATCCTCTCTATGTCTGCAGATGTTTTTTGTCTCCAGCCTCCTGGATTTTTCATTGTATTTTGACACTCTGTGCTTCTGTTTTAGCCTTACAGCTCACATGCTGGTTGCCATAACTATGCATTTTGTTTAATAGATCTGAATACTTTAGGACAAAAATGTTCTCGATAATCACAACATTCCAAAGAAACATAATAAACCAAACTTCTTGTTACAATTTGCATGGATCTGTAAGACATATACAGCTTGTTTTTAGTCTTACAGCATGTTCTGGAAATGCACAGCTTTCCCATGATGGAATCAACAAATTATTAACTTCAATTATAGCCAACATTGTGCATTGCATATAAATTAACAAAAATAAAGAAAATATATACATATGTACCTTCAAATGAACAACTTTGCCTGAATTGCTTCAGGAAGGCTTTACAAAAGGATGTTGGACTTACCCCAGTTGCACGTCTTTGCTCTTGGTGACATCTATTGTGGCGATAGAGTGCTTGGCACCCGATTGTACCTCCCACTCCAGTTTCCACTGTGGGCTCTTGGATCTGGGGTTCAGAAGATTCACCCCTTTCTTTGCTTTCACCCTGGGAGAGAGACAGGGTGACCCATATAGCCCTCCATTAACAGATATCCTCCACCCATCTGCTTAGCATAGAACCCCATCCAGGAAGACCTTATTGTTGGACAGTTTCCCAATGTTTGCACAATGGGAACATACAAATAAACATCAATAAGGTATAAACTCTTGTTTGCTCACAAATTCTAGCTAGCTAGCTAGTTTGCAGAACAGTTTACTAACATTGAATAGCAAAAGCCTGACACTATGTGCAAGCAGCCGGTAGTTTTTTGTAAATTATTATTGTAATGACATTGTTAATAAAAAACGCTTTTAATTGGATTGCATCTATATTATCATATTTTGGTAACCATTTAATAAAAGCAATAAATCACTCCTGGCTGTGGTATAGTGTAATTTTTTACAATTACAATTTACCACTACCTCGTGAATTAATGCTTAAATAAATACCAACTACTTCTGGTCACACTGATTAGGCTACTGATAGACAACAATTCTATCAAATCAGAGACAAGAAATCCGTCCAATCTAAGATGGATGGATGGATGGCTGCTACCTCCCTTTTTGTGATATTTCTTTGTGTGTGTTTTGTTGTTTTCTTTTTTTTCCGGATTTTCCCCTTTTTTTTCTCCCAATTTGGTAGCCAATTGTACCCCGTCTAATTCAATTCATTCAGGCTATACTACCGGGACAGGATTGTGGCTCTGCATCTCAGTTGTGATGGAAAACATTTAAGTCATAGTCAACTGCTGTTTATCCACCTAACAGATAAAAATGGTTGTTCCATTCCATAATATGGTTGAAACAGCATGGCAATATGATAATATTGTGATCCATTTCATTAACTGTGAATAATTTCCCTATTATAAGTTGGTGGAAGGCATATTTCCCTAGTGTGCACTAGGGAAATTTATTGTCCACTAGTGAAAAATAATACATTGGAATGATACAGCTGTGCGCTGTAATAAGTATATATAAAAGACACTGAAACAC
Source organism: Conger conger (assembly GCF_963514075.1). NCBI lineage: Eukaryota > Metazoa > Chordata > Actinopteri > Anguilliformes > Congridae > Conger > Conger conger. The sequence goes on from NC_083766.1 coordinate 43,303,803, forward strand.
ACTCTGTTAGCAGTTTGGTAGGCTTTGAACCCTCCATCCACACTGAAGAGACAAAAAGAAAGGACTGTCTATCCATCATTCTTTACTTTGGAAGGTACTAACATTATTCAGAAATATAAAAAAAGATACCATCTGTCAAGGCCATTATAGTAAAGCACAGTGCATTTGTTTCCTTGTGTCAGATCAGTAACAGAATAGTTAGTAGTAACAGGCTCAAAAACAGTGAACAGAGAATATACCAATGGGCCCCTTAACGCACATACCAATATTATTTGCACAAAGGCTATTTGAGCAGCTTTAAGGTGCAGCAGTTCATATTATTTACAGATCACAAAATGCCAGTTCATCCAAAGTGTTTCACTCATTGAGTGAAACAATGTTTAAAAATAAATAAATAACAGAATTATGTCACTCAACTACAGTGAAGGAAATAATTATTTGATCTCTTGCCGATTTTGTAAGTTTGTTCACTGACAAGGAAATTAATGGTCTATAATTTTAATGGTAGGTTTATTTTAACAGTGAGAGACAGAATATAAAACTAAAATATAATAAATAAATAAAATCCAGAAAATCAAATCATATAAAAGTTATAAATTGATTTGCATTTCATTGAGTGAAATAAGTATTTGATCCCCTACCAACCAGCAAGAATTCTGGCTCCCATAAATCCCATAGATTAGTCCTCTCGCTTTAAGAAAGTACTCCTAATTTCAACTCGTTACCTGTATAAAACACACCTGTCTCAACTCATTACCTGTATAAAAGATCTGTCCACAGAATCAGTCAATCAGATTCCAACCCCTCCACCACAGGCAAGACCAAAGAGCTGTCTAAGGACCACCGGCAAGCAGCTTGGTGAGAAGGAGACAGCTGTGCGATTATTCGCGAATGGAAGAAACACAAAAGGACCGTCAATAGCCCTCGGTCTGGGGCTCCATGCAAGATTTTGCCTCGTGGGGTATCAATGATCATGAGAAAGTGAGGGATCAGCCCAGAACTATACAGGAGGAACTTGTTAATGATCTCAAGGCAGCTGGGACCACAGTCACCATGAAAACCATTGGTAACACACTATGCTCAAGCATTATGCTTTGGGGGTGTTTCTCTGCTAAGGGGACAGGACGACTTCACCGCATTGAGGGGAGGATGGACAGGGCCATGTACAGTGAAATCTTGGGCGACAACCTCCTTCCCTCAGCCAGGACATTGAAAATGGCTGGGTCGTGGATGGGTCTTCCAGCACGACAATGACCCAAAACATACAGCCAATGCAACAAAGGAGTGGCTCAAAAAGAAACACATTAAGGTCATGGAGTAGCGTAGCCTGTCTCTGGACCTTAATCCCAGAGAAAATCTGTGGAGGGAGCTGAAGCTTCGAGTTGCCAAGCGACAGCCTCGAAACCTTAAGTATTTGGAGAGGATCTGCAAAGAGGAGTGGACCAAAACCCCGCCAAACTGGTGACCAAGTACAAGAAACACCTGACCTCTGTGCTTGCCAACAAGGGTTTCTCCACTAAGTACTAAGTCATGTTTTGCTCGGGGATCAAATACTTATTTCACACAATCAAATGCAAATCAATTTATATCTTTTATATAATGTAATTTTAAGGATTTTTTTTTTGTATTCTGTCTCCAAATAATTGTCCAAATAATTGTGAAATTGTAAATCGAACATATTTTCTTTATTTCACTACTTTGCCTGCAGAGTCGCTATTTCCCTCTGCCTCCATAATGTTTGTAAGCATGGGACACATTTTCTATAAATGTACGCACATTTCCTTGTCAAGTTTTTTTTAAATAAATCCCAATTTATGTTTAGAAAGTGGCACATGCACATTTCAAGCCTTTTTTTTGTGCGTATGCAACAGTTATAAATGAGGCTCCAGGTCTCAAGCCATTCTATCTGAAATCTTACTTGGTTTCCCAGACCTTGCCTTGACTTCAACTGTTCCATTCATCTTCCATTTTCTAATAATGTTTCTGACCGTGGAACTAGGTACATTGAGAGAGTTTTTGCAGCCTCCTCCTTCTTGATAGAAATTAACCATATTCATTCTGAAATCCTTGGACAACTGTTTCGAGGAACCGAACCCATGGTTATTAACACCTGACAGAGTAGCTACTGCTCTGTCAGGTGTTAACTTCAGAATAAAAAGTTCAGCCCTGGAATTATATTCACCTGACTCACTGAAGCCCTAATGAGTAAATCACCTGGATCTGGGCCTTAGTAATCACCTTGAAAAAAAAAAAGAAAGAAGAATCCAAAAAGGTTCCTAAACTTTTGCACAGGGCCCTTTTCCTTTTTTTATAATTTATAAACAGTAAAAAAGGAAAATAAAAGCAATCTTGCTTTCAAATTTGCAGAAAGGTCTCATGGTTAACTCTGTAACAATTACAGTTCAGTTTTGCTTCTGTTCACCCAGACATTAATTGTATTGGCTTTTTAACAGGGGTGCCCAAATTAACGACTGTATGCTGGCCATGTGGACTTGTCAACCATGAGTGCTTCATTTCAGATGTGTTTTATGGAGTGTGCAATGTATAGTTTAATCACACCAATTATTGCGCCAACTTGTTGTGCTGTGACATACAACATGTTTATACAATGTTAATGATTACTGAATGTTTGTAGCTGGTGGAAAAGCACCACCAGCAGATGTCCACTCACTATTCAGTGAAAGTGAGAGTCAATAGACATGGCTGTGTCTTCTCCCTAAGCACTCAGGCACCCTGTGATAATTGGCAGGTGAACAGCCATGGAGACAGATGTTCACACCACAGAGATAAGCCTCTAACCAGACCTAGAACATCATTGTACCCTGGTGAGATCAGATAAGAGATTGATTTTTTCATTGAAACAAAGAGTATCAGCGATTTGGACAGCTGCGCCTGGCAATGAAGAATTTTCCAAATTGAGCATACACATTCGCAATACAGAAAACAATCTTTTCCACATATTTTATGCTGCCAATGTGAGTGCACATCACAGTCCAGACTTCAGAGGTTCCCCAAATGATGCAGAGAGCATTAATTTGTGCAAAAAGGAACATTGGCCACAAAAAATGCACAACATTAGCAGGACAACCACTCAGAGACCATTTTATTAGGTATTTACTTATTCGACTTCTGCTGCTGTAATCCATACACTTCAAGATTCGACATGTTGTGTTTTTAAGAGATGCTCATCTGCATACCAATGTTGTAACACGTTGTTATTTGAGTTACTGTCAGATTCAACCAGTCTGCCCATTATATTCTGACCTCTCTCATTAACAAGGCATTTTCGCCTACAGAACTGCTGCTCCCTGGATGTTTTTATTTCGTTTTTCTCTGTAAATTCTAGAGAAGAGTTATGTTTGAAAATCCCAGGAGATCAGTAGTTTCGTTTCTGAGATATTCAAACTGTCCCATCTGGCACCAAAAATCATTCCAGGTTCAAAGTCACTTAGATCAACTTAATTCCCTATTCTGATGCTTGGCCTGAACAACAATTGAAACCATGCCTGCATGCTTTTCATTGCTGCCATATGATACGCTATTAAATGAGATATTTGCCTTAAAGAGCTGGTGTGCAGTTCTACCTAATAAAGTGATCACTGAGTGCATATGCATTCTACATTGAGATGTAGACTTGGGAGATATTTTGCTATGTGACTAAATACTTATTAGCATGATTGCTTTAACAAAATTCACTTCAATCTGACTGATCCGGAGCACCATGAGTGTATGAGTTCCAAGGCAGGTCTATGATGTGCTTCTCATTTAAAAAGATATGTTGTTCAATTTAAAAGTAAAAATGTACAAGATCAATTTAACTGAATTTCTTTAAAATTCCAGAGTTCCAAACTTTATCCTATTCTTCAGAACAACTAATTTCATCCCAGAAGCCCACCCAATTAAATAATTTGTTTCTGTACCAGCCTTGTGGATTCTATATGGACCCCCCAATTAATTAATTCCAAGCACAAAAAATGCTTGGAAGTAATAATAATCAAAAAAACAATAACCTGAAATAGTTGCTCATATAATCACTTGCTTGCCAAGCAGATTCCTTAATCTCAGGCAGCTGGGGAATTTTACAGAAGCATTTTACACAATATTCTATTTACAAACTAGAATCTATGCCCCACTGCCCCTCACCACTAACAGTAAAGCAAGTGCTTCAGCTGTTTGCTGAATGTCCCGGTTGTGTGAACACACTGAATGGTGACCATAATCCAACTGAACCTCACACAACAAACGTGACCTTCGCTTCATGACCCTTCAAACTGCACATCCTCCGGCACAAGTGCAATAATTTCAACGAGCAACATTCTTTGTTTTAAAGAATGGTCCTGAATTCAGTAGGTGTATGAGATGCAAACAGGCCCTATCTAAGGTTTGGTTTGGGGTGCATGGCAGCTCTTGTCTTGCTGCTCAGTGGCACTGGGGTGATGGGTGTTGTACAGATGTAACCGTGTCTCTGGCCTTAGCTGCACTTGTGTGTATGCCCAATTCGCAGGCGCAACACGCAGCAAGCTTGGAATCCATCCTCCCGGAACACAATTATTCTAAGTAGTTTTGCCATCAGCTGAAGCAATAAGCAGAAGACCCTCGGGTGAGCCAAAACCTTACTGCAGAAGAAATCAGGAAAAGGCAGCTCTCCAATTTATTTGATAAGGCGAGTGGAATTCGCCCTGCCAACAGTCGAGAACAAGAAATTTACCCTCTCTAAAAATGAGTCTCTGACATTTCATAGTGGACATCAGCATGCATACATATAATACTGTTTTCCCCCACTCATGTAGTGTTGGCCTAGGTCAGGGGTCGGCAACCCTGGTCCTGGAGAGCCGCAGGGTGTGCTGGCTTTCGTTGTTACTTGGCATTAATTGATCAATGAAAGCCGTTGATTACACAGTTAACTCACCTCACCTGGTTTCTTGGGTCTGAATCGGTTGCTTATTTTAAGGTGGAGACGAAAGCCAGCACACCCTGCGGCTCTCCAGGACCAGGGTTGCCGACCCCTGGCCTAGGTGCTCTGTTACTCTGCAAAAAAACAGATGACTGAGTCTGCAATGACTGAGTATGCATGAATCTGCAGGTATGTCCTATCTGGGTGCTCATCTTGTCTCAAGAAATACAGTAAATCAGCCTTAAGGTCTGACTGAACCTGGAGGACTGTTGAGGATGACACATATAAAAACAGATTGCAGATGTAATATTGGTGGCAGATGGTGGAATATCACTTAATCCGGGGCCTAATGTTGCCACTGTAGGACTTGCTAGCAGAATGGATAATAAAACATAAAAAGACACCAAGGGCCCTATTTTCCAGCCGGCGTCTGGCTGGTTGCAAGCTGGTGTGCTGTTGATTTAAGAATTTTCCAGATGATCCAGAGGCCTCTGGTAATTTAGGGACTCACCACGCTGTAATGGGAGGAGAGCTGCTGTTCTGGGTGTGTCAGTCAAGTGCAAGCAACTCTTAGAGAGGCCTTGGGCACAGCCCAGTCTATGGCGTATTGCTAATTTCTGGACTTTCACATGCAATGTGCATGATCAGCCATGATCAAATTGTTTTTGTGGATCGTATTCTGTTCAGTTTGTCTTTGATATAAACCCCGAAAGCAGGAAAATGCATTGGTTACATTGTCTTTATTGTTCACTGGGTTTTTTTCTTTATAATTTTATTTCCAGTATTTATTTGTTTTTAATTGTTTGTGGCTATTCTCATTGTAGACTGTGATCCCTTGGGTTCTTGTTCTACACCCATCTGTAATTGTCAGGGTTTGTAGGTAGTTCCAGTGGTGGTCACCAGGGGGCTTTATTATTTTCACCTGACCCTCATTAGTGCCTAGGGAGCCTACCTCCGGAGGGTATTTAAAGCACTCTATGACAGTCGGTCGACGCTTTGGTGTTACTGTTCGCCAAGCCGGTATGCACACAGTAAGACTCTGAGCCCTACTGAGTCAGGTATCGCCCAGGTTCGGGTTTCTGTCTCATTCACAAAATAAAATAAAACAAAACAAAACAAAACAAAAAGAAAAGAAAAGGTAAGGAAGACGCTCAGCCTGTTCGTGCTGTGTGCACAGCTGACGCCTTCCGTAAGGTTCTTTGTTTCCCCGGTACAAGTATTTTGGTTTGTGTTTTTTTCCTGAGCTGTGTCTCAAGGTTCTTTGTTTTCGTGCCTAGTGTTTTTCTTACTAGGTTGTTATTTTATTTTAACCCCGGTCTGGGGTTGTAGTGCTCGTTATCAGCACTCATTTTGGTTGGGTTATTTGCCCTGGTTTTTAAGGGTTGCTTTATTTTCCTTAGCCATTCTTTGGGACTATTTCCTTTATTTTGTTTTATCTACCTTCCCGGGTTTAGTGGCGGACACGTTCGCGGGGATTACCCTTAGTCGCGCCATTCCTCAAACCTTATAGTAATGAGAAGAATGGCATGTCACAGTGAATCCATGGATGTGCACGCAATTTCCAACTCACCGGAGAACCTTTTAAAATGTACAATGGCGATTTTACTGTCAATGTTAATTGTTGATTTATTTGTGTTGTGTTTGGTAAATGTGAGACTGAATTAGCTTGATGATTTAAAACCATTTAGACAAGAAATGTGTTCCATGCTGTATCAGCATGTACAGCTGAATCTAGTCCCACCCCCCAATTCTCATAGAGATCCATTAAAATGTAAAGACTTTTTGTATCAGGAACCTGAAAATAAGATATCCAGACTCTGATGGTCACAGACCTCAGGAAGTCATGGCATGCAAAGGAAATGCAACCAAAAAGAATACTCTTTATTTTGACATTATGTAAATTAGTATTAAACATTGAAATGGGGGTGTTGTAATTACTACATTGCAGGGGTGTGAATGGTTAAACATTTAAAGGTTTAGCCGAAACTGAGTTGTACACGTTTACCAAAAATTGCTAACCGACAACCAATTATTCAGATCAGTTTAATTAAATGAATGCACTTTCACCACCTGTGACAAAACGCACAAATTGGTCAGACGATTGGATGAAAGATTCTGGCTGCTTAATAAGTTCCTGGCTAGCCCTAGCAAGCAGTCTTCAGGGGGGATATCAGGGGGTTAAGAATGCAAGTTCTCAAAGAATATCTGTGTGTTTGAAATCTATAGCTGTTGGTTCACTTATGACATTGTATGAGGTTCACAGAGAACTCCATGTTTCTTTGTGAACACACGACGCAAACTATGCCATATATACACTCACTGAGCACTTTATTAGGAACATTTTCACTTTATTACACCTACATATTCATGGGAGTATCTAATCAGCCAATTGTGTGTCAGCAGTGCAATGCATACAATCATGTAGATACGGGTCAGGAGCTTCAGTTAATGTTCACATCAACCATCAGAATGCAGAAAAAATTCGATCTAAGTGACTTTGACCGTGGAATGATGGATGGTTTGAGTATCTCAGAAACTGCTGATCTCCTGATTCTCCTGATTCTTAGTACTCCACTGGTTGACAAAAACACCAGGAGGCACAAGGAGTTGCAGTCATCCATTAAAGGGGTAATAAACCCCTTGTAAGGCTGAGTGTCTTGCCTCTGTTTTATAGATAACATTAATCATATTGTTTTTTGAAAAAAATCGAATTAAGCCACGCCACAAACCTGCATAAACATAAGCAAATTAACTCCCCGGAATTTGCCCCCCAGTCTGCCCCCCACAAAAATGTCATAATCTTTCCAGGCTCACGCCACGAGGGGGAAAGTCAAGTGTTTCCACAGGAAATAAAATGGTCAGTTACAACTCTTCAAATGTGCGCAAAATGTAGTCTTACAAATATTTAAATCATCAAACACCAGAAAGCTGCTGCGCTTACTGCGCAGAAAACTTATTTAAAACCCAGATTTGCACTTTAATTTTATTGCCAAGATAAAGATAAGCTAAGATAAGCATTTGCCTATAAAAGTTGTCAACACTGATTCTGCAATGTTAAAAATGAAAATGATTTATTATGATCACGGAGGTAGTCAGCTTAGTTAGGCTAGCCAGCCAGTCAAATTTTCATGGATATGGATCATAATGTAGTTGACGTGGGATTTAATAAGATTCATTACTCGTATTTTTCCATTCGCTTGTCATTCTTGACTATGACGCGTCTTTCAATGCCAAGCCCCCAACTGATACCACCATCTTGTTCCAAATTGCATCTTTTAAAATTGTGCAGTGGTCGGAGACTGGGCTAAAGCTGGGCTTTCATTACCATTTAATAGGCAAGTGGTAATTTTCAGCAAATTATAATTTAACAGGGCTAAAAAACAACAAGAAACTTGAAATCAGGACAATTAGAGGTAGGCTACCTTATGGGTTTATTATTATAATTAAAGAATTATAAACTGTACGCAAATAATATGTCAATAATTTTCCAAACTGACAAACATGATTAAATATTTACATTTTTGACACGCCATATTACTGTAGCCTGTTAGATAGCACTTGCAGATGCTTCCTTCCCTCAGTTATATAGTTAATGGTTGCCATTTATTTAGCGTCTTTATCCAAAGCACTGTACAATTGATGCTTCTCATTCACCCATTCATACACGCACTCACACACCAACGGCGATTGTCTGGCATGCAAGGCAGCAACCAGCGCGTCAGGAGCATTTAGGGGTTAGGTGTCTTGCTATAGGGTACGAGAGAACCGGCACAACATTTTTCACTTCTTATTAAATTCCATAAGGTAATGCAATTAAAAGCTGTGAAATGTGACTTCAGAGAGGGTACACTTGCTTGCTACAATAAGTGACATTATGTTTGAAGTGATCACAAATGGTTTGTGTACAATTTAAAGAAACGTAAATGTTGTCTGTTACAATTATAGGCATACAGTATGTTTTACAATGGTAACAATAAAAATAACTATGAATCTTTATCTGCATTATTTTCCAGTACAAAGACTTGGTTCAAATGAGCATACTCTAAATGGATGTTTAAACCAGCAACCAATTAAGAATGTGATTTATTTTTAGTTTATAGCAAGATTTGACGAGTGTGCTCCACCTCCATAATGATTCTTTGGATGCAATCTTGCCGTTCCATGATATGAGCCCAAACTCACCGCACTATTATTAAAAGGACAATGTGTCATTTATTACCACCTTTGTAATCAAACAATTCAGATGTGGTAAAAGTGCAGATAAACGGTATTTTTATAGGCTACATTTTGGTTTCACTGAAGGCTAAATGCAGCACTATACATAACCCCCTCATTTAAATGTTTGGGACAAAATAATGTAAAATAAAATAGTCATGTTTTATACATGGTTGCATATCTTTCGCATGACATGATGTCTGTAACCCATCAACCAGTCTATTAAGGTTTTTTTACAAGCAATACTAAAAGCTCTTTGCATTTCAAAGGATCTCAATGGGAATTGGAGGATGGGACTAGAATCAAAATGTGTTCATATATATTTTTTGCTCTTGTTCTATGCGATTGTGCTCCTTAAACCAAAACGCATACAATTTCTATAATTCATCCCCTGGCTGCATATGTTTGGCTATCATTGCTTATTCACATCAATGAAAAAGAATGAAACAGTAAGTCTATCCCTATGAGGCACAGTTGTAACACGTGTTATGCCTTATGAGGATATTCGTGTTAGCATAAACTGCCTACTGAAACATGTTATAGTGAATCAGATGTGCTAGTTTGTGGTGGTTTTAAATAAATGAACAACATGGATGTTTCCACCACTGCATAGTGATAGAACAGGTTTTTATAAATGTACCATTTAAGGGTAAATCCTCCACTAAAATCATGTCTCACATCGCTCTCACATCCCACAATCAGCAGCATGTATGCATGTTTTCTATTTTCGACACTCTGTGTTCTTAAAAGTTGCCTATATCAAACAATTAGCTGAATAATTAAGACCAATATGTATGATTAAAAAATTATCATGATGAAGTGAACGACACATTAGCTAAATAAAGAAAACCAAGGGGAAGTTTTATGAGATGCTATAGGAACAGCCTACGAGTGAATTATATTGATGCATTCTAATTGCTTCATTCTGTGCATCACAAACATGCCTGTTTGTTTTTAATTGAACAGAACGCTGGTAGAGCTCAAATGCTGAAAAAAGTAACGCTTGAACGCTGCTAGAGACAACGTAGGATACCTGCAGCTGTACCCCGTAGTCACTCACGTATACGTCATCAGTGCCGTCACAAGATAGGCTAATGTTACATTATTAACAGAGGCACGACCGAACCATAATAATGTCCGAACCACACTTGAATGCAAAACACAAAAATCTCCAGCCTCATTGTTTTGCCGTTCTGGGACCAATATACACAAAAAATATTTTGGTAAGGCAGATGCGCTATCAATTAATCATAAAAATCCATTAGGTAGTTTTTATTAAAAAGCTGAGTGAAAATATTAGCATTTTCGTAAGAACAGTTTCTCACCCAATTGGAACACTTTTAAACGGACTAGTGCCTTATCCTAAAATCCGGTTTTCATGTGCTACGCTTATTATTTAAATTTATATTTTGAGAACGAGGCCCAGTTGAAAATGAATGGTGAAAATTTAGCTTGTCTGTTAGCCAGTGACTCTGTACATTAGTAAAACATAGCCTATGCTATATGACGCTTCATATGTCAGTTATCAGGGGAAGATTTGACCCTGAGATTACTGATCATTAATGCTGGGTGTTTTATTTATATATATATATATATATATATATAGCTCAGCTAACATTAGTTATTGATAGCTAACTATCTTGTTAGTTACTAGTAGCTAGCAATACAACTGTACAAAGCTATAATTAAGCTAGTCAACTTAAATACAACATTTTTTTACACCAACTACTGTGTTACTTCCCTAGCTATCTATTTATCTATACTTCAGGGTTTTGTTGCCCTGCTGCTCTAGGATCTGATTTCACAAAATATCTAAGGAACATTATGTCTGACCCTGGATAAATGGGTAACATACTTTACACCACAAAAAGCATCTCTGGTTAGTCTGTAGCTATTCTATCCATTGAATGTCTTGTTGGGATAGCTGGCTAGCTAGTCTCTATTTGCTTAGTTGTAAATTAACGTTAACATTACTAGATAATTGTGTTGGCTAGCTAGCTGGCTCAGGCAGTAAGAGCAGTCATCTGGCAGTTGGAGGGTTGCCGGTTCGATCCCCCGCCTGGGCTGTGTCGAAGTGTCCCTGAGCAAGACTCCTAACCCCCAAATGCTCCTGACGAGCTGGTCGGGGCCTTGCATGGCAGCCAATCGCTGTCGGTGTGTGAGTGTGTATGAATGGGTGAATGGAGAAGCATCAACTGTACAGCGCTTTGGATAAAGCCGCTATATAAATTCCTGCCATTTGCCATTTAGCTACATGTGTAACATTAAATAGGACAATTTAGCTAAAATGTCATCTTCTAGCTTGCTAGCAAAGTTATTAAGTCCTGTAAAGAATATACAATAAACCAACAACAGCAGACTAGTTGTCACCGCCAAGCTTACAAAACGACATTGCCTTAATGTAACCTTATCTCCAGATTTGCAGCTATCAACAGCTAGCACATCCTGGCATGAGGCATGACATCTTCTCTGTTCATTCTCTTTCACTGCCCGCCACTACATTAATTACCTGGATAGCTATCATAGCTCGCAATATAGTCATAGCTAGCTAGTAAGTGTCTTCGATCATGCTGTAACGTTAGCTAGTTTGAACAGTAGAGTTAACGTATGGTTGGTTGGTCACGTGGCTAGCTAGCAATATAGTCCTAGCTAGCTAGTAAGTGTCTTCGATCATGCTGTAACGTTAGCTAGTTTTAACAATAGAGTTAACGTATGGTTGGTTGGTCACGTGGCTAGCTATATTTAGTTAACCTGTGTAGTCAGCAGCTATCGAAAGGATCTTGTGATGGAGCTCCCTAAATCCTAACCATAACTGTTAGTAAATGAAAACAACAACAGACTCATTCATGTAATTCTAATGGAGGGAAGAAGGGTAAAACTGATGTAGGATTAGATGGATGCATTTTTAAATATGGTGGGTGGTCTTTATTTCTTTAAGATTCTACATGTCCTGGAGCACCTGTTAAGATGTGATCATGAACACCACTACATACCAACATATTTAAATAACAAAACAATGCACCCCCCGGACCAATGAGCTTACAAGATTTCAATTTTCATCTAAAAATGTTTACTTTTGAATGCATTCATGCACTTATGATTATCTGCTTATATAAGTTCACATATCATATAATGAAATATTAACTGTTTATTGACAAGTTTATACAGTTTAAATCATGAAAAAACTAGTTTAAGCAGGTGTGTTTAATATTGCGGCTGATTGGTGTATGTAGCACACTATATTTACTTTATATCAGTGGTCACTTTATCTTGCATTCCAAATAAGCAGATATTTTGAGGATAACTTTTTTGTATTTAAAGGTGCTGATTTGGGAAGCTACAGCAACTGCGACTGACCCTGTGGAAATAATTGCTGCCACACAAACGCATACACATAGACTGACCCTGTGGAAATATCTGAATGTGTTTCTAAGCCAATCAGCTTTCGGCATCTAGCATGTGTTGTTGTGATCTCTTTTTGCGCTTGCTTAGGGATCTAGCTAACTAGTTGGTTTAAAACAAACTTCCGCTTGCAATGGCACAAGCCAAACAGTAGCTGAAAGTTTTGCAAAAACAGCCTAATTTTTGACTCGGTCTGGAAAAGAATGTGGTTCAAGGGGTTCAAGGCTTGTTGGCGACTTCACTGAAGCTCTTGCTGGTGTGACGTTTATGTGTAAGGGACATTATGTATTTGATAGGTAACAGTCTTAAACTACCTACGGCTCTCTGTTCTTTTTAAATGGTCAAAAATTCTAATTATATTAGTCATTAATAGTTCAATTTATTATGGCAAAATTATCAGAGTTTATTCAGAATGTAAAATGCAGATTTTGAAATGGTTAACTTTCTGATAACACAAGATATCATCGGTCAGGGCAACCACTGTTTAGATAGATATGATTACATTACCTTCCAGTCAAAAAAGTCTGGAAATTCCACACAAAAACTATGTTTAAAGTGAGAGATAATGTCATAATGGTGGGCAAAAGCTGAAAAAGACAGGAAATTCAACCCAAAAACTATGTTTTAAAGAAGAGATAATGATTGGCAAAAGATGAAAAAGACAGGAAATTCACGGACAAGAAGAACCGAGAACATAATCTTGACCTAGGCTTCCAACACATAATGCATTAATACCTGCTATGAGTACTGTAACTATGGTGGTCTACTTCAAACAACATGTACCACTGGGCAGGCTGCTGAGGATTTAATATTCTCTTTGAATCAACAACCAAATAGATTATTTTCAGAGAAACGCAGGAGTTGATTAATTTCTAGAAATCAATTAGGTAATATTTTGTTGCTATATGTACTTAAAATGTACCAATTATGTGTCTTGTTACTTTCTAGTAATTAATGCTCTGAAGAAGAAAAAAATATACCACTGTCACATTCAAGACATGACAATTAAAATAATAGTCATAGAGGAATATCAAAATCCATTTGTTTCAGTTTGTTGAAATATACACATGTATTTCCAAATGTTAAACAGTTACATAGGACTTAATATCAAAAGCAATGGAAGCCCAAAGGCCTTCCTATCTTTACCATTAATCTGTGATTGAGCAAGGTAATGTATGTATGGAAAAGATCCTTTTGAATGTGAATTAATTTTGCCATTAGACTATTTTTGACATAAGAAAATAGCTGATTTCATGGGTACATTTATTATTATTATAACTGATTTAGAGTATATGTGTAATGTCTGTGTGAGCCCACACAAAATATGAATGTGGGTTGCACTGCTAAATCATACCATCCTCATATAATAATGTTATAATGATGATAGACATAATAATAATAAAAATTAAGAAAATTGTATTTACAATTGTGCAAGAAGCACTTTTCAAGAAACCAAATACTTTACAAAATCTGGGGGGGAAAGGACAATTACTATGGTGACTAACAATACATTAATTCATTCATTATCCAAACCCAGGGCAGGGCACACACACCATTCACTCACACACTCATACCTATGGGCAATTTAGACTCTCCAATCAGCCTAACCTGCATGTCTTTGGACTATGGGAGGAAACCGGAGTAGCCGGAGGAAACCCATGCAGACACGGGGAGAACATGCAAACTCCGCACAGAGAGGCCCCGGCAGATGGGGATTTTAACCCAGGACCTCCTTGCTGTGAGGCGGCAGTGCTACGCACTGCACCATCCATGCCGCCACTAACAATACAATTCTGATTATTTCTATTTATTCTGTATTTACACAGGGAGGACTCATTGAGACATGTCTTATTTTCAAGAGTTCGCTGTTAACAAAAATCAGTAGAAGCCATACAATATGACAGGAAATACATTTACAATAGAAACTAATACAATTTAAAAGTGAAATCAAATTCTACAAAACATACACATCTTTTCTGCTGTCATGTTCTCTCTTATTGTACAGTTGTCTGAACATCGATTTTCATGACCATTAACTCAGATATACACAATGTACTTATGTAATTTGGCAGTGATTACCTCTTTTAATTTATTTTACAGAGCATTAATTAACTCCTGCGTTCCTTTGAAAATAATCAATTTGGTTGTTGGTTGTTGTTGAGAATATTTTACTGAATCCTCACCAGCCTGCCCAGTGGGACATGTTGTTTGAAGTAGACCACCATAGTTACAGTAGCAGGTATTAATGCTTTGTGTGTTGGAAGCCTTGTCAGTGCATAGGTCAAGATAATGTTCTTGGTGCTTCCTGTCTGTGAATTTCCTGTCTTTTTCGGCTTTTGCCAGTCATTATCTCTTCTTAAAACGTAGTTTTTGGGTTGAATTTATCTAGTTTCATAATACAATTTAATCTTCTTTTTGTTCAGTTCAGTCACATAGTTCCTTATTTTACAGTATTTCTGCCATTCAGATGTGTAACCAGTCCTAATTTTGCTTCGTCTCTTTCAGCTATGCATTTTTTCAACTCATCAATCCATGGGGCACTAACAGTTCTAACAGTCAGTTTCCTAACAGGTGCATGTTTAATAATAACTGGACGCAACAATTTACATCAAGTGCAGTATCTGGGTACCTCTCTTTACTCACATTAGACCAACAAATGTTTTTAACATCATCCACATACGAGGCGGCAGTGCTACCCACTGCACCATCTGTGCCACCCCCTTGTATGATCTCTTAAACACTATTTTGATTATGATCACTAAATGGGGACAGATACAGCTTTGGAGCAAAGTTCCACAGCATTAGTGAAAATGTGATCTACACATGTGGATGATATGATTCCTGTACTGTTAGTGAACACCCTGGTAGGTTGATTAATGACCTGTACCAGATTACAGGCTCTGGTCACAGTGAGAAGTTTATTTTTCAGGGGACAGCTTGATGAAAGAAAATTAATATTCAAGTCTCCCAGGTAATAAATCTCACTATTGAAATCACATACTATATTAAGCATTGCACACAAATTATCTAGATACAGACTATTAGAACTTGGTGGCAGCATCCCAACAGCAAAGGCTTTAAATGAGGCAGGTAAACCTGCAGCCACAGTATTTCAACAGCACTTCACATTAAGTCCTCTCTAGGTTTAACAGGAATGTGGCTCTGAATGTATATTGCAACTCCTCCCCCATAGGTATTCCTATCCCTTTTATAGATGTATATCCCTGTTTTGCCACTGTGGCATCACCAATTGAGTCATCTATGTGGGTCTCAGAGATGGCCAGAATATGAATGCTGTCTGATGTTAGCAAGTTTTCGATATCCTGAACCTTATTTCTAAGGCTACATATATGAACATGGGCTATTTTCAGCCCTTTCCTAGGAAGACAATGGACAATGAGTCTGTCGTAGCGTATGTATGCAATGTTTCCTTTATCTCTTTCTGCTTTCATGGCTGGGATGAGTTATTTCTGCTTCTGACGTATGGCCTCAGTAAAGTCTTTGTTGAAGTCTCTTTTCAGTCTTCTACTTTCTAAAGTACTGTAAAATAATAAGTAATCTTGCTTTGAAATTTAAGAAATGTGTCATGTTTAATGTTGTACAATCTAGAGGTCTGGTTTGCTTCTGTTCACTGAGACACTTTAATTGTAAAAGGCTTTTTGACCAGGGGTGCCCAAGTTTTGCACACTAGTGTAACACTGGAAATTAATATGGGTCTTTTATGAGCAATGTTTTCCAATTTGGGGTAGTAATATAGAAATTATCATTATTCAAAAATAAGATGAACTAATTAAATAGAGGTAACTCAGCTATGCCTCAAATACCATAGAAAATAAATACAGGTCCATTTGCAGCTGTGCTTACACAGCTCTCATGAGCTTTACCAAGAACAGGCTGTGGCTGTCTCTTTAAGGTTCATTGATATGAACGGACCTCTGTTCTGATTGGCTGGCTAGCTCCAATTAATTGAACGGCATCTGTGCTAAGTGCATGGATTTGTTCCGGCTACAAGGAGGGCATGTGCAGAAGTAAAAGAACGGCTTGTTTAAATGCACATTTTCTTCATACGGACTGTGTGGATTCATTTGGGGACTGTGCTTTTTGACGCAAAGTATTTGGACAGTGGTATATAAGTGTATTCCAAGACATTAGATTTGAAATGAAACAATTAATATGAGCTTAAAGTTCAGACTGTCACCATTAATTTGACAGTATTTACACAAATATTGGGATAGTCTGCCCATATAAGGGACAATAATTAATTGGGGAGCCTTAGTATTCAATCACTATAGTTCGGGTATAAGAACCAAAGCTAAGGGGGTCCCTTATCTGTGAAGCATGGTGGTAGGGGAGTTATAGTTTAGGCATATATGTCTGCCACAGGTGCTGGCTCACTTGTCTTCATTGATAATGTAACTGCTGATAGTAGCAGCAGAATTAATTCTATAGTATAGGCGTTCTTGACTTTCATTGGCAGAATGGTTCTTCATGTTGACAAATGCCAATAATAGACACCAAAGGCGATTGAAAGCCTAGAATCAAGACTAGATACTGAAAGCTTTCTTATACCTGCACTAAGGATGGGATTGAATTCAGAATCAGAAATATCTGAATATCCAACTGTTTAATTGCATTTGGTTGTGTAAAACGGCGCAACTATGTATAGATAGGATATAGCTCCTACACAGATCAGCCAATATGGATGTAAATACCTTCAAATTAAAGGTGACAGTCGGCAATTTAACCTCATATTCATTGTTTCATTTCAGATCCAATGTGCTGGAGTACAGAGACTGTACACTTTGGAGTAGCGCCCCAAACAATTAGTTCAAAGACTAATTTGTTCAGTGTGAGAGCTTGCAAACTGTTAGCTGCTAATGTGTTTGCATTTAGGTTTTACAATGTTATGTCCTGCAGCATTGAGTCATTTCTGCTCTTTCACAATCTGGTGTGAAGTAGGGCATACATTATGATTCCACATATCTGTCTGTTTGTAAAACCCCCAACAAAATGAATGATTCATTGTACTGTCACAACGCATCGTCATGTCATTCTGTCGTTATTTATGCCGAGCACTTTATTAGGTATTTATTCGATTTATTTTTTAGACTTCTACTGCTGTAGCCTATCCACTTAAGAGTTATGATGCATTGTGTGTTCAGAGATGCTTTTCTGCATGCCACTATTGCAATGTGTGGTTACTTGCATTATTGTTACCTTCCTGTCAGCTTTGACCAATCTGGCCATTCTCCTCTGACGTCTCTCATTAACAAGGCGTTTCTGTCTGCTGCTCAGTTTTTTAGTTTTTTTTTGCACCATTCTTTGCAAACTCTAGAGACTAGTGTGCGTGAAAATCTCAGGAGATCAGCAGTTTCTGAGATACTCAAACCACCCTGTCTGCCACCAACAATCATTCCAATCATCAAGTCACATTTTTTCCACATTCTGATGGTTGATGTGAACATAATGGTAAATGTTTGGCATTTATATAGCGCCTTTATCCAAAGCGCTGTACAATTGATGCTTCTCATTCACCCATTCATACACACACTCACACACCAACGGCCATTGGCTGCCATGCAAGGCGCTGACCAGCTCGTCAGGAGCATTTGGGGGTTAGGTGTCTTGCTCAGGGACACTTCGACACAGCCCAGGCGGGGGATCGAACCGGCAACCCTCTGACTGCCCTTACTGCCTGAGTCATGTCGCCCCACATTAACATGGAATGTACTGAAAATGAAATGTAAATGCCGATTTGCATATTCATTTTGGTGCGAATATGCTTCCATATGTAGCAGGACAAATATTTAAAAACTATTTTAAATGACCATACACAGTATATAATTTTTATATGAAAGTCATTCTTCCAGGTCACTAATTTACAATAATGTGCATAATGTCACATTCCTGTTTTTGTGCTTTGTATGTTTTGTATGCATGTTTCGCTCTCCCCTACAGGTGGAAATAATGATGTCACGGACCCATTGCAGAGATCTATGTTGGAAAATTGGAGACACACGAGAGACGCATGCCATTGCCTGACAACTAATCATGACCCTCTTCAGGAGACACAGTGCCAGTGACCCATTCAAGATCGCCTGGCCAACCATTTGAGGGATGCCTGTTTTGAGGATGCCAGGGATACACAATAAATATAACAGAAACAACAAAATGACACAAGGCATTGTACATAAAATACGAGAATAATGAGAAAATAAATACATAAATAAAAATACAACATACAACTCATAATAGGACAAATTTAGTCACTAAAAGCTATCCTAAATAAATGTGTTTTCAGCTGTGTTTTAAAACTGCCAACTCTTGATGCAAATCTGATATAGTATTGAAGAGTGTTCCACATCTTTGGGGCATAAAAACAAAAGGCTAACTCACTTCCTTTACGCTTTGACTTTGGAATCTTGAGCAGACCAGCATTCGAGGACCTTGAGGCTTGATTAGGGACATATTTAGACAAACAATCCCTGATAGATTTAGGTGCAAATCCATTTAATGCTTTAAAAACAAGCAAAATAACTTGAAAATCAAATCTAAAAGCCACAGGTAGCCAATGTAAGGTAGCAAGGACAGGGGAAATGTGAGTTCTCATTTTTGCCCTTGTCACTACTCTTGCAGCTGTGTTTTGTTCAAGCTGTAGTCTATAACTGACTACAAGAGATAAGGTCTTACTCTGGAAATGTTTACAAAATGTTTTGTCATTTATGTGAATTAAAGAATTAATGTATTCATCCTGTTCTGTTTTTCATATAGTTGTGGATCTCACAGTACATTTCCATGAATCTTAATACATTTAATAGACCTTTATGGATTTCTTCTCTATTTGCAGGAGTCACCTATCCTGGGTGTAGCTGGAGTGTTTCATTTACTGCACACAAGGGTCACTGCACAAAGTCACTAGCTGTGGTGAGCTTTCTCTTATATAGAACCCGACGTATTGCAGTTATAAGACACAGACATTGCTCTTTTTCCTACTCACATTAATCCGAAATGGAAACTACAAGATACAGCAAAAAAAAATTAAATTAGATTTTCCTCTCTTCTGCAACAAAAAGCAAATGTGAGATTGAGGCAGGGGGATGCATAAGATAATTAACTTTGTCACCTGGCATTGCACTGATTTCATTAGCAAAACATGGACAATTCAAAAAATGAGCGAGCCAAAAGTAAATGAATTGTGAGCCAAAAGAAAGTGAATTGCCATTTTGGAATTGCCATGGCATTGTGCCTCAATGTAAATGTAACTGACCCCACTGATGATAATGCTCTCTAGCCATCAACTATAAAATATGAACTACCTGCGAGAGATAATAAAACAGACGCTGAATTGGGAAACTCAGCAGTATTATCACAGATGGACTCTTGACAAAAATGGTACATATGACTGTTAAATTCAGCCCAACATAATTTGTGCAGTGATAACACACACATGCACACATCTCCCCCCCCCCCCCCCCCACACACGCACACACAAGTAAAAACATGCAATCAGACCAGTGAACTGTAAGACTGCACTAAACACTGCAAAATCTGTTTCATAAAGGGCTCAGAACAGATTATAGCACATGGGAGCCGATGAGGCAACATTTGCTTTTCACACACTCATGGTGTGGAGTTTTTATAGCAGACAGAACAAAGCATTCCTTTGTGCGACAATGCTTTGCAAAGGGGGTTTAAATCTGGGTCCTTTGAGATTCAGTCAGGACTTTACAGAAAAAGACAAGCTCTAGGCACACTGGGAAAGCCATTTTCTGCCTGATTGTTTGTATTTTCTTTTTCCAAACTGGCATAGCATGTTACAACTTCACACATTAACACCATGAGTGCTGAATTATGGCTGCTGCCATGAATTAAACCATGGCCACTACACCTACTGCTGCTATTTCTATCAATAATACCAAGGATTTATTTTCACTCTCTCAATAAAATGCTGCTCAGGTCCAAACCAACACAGAATATTTTGCATTACTTGGGCATTCCTCGAAAATGTGACAGAAAAAGACGAAAAATACACATCGCTTGACTGCATAATCTGTTCTCATTATTACACATGAATACAAAATTATTCATTTTCACAGAGAAATAATGTTATAAATGTGCCTGACAATCAGTTGCCATGGTAACAAATGATGCCATGGCAAAATATTCAATAATGTGTACCAATTTGTAAGGAAATTTGTTCTTTCACTTATTTTCTTAATGTGTCTTGGAAGAGGACTTAAGCAGCTATTCATTCTCCATCTATAAACTACAGAGAGTGATTGAATGAGATGATTTAATCCATAAACTACAACTGAGTGCTAAACTCCTGCTGTGCTTTTTTTTCTTAAAACTGTAAGCTCTTCTGTCAAGTCATTGAGATTGAATCTTCACTTGTGTGTCCCAGGGCTATATATACAACCATAAGAAATGTGTGTTCACCCATGTAAACAGACAGACATGAAATGGGTCCAGCAATGCTGTAGATTTGCATTCAAAAGTTTGAATAAAGAGGATGCTTCATTCAAATTTACCAAGACAACTACAAGATGTGATAACATTAACTCCAACTTTTTATGTCATCTGAAAAATTTGCATGTGGCAAGAAAAAATAGGTCCCTCTGTAAAAGCTGCAATCAAAATAATGTCTAATAATTTACAAACACAACATTTGGGTCAAAGATATGTAATACAGCAAATATACAGTATGTTTATAAACAGATATATCATCAGCAAAACAAATATACAAGGGTCTAAGATTAATTGGCTACAGTACAGTTTCCAAAGCCATCTGAGTAAAATGCACATGCACTTAAGAATGTAGTGATGAAGTTTAACATTAAATTCAACTTGTGAGAATAGGTCCTCTTAGGAGCAGAATCACACCAAATAATTTTAAGAGGTAGAAATGTTGCTTCATATCTCAGAAGCAGAAATATAATTAACTGGTGGTTCCTCCACTCTTTGTAGTAGTGCCTAACCAAGCACATACCAATTCATGCTTAATATTTATACACTGCATAGGTTGTCAGAGCTTCACCAACCAAATTGCAAGAATGCCATGTTGTGTGACATCAGCAGAAGCAAAGAATAAAACTAGCTCTTGCACTTGTTCACCACGTCCACCTTCCTGGTGAGTTTGAACTCTGAACCTACTGCTTACCATAGCCCTCCTTAACTCCACAGAATACCAATTCCTCTGCGACTAACATAACATAAATTAGGGAGAGACTGCCAGAATGTCTGCCTGTTCCGGCTCACTGCTTCCTTTATACAGGGCATGTCTGCTTTGACGACACACACTGGAGCACTGCTCAGAGCCAGGGGCTTGTTCAGTAACAGGGTAAGAGAAGAGGGGAGGAGGAGATGAGCTTGTACTAACTCTGTTTATGAGGTGTCATGAAGCTAAGAGTCTGGCTGAGAAGCTAGAAAAGTCCCTGAAGTGCCTATGTTCCAGGCCATTTTTAAGCACTATAGCATCTTTACCCTAATGTGGGTGAACCATGTACAACTATCTCAGTGCCTTCATGATGTTACTAGTGCAAAGGTAGCAAAAACCTGGCCCCTCTCTCTGTAAAGGACCTTTGAATCACAGTCTCCTTATCGGTCTGACCTGAAAACCACTTGGTCATGTTCTGATTTCTTGAGCTGCTGCAATCAAAGTAAAGCAGTTCCTCTTAAGTAAAGACTGAGAAAAAAACTATTCATTTATCCTTCCCTCACATATACAGCGCAGTGCGTAAGTATTTGGACAGTGGGGCAATTTATGTTATTTTGGTTCTCTATTCCAGCATATTTGTTTTTAAATGAAACAATGAATATGAGGTTAAAGTGCAGACTGTCACCTTTAATTAGTATTTAGTAATTCCATCCATAACAGATTATTGGTGTAGGAATTACAACCCTTCTTATACATAGTCCCCCCCCATTTTAGGGGACCAAAGGTAATTGTACAGTTGGCTAAATGTATGCTCTTTTCCGCAGTAGGCATATGAGACTGAGGAAGCCACAAGGGGGCAGAGAGCTGTGCGAGAGAGAGCTACAGGAAAAGCTATCGAGCTGAAAAGTTGCAGTTTGGTTTGGTTTATTTGCCTTTCTTATTTTCATTCGTTATTTTTAGTCCTGATCCCTGGAGGGTTATGACCGAAGACTGTTTATTTGTTGAGTCACTCTCTCTCGCTCTCCCTTCCCCAAATTACTGCGCAATAAGAACATTTTTTTAATGTGTCATCATCATTTCATTTGGTACTACACAAATATCATTGCTTCATTTGCCACTTGATGCATCTGAATCAAGTTTAGCTTTTGGTTTGTTGCCATCATTGTCATCCTAAGTTTCAGTGGGCCTCATGAAAGAACCACTCATCCAGATTTATTACAGATTTGTTATTAAATTGCTAGAGTGATTGAACAGAACTTCCTGCATTCATCAATTTTCTCATATTTAGAATTTAGGTAGGAACAAATTTAACAAAAATTAAGTGCATTGCTTATTTCTTGCATCAAATGTTTTCAGAAGTGAACTGTTTGGGAGAAATAAGAGAGTCTATCATATTATCTAATCAACACCTCCCTCTCTTCCGGCACCATGCCCTCTTCCCTGAAGAGGGCCAGAGTCACTCCCCTCCTCAAAAAACCTACTCTTGATCCCTCTGCCCTGAACAACTACCGGCCTGTCTCTCTTCTTCCCTTTCTCGCTAAAACCCTGGAACGGGCGGTCTGCTCCCAACTGTCCACTTATCTTCTCCACAACAATCTCCATGACCCCAACCAGTCTGGCTTCAAGAGTGGCCACTCCACTGAAACCGCCCTGCTCGCGGTCACTGAGGCACTCCACTCTGCTAAAGCAAAATCCCTCTCCTCTGTCCTCATCTTCCTCGACCTGTCAGCCGCCTTCGATACAGTCAACCATGAGATTCTGCTCTCATCGCTGTCTGGGATGGGTGTCACAGGTTCTGCACTCGCTTGGTTTTCCTCCTACCTCTCTGGTCGCTCCTACCAGGTGACTTGGAGGGGCGCATTCTCCGACCCTCAACCCCTACGAACTGGAGTCCCGCAGGGCTCGGTTCTTGGGCCTCTCCTCTTCTCGCTATACACCATGTCCCTTGGTTCTGTTATCTCTTCCCACGGCTTCGCTTATCACTCCTACGCTGATGACACCCAACTCTTCATTTCCTTCCCCCCCGACACCCAAATCACCACACAGATCTCTGCCTGCTTGGCTGATATCTCTGCGTGGATGACTTCCCATCACCTGAAGCTCAACCTTGCCAAAACTGAGCTTCTCTACATCCCTGCTAAGTCCTCTCCGTCAATCGACCTCTCACTGACTGTGGAGGACTTTGTAGTTTCCTCCTCCCGTACGGCAAAGAATCTTGGGGTGACTCTTGATAACTGCCTCTCCCTGGCTCCACAAGTATCCTCCACTGCCAGAACCTGCAGGTTCTTTCTGTATAATATACGCCGCATCCGTCATCTCCTGACGGAGAAAGCCACCCAGCTCCTAGTCCAGGCGCTCGACATTTCCCGCCTGGATTACTGCAACTCCCTCCTAGCCGGTCTCCCAGCGTGCGCCATCAAGCCCCTCCAGCTGGTCCAGAATGCTGCAGCCCGCT
Organism: Conger conger; assembly: GCF_963514075.1. Taxonomy (NCBI): domain Eukaryota; kingdom Metazoa; phylum Chordata; class Actinopteri; order Anguilliformes; family Congridae; genus Conger; species Conger conger. The sequence goes on from NC_083766.1 coordinate 43,327,926, forward strand.
TGATCACCAGTCAGCCCAGGTCGGCTCATGTCACCCCGCTTCTCATTGGCCTCCACTGGCTTCCTATTGCCGCACGCATCCGATTCAAGGCCCTAGTGTTGGAATTTCAGGCTGCTAAGGGGACTGCCCCACATTACATACAATCCCTGATCACTCCCTACTCCCCAGCTAGACCACTCCGGTCTGCCAGCTCTGGTCGCCTTACGGTTCCCTCTCTACGGGCACCTGGCGGTCGAGCTGCACGTTCACGCCTGTTTTCCGTTCTGGTTCCTCAGTGGTGGAATGACTTGCCTACCACTGTCAGGACAGCAGAATCCCTCCCTCTATTTTGACGCAGACTCAAAACACACCTCTTCAAACTCTACCTTAGTCCTCCCTCCTGATTTACCCTGCCCCCCCCTTCTGATACCCCTATCCCTGTCTAACCCCCCCCCCAAAAAAAATAAAATAAAAATAAATTGCACTTATGATGACGACTATATGTTTAGAACAGCATTCCAGGTGTATTTTCCTAGTTCTGGATGTGATGCTTTGACTTGTGGTAGAACCTATGCACTTGTAAGTCGCTTTCGATTAAAAGCGTCTGCCAAATGACTAAAATGTAAATGTAAATGTAAATGTATTATGTTTTGCCAAAACCAGTGAACCACAGTCTACCTAATCAAGTGCCGACCACATGGTAGACTATGTCCCTTTGTTCTTGTTGATCCCATTGGCCATTTATCCAACGATACCCACCTACAATAGAATAGACCCATAAAATAGACATCTTGGGTGCCAATGCCATTTTTATGAATTACTTTTCCAGACACGCCATATATGGGGCTTCAATTATGGTAATTCACAACTCTCATGCACGCATGCTCATTTAAAAACATGTGAGATTCATTGGGTTTAAGTGGTCTTTTAGGACAGTTTTCTGAAGTTTCTGAAATGTATGACAATAATACAAAAATGTTCTTGCATGAAGCCCGTTGTATTGACTGTGGTATAATAATCACTGCAAGGCGGTGAAGGAAAATTGATTGTTAAACTAGTGCATGTTTACACTCCTTATATGGCTTCATAAGTCATAAGCAAAACTCTAAAACACTGTTTTATTTGTATATAGGAGCACCTCTTGATATCTCAGCCATCTTTTCCCTTAAATTATGATTCTCAATTGGTTCTCCAGTCGGAAACGCAGGGGGCACACTGGGAGATGGGAGAAGAGGGATACTGGCCAAGTGATTCCATTTACTGGACTCCAAGTCAGACTGTCAGTGTCAGGTTAATTAATGTTACAAACTTCAGCTCCACCCCTCAGTCCTGTCTTTTATTAGGCTACTGAAGGTCCCACCTGGATAGTTGAGAGCAGCTCTCTCCCAAAAAGCCAAAAAAGCCCATATGCAGGACCCCAGGGTATGCTACATGCTGGTTTTGTGAGGCAGAGAAATGTTTGTGGCAAACACAAAATTTATCTTTGGCCAAAACCTAACATATTGTAGCTCTCACTTTGTACCTGAATTTCCCCTGTTGTTCACCCAGCTGTGAACACTAACACGAAACAAAAAATTAAAAATAATCTGCCGGTAATAATCCGCCTGCATTGTATGAGGAAAGGCACAGGGGAGATTTTGTGGGCATCACCACACTGTCAGCAATCTCACCTGCTGAGGGGTAATTGCCTGAATGAGGCAAAAACCCATTGAAAAGGACAACATTAGCAGGTAGGTGAACACATACCACTCGAGGTGATTACGAGGGAGAGGCCTGTGACAAACATGGCTGAAGCAAAACAATAGATTCAATGAACCGCACACCTCTGCCAGATGCCCTTCCACATAATGAGGCGAAATGTGCAATTTCTGTATTTATGAGTCTTAACCGGCATGCAAAAATACCATCCACAGCCATCTGGCTTGGGTCTGCTAAAATCCACCCTTCTCTCTTGTTTATTGCATTTTCTTTCCGATCATGCTTCATAATCACATGGAGCCTCAGCAAATTTCCACATCTCCTGGCATATGTGGTTTGGTTGGTACCACCAATCCAGCTTCCTTCGCTGACCAGGTGACACAAGCTCTTTTGTATACACACAAACTATACTTGTGTTAAGTTAAACAATAAAAGGGGTTGGTTATGTTGGCTCACTTATTGAATTCGCTAATAATGTGGTTTAAAAATTATGCCTCACCGCACCTAATCACAGAAGAGGGAAATTGTACAATAAAGAGAGACAAGCTATGTCTAGCGTATTTCCGCATATACTCTTGTGTGTTATAGTTCATCAAACTGCCTACTGTGAGTTCAACAATCTCCTGCACTGAAGTGTGCATCTCAAAATATTTTTTCTTACTCACATTACATGTAGCAATGAAGCTCAAACAAAAATAATTAAAAAGTAGGCTATTTATTTAATTTCATGTCCTTTGCAATAGAAGTCAGTGCCCGGTTGCATAAAACACCTTAAGTGTCATTTCCCCTTAAAGTTTCCCTTAAGTTCCCCTTAAATTTAAGAGAATGTCACTTAAGGGTTTCCTTAAGTGAAATGCCAGAAACCCTCAAAAACTCCCTTAAGTATTACAAATAATCCATTAAAATCCGGTAAAAGTGTTGCATAAAACACCCTAACGACAATTTCCCTGAGTATAATTTAAAGTTAGCTATCAATTATCTTAAGTCTCTGTAAAGAAAGAAATGGCTGAGTTTTTTGAGCCAATGGAGGAAGAAATAATCCACTTGATTATATGACAGATGAAAAGTTAATTACTGAATATAGATTTACATCGCAAACGACCTGGAAGGTGAACTCGATCACCAAATGCAATGGAACCATGCATTACCGTGTTTATTACAATTTTTAATTGTACTGGGAGCTTCCAGACTGTGGTAGGCGATGCATTTAGAGTCCAAAATAAATGGTGTGCAGGGTGGTCGACAGAGTGGCAGGGTGGCAGATTTCCATCTCGCCCCGAGCAAGAAATCACAAAGACACTTGTTTTTAGACAACATGGCTTTCCCCATGTCTGTGGCGTTATCAATGGCACTCACATAAGGATCCAGGCACTCCAGGCACATAAAGACCAATACGTAAATCATAATTATTACTCCATTAATATTCAACTGGTGTGTGACCACCTCTGCTGCATCACAAATGTGGTGGCGTCATGGCCTGGGAGCACCCATGCCTCCCGTATCCTGGCAGAGAGTAGGCTCGGGAGAGATTTTGAAGACAGTGTACACTGGTGGTATACTGCTCGGAGACAGTGGGTATCCTTGTCGACCATGGCTGATGACACCATTCTTCAGTCCCTCGACCCCTGCACAGATAAGCTGATAGTCTAATACTCATTGCATATCATTAGGCTTACACATTAGGGTGGCCACAGATCCCCATTTTCAGGGGACAGTCCCTGTTTTTAGTGGCCTGTCCCCAGCTGTATTTATATTTATTTTGATTATTACTGTTGTTAGGCTACTTATTTTATATATACAGGGCGGCCTGTAGCATAGTGGTTAAGGTAAATGACTGGGACACACAAGGTCGGTGGTTCAAATCCCAGTGTAGCCACAATAAGATCCGCACAGCCGTTGGGCCCTTGAGGAAAGCCCTTAACCCTGCATTGCTCCAGGGGAGGATTGTCTCCAGCTTAGTCTAATCAACTGTATGTCGCTCTGGATAAGAGATCTGCCAAATGCCAATAATGTAATGTAATGTAATTTTGGCCAATGATTTTTTTTTCATTCCAGGAATGGTACAACAATGCCATAACACACACAAGGTGAATAATAGAGCGGACCATTTGGCATATTCCTGCTGAATAAACCTGTTGAAGGAACATTGTCTGCGTGGTTTCCTGAAATACACAGGCCTTCTATTAAGTGGGCTATTAGGCTATGGGTAATTTGAGTAACATAGACTCCCAAGTTAGCTCATGTTCCGAACAGTGCAACTTTCATGACAAATAAATAAGAAATGACTTCCAGACCAGCTTTGGTTTTTGTGTGTGCCTGTCCAATTTCTTCGGTTTTCATAAAAACTTGGTATGAGTCACGTATGCCAGTTTCAGCAAAAGTGTTCCTTGTAAAAGTTCACACACATAGGCTACACATAGTGTTTTATATAGATGGTATCAGTTTTTAATTAATGTTAAGATTTACCATATAAAGATATATTACAGGTTTGCCTGTGAGTGCAAAACTGTACTTGTGCTTCAGTTCCTGTTCTGAACACCGCAAATCTACGTTAACGAGGCTGTTTAACCTAAATATTAGGCTAGCCTATTCTAATTTCTAGGTTCAGACAAAGCAAAGCCACACTTTGTTGCCTCTTGTAGCCAGGTGTCTTCCCATGTACTGCGGTCTTCCACATATTGCCTAGGTCTACAGAGGAGAGAGTGATTATACTAGACATAGCTACTCATTTATTTAATATTTCATAGTTACTTCTTAAATGACTCTCACTCTCACAGTTAGTATCCCTGTGAGACTTGTAACTACGCAAAACTAGGTGGTCCAGCAATTTTCCCCAAAATTGAAATTAAACTAAACAGTGCCTATGGTCATAGTCGACTTCAGTAGCCAACCTGTGCTCGTCTCTGCGAGAAATAGCCAACATTACTAACATCGGTATGTTTATTTACCTAACCAATCAGCTGTGCACAATATGAAAAAGTGGCATCGGTTGTTAGGGAACAGACATGAAATTTGATCATCGATTTTGGATTATTAGTTAAGATTTCCCAACTTGAGATAGGATAGAGTAAAATAGGATAAGATTCTTTGTTAGGATTTTTCACAAATTCGTATTACAGAAGCAATCTTACACTTATCCTGTCTTAGCTTAAGATGGGAAGTTTCTGTAATATGGCTCCTGGCGTCCATTTCAATGGACAATGAATTTAAATAAAAAAACCTGTCTAAATTTATTAAGCTATGAAACATAATGCTGAAAATAATATTTTCAGTGTTTCCATATTATGTTAACACATCAAATAAAGAATGATGGTTAAAAAATATATATCATGCTGTGATAAAAGTAGATTTGATGATTCTGATGATTTCACCTTGTTATGAAAGCAGTCTAGTAGTATAATAGCCAAATTAGTCCATAGTTTCTGCGGTGTGTCCCACAGCACTTGGCTGTATGCCGGTTAGATAATCTGACCGTATCAAGCTAACAAGGTTTTTTGGGGAGGTTTTCACCCTCTTTGAAGAAAATCCTGTTGGTAGTTAGTTTGCCTCCAGCGTCTGGATAATATTTTGGGTGTATTTTTGTCCAGAGAAAAGTAAAGGACTAGCTTGTTAGCTAGGTACGCATTACAAGGGCTCTTTTCTCTTCTTTCTAAAGTCAAGCAGCAACACTAAGTTTTATATTATATTGTTGGTTTAACATTAGCGACTGATCGTATTATTTGTGCAGTGCGGTAAGTTAGCTAGCTATGCTTATAGTTAAGAGGCGTTTTTATCTCTCCGGTTTTCATCTGCTAGCTGTTCGGAGCCACCCCACGCTTTTTTTAAGCTGTGGTTTTAGTGTTTCCATTTGGACAGTCACCGTTGTCTGCTTGTTGAGCATCTCCAGAGCAAGATTCTTGATCTGGAGGGCCAGCTCGTGGGCTGATTGCATAGCTCTGAATTGGAAGAGTTCCAGGAACTAGATGGTACGTGCTTTAGGGAACTAGTGTGCAGGAAGGAAAAGGCACACTACACAGGGGCTGTATCTCCTGAGGTGGTAGTGTCCAACCAATTCCAGCCCCTGCCTGAGAGTGGGAGGATTGATGAGTCTCAGGGCACTCCGATGGCCACATTCTCCTGGAAAAGAGAGTTAGTGATAGTGAGAGACTCAATTATTCGAGGTGTAGACAGCATAGTCTGTGCTCGCGAAAAGGAATCTTGCACGGTGTGTTGCCTGCCTGGTGCCCAGGTAGGAGATATCCTGGAGCGTTCAGACCAGCTCCTGGCCAGAGCAGGGAGGGATCCAGTTGTCATGGTCCATTTCGGGACCAATTACATAGGTAAGGGCAGGTTTGAGGTTCTGCAGGACAATTTGTGGAATTAGCAGAAAGGATTAGGAGCAGAACCTCCACAGTAGCCTTCTCTGGAATTCTACCAGTACCACGTGCAAGCAGAGGGAAGCAGAACTTTATCTCAAGGTTTAACACATGGCTACAACATTTTTGTAGGACAGAGGGGCATAGGTTTATGGGGCATTGGGACTCCTTTTGGGACAGGGGTGAGCTGTACAAGTGCGACGGGCTGCACTTGACCTTGTGGGGAACCTTTGCACTGGGTCAGTGTATGTTTAGGGTAACACAGGGTTATTTAAATTAGGGACTTGGGGGGCAAATGAGCAGGGAGGTACAGACTGCCCAAATGGAAACGGCAAAGGCTACATGTAATGGTGAGAGCAATAACAAAATCTTTTCAGGCCAAAAATCAAGTAATGATGACTTGGGACAGCAGGGAGTGAGGGAACAGGAGAGGTCTTGTAGAAGCAACAAACTGAAATGTCTTTGTTTAAATGCTAGATGCATAAAAAATGCTTAGGCAGTTATTACTAGTGGGGACTATAACATGAGGGATTACAGAGACATGGCTTGGGGATGAAAATAGGGATTTAATTGAAAATGGTATAAACTTATTAGGAAGGACAGATCTAGTAAGAGAGATGGGGTGTGGCTTTTTATGTAAATCATGGTGTGCAAGAGATTTCAGAAATTGACCAACACATGCCTAGTAAGGATATTTGGATTAAGCTTATTGGGGAGGGTCTTAACATTGGAGTGTGTTACCAACCGTCAGCTTCAGACAGTAGTGTAAATACAATGCCCTTTAAAAATATAAAACAAGCTTGCCAGGGAGGCGAGACTATCATGGGAGACTTCAACTGCTGTATAAGAATAAAGATATTGCTACTTATAATGACTACTTTGTTGAGAGTTTTACCAGGGAGGAGGGGTTACTAGTAGGCCGGAAAATATACTCATTACTAAGAATAGCTTAGCCAATATTGAGATAGGGGATAAAGAAATACTGGATAAATTACATAAATTAAAGACAAGCCCAGATGGCATATTCCCAAGGGTACTCAGAGTTAAGTGAGATCATTTATAAATCACTGGCAAGTACTTTTAGACAGTTTTTAGAAACTGAAGAAATACTGGATGACTAGAAACAAGGTAATATAATACCAATATATAAGAAAGGGGACTGTACCGGAAACTACAGGCCTGTCATATGTAAAGTACTGGAATCTAGCATTAGGGACAAACTGGAATTATTTATTGAAAATAATAACATTCTCAGGGATAGCCAGCATGGTTTTCGAAAGGGTAGGTCATGCTTGAGAAACCTTTTGGCGTTCTTTGAGGAAGCTACCAAGTGTTTAGATGACAGCAGGATATTGTATATCTAGATTTCCAAAAAGCATTTGATAAGGTACCACATGACAAACTCATCATCAAAATGAGGATGGTAGGAATTATAGGAGCCATTTTGAAGTGGGTTCAGAATTGGCTACAGGATAGAACACAAAGAGTAGTAGTAGGAGGGGCCTTATCCAAACAGGGTATTGAGGGAAGTGGAGTCCCACAGGGATCGGTGCTGGGGACACTGCTTTTACATAAATTACCTAGACATTGGAGGTAATTTAGTTAAATTTGCCTATGATACATAACTAACGAGGTTAGGTAACAGTGTGGACTCTATTAAAGTAATCCAGGAAGACTGTGGTGGCCCGACCTGCGATCGGTACACCACTGGGGTCGAACAGCCCATGCGCCGGCGCCAAGAGCTGGGGAAACTAATTAACGCTGAATATTTTTACTATCTATTTAAATAGCCTAAATTATGGTGTTTTAGGTGCCTCAATTTATGCACACAGATTTTGGGAACGTGCCTTTCATATACGATAATTGGTGTTTATCAACATACACACGGATACGAAAAAAAAGCTGTATCTATGCGAGTTTGATAAACCTGGCGGAATTTTTTCTCTATTTTGTGTTGCCCGGAAGCCATGATGGGGAAGGGTGAAGACTTTTTATGATTTATTTTGTATTGGTGTGGGCACTCCATGCAGCAAATGACAGGAAAAGTCCAAAAGTACAGCATCTCCCTCTGACAGTTTAGTCTTTTTTAGTTTCACCAGGTTAATTACAATACGATACACCTAATTTAAATGTTTGGGACAAAATAACATAATGTAAAATAAAATAGTCATGTTTTGTATATGGTTGCATATCTTTTACATGCCATGGTGTCTCAATAGTCCATCAACCAGACTATTGAGCTTGTTTTACAAGCGGAAATAAAACCTCTTTGCATTTGAAAAGATCTCAAAGGGTATTGGGGATGGGACTAGATTCAGATTAAGATGTAAATGATACAGTATGGAACACATTTGTCAGCTGAAGGGATTGAAGTCATCAACAGTCCACGGTATCAAACCAACCTGAAACACCACGCTGCTACTACAGATAAGCAGTAGATACTTCAAGGGTTGTTTCTCCTGAATAAGTTTCAGTTGAAAATAAGTTTTAATCACTAAGTAGCCTACAGCTAAACCAGTGGCAGCATGCCGACGTCACCCCAAATTTTGTAATGTTGTCTTTACATAGTCGGTTCTGGCAGTCATATAGCTCTTTGTCTCTCCACCAGGACAATAAGCTTTACTTACTCCATTTTTTAACAGAATAAACAATGAACAATACTTGCAAACAACAGCATAACTCCTGCATAAATTTCATAGGTTGAAAGAACTGTGTATGTTACAAAGTATGAGAGAACCAGCACAATTGTAACAAATGCATTTTCTCACCACAAAGTACAAGCACGGATGAAATTGTGTTCATTTATGCACTGTGCTGTTCTAGCCTGCAAGTTTGAGCTCTGAGCAAGTTATTCCAAAAAATATATGTATATGAAGTATATGAATGAACTGGTAGTGTTTTTTTTCCTCTGGTGATTGTGCTCATTAAACCAAAACACATGCCCCATTTTGATCATTTATCCTCTGGCTCCAAGTCATATATTTTTGCTTTCATTGCTTAATGCTTTCATGCATAAATTTCTATCCCTAGGAGGCACTTGCTACAACTGTGTCTTATGGGGATATTCACTAAACATGCTACTGAAATGTATCATAGTCAATAGTCAAGATGTGCTAGCTTGTGGTTGGTTTTAAAATCATTTTAATCATGGATTTAAAAAATCCAATCCTACAGTAAACTAAAAATAAACAACATTCCTAATTGGTTGCTGGTTTAAACATCCATGCACAATACACTTACTTGAGTCAAGCGTTTACATTTGTTTAAATTGTACTGATACAGTTTGCGATCACCTCACCTTTTTTTTTTTAAATTGTGCCAGTTCTCCCCTAGCTGTGAAGTTTATGGTGCTCGCAACAGTTTCTTGCCAGCTGCTTCCCATGTTCACAAGGAACACAGCAATCGTAGTGAAACATGTTAACGAATTGTTACTGTCACAATGTAGCCTACATTCAATGACAAGTATAATAATGTCATTGATGGAATTAAAAAGTGTTATTGAAAGTCAATTAATGTAACTGATAAGCATTCCGCTCCATGAAATCACACAGGGCAATGGTTAGTCATATGGCACCATTCAGCCATCTACAGTTCCTGTATACTGTGGCTAGATTCACTTCTGTCTCTACAGTTTCTGTTGTATATTTTCAAATTCAACCAGCCCTATGTGAGATGATACTGAGTATTGTATTATTAATCAAGGAAAGTCAGCGTTTCCATCACTGCACCATTTTAGGGTAAATTCCACAATCGGCAGCATGAGTGTGTTTTATATTCTCTACGCTCTGTGTTCTTAAATGTAGTATGTATCAATCAAACCATCAAACAATTTGCAGAATAATCAAGACCAATATGTGTTGCATCAAGAGTGTATCCACTTTTACAGAATACAACAAAAAAAACTGAGTCACATTCGATTTTGGTGCAGATTTGGAATCTTCAAATACTCATCAATCATTTGGCTATAAATCCATTCCACATCACAATGAGAAAATATGAAAAACATTTGAAAATATAAAAGTAAATATTTCCTTTTGGCCCTCCACATTATTCTTTGCTGGTGCATCAGTTGGAGCTTTACAAATGAAGTCGTGATGAAAATAACGTATATGGAAATTGCCGTTCCTAAGCTCCGCCCACTCTAGGAACCACAGTCAAAATATTCCTTCAAGATGGCTCACATAGTGGCTTTATGTTACCATTAAGCCAGCTAATTTACTGCAAGAAATAATAGGTTGTTGTTGGAGATCAGATACCATTTTTTCAAGCCTTACATTGTGTTGTTGAACTCCTCGTTTGGGCGTCCAGTTACAAAGTGCTTTGACAACGACAACATACAATCGTCGACTTAGAAGAAATGCAAAAGTAAACCACGTAACTTAACATAGCTAACGTTAGCCACTAAAAAAAATTTGTGATGAAAAGTCAGGTGAAATTCCGTCTTGGTTTCCCAGACACACAAAAACTTGGCTAGCCTACATGTGAAGTGTTCAGAACCATGTCAGAATTTTCCAAACCGCACCAAAAGCACAAGTAGCTACTACAGTTTTGCACTCTGTTGAGTAGGCAAATCTATATTAAATCTTTATCTGGTTGATCTTAACATGAGTTAAAAACTGATGGCATTTTGTTCTCTCCTCCTTGTCTGTCTCTCCCCCATTTTATAAAACTGACAAAATAAATCAAGGCGATTACCTCTAGCTGAACTTTCCCACGGTGGGGTCCTTGAAGTGAATGCACGCACCAGACTGACAGCCCGTGCAGCAGTTGCTAGGTGATAAGGTAAACTTTCTGCTACCAATTAAAAAGAAGTATAGGCATATGTCCAATCGTTGCTGTGCTTTACTAATTTTTATCTGTTTACAGACACGGGATTGGATGTCTGAACATAAAGAGGAAAAAACAGAATAGCAGTAGAAGAAGTACAAAAAAGACATTTAGAAGAATAGTCATTTTCCAGGGCAGTCGCTCAGAAAAGAGAACAATCCCGGGAAAACCAGAACGTGTGGCAACCCTAGTATTAGCCTGCCTGGTTCGTCGTCTCTCATTAGCAAGAGCTTCCCCATCACACAGTCACAGTAACAATTTTACAAGTTAATACTGCGATGCAATGCATTGGACAACGCTCACTTCAGAAACCAACTCCTTCCGTTTTAAGTTTAGGTAATGTTATGTTAAAAACATAATATTAGCTACTACTAGCTCACTGTTCAAAGCCATTGCCAGCTAAGTCGTAGTAGCATTCTGCTAACCAAAGAATGCAGAAACGGAATATGTCTGACCACTGGAACGGTAGTAGCCTATCTTGTTACCCTTTCACTGTGTATCTGCCACCCGTCACTGTCTTTCTAAAAGTGGATACAGTACTGCATAGAAAGTGGTGTGCATTCAACTGCATGATATTTTAGCTTTCAGAAAATAAGTAAATGATCTCATCAGCTCACCTGTTTTGTAAGCGGCCCAGTCTCTGTTTTGGCACCGTTGAAGTGCAAGTTTTATCAGACAGGGTTTCCGGCTACTGCATTCTGTGTATATGCCAATAAATTAAAATGTATGACATAAATAGTTTTTTAGTGACTAAGACATTGCACAGTTTTGATATAGCGTGCTAGGTTGCTGGGATTGCTAACCAGTCAAAAGTGCAGAGACATCCCAGGCGGGTTAAACCTAGTGTGTTCGTTTTATGTTCACCAGTGATAGAAAGTAGCCTAACCGTAACATTGTGCTGGTACCACCAATGACAGCAGCTGTAAGCTAGAATGCAATAGACTCCATTATGGCATCAGTGCCGGTCTCTGGGGAAGTTTCTACCTCATGCACTCATGTTTAAACACGGCTGTATTTAATACTGTAGCCTATTCATATCATACACCTATGTACAGTGCTATGGATAAAAGTTCGATTTTTCTAAATGTCATGATTGTTCCAGCACTGTTACTTGCTACATTAACACTACAGGAGGCCTCGTTTATATTTTTAAATTACTGCAGCAATTACTGAATGCAATACCCTCTATGGCTTTTCCCAAATGCATGTATTTTTAAAATAATAGATTGACTCACTAAAGGAATGACAAGTTGTGTCATTTACAGATGCGAATGGGTGGGCTATGCTATTCAGCAACAAAATGGCAGGCACATCTAAACTAATTGCGTGATTAGTGCAGTTGAAAGTAATTTCACACATAAAGTCAATCACTCAATATTCACTGCAATGGGCCTAATGACGAAGATGTTGAAGATTGGTGGGATTAATTATTGCGACTAATACCAAATCAAAAGACAACCGCTCAAAAAACTTTGAATGCTGGTCTCAGAAAACCACTTCTGTCAGACACATATATTTTAATAAGCCATATCTCCAAATTGGATTGGCCAATCGTGACATGTGATGCCTAATTTTATAGCTCTGATCTTCTAGTTTCACATCAGATTTGAGCGATGTCAGGCTGTTTATTGCGTTGCATCACATATGTGACCCGACACGGTAAACAGCATATTATACTAGAAATGCAGCAATTTTTCTAACCTAGATGTTTGTTCAGCATTATACCGTATTTCTGCACCCTGAGTGACCTATAATAAATATCATTAAATCATATTCTGTAAAACTATTTTCTAATAAATGGAGCATTGCACAGGTTTCAGGATACTGTGAGGAATGGAGTTTCTGCCACGCCCACGTAGCTTACCTGCTATGCCTATGTCGCCTAATTCAGCGCACCTGACTGGACCAATTGCCCTGCAATACAGCAGGACTGGTTTAGTAAAAGCGGGGCTCCTTTGTGAGGTGGACGGTGTGTACACTGGGACTGCAGACGGCTAAGGGCTCCGAAAAGTGCCTGCGAAGATTATAAGACGTGATTCTGAATTCTGCGGGGTGCCAGATAAGTGTTCCACGTTACCTGCCTTGAGCTGCTCCAATTGCTCTCTTCTGTTCTAATTTGGTATTATAATGTTTTAGCTTGACGACTGCACTTAGCAAGATCTTTATTTTATCATTTTATTAGTCAGGGTACAGCTTAGCCCTTTGGCCAGGGTTAATGGCCAGCCCCACCCCTAGCTGTTCAACGAGGCCCATAGTTGAGGCAAAAGGGTAGGAGTAATTTAATAAGCCGCCTTGGCCTGCGTATTGTGTGTGTGTGTGAGTATCAAGTGGCATCTCTTATAATAAAGCATTTTTTGTATATTCACTTAACTGATTGCCTGATTGTACTGTTGTTTGCATCTCTCTATTGTTATAAAAGAAGTGGTGCGTTACAATATAAATACGGTACAACTCATTGTGGGACACACAGCTGATTCTTGGAACGTTACTACCGATGTTCATGCTAGCACCTCGTTTTCGTGTATCCTGAATTCGGTATTGAAAAGCTGGAGTAGCAAGCGATACCGCAAGAGACTCCCATTACCCTGAAACAAATAACACTGACGAAGTTGCCTATTATACATAAACCTAAAAGTGAAAGTAAAAGAGTGCAACTACACGCATTAATAACATAGCAAACGATGCATGTTATAGGCTTCTGAACCACTTTGACACATTTGTCTCAGAGCCTTGAACATTCTAGCAGTGCCGCCACGCGGCTGCTGTCTCTATGTGGAGGAAATGTTGGCATAAACATCTTTTTTTTTTAATAGTATTGCTGTTTTGTTTTACTAACAGTGAATGAATTGTGGCGGCACGGATGGTGCAGTGGGTAGCACTGCCACCTCACAGCAAGGAGGTCCTGGGTTCGAATCCCCGTCAGCCAGGGCCTCTGTGCGGAGTTTGCATGTTCTCCCCGTGTCTGCGTGGGTTTCCTCTGGGTAACCTTCCTTCCTTCCACAGTCCAAAGACATGCAGGTTAGGCTGACTGGAGAGTCTAAATTGCCCATGTGTATGAGTGTATGAGTGTATGAGTGTATGAGTGAATGGTGTGTGTGCCCTGTGATGGACTGGTGACCTGTCCAGGGTGTATTCCTGCCTTTCGCCCAATGTATGCTGGGATAGGCTCCAGCCCCCCTGCGACCCTCTTCAGGATAAGCGGGTTAAGATAATGGATGGATGGATGGATGGATGGATGGATGGATAGATGGATGGATGAATGAATTGTGGCATATTATAGGCACATTGAAAAAAAAAATGATCCAAAACTCTACTATTTCTGCTTTAACACTTCTCGCACAGTCAACGTCTCCCAGCTCAGTTATTAACATTCATCAGAACAGAAATATAATTAAAACTGGATATTGTGGATGAGTTTCAAAGAAGATAAGAACATTTGGACTGATGCAGATGTAAGTTTACGTTTGCACATTAGTAGCAATTTTATTAGCGATTATTGTTTGGCCCTTGAGCAAGGCCCTTAACCCCACATTGCTCCAGAGGATATTGCCTCCTTAGTCTAATCAACTGTAAGTCCCTTTTGATAAAAGTGTCAGCAGTTACATGTAATGTAATGCAAAGCTCATAGCTAGCTATTTTCAAGCCATACTACTAGTCAACTTGTCTAGCTTTATCGAAGCAAATATATTAGCCTTCCTCTTGAGTTGAGATAAAACAGCGTTTTTTCTGCATGTTGTTGATGGTCGGCTGCATATGTGAAATTGCAAACCCAACACTTTTGTGAAGAACCAAATTGAATATGGCCTTTCTATAGTGTTAATTCAGCAAGTCAAAAAGGGCTGTGACAATTACATAATTTACATTCATTTGCGTAGACTAGGCTGTTCCACCAACAAAGAACGACGTGGAGGACTGACAGGAAAAGCAAGCAGACTCGGCTATACTTTATAATGGATTTATAGCTGAATAATAGACAAGTATTTGAAGCTTCCAGATATGCGCTTATCTCGATCATAAATGCTCACAGTGAGGACATAAATACCAGTGTTGTAAAGAATTATTTGGTGCAGTGTTTTGTGGAAAATAACTTAAGTCTTAGAAAGAACAAGGTTTAATTGTTGCATCATTCATAAATAGACATTTGAATCTTGTGTTCTAATCACAACTCTTGTTCAACTCTTGTGAAGCCACACAACCAGGCACAAGCAAACCAAAATAGACCTTTTGTTGCTTCAGTGTAGCAACTGCAGCATCAGCAGCGTTAGTAACGTTGATGCTCATTTGGAGCTCTGTTGTGTCTTTTGCAATTTGGTTGTTTTGTGTAAATACTCTAAATGTTTTTTTATGGTTTGAGGTTGTGTTCCTTGCTGAGGAGAGGAACTGTCCCCATGGGCACAGATTGCATTGCATTTCTACTTTTCCTCAATTCCAATGTTGGTGCAGCTGCCATCTTGTATTCATTGAACTGCGTGTGACAACTTAGGCTGTGTCCGAAATGGCTCCCTATTTAAAAAATCTAATGTGACTGACATTTTAGGGTACTAGGAATATCCCACAATTTAACATTTTTACGGTTCACTCTAAAATATAGTGAACAACTGTGGTCACTAGAGCTACATCCTGGTGCTTTTTGCTTTCTCTCTCCCTGCAATTTGGATCTCCGCCCTGACAAGCTCCTAATTGTTTAATTGGCTCTGCCTGCAGCACCTTGGAGATCTTTTGGAGTAGAATTTTGGGTGGCTTGTGCCAATTTTCTTTTGTGGCCTTCTTGTCTTTTTTAATGGAGTTTGGGCAGGTTGTTCACTTTGTTTTCTTTTTGGTTAAATCAGAGTAGGGAAGACTCACCATTTTGCTTTTATGGGAGCTAGAATAACCATTTGTTTTTGATGTGATGTTTTAGTCTTCTGTGGCCCTGCTCTGACCTGTGTCCTGCTCAACATCTTGAACTATGTATTTACTTAGACTGTAATGGCACTTATGTATAGATTGTGTAGATATTGTTACTTGTATAGGTATTGTTGTTTTTTATTGGCTGTTGTATTGTTGTATTCTAGCTGGCAACTGTCGTATGCTAGTTTGAAAGTTGATTGTACTCTTCAAGGGTTCTGATTTTCTGTATGTTTACACTAGGACTCGGAACTGTACTGTCCTCTCAGGTCCTCTTTGCACTTGTTCTTGTGTTTGATTTTCACTTTGTTGTACGTTGCTCTGGATAAGAGCGTCTGCTAAATGCCATGTAATGTAATGTAATGTATTTTGGTTTATTTGGAGTTTTTAGTTCCTAATGAATCTCTTTTCTACTTTTTTTTTTTTTTTTTTCAGGAGTTTCTTTTGTTTTGTGCACTAGGAACTCATTGTTGTGTCCATGTTACTGTAACATGAGCAGACTTGGGAAGCAAAACTAGAAAGGTGGATATCAAACACAATGCTTTGCAAACAGCTTTTTTCCCCTTCACTTTATTATACGCAAACCTGTGAGAGACGATGACATAGTCCAGGAGCAGTTCAAATTAACTTATAGCTCTTTTGGGTTTTGCCATGTTGATGACGAATTAATTTACCTTGAGCATTAGCGTAATGATAAAAATAAGAAGCAAACCAATATAGAAAAAGCAATAAAAGTAACCCTGCTTGTCCTGTCAGTGGCACTGTTAGTTAGCTGGCTAAAAAGGTTGATTTGATGTCATGAACAATTCAGTCCATCGAACAATTCAGTCTATTGACAAAAAGCGCCAATAGTAGGTATGGCAAAATGGAGCTGCAGTGTTTTTCTTACATAAAACATAGTTTGGCCACTTTTTTTCTTCATAGCTGTGGTGATAAAACTTACAAAATGTTATTGATCCCGGTATTAGATTAGCACGGTGTTCCCAGTACAAGCCAATAGCACTAACCCTTAAAATATAGTGTTTAATGGTAGATCAGTTGAACGATAATAATGTAGACATTTGATTAGTCAATGGCACTGAAAATGTGTTGCACATTCTATAACCAGCAAAAGTCCCACGATGGGACTGGTTTAAATCTTTGGAAGTTCGATA
The DNA here is from genome assembly GCF_963514075.1 of Conger conger. NCBI lineage: Eukaryota > Metazoa > Chordata > Actinopteri > Anguilliformes > Congridae > Conger > Conger conger. The sequence continues at coordinate 43,344,826 of NC_083766.1, forward strand.
TTTTCTGAATCATCATAGATTTTTTTTCTTGCCAACTGTGAGTGAAGCAGCGCAACCTGAGTATACAGTTGCTGTGTAAATTATGTCAGAAGGATTCAGTATTGTTATTTGCTATCAGCCTGACATGTTTATCAAAATCCATTTATACAACAGATGGGTCCAGTCCATTCTCTCTATTATATTTCAACTGTGGGTTTTCTTCATTCCTGGTAAGCCGCTTGCTTGTCAATTGATGCTTTCAGTCCCCTAATACATGGAATGCTGTAGCTAGTTGTCACAATATTCAATCATTGCATTCAATCTTAAAGGCTCAGTCATTTTGAAAGAATTTCCAGTTTTCAGTGAAAATGACATAGATAGCAACTAAGTACCTTGGTAGGTCATTGTATTTAGCATCTTGCACTGGTGTCTTGGTAAGCAACAACTTTGCTTAACCCACTGAACTCTATGATGCTGAGCCATTGTTACTGTTGCAGTTTGTATAAGGCTACTGTGACAGTGTCAAGCACATCTGAGGTAGTTAGGCATGGTTTATTTGGCAAAACGTCTGCAAACAAAAGACGGAAGATTAACAAGGAAGTAGAGTTGGTCCAACCGTTATTTTAAATACTTATTTTAAATGATTTTCATGAGGATATTTGCCGTTATTTGAATTGGGGGAATATTTCTGTCAAAATGATAAAGACATCCATGTTAGGCTGATTGGAGAGTCTAAATTGCCCATAGGTATGAGTGTGAGTGAATGGTGTGTGTGCCCTGTGATGGACTGGCGACCCGTCCAGGGTGTATTCCTGCCTTTCGCCCAATGTATGCTGGAATAGGCTCCAGCCCCCCTGCAACCCTGTTCAGGATAAGCGGGTTCAGATAATGGATGGATGGATGGATGATAACATAATGAGCAAAAAGCTATAAGCCATTAACATGAAATTAGCTACCAAAATTACTGAGTTGGGCCTTTGAGGGCCTCAACAGCATCAACAGCTTCACAAAGAACATTCTTTTTGGATATCTTGGTCACTGCCAACTGATCTAATTTTGTTTCAGTAATCTCTAGAACAGAACAGGTCATTTTTAGCTGGGATTTCCATTTTGACAGTGGAAGGCTGCAGTTGATTTTCCCCCTCCAAGATATTGCGCACGACAGTAGACTGGCAACAATGAGAGACTTATGTTTGACATTTTTGAAATGGCCTTGTTAAGGTAATCAGCTGATTTTAGGCTGTCCTTGACTGTAAGCTGACCTTTGAATTTGCATTGGAAAAACTCAACATCAACATCTGTTTCCAAATATAATGTTATAAAAGTTACTTGTGGACATGAACAGTGCTCAAAAATGACCATTTTAATCTAACTATTTATTCTACTGTGGGAAATTTGTCCGCAAACAGAGATTTCCACCCAAGCTAACAGTATTCCTGGGCAAAGTGAACTACATTTTCATGTTTTGATATGCAAGCCAATCACTGCAAACAGCCGGTTAACCATTAGTTGTGTTTATATTCAGAATATTTCTTCATTCAGAATAATTTGTTCCGATGATTTCAAATGAACCATTTACATGGAAGCTGCATAAACTTGATAAGATTAATGGATTAATTAAAATAACACACACATCCATCTTTTTTAAACATTCTGCCAGTTTCTTACATATTTTATCAAAGGTCAATATTACATGCATGCATGTGTCTCGACTTGCATGGGAGAGACTGATGTTTATACATTTGAAAAAGGCACAGGAACACGATAATTTCCTGGAAGCTCTATCCAAGCACAGCTCTATCACTTTGTTCAGACTTTAATCTGTAGTACTTTTTCAGCTTTTACAGGGAAAAGGATTTGAATTCTAAAATATGCTTCTCTCAGGTAGATTTTCAACTGACTGTCATACCATAATGAAAAAAAAGATATCCCCAAAGGAACACAATTTAATCAAGATGAAAAAATGCAACAGGGAGGAAGGGCAAGACATAAGTTTACTGTAACTTGTTTATTCTCAACCACACATTCACTTAAGAGATTTACTGGGGTTTCAGTCAAGAATATGTAAAGAAGTCTTTGTATATTTAATTTAAGTTCAACAAGTTTGTTTATATGTACTTTCGAAAAACTATAATTCAGAACTTTCTGCACAAATTAAGTGCTGTGTCCTGTCATGGAACACTTTAAACATGGCTTACTCTTAATAACTGCTCATATGTCATGTCACAAAGCTCAACTTTAAAAAAAATTTCATAAAGAGTTGTGGAAATTTGAGAGAGAAAGTAGGAAAGGATCCTTTAGAAAGGACATTTCATAAATGCTTGCCGCATTTGCCTTTTCTATGGTAGGATTTCCATATTCACTCACAATTAGAATGCTACAACAATTACTCCACCTTGTTTTGGATGTGTGAAAGGTTTTCACTGTGGTTTGATGTTGGTGGACCCAGGGAGCAAACCTTTCAGAGAACTTGAGCCAGGAATTGGCATCACAACACAAAAGCAAAGGAGCTTTAGAAAGGACTAGCCAGACACTGGAAATAGGCCCTTGTGCTTACAAAGCACAGCGATGCGGTTTAGGGAATCTCCCTCAGGCATTATACTGGCCATATTTGAAGGAAGTAGAAGGGACTGAGTATACCAAATGGCAAAAAGAATGAAGACTTTGGTATTCATAACTTCAAAATTCATGGACAGAAAGGTAGCCTTTGTCCTCTTCATTCTCTTGCTTTAAATTCCACTCAGGTTTTTTTCTTTTTTTCATTAGCATTGTTGTTAAATTCCAGCAGAGAAAGAGAGTGAGTTACCAGAAGACTTACTTTTACTCTGACAACAACAACATTACATTTACATTTTACATTTTAGTCATTTGGCAGACGCTTTTAATCCAAAGCGACTTACAAGTGCATAGGTTCTACCATAAGTCAGAGCATCACATCCAGAAACTAGCAAAATACACAGGAAATGCTGTTCTAAACATAGTTGTCATCAGAAGTGTTTTTTTTTTTTTTTTTTTTTTTTTTTTTTGGGGGGGGTTAGACAAGGATAGGGATATCAGAAAGGAGGGGCAGGGGAAATCAGGAGGGAGGACTAAGGTAGAGTTTGAAAAGGTGGGTTTTGAGTCTGCGTCGAAATAGGGGGAGGGATTCTGCTGTTCTGACAGTGGTAGGCAGGTCATTCCACCACTGAGGAACCAGAACGGAAAACAGGCGTGAACGTGCAGCTCGACCGCCAGGTGCACGTAGAGAGGGAACCGTAAGGCGACCAGAGCTGGCAGACCGGAGTGGTCTAGCTGGGGAGTAGGGAGTGATCAGGGATTGTATGTAAGGTGGGGCAGTCCCCTTAGCAGCCTGAAATGCCAACACTAGGGCCTTGAAACGGATGCGTGCGGCAATGGGAAGCCAGTGGAGGCCAATGAGAAGCGGGGTGACATGAGCCGACCTGGGCTGATTGGTGATCAGGCGGGCTGCAGCATTCTGGACCAGCTGGAGGGGCTTGATGGCACACGCTGGGAGACCGGCTAGGAGGGAGTTGCAGTAATCCAGGCGGGAAATGACGAGCGCCTGGACTAGGAGCTGGGTGGCTTTCTCAGTGAGGAGATGACGGATACGGCGTATATTATACAGAAAGAACCTGCAGGTTCTGGCAGTGGAGGATACTTGTGGAGCCAGGGTGAGGCAGTTATCAAGAGTCACCCCAAGATTCTTTGCCATACGGGAGGAGGAAACTACAAAGTCCTCAACAGTCAATGAGAGGTCGATTGACGGAGAGGACTTAGCAGGGATGTAGAGAAGCTCAGTTTTGGCAAGGTTGAGCTTCAGGTGATGGGAAGTCATCCACGCAGAGATATCAGCCAAGCAGGCAGAGATCCGTGTGGTGATTTGGGTGTCGGGGGGGAAGGAAATGAAGAGTTGGGTGTCATCAGCGTAGGAGTGATAAGAAAAGCCGTGGGAAGAGATGGTAGGAGGAAAACCAAGCGAGTGCAGAACCTGTGACACCCATCCCAGACAGCGATGAGAGCAGAATCTCATGGTTGACTGTATCGAAGGCGGCTGACAGGTCGAGGAACATGAGGACAGAGGAGAGGGATTTTGCTTTAGCAGAGTGGAGTGCCTCAGTGACCGCGAGCAGGGCGGTTTCAGTGGAGTGGCCACTCTTGAAGCCAGACTGGTTGGGGTCATGGAGATTGTTGTGGAGAAGATAAGTGGACAGTTGGGAGCAGACCGCCCATTCCAGGGTTTTAGCGAGAAAGGGAAGAAGAGAGACAGGCCGGTAGTTGTTCAGGGCAGAGGGGTCAAGAGTAGGTTTTTTGAGGAGGGGAGTGACTCTGGCCCTCTTCAGGGAAGAGGGCATGGTGCCGGAAGAGAGGGAGGGAAGAAAAGGGAGAATGTCCTCAGAGAGGAGAGAAAAGGGAGAATGTCCTCAGATATAGATTGTAGGAGGGGAGAGGGGATGGGGTCAAGAGGACAGGTGGTTGGGCGGTGGGAAGTAAGGAGTTTCAGTGTGTCGGCGTCAGAGAGGGGAGAAAAGGAGGTTAGGGAGTTGGGGAGGGTAGGAGGGTCAGCAGGGGTGGAGGGTTGGGAGAAGGAATTGCGAATAGCATCGACCTTCTTTTCAAAGAAGGAGAAAAAGTCATCAGGTGTGAGTGATGAGGGGGGTGGGGGGGTTGGGGGGGCCAGAAGAGAGGAGAAAGTTGAAAACAGTTTGCGGGGATTAGAGGCGGCCGCGTTAATTTTCGAGTGAAAGAAGGAACATTTAGCTAGAGAGACAGAGGAATGGAAAGATGATAAGAGGGCATGGAAGGAAGCTATATCACTGGGGAGACAGGACCTTTTCCATTTTCTCTCCGCCGCCCGCAGTTCGGTTCGGACAGCTCGTAGAGCATCAGAAAGCCAAGGACTGAGGGGGGAGGCCCGAGCTAGTTTGGTGGTGAGGGGACACAGAGAGTCAAAGGAAGATGAGAGGGAGGACATGAGAGTTGTAGCCGCATCATCGGGAGACAGTCGAGAGAAAGACTCCGCAGATGGTAGGGAGGAGAGGATTGTAGATGAGAGGGTGGAGGAAGACAGGTGGCGTAGGTTCCGTCGACAGGTGACAGTGGATGGTGGGAGAGATGGATGGGTGTTAGAGGAGAGTGGAAGAGAGAAAGAGATGAAGGAGTGGTCAGATATATGGAGTGGTGTTACAGAGAGGTTGGTTGTTGTGCAGCTCCTTGTGAAGATGAGGTCAAGAAGGTTGCCTGCTTTGTGGGTGGGAGGGGAAAGAGTGAGGGTAAGGTCAAAAGAAGAGAGGAGGGAGAGAAAGGTAGACTGGGTGGACTCTGAGTTGTCACCCAGGAGGATCAGGGGGGTGTCATTGACAGGTGAGGAGCTGAGGAGGATGTCCATCTCATCCAAAAAGTTTCCCAGAGGACCCGGGGGGCGATAAACAACAATAACAAACAGTTTGCACGGCAGAGTAACAGAAACCGCATGAAATTCAAAAGAGGAGAAGGAGAGGGATGAGGAGAAGACACTAGATCTCCATGAGGATGAGATTAGGAGACCTGTGCCACCTCCTCTGCCAGAGGATCTGGGTGTGTGGGAAAAAGAGAAGGCAGAGGAAAGGGCAGCCGGGGTGGCCGTGTTCTCTGGTGAGAGCCACGTTTCAGTTAAAGCAAGAAAGTCAAGGTTGAGGTGGGAGGCATAGGCAGATATGAAGTCTGCTTTCTGGACGGCGGACTGGCAGTTCCAGAGGCCACCAGCCACACAGAGATCAATACCAGGGGATCTGGGAGGGAAGATGAGGTTAGAGATATTCTGCCCATGTTGGCGGGAGGTGAACCTTCTACCTGACTGGGACCTGGGGAGAGGAGAGAGGACAGGGATGGGAAGGAAACACATGGAGGGAACTAGGGAGGACAAGGGGAATACTACACAGTGGAATGAGGGCAGGCAGCAAAAACAAAATCAAACATCAGGCTCTCAGACACCCGTAGATAGACACCCTCGACTTTGTACACCTGCGACTTCGTACGCCGAGGCAAGTAGCCGAGGCTGCCGCACACAGCTGCCGCTGGTGCGCTACACAACTGCTTAAATAACACTGACGCCGAATACAGAAAATGCAACCAACCCACTGCAGAACAATAAAGCACACTGAAGTGAGTTCAGGTGTGCCAGTACTAATAGCCTGAGCAGGGTGCAAAGTATTGGCTCCTCCTACAACAAAAGCTGTGGCCTGCCAGCCAGTAAAACAATAGCCTAACTTAATAGCCTAGCTTACCTGAGAGAAACAAACACCTAACCCAGTTTCACTGAATCTAAATAAACACCACTTGTAATAGCTAACAAACAAACAAGTACACAACAGAACACTATAATGACAACTAAACTGAACTTAGAATCAGCAAGCAAACAAATAGTACTTAACTAATCCAGGAGAAAATGCAACCAACCCACTGCAGAACAATAATGCACATGCACACAACACACGCACACAACAGAATTCCTGGCAGGGATTTCCCATATTTCCCGTTTTCAGCATTGTCAGCCTTTAACTGTGAACTACTTAAATAGTGGGCCATTGGAAAAAGCAAAGTGAAAAGGAAATTAAATGGGGGTGGGAGTAAAGTGTGCTTTTTTTTTTTTGCATTCTAATTTTTCACAGTGCAATTTTCAATCACTATGGTAACAGGATATACCGTTTGAAAGCCTTAACTCACAGTACCGTCTGTGTAAGCTATTTTAAGATGCCATTGTTGATGGGGGTTGGGTATTTGACAAACTTTAATCAATGGACCTCAATTAATATATTTGTATACTTATTTTTTATGATCTCGACTTGTTGCCATCTGAGGAGAGGGAGGTTAAGACAGAGGTAGGGGGAGAGTGACAGTCGGGGGAAGTGCAAACATCTTTTTCAGGTAAAAACTGTTGTATAGTTTAGTAAGCAAAATGCAGTATTTCATAAGACCCATCATATAATTTAGTTTTCATGTGTCCTTTTACAGTCTCCAAATGTCCTTTTCGGAAAACTGCCAAGACATAGCTTAGAAAAGACAATGCAGAATGTTTGGTGATATTATCAAATTTGAAAGGGAATTTGTCCAGTGTTGTGGCTTCATTGTGTTTCTAACTGCACAGCTACAATAATCTGTATCCTGTCAAAAACAAAATCTTTTCAGTGAGAATATAAACTTCCACTTTCACTGTGTTTGAGCTTCTGTAACCTTGTTTTAGTAATATTAATTCTGACTCTTGGAAAACAAACCCCAAAAAGCTACCTTTCAGAAGAAAGTATGGTTATGCCTGTAGTCAAACAGGTTCAAGAATATTTACCATTTTATTTTGGGTATGTCACAAGCTTGTGTCAAGAAAAGGGGCAATACTTAAAGGGTTAATAATACGTTTCAAGATGGTACTTCAGATTTGAGCTTCCAGCATGGAAGTCTACTGACTCAACAGACCCTCAACAGGTTTCTGAATGGCAAGTGATTCTTTTTCCATAACAACACATCAGTACAGTACTGTGCAAAAGTTTTAGAGAGGTGTGAAAAAATGCTGTAAAATAAGAATGCTTTCAAAAATTTAAATATTAATAGTTTATTTTTATCAATTAACAAAATGCATGAACAGAAGAAGTGAATGAACCGAAGAAAAGTCTAAATTAAATCAGTATTTGGTGTGACCACCCTTTGCCTCTAAAACAGCATCAATTCTTCTAGGTATACTTGCACACAGTTATTGAAGGAACTGATAGGCACTCCTTGGGCACCCCTTCTTAGCTCAGTTCTGGTCAAGGTGTCTTCCTGTTTCTTTTTATACAAATAAAATTTAATTGAATTGAACTGAACAGCACGGAACAACATAGGCTACCTGTGGACAAAGTTACTTGCTAAATCGCAACTTGTATTTTTATTTTTTTTAAAGGTGAAGTCAGGCCTCATTTATACAACTCTGCAGAGGATCCGCACAAAATGTTTGTTGCGTACGTACAAATGAGAAAATGTATGTACAACGAAAAATATTCTTGTCGTGATCTGTGTTTTCTGTTTTCTGGAAGTCCCCAGCATTTTCGCCTTTTATTTTCCTCTGTGCTTTCCATAGTCTGTATATCTTCCCAGTCATTCCCATTGATTTGTTTCACCTGTTTTCACTTCCTGATTAGTGTGCACACCTCAATATTATTTCCCCCTCGTTAGCTGTGTATTTAAACCCCTCTCTTTCTGTTTCTGTTGCCATATTGTCCTGTGCTTTTGCCATACCTTCCAGCGGTTTTTCCTGTCCGATTACCTTTGTATCGACCCATTTTGTTTTTGACTTTTTCTTCCTGGATTTCCCTTCTGTACGTTATCAACCTACTCTGTTTGGACTCTGGTTTATGGTTTGTCCTTTTGGATTTCGTTCCTTTTTATCTGCCAGTTTGGACTGCCTTGTTGTTTTCGACCCTCTGCCTGTGACATTGAATACTCTTTGGATTTTCTTTGTTGTATCAGTTTGCCTGGCTACCGGACCCCTGTGTGGATTATCACTTACAAACTGTCTATTCTCTATTACTCTATTACACCACCTCGACCCTCGCCTGTTTTCTCTGCTTCGGAGTTAATAAAGACTTTGAACTCAACTCCTATTGTTCGCTATTGGATTCACTGTTCTGAAGCCTGACAATTCTGATTCATATTCTTATTGCCAGTGTGCAATTTCCTTTCATAAATCAACTAGGTATTGTCCATACGTGCACAAGCACAACACACCACCTATTTCACTCCCACAATTACCAATAAATGGTTAAAGGAACGGCCTTAATTAATATTAATAAGCATATAAATGTCCTTGATAATCCCTATGAAGGCTATGTCTTACAAAAATGGCAATGTCAGAGCGCAAAGGTAAGAACATAAATTTATAAAGATACATACGAAAGATAATTTGGACATTGATGGAATGAAAATGCTTTCGATTCACAAAAGCAAATTCGTCCTTGTGTGGTGTCCTTATTGCAAAATGAGTGCAGTCGACTGCACCGATTACCGGAAAGCAGATGTCACTGCAAATTGTGCTTCGATGTTGGCCTGTTCACCTGCAGTGGAAACTCCTGGGTTATTCTAATTATGAGCCATTACAAGGCTCAATGAGGGTTGTGAAATCCCCGATCTGTCCACCAATTCCCTCTGGAACGTGCCGTTTGCCAGAAATCCTTGAGTCGTCAAAATCTGTAAAGGAACTGGTATTTGCCTGTTTCTGAAGGTTGGTCGCTCAAAAGTTGGGTCCAATTCCAGCAGACCTTTGCAAGAGAATTGCTCTTAGGAATCAAAATTGAATCATCATGGGCCAGAAAATCCGCTCCAGCTGAAGCCTGCCATTGGCAAAGTCCTCCAACAGTGCTAAAGCAGCCATTGCACATGGTTATGCATGGTCATCACCCAGGCCTTTTTATAACCTTTTCGAATGTGTATACACATTTCAAGCCATTTTTAGTTCCATGAAGAGCATGAAAACAGATTGGCAAAGTAGCTTGTCTACTGACATGCTTATGTATGTGCGTGAGAAATTCTGCCAGCTGTTCAATTCAATTTCAAATTGATGCCACACAGGTTGTGGGAAATTGGCTGAATACAGAGGGTAAGGAGGATGTAAATGTAAGCATGATAGTTAAGACATTTAGGAAAGCAAAACCTTGTCTGGCAAATCATTCCACAGAACTAAGTTTCACCAGTGGCTGCAGTTTTTTACCAACCTGCCAGGCTACCGACACTTTATAGGCTACCCAACATATAGTTATTTACCACAATCAGACATTTTTAGGCTGACTGTAGTGTAGTGGTTAAGGTACATATCTGGGACCCGCTAGGTCGGCGGTTCCATCCCCGGTATAGCCAAAATAAGATCCACACAGCCGTTGGGCCCTTGAGCAAGGCCCTTAACCCTGCATTGCTCCAGGGGGTAATGTACAGACTATCGCTTGTGGTGTAAAGTATGAGGATGTAAAGGCATAATGTTACTTAGTTATTTTGGGAAATCACATCCTTGAGCAGCAGGGAAACTTAAGCCTGAAGTATAGATAGATAACTAGCTAGGTAGGTAACACATGAATTGGGGTAACACACATATATTTATTTAAGTTGACTAGCTTATTTATAGCTTTGTACTGTTGTATCATTAGTTACTTTTAAGTAACAAGCTAGCTAGCTATCAATAGCTAATGTTAGCTGAGCTAACTGCCATCTTGAAAGAGGTCAGAAATAGCCAGTCATGACAACGGGTGCATCCCATTAGCCGTAAAGTGCATACTCCTTAAATCCACTACCATCCTCTTCCACTCTGTGCTCCGGAAACTGATCTTTGTAGACTCCCTCCCTCCACTGTCCCATTTTTTGAAGTGTAGGAATAAAACAGTGAAAACTCTGCCCTCCTCCACTGCCCCAGCGCAGTGTACAATGATGCATGTTTCAGCAGAAGTCTGAATCCACAAAATCTGGCACTGTCCAGATCCAGAAAGCAGAGATGGCAGGGAACTTGAATTCCCCCAATTAGGCCATGCAAAAAGATTAGCCAAATCTTTGTGTCATTATTATCACGCATATCATCCTACCCAGATTGCAAAATGTCAGTTTACTTTTGTGGGTCATATCCGACAAACAAATTTGGCAATTTAAAGCAGGGAAGTGGGTTTATGTATTTGGTTGTAGCCTACATAAAACCAGCAACAAGCAGGGCAGCTACACTTATTTCAGTAGCCCACATAAACCAACCATTTCCAAATGGCATATTTATTACCAATACATTTGTTGAAGATGTTACAGTGGGAAATAATTGTTTTTCAATGCGAGCACTCTGGCATATGAAATTCAGCATATGTCAAATGCAACTGACAATTGCCAAAAACCTAAAACTGTGACAGTAAGTTACACGGTGTTCAGATCGGACACATTGGGATTCTGGGATTAGCCTATGGAGCTGGTCTAACTGGTCAACCAGCTTTTTCAAAACCTAGCTCAAGGTGTTTTTTTAGGCAGGGGTTGATATTCGCTTGCAAAGCTGTACAGGGATGTAACGTTACAAACGACAAGAACAATGATACGGACCAGGTCTCGTTTGGTTGTAGCAAAGTAGACTATGCCTTTGAATTACGCCCAAGCTAAATGACACAGAAGACACTGCCTGCTATTCACATTCCTGGATGTCAGGATGCAGCAGATCCATTACGTTCTTTGCTGGAGTGGTATCACTGCCGTTCCACCATTTCGGCTCCATATGGCTCTGGCAATGTCTACTCGTATGTTCCGTGAGTCGCGTGGCTTGCCATTGCACCATGCCTTACATTTTAGAGTCACTGGCTAACAGACAAGTTCATTTTTCACCGTTCATTTTCATTTTCATTTTTGGAAAAGGCACTGTTTAAAAGTAGGACGTTTAAAAGTAGGATGCTTTAAAAAGTTTCTAGAAGAGCACAAAAAAAACTCCCGAAAATGCTCATATATATATATTTTTTAAAGAAATTTATTTTCAGATTTTTTTCCCCTTTTTCTCCCAATTTGGTAGCCAATTATACCCCATCTGATTCAATTAGAGCTAGCATTACATACACCACTCACACCTCGTCCCTCAGCGGCCAGAAGGAGAGCTACACGCCCTCTTCAGGCCGTCTCGTCTCATGCTCGCGACTGTGATTCCAAGGCGCCCGAGATGCTTTATAGTGGGGCAATCTACTAACCCTGCCAAGTCCCTTCCTCTGGAGCAGCGAGCCAATTATGCTGCTCCACATGAGCCAGCCAAACTTGGCTTTTGGCAGGACTGGGAATCGAACCCCAGTCCCCGGTGTGCAACTGTTGCCTGTTGCACCACCGTGGCCTGAAAATGCAAATATTTTCACTCATCTTTTTATTTTGTGTTTTGAATGCAAGTGTGGTTTGGACATTATCTAACGACTGTGCCTCTGTTAATAGTCTTGTGTGTATCTTTTATTCACAAGTCAAACAAGTGGCCAAAATTTTACGGAACCGACAGGTATTGGCAGATAAATAAAATTCATAATAACACTTTTTTTATTTATTTATTTGCTTACAAATAATGCCAGCACAATGAAATATTAAATTATATAATTTTTTCCCATGTTTCAGTGTGTTGGAATTATCGAAAAAGCAAGTAAATGAAAGTATCCTTATGAATATAATCGGAAATTTGTGACCAATTATTTGTACACCGTAATGGGCAAGTGGTCAACCTCACAGGACATTTGGGAACGCTATGGAAATATTGCATTTATGTATGAAACCAGAGGACAAATGAACTATTATATAAATTGCTGGAGGTAAATATTTCCCTCATGATTAAATCGGAGGCGTTCCTAAAGATGACATTAAAAGGTCTTATCTTTCTGTAAAAAAAACAAAAAACACGTTCCCTTCTAAATGTTCTTCTTCCAAAGAAGGCTTGTTCATTTACAAGAAGCTTGCTTACAACAGCTAAGCTAATTTCTGCTGTCCGAGTGAGATTTCACCAGTTGGTTTATATAGGCTACGTACATGTTACCCTCCTAACTTAACCTTAAACCTAGGTTTTTGCAGGTTTGTGCTTAAGACACTTGTCCCAGCAACAAGCCCGTCTATTTTCCTCCAGGGTTGTCCACATTCTGCGAAAGAGAAATTTACTTCCGGAAGACTTTTCAGCTCTTTCATGATAATGCAAGCTTCTCATGATTTAATAGGCTACAGTGTCATCTTTTACTTTCCAGTGACGAGATGATTCCATATTGTAGGCTACTGGAAAGTTGGCAACACAAAATCAAGATGCATCAAAACTGATTGGACTGATGAAGTTGAAGAGGGCTGCAGTACAGGCTTGGCAGAGCATCACCAGGGAAGACACCCAGCATCTGGTGATATCTATGGGACGCAGGCAGTCATTGATTGCAAAGGAGTTGCAATGAAATATTGAATATGACTTTATTTCAGTTTTTGTTAATTTGTCCAATTACTTTTGGTCCCCTAAAATTGGGGGTTACTATGTATAAAAAGGGCTGTAATTTATACTTGGTTCAACCAATATGGATGTAAAAGACATCTAATTCTGCACTGTTTTATTTTAACAGTTAGTTTGCCGGAGTACAGAGCAAAAACAACAAAAAATGTGTCACTGTCCAAATACTTTTCACCACACAAACTGCATTAGCTGACCCTGATCAACAAAATTGAGGGTGCAGGTAGCTAGCTTTATAGCCACACACAGAGCCACCTAGTGTTGTATTTGTTGTATATTTATACTGAATGAAATTGTTGGATATCCAATGCAGGCAAAATTGAAGATAAAGTTGGGCCTTAAAATATAAAAATATAAAATATAAACAACAGCTGCTAAACAAAGTGCAGCTTATGTTACGCACAGTGCAAAGCCAAGTGGTTAACTTCCATGGTGTTGGATGGAGCTGGAATCCACTGATGTGAGCCAGTTTGGCAGTTCCCCCACTAATGGGTAAGGTTGTTGTTGTTAATATTATTATTGCAGTAGTATAGTAGTATATATAGGCCTATAATAGTATTATTATTATAATTACAATAATGACCAGCACTCAATTTTAAATAGGTTACACTGAGTGTAGTATCTGTATGGCAGAAATACAGCTTGCTTTCGTCAATGAAACTAAGCACATAAAACCAAACTCTGCATGCGGTTTTGGACTACACACAGCTGGTTCCTGTGTGACTGGAGAACTGTTACCCGGTACAGCCTGAGAGCTGATTATTCCACACCACAAAAATCATCTAGAATAAAAAAGGCCTGGACTCACTATGCCCAACAGCATTTCATATTTCCTGTGGTGATGTACTATTCCCATACTTCATAAGCGGCATGAATATGGGGTGAATATGAAATTATAAGTCATATTTTCATCTTTGTATTTATTAGAATGTCATCTATGTTGAAATGGTCTTGCTCAAATCGCAAGCAGGCAAGGAGACTTACTTCAAGGTGAACTGCTCAATGGTGGAGTTGGGCACCAGGAACAGGTAGATGTTCAGAGTCTCGCCAGGCTTCAGAGGTTTCTCAGGCAACCTGAGGAATATGTTCTTGTCCAGCTGCTTGTCTACAATCATCTGCTCCAGGCTTAGCTGGTACAGGCTGATACTTCCGATGCGGAGCAGAGGGTGCTGCATGTGCATCTCACCCCTGGACCCACCCACTCCCCTGCGGGTGGACAGATCTCCACACTCTCCACTGCCATCCGGGTCGTGGACGGTGTAATAGAGCTCCACCTGGAGGGTCTCCCCACTCAGCTCTAGCCCCTCCACTGCTTTCCTTCGACCCAGGGGCGCCACGTTGGTGTTGAACCAGGTCCTGGGGAGCTCCAGCTGGGCCAAGCACTGGGCCAGATTCCCCCGCAGCCTGCAGGAAGTTTTGATCTCACGGACATCTCTGAATGCATGGAGCCTGACACAGGGGAGCTTGTCCAGCACCTTGAAGTCATCCCAGTCCCGGCCGGCAATATAGAACAGCACTTGGACCACAGGGTTGCTGGAGAGGACCCTGGACTGCACTATGAAGGCTCTTACCTTCCAGTTGACCGTCAGCCGGCTGGGGATCTCCAGTGGACTGGATGGTTGGAGCAGATCTTTAGAGAGCATCTGGTCCTGTGTGAAAGGGCCAAAGGTGATGTTGACTGAGGGCAGCTCCCTGGTTTGGAACACCACAAAACTCTCAGAGCATTGTAGCGGGTGCCCACCCTGACCACCCTGCAGTGGTGACCTGGCCTCCCGCAGGAAGAAGGCCAGCTGGGCATTGGAGAGCTTGAAATTGGCTGGGAGGTAAACTTCAGGAGGGATGGGTGTGGTGGTGGCTGCAGAAGCATCAAGGAGGGCATCTGAGTTTGTGGGAAACAATTTACCTGCAACTGAAGACAAACACAAAGAAAGGTTATAACCTCACTCAGCTACTCATGGCTCCAAAATCCTAAGAATCCTAAAAATAGATTTACATTCTGACATGCACAAAATCACAACAATGCAAAGATGCACAGTACCCCTGTGCAGGTGACAGCAGTTGGGGTTGTGTCTCACACTTCAAAGCACAGGATAAAATAACTTGGTACTATGTTTCTCAGATTACACCCAGGGCACACAAAGAATACTCCACGAAGCATTGATCATTACCCAGCATGTTTTCTAAACAACCCTGTTAAAACCAGATTCTTAATTATTGAATTGCTCTTCAGAATGTTCAGTCATGTAATGTGCCATCTGGCCAATACTGACAGCCAAAAAGGTATCAAACTGGCATAAAAGTCATTTTAGTTGATTGAAAAAAGAAGGAATCAAAGGCAGAAGCAAAACTAGGAAATGACAAAGGTAGTAATCAATGGATCATATAAAATAAAATAACCTTAGTTTCCAATTATGAAGTCATGGTAAATAAATCAAAGCAATAACCACACATCAATACACACACACACACACACACACACACACACACACACGCACAAACATATATATATATATATATATATATATATATATATATATTATATATATAATATCTGTACAAAACTACAAATGTACTTTAAAAATGAAATGAAATACAACATACTTGTGAAAATAACAAAGTGTAGTACATAGTAGTACAAAGTCCCTTCTCTCCAGTCATGGACACGAGTGCAAAAATGTCCCATATTCCCCACTCTTTTGCATTAAATCAGCACTGTTTGGTATTCCTCTGAGAAACTATGTACATCCATGAAGATCAAGCAAGGGCTAGATTACGTCCTTTGCCGCCACGCGTGAAGCCTTTCGTCATGTTTAAAGACCCACAGGCATTTTCCTCTGTGGCTGAGTTCATTTCCAGCAGAATCTCTTCCAAAGGCCAGCTCCGAGTTAGCAAGCCACTTAACAACCATAAAGCATCACAGCAGGAGCCCCAACAAGCACAGTTATCCATATACACATTCTTAGAGCCAAGTCCAGCATGTGCTTCTGTTTCCAATCCCCAGCCTTGCACTGCAGTCCCAGTTGGAAATCACTTTGGAAGGAGAGAGGATGGCGAGGCACTCTAGACAATGCTTAGAGCCCGCCCCGTCTAGCCACACCTTGCTCCTGCTTGTATTCCCCACTCTGGCTCCCATTCACCACTTTAAGGCACGGGCCTCCCAGGACATTAACACCACAAAAAAAAGACACTCCTACATGTGATTCATCTTCCTCCCATTGGACATGCTGAGGCAGGCTCTGTGATTGTGAGAGATGTGTGTGTGTGCTTGTGAGTGTGTGTGTGTGTGCCTGCCTGCTTGTGTGCACATGGGCTTGGGGGTGGCGGGATGGGGGTGGGTATGTCTGTGTGCACGAGGGTGGGGGTTGCATGGCTGGAGGGTCCTAAGACCCTTATTATCTCCTAAGTAAGTGGGAGGGAGAGAAAGAGGGGAAATTAGGCAAACACCATTGATGAATTAGTTCCCTTCTCCTCTTTCTTCCTCCCAGGCCCTTGAGACATGGATGGGAATAACAGTGGAGGAGGGGTGGGGGACATCTCGAGTTTCCACAACTGCTGGAGAGGCGGGCCTTTTTATAAACGTGTACTACTACTCAAAATCAACACTCACACACCGAGTTAAAGGGAAAAGTATTGGGACAGTGATGAAACAGTGCCTGGCTGCTGAAATTGAGTCAATTAATGGTAAACACTGAGATTTGTTGGTTACGTTTTTTTTTTTTTTATTCATTTGAAGTTTTACATTTTCAAAAAAGGATTTTTCTGGTGTGGTGTTGGGAAACGCTGATCTAGACCTCTCTTAAAGGTACAATAGGTAATTTCGGACTCCTAACTGTCAAGAGAGGAATTGCAACAACAAAAACCTTCTTGTTTATCCCTTCCCCTTCTCTGTGAATACGCTGACGTTGAAAAACCATTTGGATGTGTTAATTAAAACCAATTTTCAGCCAATGAGCTTGAATTATTGTACAGCTAAGTGTCAATGTGTCAACTGTATATTCTGAAACCCGAATTTAAGGACTATAAACACAGGCAGAGGGTGAGGCAACATGCCAGTGAGCCTTTTTCAATGATAGGAAGGGATTTACAATGGTCTTGTAACAATGTTTTAACACAAAACCCACGTCATTTAAAGAGTCACTGAAGGCATTTAGGTTCCTAGGTTCCTTAAGGCTGGATATTGGTTTTGGAAAAATATTGGTTAAGGTTACAGAGCAGTCAAGGGAACATTTCCCAAGTCTCTGAAAACTTAAAAGGTAGCAGTAATCACTGTGTTAATACATGAATCTATTGAATTCATCTAATGCATAGAACTGGGAAATTATTCAAATAATGTGGAATTATAGCAATGGTAACAAGTACACTTGCCTTGGACCCATGGGCAGCTGAAAGATGTCACAATAACCCTTGAATACCTGCACAGATAAAACTATAACTAACATTATACTGTGGTCTGATTTGCTGGAAGGTGTGTGTTAAAAGCTAGTAAGCTGGAAATAGTTCACCGATGAGCCACAAAATTAAAAACACCTGGTTAAACCAGTTTTTCATTATCATAAATGATTTAGACTGTGAACTTTAAACTTTAGAGCAGATAATCATAATGAATTATGCATTTAATTTTTTTATTAAAATGGAAATCTTGCAAGCTCATTGGGAGGGGGGTGCATTGTTTTGATATTGAAATATCTTGGTATGTACTGTTGCTCACAATTACATCTATCTTTCATATTTAAGAATTTTAGAATTTTTCATACATAAAAAAGAAATAAAGACCACCCGCCCTATTTAAAAATGCATGGCATCTAATCCTACATCAGTTTCACCTTTCTTCCCTCCATTGGAATTACATGGTACTGCATGTGGTGAAAGTTATGTAGGAATAGATCCCATGCATTTTCAAATATGGCAGGTGGTCTATAATTCTCTTTAAAAATATATCTTAACCGCAACAAGAATATAGCCTACTGATCCCATTCAAGCACTGTATAGTCTCTTTGTCATGATTATTTCTTAATCATTACAGTTTCAATATTGGTTGTGATTATTCAGCAACGGTTTTGATGGTTTGATTGATATAGGCTACATTTAAGAATGTGGAGTGACAAAAATAGAAAACACGCCCACATGCTGCTGATTGTGGGAAGCCAGAGCGTTGCAACACAATTTTATTGGAGATTAAATGATACATTAAATGTATTGTGTGTGTGTTAGTTTCCATTTGATTAGTTCAATAAATGATTACTTTAAAGGAAGGTTTTACTACTTGTATTCTGTGACTGATTCTGGTAGACTAGAGCCTTCTACAGTATATGGATTGAAACTGTTCAACCAGTTACTGCAGAAATTGGCTAGGAGAATGACTCCCCATGGAATTTTGCAATTCAGCACTTGTTTAAAATGACTCCAACTCTTTTGTGGACTGCTTAGCTCTGGTTTGCAAATATTCGTATTTGTGGAAAAAACCTTTCCTCTTTTTTAGCTGGGAAAATATTAGTTGTCACGCCTCTTAATTTATAATCATTGTTAGTGCAATTTAAGTTGTGCCTTTAATTAAATTCCCTTTTTTTCACCAGGTAACGGACTGAGAAGTCATTTGTAGCAAGATTAGCCATAAGCCTTAGGTTGTTTTTTGCACAATCACCACCAGGTGGCATATGTGAGAACTCCACAAATGCTGCGAGCCCACGGTGCCAGTGGTTCTGCTTGAATAAATCATAATCGGTCAACATGATGGACAGGGTTGAAAAAAATATTTTTTACAGGGTATTAAGTATGCACTTTTTTATACTTACTATATTTTATGTAAATGTATTTAGATAACACTAACACTGATGGCCATTTTCAGTTATTATGCCTTTTAGGATATTAATTGTCTTTGACCACCACAGCTGATTTTAAAAGTTATGCAGTGTGTAAGATCTGGCATTATCACTCAGGGCTGGTCAGCTTGCTAGCTTCCTCTGGTATTGTGGAATATGTGGCTGTAAAGTAATTTAACCCAGGAGCATGCACCATTAACCCACACTATCTCCGCACCCATACGGGCAGGAGCCTGTGGGGGAAGACTCAGGCCTCCAGCCGTAAAACTCGTTACGACGGGGCAATATCCTTTACGGCACGGGAAGGTTTCAGAGGGCACGGCCTGTTGGGCCCATTATTCCCTTCGAACCCCCCTTTATTGTTCTCTCCCTCTTTACTCAGTCACTAAATGATGTGTACAGCATTGGATGTTTCATGACAAAGTCAGTTTAGATAATATTCATGTTTGGTATTATTCTGATTGTTTCAGTGCGACTGGTGCAATGGTTTTATTTCTGCAACAGCAAACCCTGGACATCATAACCAACCAGGAGCCAGGGAAAACTGTGTGGAGCTCTGCCCCAGTGAAAGCCATGTGCCTCAACCCCCCTGCGCTTCCTGGGGAGGCGTGGCTCCAAATTACAGATGGGTGACCCATTTCTAGGGTTAACATCAATGGCCAGATTTTGGATTTAAGGACAGCAAACTAAGCAATCTGGGAGAATGCAATCAGCCTCCCGTGCACTCCGTGCACGTAATTTCTACGTACAGGGTGTCTGTAGCCAGACTCCCGTATGTAGCTTTTATTACCAGGTATGACTTTTAAGACTCCGTAATTTGGTTTCCGTTGTAATGTTTTTTGATTTGGAACTAGTATGTAATTACGTGTATGTAACCTGCCTGGTAAAATAAAATTGTTAAAACTTGATCTGTTTGGTTTTCCTTACTGACACTTAATGTTACACAGGGAATGCGTGGTTTACCCCCTCTAACTGGTCTAGGGAGGATGATTATTTCCACTTACTGTATCACGGCGTATAGCACCCG
This sequence comes from Conger conger, assembly GCF_963514075.1. Lineage (NCBI taxonomy): Eukaryota > Metazoa > Chordata > Actinopteri > Anguilliformes > Congridae > Conger > Conger conger. The sequence goes on from NC_083766.1 coordinate 43,364,609, forward strand.
TAGACCTATGTTGGTAAATCCCTCGCCTCCGCATGGTAGTTCATTCATGTCGAGCACAGCCGTAGTTATGTTGGTCTGCTTGGCTATTAGTATTCTTTCAGCAACACCAGAAGGACGAGCACGCTGATACCTTCAGCCCTCGCTAAATTCCGTCGTTGGGTTAGCGTGGGGTTTTACAAGTGCATAGCAGTGCACCACATTGTTGCCTATGAAGGCACTTTAACAATGTCCTTAATTCTGAAGCATCATGTAAGCTACACAAATAACATGTTCTCGACACTTATATTTGTTGTCTCATCCATAATGATCCTTATATACACTCAATGAGCACTTAATTAGGCATTTCTTAGACTTCTTTTTTAGACTTCTATTGCTGTATCCTATCCACTTAGTGTTATGATGCGTTGTGTGTTCAGAGATGCTCTTCTGCATACCACTGTTGTAATTTGTGGTTATTTGCATTACTGTCACCTTCCTGTCAGCTTTGGTCAGCCTGGCTGTTCTCCTCTGACGTCTCTCATAAATAAGGTGTTTCTGTCTGCAGAACTGCTGCTCACTGGATTTTTTTTTTTTACATCATTCTTTGCAAACCCTAGAGACTAGTGTGCATGAATATCCCAGGAGATCAGCAGTTTCTGAGATACTCAAACCACCCTGTCTACCACCAACAATCATTCCACAGTCAAAGTCACTTAGATCAAATTTTTTCCTCATTGTGATGGTTGTTTCCAAGTGGTTGGTAGCTGATTAAGATCGCTCATATCATTTGCGAAAATGCCAATTGCTATGTACTTGTGAGCTGTATTCGTAAGCATCACATCTAACAAGGTGTCACTGTTCGGCTTTAATGAGTTAACTCTGGTCGGGTTATCAATAAGTTGAACTAGGTTTAAAGAGCTGCAGGCATGCTTAAAATTCACTGATTTGTCACTAAACCAATCCCAATTTAAGTCTCCATTTAGAATAATTAGAATAACCACCACCACCCCTCTGCCTGCCTCCCTTTCTGTACCTGCCCCCTGTTTCTCCTCTTTCTCTCGCCTTACAGATGCTGATGTGTCTTGCCTCCTGCTCTCCCACCGCCCCACTACTTGTGCCCTCGACCCTATCCCCTCAAACCTCCTTCAGGCAATCACACCTGACATTTCTTTTCTATCCAAATCCATCGAACGAACTGCCTCCAACCAACTCTCTTCCTTCTTCTCACAGAATCACCTGCTGGACCCTCACCAGTCTGGCTTCAGACTTGGCCACTCAACGGCGACTGCACTCCTCTCAGTCAATGAATCCCTTCAGGCTGCACAATTGGCCTCTGTCTCCTGTGTCCTGATCCTCCTTGATCTCTCTGCAGCCGACATGGTCAAACACTCCATCCTCCGGTTCTCGTGGAGTGACTTCATCCGCCAGTGCAATAAACCTCAGAGTAGTGATGGTCACGCTAGGACTCAGAACCGTACTGTCCTCTAGGGTCCTCTTGACACTTGTGCCTGTGTTCCTTCTGCATTTCGTTGTACATCGCTCTGGATAAATGCTTTGTAATGTAATGTAATAATGTAATGAGTTATGAAATGGTATAAACTTTCAGAAGTAGACAGAGGGCCCAGGGTTACGTTAACATTGCCAGAAACCAACAAGAGCAATAAAATCAGTGTATGTAAACTTGATTTGTTGATATTTTGCAGTTTGTTAGAAGAGAAAGTGCTCTGAAAATAAAGCAAAATCACAGAACCCAGCAGCATTAAACCGGGGTGGAATGCATTTTTTTGTACAATCTTGTATTAATACATTTAGTCTGTAGTGAAATTTGACATGAGTTGCCCATTTCGCGAATAGCCTTGCAGTGAAATTGAATAAAATTTGCTGTCGTTCCAGCAAGACAGCGGAGTGCATACACAACAGAAAACAACGTGTTTGCCAATTGTTTGTACTATTCTGTTGTCACTCATGAAATTTGTCCCTTATCGCTTGCAGTAGATGGGAGAGCAAGTCCCGTGATACATGTGACGACATGGAGAGATCCGGAAGGTTCAGTAAGTAAAACCATGACATGGAGGTGATTCTGACAGCACACAGAACTCATGATCAAATGCCCCCTGCCATATTCGTGAAATTACCTGGACCAATATGCAACTGCCAGTCAATTTGGATGCTGCATCTCCTACAACAGAACAACCAGCTAAAGCAGCTCCACAGAGATTTTGCTTAGGATGAATGAGCAGCCGCAACCAGTTCCAATGCAGCATTTCCAACAGCTGGATGATAGCAACTCCTCCGATCCACTTCCCGTGTGTAGACACAAACTATCACTGAGGCGTTGAGCAGAGTGCTGCAGGGAGTCTGATCGACCTTCCAATCCAGACTGTCATGCCGACCCTAGGATCTTCACAAGCCACTCAGCCGTGGGAACATTCCAGCAGAACCCAGCAGGGCTTCACCAAGGTCCAGGCAGCACAGTCAGGCTGCCCCAGTCCAACAAGCCAGCACTCAAGGTGATCCAGGCTCAGAGGAGCCGCAGCAACCCCAGACAATGATGCTACATAATAATAATTACGCTGAATAATAATTCGACAAAGGCTACCAAGCTTTTAGATTTAATAAAACTGTTACTCCATGGAGCAGTTTTCTTCTTTCTTTTCCTTTAGATCTTGGTTAAAATATCATATAAAATACTGCTATAGGGCAGAACATGGACAAGACACCAAACACAAAGCTGCTATCAGACCACCATCTTGGATTACCTGTACTAGGAACATGAATTTTCCAGCTGTGAATTTTCTCTGCAGTTCACTGACTCTCTATGATAAAACTAGTCTTATTACCATTCCAAAGAGCTTGTTCTATTGTTTGCTCATAGTTCCTTCTGCTACAGGTTCCCTTGGGAGATTTCTCATAGGGACTTTCATGTTTTAGTTTAGTTTCACTTTTGTTGAGCAAAACCAATTAGTATGCTGTATCAGCCAGGGTGGAAACTGATAATATATATTTTTTTAACCCCTAAGTATCACCCCTTTTCTTGAGACAAGCTTGACTTGACTTGACTTGACTGAAAATGACATACCTAAAGTAAAATGGCTACTATTCTTGAACCCTTCTGACTACAGGCATAATCCTGGTCTCTTTTGAAAGGTAACCCTTTGGCGTTTGTTTTGCAAGAGTCAAAATTACTCAAACAAACTTACAGAAACCAAAAAAAATTTTCTCTCTAAAAGGACTTTCTGTTTTTGAGTGGATAATCTGTATTGTGGCTTTGGCTGGCACACTTAAACAAATCCCCTTCCAAATATGATGACAATACCACAAAAAAATATAATTCTGCATTGTTTTGTTATGTTATGTCTTTTCCAAAAAGAACATTTGGAGACTGCAACAGGACACATGGAAACAAAATTATATTATGGGTCTTATGAGGTATAAAATACTGCATTTTGCTTCCTAAACTCTACAACAATTCCCCTACCTGTCATACTTCCCCTACCTCTCTGTCTCGAACTCCCTCTGCTCCTCAGACAGCAACAGGTCGGGAATATCATAAAAAATAAGTACGATAATCACAATATAATATATGTATACTACTATTGATTGACGTTTTCACACATTCCACAATTTCAAATGCTTTATTATTCAAAAGCAGACTGGTTCCTAATTTATAAGCATACTGAATAAAAAATATATATTTTGAGAATGTATTCAGATTAGACCTCTGAACGGGCCTGAAATAGTTGTTGCACAGTTCCTAGCCAAGCCCGACCCGAACCCAACAGTTGTTCATTCATTTCTTGTCTGAGCCAAAGTCAAACCTCTGTCTGAGCTCCTCTTTATTTCAACCTGCCTTTCGCTTTTCCATTATCAAATATTTATACATGTGAGCACTGAAGCATAAATGCACTCATGCACACTCATGCACGCTCTTGCGCACACACAAGAAACACTTTTGGCTGTATAAGCCTGCCCGGTTTGTAGCAACAGCTTCCCCACCACACTGTCACAGGGGACCACCTTCACTGTATGCTGAAATTGATCGGGTACGTAACTTGTACGAGTTTTTAGGAAAACCGAAGGAAATAGACCTTACACACACACACAAAAACCAAAGCAAATTTTATTTAATTATTTAAGTAATTTCTTTCTTATTCACTGTTCCGACCATTGTGAGCGAACTTGCCGTTCGGAACACAGTGTGTTAGCTGGTTGCACCCATGTTGCGTCCCTGTAGACATGATGTCCTAGTCAATTTGCTGTCATATTTTAGAATTATGTTGCCATTTTTGCACATCACATACCCAGTGGGCGACTAGGACTTAGACACGCCCTCTTTGTGTACGTAAAGTGAGAGTCCAAGGAAAAGTAGCTTAGATAAGAACAGCCTGCAGGCCCCCCACTGTGGGCTATATACATATAGAAACTCTATATATAGGCTATCAATTTTTATTTTAACCCTAAAATGTAATTTCTTTGATTGCCGAAAAAAATGCACCAAGCCCATTCGAGCCCAATTTTTTTTTTTAGAAAAGTCTGAATGAGTGGGAAACCAGCCCAATGATTCCGCCAGGATCGGGTCTCATCGGGCTCAGGTCAGACTGCAGGTCTGTTATTGAAATGTTCACTGAACAAAAAAATAAAAAAAAAATAAGAAAAGTTAAAAAAAAAAAAAAGAAAAAATAAATAAATAAATAAAAAATAAAAAATGGGGTCACCGAAAAGTCGGGGAGGATGAAGACAGCCTCCATGTGGCCCCCTCTGTGAGTAACTAAAAAGTAGCTGCAAGGTTGCATGCTCTTAAGTGAAACAAATGTCTTCAAAGCGTCTACAGACCCTAGCCCCATCGCCAAGATCGACATCCTTGAGCAACTAGCCAGCAAAAATGATGTGACTGTGATCGCCCTGCAGGAGACCCACCAGGAAAACAAGAACATCCTAAGGGTTCCTGGGTACACACTGGCCGGCCACACCACTGACAAACACCACGGCATCGCCACATTTGTCCGCGAGGATATGGCCTGGTCAGCTGCAGGACAATCTCCAGAGGGCGCAGAGCTAGAATGGATCTCAACCAAAGTACCGAAAAGTCCTCCAAAGGAACCTTTTTTGGCATAAGATCTGTTTTGCATAATAGACTCAGCGTGCGTATTGAAAATGCTATTGAAAACAGTTTGTTACAAAACTGTAAAGAATGGACATTCTATCGACGTTTATCCGAGTTTTTAGAATTAGAAACTATCCTGCATTTGCTTCACTGGACCCTTGCCATGAAAAGAACACTGACATTACCTTATTTCTTGTAGTATGTAGATTTCCAAAATGCAGAGAAGGTCCCCCTACGCTAGTTTTTCCACCCACATGTTACAAAATAAGGAACTGTTGTCGCTAAAGCAGTGGCATCTTAAAATAGGTCATACAGATAGAACCACGAATGCTTTCAAACTGTAAATCCTGTTATAGTGATTGAAAATTGCAAATTGCAATGGGCTGTTTAAATGACACCACTTCCGGGTTCCGTCACGCCCACTTCCAAGTACGAGTAGCCCGGATACAGTAATTTTTACATTTACATTTTAGTCATTTGGCAGACGCTTTTAATCCAAAGCGACTTACAAGTGAATCACATCTATAACTAGTAAAATACACATGAAGTGCTGTTCTAAACAAACAAAAAAATCGTACGTGCCCTTTTTTTTTGGGTTAGACGAGGGATATCGGAAAGGAGGGGTGGGGAAATCAGGAGGGAGGACTAAGGTACAGTTTGAAAAGGTGTGTTTTTAGTCTGCGTTGAAATAGGGGGAGGGATTCTGCTGTCCTGACAGTGATAGGCAAGTCATTCCACCACTGAGGAACCAGAACGGAAAACAGGCATGAACGTGCTCGACCGCCAGGTGCTCGTAGTGAGGGAACCATAAGGCGACCAGAGCTGGCAGACCAGAGTGGTCTAGCTGGGGAGTAGGGAGTGATTAAGGATTATATGTAAGGTGGGGCAGTCCCCTTAGCAGCCTGAACTAGGGCCTTGAAGCGGATGCCTGTGGCAATAGGAAGCCAGTGGAGGCCAATGAGGAATGGAGTGCCCTGTAGCGTAACCCTGCATTGCTCCACGGGAAGATTGTCTCCTGCTTAGTAAAAGCAACTGTACGTCCCTCTGGATAAGAGCGTCAACCAAATGCCATTAATGTAATGGGTGACATGAGCCGACCTGGGCTGACTGGTGATCAGGCAGGCTGCAGCATTCTGGACCAGCTGGAGGGGCTTGATGGCATAAGCTGGGAGACCGGCTAGAAGGGAGTTGCAGTAATCCAGGCAGGAAATGACGAGTACCTGCACTAGGAGCTGGGTGGCTTTCTCCGTCAGGAGAAGATGGACACGGGTAGATTGTAGAGGAAGAACCTGCAGGTTCTGGCAGTGGAGGATACATGTGGAGCAAGGGTGAGGCGGTTATCAAGAGTCACCCCAAGATTCTTAGCCGTAAAGAACCAGATAATTTAATTGGTTGAATGGATACAGATACAAATACAGGTAATGAAGTACTCGCTCACCCCTACTTCATATGACAACAAAATATAAGGATGCCCCCAAAAGCTTCACCTTGAATTTCACTGTCATATCTCCTAATGATATACTAATGACAAATAAAAAAAGTTTTCACCTTATTTGACACGGTCTAAATGATGTCATGACACTGGTATAATTACAACATAACGGAGTCCTTTAGTGGTAATTTCCAAGAATGGGTACAGGACAGCGCAAATGAAACTTAATATGATCAGCACATGACGTGACGTGACGTGAACAAATCCACCTGTATTTTAAAGGGGTCATGGCAGGGGTATACATTTTTGGAAGATAATGGTTCTTCCAGAGGTGTTTTTCACAAATTAAAATTGGTTTATTGTCTATCAAGATGAACTCATCTAAAACTACACAGAAAATAATATAAACTCATGGCAAGCTGTTTTTGCTTGAGGTATCACTATTTGGGAGGCTGATGCATAGCTTTCAGCTGTTAATTGACGGAGTCATTTTCAAACGTCATGCAGGTTGTTATGTCAGTTGTGTCATAGCACAACCTGAAGAATGTCCCATAACACTGAAATGTCATAGTTTATGAATGGACATAACACTTCATGACAGGTATTATGTTATGGTAATGACACTGTGGCAATCTAGGCTCTATTTTAGAGGTTAAAAGTTGGTGGATAATTTTAATACATTTAAGGTCCGTGAGGCAAAGCCATTCCGGTAGGGTTTGATACATTTTGTGATGAGTCGTCCGACATGGACCATCTGAGGAAAAGATGTGATCATCTCTTTGAGAAGGAACACATGATATGTCTACTGCTCCTGCAAGCCATTCCATTATGAGGAGGCATTAGCAGCTGAAGTATTTTTTTCCTCTTTTCCCTGACATACTGCATGTAATTGCCCATATACATCACACTGCAATCCATTTCCCAATCCAGCCTGCCCCCCAGCCCCCCAGCCCCAGGCGTCCTTGTGGGATTTATGGACTGCCTTTGCAGGGGGCAGCTCTTCTCACTTTGCACTGAATCAAAGAGTGACCGCATATAGGATTTCGTCATGAAACTGTAGCCCTGATTCAGCTTCCTGCAAGACCTCTGGGCCAAATTAAGTGGGCCCTCTTCCTGTTGCACTCACAGATGGTTATGTGACACACATCTGTTGGGAGTCAGCACGGTAGTCTAGCATCCCCTGTGGGCTTTTTCCATGAAATTTCAGATGACTTAATGCGAAAATACAAACTCCCCAGAAACAACACTCCATGTTCAGGTAACACTCCACCTTGAGGCAACTAACAGATTCAAAGTTCTAAGCATCATTATTGTTCAAGCAATGGTTAAACAAGCAAAATGGTAAACATGTTGTCCCCCATCCCAATACAGTGTCGCCACCTCTAAAAAATCACTTGTGGTTAAAGTGCACATTGACAGATTTTAATAAAGGGCACCTGGCGAGATGCGTGGTGTACTGGACATGGCTACTGAATCTTGCAACTTTCCAAAGTCAAGCGAGGGGCGCACAGATCAAGGTGTGTGCAGCAGGTTGGATTGTGCTCACTATATCATCAGTGCGTGTGGTCCACCTTGAATCATTCATATCCAATCAAATTACATTACATTACATTATTGGCATTTGGCAGACGCTCTTATCCAGAGCTATGTCCATTCATAAACAATGAATGGACATAACACTTCATGACAGGTAATGACACTTTATTTGACAGTGGTTGTCACAACATGGAAATGACAGTGTTACCTGAAGGTTTTGTGTCTCACTAAATAAGGACAATATCCCTAAAAATGAGCATTGTGCATTGTTTTTTGTAATCTATGTTTAGGCAGTTTTCCAAAAAAAGACATTTGTAGACTCTAAAAGGACATTTGTAGACTCCAAAAGGACAAATGGATATGACAAAATTATATTATGGGTCTTATGTGATATAAAATACTGCATTCTAATTTATAGGCATACTGCTTTTATCAAAAAATATTTTGAGAATGTATTTAGATGCTCACAGATATAAAATGGGGTCACATCAATGAAAATGCCCTCAGTCCACAGTGTTTTCACTGTCTTCCTCTGAAATATTCACCCTTCCATCCTCCAAAGGAAGTCCTGTATTTAGACGTAGGCATCACAAAACACATTTTCTGTAAAACGTCGACCTTTGTTGCCAAATCACAACAGTCTCAGTGTGTGTATTGCAAATGCTACATTTATGTTACACAGGCGAAAAAATGCTGTGTTTTATGTTAGCCTAACCAAATATACATTGTTGGAAATGTAATGTCATTAGCTAAAATGCTTTTTATTCCTAACTTCAATAACATGTCCGTTGTCAGTTCTTTGATAAACTGAAGTTACACCAAATTTTCTTACACACAGATGGGGGTAGCACATTTTCTCTGCAACTACATTACTGATACTGTCAGAGACGGTCAGATTTCAAGCTCATTGTGTATTAAAAAGCCTGTTCAAAGCCTGTTCACCACACACTCTACCAATAAAAGGCATATTCTAACTATCTATCACGTCTGCGCCCTTTTGGCCATCTGTGTTTCTCTGTTTCCTGTTTTCTGTCCATAGCGTTTTCACCTCTTGTTTCCCTCTGTGACCACCATAGTCTGTTTTCTGTTTCATTCACTATCATTAATTCATTTCACCAGTGCTCCATTTAGTGTCTCCGCCTCCCACTCCATCTACTTCCTTCCTGTCTCTTGTCATTCATCTCACCTGTTTCTTGCTGTCTGTTAATCTATGTCCTATTTATACTTTATTCTGTGACCCCGTTTCTCTGTGCCCTGATTTTTTGATTTTCAGTTTTTTTGACATCTCCCTGGTTTTGACTCTCTATGCTTTTGGATTTTGATTGGTACCTTTGCTTGTTTGCACTCTCCTGGGCTATGTTTCCTGAAACCTTCTTAATGCTACGTCATTCGTAAGTTGTACCTTAAGCTCTACCTTAACGTTTCAGCATGTTTCCCAAAACGTTCTTAGCCAAGTATACCTTCTGTACGTCATACTTTCATAAGGTTGGTCTGGACCACTCTTAGCTATACCTTAAGCGATGTTGTCAGCTCACTCCGCTAGTGGCCTCTGAAATCAGCTGTTGCTCTTAGTTACATCTCAATGTGTGAAGTAATATGTACACTAATAATTCTACAGTTGTAGTTGGCTAATAATATTACTAAAATACCACATTAATGGGACTGTTTTTATGCCAAGAATAAAATTGTCCATTATGAAGGATGCATGTTGCACTTTATTGAACGTGTTGCCTAATTGCCTTTTAAATGATATTCATAAACTGATGATTTCCCACTCTCTGTGTGCTGGAGCGATGTTTAACCATAGTTCTTTCTTGGTTTTGTTGGACACCGTAGTCCTAAAACTGGAAATTAATGTCATTAATGTCAATTGCAAAGTCATTTTAGGCACCATGACAAAGATAGTAAATATCATGTAAATAAAACATGACATGCCAAAGAAGGCGTATTGCTAGATGGCATAGCCACAAACCGTATCACTAATCATATATATAATATGGTGAAAATTATATATACGGTAGGATAATTTAGTTTGTAAGTTTTTAATTCCATTAATACATTCCCACCTGTCGTGATAAATGCTATATTTTTAAGTATTCCTGTGTTTTATTCATAAATAACACTACTTTCTCTCATAATACAGTCAAACAGTCATTGCATGGAGTGCATAATCAATCTTAGAGTGAGTCGATAGGCCTAGTAACATCACAGGTAGAACCTATCCCTTAAGCTACCACCTAAGTGATATTTCGGGGAACACTAAGAAATTGTGTATTGGGGCGACATGGCTCAGGCAGCAGTCATCTGGCAGTCGGAGGGTTGCCGGTTCAATCCCGCCCTTGGTGTGTCGAAGTGTCCCTGAGCAAGACACCTAACCCCCAAATGCTCCTGACGAGCTGGTCAGCGCCTTGCATGCCAGCCAATCGCTGTCGGTGTGTGAGTGTGTGTATGAATGGGTGAATGAGAAGCATCAATTGTACAGCGCCTTGGATAAAGGCGCTATATAAATGCCAACCATTTACCATTTTAAATTGTAAACAACTTTAGTAAGGTATACCTTTTGAGACATCGTAAAATGCTAAGAGACACCGTTATCGGGTATCATGTGGAATTCTCTGCCGGTCAGCAACTCTTTCGCCTGCGACATGGGAATAGTTCTGTTTCGGACTTTGCTGCCAGATTTCAGACTTTAGCATGTGGCTCTAATTTCGTCTGCAATGCCCTATGTGACTTTCAGACAGATTACAAGAAGAATTTACTTATATGAATCTCCCTCAGACTCTGAAGGGGGTTATTGCATTGGCCACCAAAATTTAGTCTCGGCTGGACAGGCTGCAACATTGGTGGACCCTGCTCACCAGGCCCAGTCTCCTGCTTCACCCCAGATCCCAGTACTGTGCCAGACCCAGCTTCCAGTTCTGTCCAAGGCCTACTTTGTTGCTTCACTCCAGATCCAGCTTCTTGTGCCACGCTCCAGCATCCCATCCCAGATTCTGTCTCCTGCTTCATTCCAGATCCAACCCCCAGAACCACGCCATGTCCAGCTTTCTGTTCCATCTTGAGTCCAGTCTCCTGCTTCATTCCAGTCCCAGCTCCCAGAATTATGCCAGGTCCAGGTCTGCCCCAGATCAAACCTCCTGCTCTGTGTCCAGATCAAGCTTCCAACACTGCTTCAGGTCCAGCTCGAAGCACCTCCTTGGACTCTGTCTGCAGTCTGCAGTTTCACCCCAGTTCCGGTTTCCAGCCTCAAACCAAACTCTGTCTTCAGTTCTGCCCAGGTTCAGTCCCCAGCGCTGTCCCAGGCTCCATCTCTGGATCTGTCCCAGGACCTCTCTCCAGCTCCTGCACCAGCTCTGTCCCTGGTCTTGCCTTCAGTATCAGAACTGACCCTGTCCCTGGATCCTCCTCCTATTCCTGAACCGGCTCCGCTCCAGGACCCGTCTCCGGCCCCCGCGGTGCCTCTGGCCCCTTTTATGCCTTCACTCCAGGCTCTGGCCAAGTCTCAGGCTCCGGCCCTGGCTATTGCACTGTTTGGACTCCGGGCCCCTCCAGGTCCAGAAAGAAGGACCGTGCTCCCCTGAAGGCCTGTGCTCCGCTGAAGGCCCATGCTCCCCTCAAGCCCTGTGAGCATCTGAAGCTTCACAGTCTCTTGAAGCCCTGTGAGCGTCTGAAGCTTTACAGTCTCCTGAAGCCCCATGAGCATCTGAAGCTTCAGTCTCCTTAATCCCTGTGAGTGTCTGAAATTTGAAAGTGAGATTACTTTTTATAATTTATTCAAGTCCCAGTGCAAAAGTTGGGAACCTTGTCAGTTAGTAGTTTGTAACTCCTCTGGGGAAAATAACCGCTTGTATACACCTCCTGTAGTCAGCTAAGTGTCTTTCAATTCTCGCTTTCGGAATTTTTCCCCATTATAAGGTGTTCTGCCTCCATATTGCAAAAATTCAGAAAGCAAGAATTGAAAGACTCTTAGCTGACGACAGAAAGTGCTTTCAAACGGTTATATATTTCCCTCTATATATATATAGATATATATTCTTCGGCCTCCTTGCATGTATGGCATGTTTCAGATCGCTCCACAGATTTTCAATAATAGTCAAGTCTGGGGACTGTGGCGGCCATTCCAAAACCTTCATCCATCTTTTCTGGAGGTACTTCATGATGTTGATTTCAAGGTAAGCTTTGGATCATTGTCTTGCTAGAATACCCAGTCTCTCTTAAACTTCATTATCTGGAGTGACCCTTGAAAATTAGCCTCAAGAATTTCATGATATTTGGTGGAATCCATTCTTCCTTCCACTCGCACAATATTTCCTGTGCCGCCAGCTGCCACACCCCAAAGCATAATAGATCCACCTCCATGCTCCACAGTTGGCAAGGTGATATTCTCTACAAAGGCGGTGGCCAAAAAGTTGGTTTTGTCAGTCCAGAGCACATTGTTCCAGAAGGCTTCAGGCTTCTCAATGTTCTCTTTTGCATACTTCAGACCCTTAATTTTGTGGGTTGTTCTTTCTGGCAACTCGGTCTTTGTTGTTTTAAGTACATTGTGTTGTGAACAGCTAGTGTTTGCAGCTCTTTTTTGCAGCGATGTGTGGGTTCTTCTGAGCATTTCTCACCAGGTCTCCGGCCATTCTCTCTGAAATCTTTATTGGCCTTCCAGACCTTGCTTTGACATCAACTGTTCCATTCATCTTCCATTTTCTAATAATGTTTCTGACTGGGGAAATTGGTAGTTTGAAACATTGGGAGTTTTTGTAGGCTTCTTCTTGGTGGAAATAAACCATCTTCATTCTGAAATCTGTTTAGAGGAACCCATGGTTGTTAACACCAGACAGAACAGCCACTGCAGTAGGATATTTTAGAAGGCATGGAGTTACTTCAGAATAAAAAGTAATTCCAGCCCTGGAATTATACTCACCTGGGTCTGGGCCTTAGTAATCATCTTTTAAAAAAGTAACAAAGAATAATTCCAAAACTTTGTCACAGGGCCCTTTTTTAATTTATAAACTCTAGAAATGAAAATAAAAAACAATCTTGCATAACAATTTGCAGAAAGGTCTCATGTTTAACTCCCTTCCCTGTCTGTATCATTTAGAGTTCAGGTTTGCTTTTGATCACATACAGATTAATTGTAACAGACATTTAAACCAGGGGTGCCAAAATGTTTGCAGTGGTAGCCTTATGTCTAGCAAAAGAACTGTGACTTTCTCAGGAAAAACTCGAGGTAATTGTGCAAATGAGACAGTGAAGACATTCATTTTCACACTCATACCTTTACAAGGCTGCCATGATAGAAGAAGCATGATTTTCTTTGCCCTATAAATTCACAACCATGCAGACACTGCAGGTTATGGTCTCTGCAATGTAGCATTATCATATGCAGAAAAATGAAACCAAACAAGAGCAGTGGCTGAACGCCTTTTCAAGGGCTGACCAGAAAAACAACCAAAAAGCCTCAGTACTACAAGGCTGGGAAAGCCTTTAAAGTGAAGTGCTGCAATCTCTAGGTCAGGGGTCACCAACACGATGCCCGCGGGCACCAGGTCGCCCCCAAGGACCACATGAGTCGCCCGCAGGCCTGTTCTAAAAATAGCACAACTCACTAGTGAGCTGCATCTAAAATTTTATTTTATTCTGTTGCTATTTTTTTAATCACACTTGCATTTATATAGATTTAAAAATGACAATATCTTAAAAATATGTTTATTATACATGTTTATTATACAAGTTAGATAAGGTGAACTCTGACCTACTCTAGTTGTTTTGTGCGCGTGACAAAATAAACTGGTAGCCCTTAGTATGACTCAGTACCCATGAAGTAGCTCTCAGTTTCAAAAAGGTTGGTGACCCCTGCTCTAGGGGATAGTGAATAGCACTAGTCCTTAAGACTGTTACAGCTCTTACCTCAGTCATTTATTTATTTATTTATTTTATTTTTACAGTTCATTGAATATTGATTTGATAGCACAACAGGCTAAAATAAAGGCAGCTGCCCTCAAGTTTTTCAATCCATAAAAATGTAATGGCACTCAAATCTAAATTTAAAACTCATTGAATAATGCATGGTTTTATGTTTTAAAGTTAAATTGACTATTTGCTTTGCTTCTGTATATAAAGGATCTAGATTGTATTGACAAATGGCGAATGCAGATCAGTTCTTGGCCAAAAATCAACTCCTTTTTTATTGCTTTTCATACAAATGTATACACTCAATGAGCACTTTATTAGGAACATGTTTACTTTATTACACCTACATATTCATGCGATTATCTAATCAGCCAAATGTGTGGCAGCAGTGCAATACAATCATGTAGATATGGGTTAGGAGCTTCAGTTAATGTTCACATCAACCATCACAATGGGGAAAAATGTGATCTCAGTGACTTGACCATGGAATGATTGTTGGTGGCAGACAGAGTGGTTTGAGTATCTCAGAAACTGCTGATCTCCTGGGATTTTCATGCACACTAGTCTCTAGAGTTTGCAAAGAATGGTGCAAAAAAATAAAAATAAACAGTGAACAGTGTGGTTATTTGTAACAGTAACACAAATTACCACACATTACAACAGTAGTATGCAGAAGAGCATGTCTGAACACACAATGCATCATAACTAAGTGGATAGGCTACAGCAGTAGAAGTCTAAAAAATGTCCAATGTCCAATAAATACCTAATAAAGTGCTTGGTGAGTGTTTGTCCTGTATTTAATATTGACAGGTCAGGTCAGACCCAAATATATGCACATGCATTTTATTTATTTTTATAGGTATTGAAGTTTAGGCTAAGTATTGGAAACCAACATGACCGGAGAAGAAAGAACCAGAACCCTCTGAGCATTTGAAGTTTTGTTCCACATCTGGCCTCTCAAACCACCCTTCTGCAGAGTTCCCTACATTTCCTCTGTGCAACCCCTGGGGCTCACTATCCTTGAACCTCTTTCATGCACAAAAGGCTTCCAGACCTCATTTTCATATGACAGAACACAACTGAGATTATTCAAAACAGAAGGGCCTTCCAACAAGAATGAACAAAAATAGAAGTTGAAATATTGTTAGTATTCATGTGATACATTTTCCAGGAGTGGTAGCGGCATTCAATATTTATATATTTTTATTTTACGGTTCACTGTACCCAATATTCTAGCTATTTTCTGGGCACATAGCTGCAACTATGGATAAACTGGCAGTACAAAATGTAAGCCTGGAAAAAACTTTTGGGGACAACACTATAAACCTGACTTCCAAATTACTCAGTATTCCAAATTGTAAAATAAAGGGAAAAATATGAATACAGGGAAGGTAAAACATGAGAGCAAAAAGATATTTGGCACTATTGTAAATCACTCTATAACAGAGGATGTGTTAATAAAAATAATACATTTAATTTAAGTGCTTTAATTTTAAAGCAAGAAAAATGTCTGAAAAAATTAATGAAAAAAAAAAAAGTTTAATTGGTGTACCAGTGGGTAGTAATGCGTAGGTCAGCTGTGGCGTCATCTGAATCTGTACATAATTATCAATCACCCACCCACCAACCACAGAATCTATAGCCTATATATGCTATATATAAGGCGGCCTGTAGCGTAGTGGTTAAGGCACATGACTGGGACCCGCAAGATCGGTGGTTCAAATCCGCAATAAGATCCGCACAGCCATCTGCCAAATGCCATTAAAGTAATGTAATATAGCAAAGAAAAAAAAAGTTTTGTATTTTGTCAACCTAATTTGCCAACAATTATTTCTACATGTTTGTCTGAATTTACCACCATGGGCTAACCTCATGCATACTGTTCCATTCAAACTGTGGAATCAGACTATCCGATTAACAAATTCTGTTGTCACTGTGTGTAATAGCTGGCCAGCTTGAAAGTGGCTACCACAGATTACATTACATTACATTACATTATTGGCATTTGGCAGACGCTCTTGTCCAGAGCGACGTACAGTTGATTAGACTAAGCAGGAGACAATCCTCCCCTGGAGCAGTGCAGGGTTAAGGGCCTTGCTCAAGGGCCCAACAGCTGTGCGGATCTTATTGTGGCTACACCAGGATTAGAACCACCGACCTTGCGTGTCCCAGTCATGTACCTTAACCACTACGCTACAGGCTGCCCCTGATAATTTAATTGAAAGTGTTACATTTAAAAAGAAAAACCCTAACATGGAGGGGGAGACACCTCCACCCTCCTTGATTTCATAGACTTGGTTCAGCCTCCACCTATGGGGGGCGGGCGGTGTAGTTACGTTTCTCAATATCTGTTCTTGCCCGTTCTTGTGTTCTTGCAGACTTTCACGGCCAATGTCAACAGAAAAATACAAGAATTGATTCACTGGCGGGATGTGTTCCTGATTCGTCCCTTTTATCGAGGATGCATCGGATGCATTCTTTCCATATGAAAACTGACCTAATATCCCACCATTCATTGCAAAATGGCCTATGAGCCGAGTGTAGTGCACAAATCAAGGTTTTAGTTTCACCATTTCTGCAATAAATGTTGCTAAAATATTTCAAAGAAATATGCGTTTTAATTGCCAAATCTTAGTTCATTTTCAGCATACAATATATTTATAGCTAAAAATATTTATCGTACAAGACTCGGTTATCCCCCCCAATGAGCTTACAAGACAGACATTTTTGGTGCGGTTGACCATAATCAAATGTTTTTGTATTTATTACTCTACTGACCAAGTAGTCTACTGTTAAAAAGCTAATTCTATGGGTTTGCCTAGTGCTATTGGCTTTTGCTAGCTACATCATACTAACCTAATATGGGGAACAACACTCAATCACTTACTTCTTGTAAGTTTTAAGTTTTATCACCACTGCTGTGAAGTAATCAGTGATTTGTCCATTTCCAATACGGGAATTTTGTCAATGTTTACACAAACACATAAACTGCTTTTGTGGCTGCATGCTATTCTGATTAATCTGATATTCCTGGAGAAATGTTTGGGCTTTCATAATCTGTATGTCTTCATGACAAATTCAGTGTAAAATGAACACATGCCCTCTATGCACGGGGCATTACGGGGAATACGATTAAGTGGGGGAAAGAATTTGACTCCTGAACAGCTGTTTTACTCAGTCCATCTTCCAATTTGAACTTATCGAAGTATCATAAAATTGGTCAAATTTAGCACAGCAGCTAGATGTCTAATTTGATCTGAAGCCCAAAGCTGAGTTGGCTATTTATTTTGTTCATAGCTATATAAACTATCTGGTTACCTATTAACAAAATAAATTCATAGCCTGCTCAGCTTTGGGCTTCAGCTAACAAACTATCATTGTTAGACATATATCAAAATAGCAAGCCAGATACCTTGTACTAAAGTCTTATTTAAGTGCGCTAGCAGAGAAAAGAGACCATGGTGAATTGTGACCCTTTTGGTGTTGCATACACAGCTTGCCACATTTGTGGATAGATAGTTATTTGTGTGTGTGGATTGCACAGGAACTGCAAAAAGAAAGAAAAAATCACAACTGATTGCATGTGTGTCATTTGATCCGCAAATGCAGATTTGCTATTCCCATTTGATTGAATAGCATTTGTGTGGGGCTCATCTGTGATTCTTTTATTAGGGTTCTCTCAAATATAGAATGTTAAAAGTTAGGCGGCATGGATGGTGCAGTGGGTAGCACGGCCGCTACACAGCAAGGAGGCCCTGGGTTTGAATCCTGGTTGGCCGGGGCCTCTCTGTTTGGAGTTTGCATGTTCTCCCTGTGTTCGTGTGGGTTTCCTCCAGGTACTCTGGTTTCTTCCCACAGTCCAAAGACAGTGGGAAGAAACAGTTAGGCTGATTGGAGAGTCTAAATTGCCCATGGGTATGAGTATGTGAGTGCCCTGTGATGGACTGGCGACCTGTCCAGGGTGTATTCCTACCTTTTGCCCAATGTAAGCCCCCCTGCGACCCTGCGGGTTAAAAATAATGGATGGATGGACATTATTGCGCTAGTTGTACTCCTGCAAGGCTCATAGTTTCTGCTTGCTTGTGATATGAGTCAAATCTATACAGTCTTATATCATACAAGACAGTGATTTAAATGATGCATACTTGGTCACATAACATCAGTTATTCTAAAAATACTTTGGTGAGAAAACATTACTTTCATGGTGCTAAAACACAGATTTGTTAATAACTCTTGATGAAGTATTCAAATTGTCCAGGCACTCACACAAGAAGCGTGTTACTAGTACATCAGTGAAAACAAACCCATCATTCTTGTGCAAATGCAACTATGCAAAATCCTCATGTTTAAACTTGCCCCGTGTTCGTTTGTGCCCCGGCCCTAAATCAAAGTATACTTGAATGAATAAAATCGTCAATTCGTAACCAATTACTTGTACACCGTAAAGTGCAAGGGGTTAACTTCACATGACATTTGGGAACGCTATGGAAATATTGATTCATGCAGTGTGTATATAAGGTGGTGTGTATAAATAGAAACAAAACATAACCATGATTCAAATGTCTGTTGATAATGAATGCTTCTCATGTTGAAAAAGGGCATTCCTGCCCCCTACTGTCAGAACTTGCTAATACGTAGTGGATTAGTGAACTAAAATATGCCACTTCGTGCAACATGTAATTCCTGTAGAAAAACACAAAAAATCTCACGCTGCCCGGCAGATCTCCCAAGGCAGAAGCGCCAAATGAATGACCATTGTATGTTGTTAAGGGTAACTATCCTTCACTGTTTCGAAGGGACTGGCTTAGACAAATCAAATTAAACTAGAAAGAGATACAGATGATGGCTGAGAGTAATCAATGCATGTGATGCATCCCCCTATGGAAGAGGGGCTGTGCTTTCACATATACTGCCCAATGGAGATGAAAAGCCTATTGCTTTTGCCTCAAGAACCCTGAGTAAAGCTGAGAAACTATGCACAGATTGAAAGGGAGGCTTTGGGCATTATATTTGATGAAAGAAGATTCCATCAATACCTGTACGACGGCAAATTCACACTGCTCACTGACCACCGTCCATTGACCACTAATTTGGGCCCTCATCATGGTGTACCATCCTTGGTGGCTGCCAGGATGCAGTGCTGGGCCCTGATTTGGCAGCTCATGACTACAAGATTGTATATCGGAAAGTAGAGCTCCATGGAAATGCAGATGGGCTATCTAGGTTACCCCTGACGGGTGCACATAAAGACAGACCTGATGCTATCAATCTTTTCATCGTTCCAGCTACACTGCGCAGTGTTGTGCTAGAGCAGGGGTGTCCAAACTACGGCCCGCGGCCCATTTTAAATTTGCCCGCAGCAAATTCTAAAAATATAATGGAATATGGCCCACACATAAAACTTGCGCTTGGCTCTATTGTACTTCTTAGTTTTAACACAAGGTAGAGCTGTCTTGAACAAGGCATTTTCTCCACAAAACAAGAGCAATCAAATAAAAATTTAGCCACGGGTGACCAAAAATGGCAGAATCAATTAGACGCAAGATAGCAAATCAGTGTAGAAAATTTCAGACACAATGAGAAAATGAATACTTTCTCATAGAAGTCAAGGGGAAGTGTGCCTGTTTGATTTGCAATGTATAATGTACGACGACACTATGAAATCAAACATCAGACCTACACGTCCTACACTGGTGCCGAATGAGAAAGTTAAGCAAATGGCAGCTAGCCTGCTAGCTCAACAACGGTATTTTTTCCGTGCTGAACAAGTTTTATTACCACTGAACAAAACACCACGATAGGTAGCTCAACTCATTGCCCGACACAGGAAACCTTTCTCAGATGGTGACTTCATAAAACAGTGGCGAACTAAAGTCGCAGGAACAATGTCCCCAGAAAAAATTCTGGAATTCAACAATGTTAGCATGTCCAGAAACACAGTTGTACAGCGAATCGAAGACTTGTCAGCTAACCTAAAAAATCAAGTGTCAGATAAAGCTTGTGCTTTTATTTTTTACTCGATTCCATGTGATGTGAGCACAGATGTCACAGTCACCGCACAGCTGTTAATTTAGAGTTGACGATAACTTTAGCATTATGGAGGAGCTGCTTGATCTTAGGAGGCACAACAATGTGTAAGGACATTTTTGAAGCTATGTCAGATGCAAATGACAAGATGGGACAAGCTGTGTGGAGTTACAACAGATGGGGCTCCAGCTATGACAGGCTAGCACAAAGAAATGGCCTCTATGGTGTGCACCAAGATCCAAGAGAGTGGAAGTGAGGCTGTTAAATTCACTGTATCATCCACTGTGAAGCCCTCTGTGCCAAGACAGTCCTACTTGGCGATGTGATGAAGACTGTTGATGCTGAATACGGGGACCTACTCTACCATTCTGATGTGCACTGGCTAAGTCGCGGCTCCGTGCTGCAGCGGTTTTATTCCTTGAAATCAGAAATCAACCAGTTTTTGAAAGAGAAGAATCGACCTCTCTATGGTTGGCAGACGTGGTGTGATAATTCTCTGAAAAATAAACATCAGCTTCTCTCCCTACCCGACTTCTACTGGAGCTTGGAAAAGGGCAAGTTTCCTCTGATGAGACGCCACGCAAAAAGAATGATGAGTCTTTTTTGAGAAGACTCAAGAATGATGAGTCTTTTCAGCTCAACATACATATGTGAGCAAACATTTTCTCCGTTAACAAAAGTAGATTGAGAACCAAAATGACCGACAGCCATCTCTGTGATGTCCTTTGAATCTCAACTACCAAACTACCAAACCTCACCTTTCAGCCATCCTTCAGTCCAAAGCGCAGCATCACTGCTCCCACTTCGGGAAACACTGTTCCCATTATAGGTGAGTTAAAAATATATTACACAGTATTCATGTGTTAATAAGCCCAATTACTTAATAAATTCAGTCAATTAAAGTTGATAACATTTTCTAACAAACGTTAGTTGATTCGTTAACAAGCCCAATAACTTGTTTGCATAACAAGCTTGAAATATACCCATCCCCCTTTCCCCTTATTTTTCCCCTTTATACAGTGCTGTGAAAGGAGATCACCATCCTGGCTGTTTTGAGAATGAGCTACCAACCTGTGCTGAACCATGAGTTCACACAAATTTTCTGTTTTTTCATATTTTCATAATATTTTCTCTCTTTTGAAATTTTTTATTTATTAAATTTTTCCAACCCCAAGAGTTGGATGATGGAGAAAACGAACAGAAGATATAGATATGAACATAGCAGAAAAGGACAAAGGAGGACATGAAATGGTCAGAGAGCCGATGGAATGAATAAATTTGCTTCTATAAACTCGTTTTATGACACAACCCTTTTTGTAACAAAATAAATGAAAACCGATTAATGGAAAGCTGTGATGTAGGCTGTTTTCTTCTTTAAGCATATTCAATTATCAAGCTTAATTTACCTACATTTGATTGATTTTGCTAACTTTAATACACTAGAGATACCTCACCTCTAGTGAGTGGCCCAGCCCTTCGTATATTTTTCTGGATGTGGCCCTCAGTGAAAAAGGTTTGGACACCCCTGTGCTAGAGGAACTCAACAGGGGACATCCTGGGGTCGTACGGATTAAACCACTGGCCCAGTGTTACGTCCGTGGCCCAGCCTGGAATGGCCAAGCCACCCCTGGCAACAGACACACATGGACTTTGAGGTAAGTATGTTTTTGGTGGCTGTGGATGCCCATACAAAAGTGGCCAGTGGTGACAATCATGGACTTGACTACAACCAGCCAAACTATCAGGGTGCTGTAGGGGCTGTTCAGTAAGTTCGGCCTTCCAGACCAGTGATAATGGCCCCCAGTTCACCGACAATTACATAAAGCTAATGGGGTGCAACACATGAAGAGTGCCCTATATCACCCCGCCACCAATGGGTTGGCGGAGCGCTTTGTTCAAACTATGAAGAAGGCAATGAAAGCCTCTAAGGGCAAACATTCTATTCATCAGAGACTAGACAACTTTCTGCTTACATACTGGAATACACCACATACAATGACCAAAGAGTCTCCTGCTATGCTGCTCCTGAACAGACGACTGTGAACCCACCTCAACTTGCTCAAACCAGATGTGGCAGGGGAGGTTCGCAACAACCAGCAGGCACAGGTTTGTCGCAGAAAGACTAGTTGCAAGGAACGAGAGTTTGAGGTGGGGCAAGCTGTGCTTGCCAAGGTCTACAGGAAAGATGGAAAACGGGTAGCAGCTGTGGTGACTGAGAGGACTGGTCCCGTATACTACAGAGGTGGAGGGTGGTGACACATGGATGAGACATATAGACCAGCTGCTTCCAAGGGTCATCAACAACAAGGCCCCAGCTCCTACCCCCACGATACTAATGATTAATTTATTTTCGAACACTACTTCATGCAACAGGAGACTCCCAAGGCCAGCCATGGAGCCCTTTGAGCCAGCAGACAGTGGGGGTTTCAGAACACACACAAAGGAGACTAGACAGAGACGTTATCCCACAAGGCTGCCCAGACCCCCCCAAAAGACTTGACTGGTAAAAAGAAAAAAAAGTCTGATTATTCTTGTCCCTGAACACACATCTCAGGAATTAGTTTTGGTGAGCTGTTCATGTTTTATATTAGCATACCTGATGAATGTTAGCTTATAGCTGTGAGGTTATAGGGTGGTGTTATAACGAAGTTGGGAGGAATGTTATGTACCGAATATTTCAGCAACCAAGTGTGGCGTCTGTACTTATTATGTCAAGTTACCGATACTTAACAATAGTATTCAATGAATCAACATTAACATTCCATCGATTTCATTTGACATTAAATTAGAAAATTTGACAGCCTGTATCTTTATTTGGCAGAAACTCTTATTCTGGTTGCACTGGGGCTTGAAACACCAAACTTTTCAGGTCCCAGTCAAGCACTACAGGCTGTTTGAGATGAGGAAAATTGGGGAAAAAACGAAGATATTATTCAGTTAGCACAAGAGTGGGGGAGGCAGGTTCTGGAAAGGGAAGCCGTTATAAGCTTGCATAAAGTGTTCACAGTACAGTCCATAAGTATTTGGACAGTGGTACAATTTACGTTCTTTTGGCTCTGTCTCTGTCTCTGAATATGAGATTCATGCCCCCCCCCCCCCCACAAAAAAAGTATTTAATTTTCAGACACCAACAAGCTGACAGTCAGAAGGTGGAGCAAGACCTGACCATAAACCTAAATGGGCTGGATAATCAATATATTCATGGAAATGCTGCAGCCCGCCTGATCACCAGTCAGCCCAGGTCGGCTCATGTCACCCCGCTTCTCATTGGCCTCCACTGGCTTCCTATTGCCGCACGCATCCGTTTCAAGGCCCTAGTGTTGGCATTTCAGGCTGCTAAGGGGACTGCCCCACCTTACATACAATCCCTGATCACTCCCTACTCCCCAGCTAGACCACTCCGGTCTGCCAGCTCTGGTCGCCTTATGGTTCCCTCTCTACGTGCACCTGGCGGTCGAGCTGCACGTTCACGCCTGTTTTCCATTCTGGTTCCTCAGTGGTGGAATGACTTGCCTACCACTGTCAGAACAGCAGAATCCCTCCCCCTATTTCGACGCAGACTCAAAACCCACCTTTTCAAACTCTACCTTAGTCCTCCCTCCTGATTTCCCCTGCCACTCCTTTCTGATATCCCTATCCTTGTCTAACCGCCCCCCCCCCCCCCCCCCCAAAAAAAAAGCACTTACGATAACAACTATGTTTAGAACAGCATTTCATGTGTATTTTGCTCGTTTCTGGATGTGATGCTTTGACTTATGGTAGAACCTATGCACTTGTAAGTCGCTTTGGATTAAAAGCGTCTGCCAAATGACTAAAATGTAAATGTAAAATGATAAAAGCGTCAGCCAAATGACATGCAATGTAATGTAATGTAGTGTAATGTAAAAGATGGCATTCGCCTGCTTTTAAAATGATCAATATAACTTTTTAAATGTTATTTTCTCCCTCAGGAATAATAAAACCATTACACATTTGTCCACATTTTAGTTATAATGTAATCAATGTGAAATCTTCATTGCTGACTAGGCCTTATCTAATTATTTATTTCTTCTGATCTTCATTCTGTTCGTTTATCGTCCTCCGGGTGCCCTGGGAAGTTTCCTTTATGAGCTTGACACGCTACTCAGCTCATTCCCTGAGGATGGCACCCCACTCATCCTCCTGGGAGATTTCAACATCCACCTGGAAGCCTCCCAGTCTGCTGCGTTCTTACCACTACTTCACTCCTTTGACCTCTCTCTACAGCACTCTCCCCCAACTCACAAGGCCGAAAACCTTCTCGACCTGATCTTTCTGAGGAACTGCTCCTCTTCTAACCCCACTGTTACCCCTTTACACAAGTCCGATCACCACTTCATTTCCTTCTAGCTCCTCTGCCTCCCTCCCCTTCTCCCACCCCTACTGTTTCTGTCCGATGTAACCTCCGCTCTCTATCACCCTCCTCCGTTGCCCCAGAGTCACCGCTTCCCTCCCTCCTCTTGAATCCTTCTCCAAACTACCCACTGATTCTGCATCTTCCGCACTTGCTTTCTCTCCTCAGCCCTTGACTCTCTCTGTCCTCTTGTCTCCCGGCCTGCTCGATCCTCCCCTCCCAGCCCATGGGTTTCTGACCTTCTACATTCCTCCAGGCCCAGCCTACGTGCAGCTGAGAGGAAGTGGAGGAAATCAAAAGACCCATCGGACCTGTCTTCCTACCAGTCTCTCCTGGCGGAATTCTCCTCCGCTATCACCACTGCCAAAATAAATTACTTCCAAACAAAAATCCAGAATTCCACTTCTAACCCTCGTCAACTGTTCTCCATTTTCTCCTCTCTCCTCAGCACACCTCCCCCACCATCTCAGTCCTCGCTCACTGCTGATGACTATGCGGTATTGCAGATATCCGCAGCACTTTCGCGACCACCACCACTTCTATGCCTGCCTCCCTTTCTGTGTCTGCCCCCTGTTTCTCCTCTTTCTGTCCCCTTACAGATGCTGATGTGTCTCACCTCCTGCTCTCCCACCGCCCTACTACTTGTGCCCTGGACCCCATCCCCTCAAACCTCTTTCAGGCAATCACGCCTGACATCCTCCCGTTTGTCACCTCCCTTGTTAACTCCTCTCTGTCCTCTGGCTGCTTTCCCTCATCATTCAAGAGGGCCTACATCACCCCACTCCTAAAGAAACCCACTCTAGACCCCTCCTGCATTCAAAACTACCGTCCGGTATCTCTCCTTCCTTTTCTATCCAAATCCACTCAGCTCCTTGTTCCAGCCTCCAACCAACTCTCTTCCTTCCTCTCACAGAATAACCTGCTGGACCCCCACCAGTCCGGCTTCAGACCTGGCCACTCGACGGAGACTGCCCTCCTCTCTGTCAATGAGTCCCTTCAGGCTGCACAAGCAACCTCTCTCTCCTCTGTCCTGATCCTTCTTGATCTCTCTGCGGCGTTCGACACGGTCAACCACTCCATCCTCTTAGCCTCCCTGGCATCTACAGGGATCTGTGGCACAGCCTTAGAGTAGATCAAATCTTATCTCTCTGGCCGGTCCTCCCAGGTGTCCTGGGCTGGAGGGGTGTCAACCCCTTGCCCCCTTGTTACAGGAGTCCCCCAGGGCTCAGTCCTCGGACCCCTCCTCTTCTCCATCTACACAAGATCCCTTGGCCCTGTTATCTCTGCTCATGGCATCTCCTATCATTATTATGCCGATGACACCCAACTCTTTCTCACATTCCCCCCATCAGACACACAGGTCTCTACCTGTATCTCCGACTGCCTGAGAGACATCCAGAGCTGGATGGGCAACCACCATCTAAAGCTCAACCCAGGTAAAACGGAGGTCATCTTCATCCCTGATTTAACCTCTCCCTTCTCTGATTTCTCCATCTCACTAGGGGATACCACAGTGACCTCATCGCCTAGTGCAAGAAACCTTGGAGTGGTGATGGACAACAGGCTATCCTTCTCTGAGAACATCGCTACGGTGACCCGGGCGTGCAGGTTCTTCCTGTACAACATCCGGAGAATCCGACCCTTTCTCACCACCTACTCCACTCAGCTCCTTGTTCAAGCAATGGTCCTGTCCCGCCTGGACTACTGCAATTCTCTGCTGGTTGGCCTTCCAGCATCTGCCATCAGACCCCAACAACTGATCCAGAATGCTGCAGCCCGTCTGGTATCCAATGTTCCCAGACATTCACATGTCACCCCCCTGCTCCGCAACCTCCACTGGCTGCCTGTTATGGCTTGCATCAAATTTAAAACTTTGGTGCTTGCATACCAGGCAGTTAAACGATCAGCCCCTGTATATATTCAATCCCTTATCAAGATTATACACCAACAAGTCCCCTCCGACCTCCCGCTGGAAGTCAGAATGGCTCTGACCTCCTTCAAGCGCAGACTGAAGACCCATCTCTTCAGGCTACACCTTTCTCTCCCCAACTCACCACCATGATTAGCCTTAGACTGTAATGGCACTTATGTATAGATTGTATAGATATTGTTACTTGTATAAGTATTGTTATTTTTTGTATTCTAGATGCAATTGTGGTATGCTAGTTTGAAAGTTGATTGTACTCTTAAAGGGTTCTGATTTTCTGCATGTTTACACTAGGACTCGGAACTATACTGTCCTCTCAGGTCCTCTTTGCACTTGTTCTTGTGTTTAATTTGCACTTTCTTGTACGTTGCTCTGGATAAGAGCGTCTGCTATATGCCATGTAATGTAATGTAATGTAATGTTCAACTAATGAACAGTTCTTCACCACTTGACAAAGTACTCCAAGTTACTCCTCAGATGTGCATACATTATATTGTTCCTGATTCTGAAATTGCTCTTGGAGGGACAAATAAAGTAATATTGTATTATACTACTGCTGCTTTCACCATTCTGCTCCAGTTTGCCTTCAGTCTGCCATTAATGTTTAAACTCATCACGTCAAATGTAGTTTATTATCAATATTTGCAGTAAAATACAACCCGATTTTAAAGATGATGCTGTTGCTAATCTGCTTACTTCCATAACAGTTTTGTTTTGGTGAGAACAGGCATACACAATAAGCGTTAAGCTATAGATGATAGTTCCATCTCCCATCAAATTGTATTTTTGAATTTCTGCTGAACAAACAATTCCTCCATTTATGGTCCTCCTTTATTGTGCATTGGCTGGCTTTGCATTGTCAAGTGTTATAAGTGAATATTGAACCATTTAAAACAATGATATCCCTACCACCATAAAGAGAAAGGCCTAATCAAAATCAACATCATCATCATCATCAGAGTGGCGTATGTAAACACATTAACAAGGTGCACACAAAAATAAAAAAACAATTTCTTACTGAAGTGAGACATTTGTACTGGCACTCTTCCAGTCAAATACCCTGTAGGGTCCACACAACCAAGACAACATTGCTCTCCTATATGCATCACCCACTTGCATGTAAATTAAGAGCCATATTCCTGACCGTGCAAATATGAATTTCTGTGCACACAAATATACGGGCATTAAAACAGTTTAATATTAACTTGGATCTTTTAACTTGCAATACAATCTAAAATGGAATAAAACTACCGGCTGTTGATATCAGCAGGTAGGTCTGTTGATATTTTATATCTGTCTTTGTTGTATCCTTCTTGGAAAAGAGATCTTGATCTCAATGAGACCACCTGTTTAAATAAAGGAATAATAAGTGAGGCTCAATGCTTTCACTTCTTCTGTTTTCTTGCCTCAAATGAGGTGGATAAAAGGAAACAATTCTGTGTGGAAAGAGTTCTTGATCGTTCTTTCGAGAGCTAGAAGATAAAAGGAAACAGACAGTGAGATTAAATATTCACGAAACCCTTACAAGTAGAACATATGTTTTATTGATTGAGACGGAGGAACAATAGAGTCCACAGATTTGATGTTTTTAAGAGGCCTGTAAGTAAATGCAACATTTTTCAGAGAGAATCCAATCTGAAGGGGTGCAAGACTGTGGGACCACTCAACAGCTATTTGCCCCACATACAACAAAGTGCTGGGGATACCTTTCACTGGGGACAAATTGAGTGCATGGAAAACTTCACTTTGATGTGCATCTATAGATACAGGTTACAGAGTAGGCTTCCATTTGACCACTAAGGGAAATAATATAACCAGATGTAAGTTGGAAAATTGCAAGAAGATGGAAACAAATACTGAACCACTTCTACTTGCCCTGAAATCAAAGTCAGAGACCTGGGAATACACAGCATCTCGAACAGCACAGATCACTTAAAGCAGGCCTTCTATGCCATGCTGAGCATTGTTCTCTAATGGGTCATGGAGGAAGAGAGGTTTTAAGTACTCACTCTCAGCTCATTACTCTTTTAAAAGCCCAACTGAGTACCCTCACACAAGAGACCAATGGCTGAGCCAACTAGAATTTAGCAGTACTAACTACTACCACTTTTATGCTTGAACACAAGTCCATTCTATGATTTGTGTTGGGGGAATACATGTACCAAAGTAACATGTAGCAGCTCTCATAGCTTTTCCTGGTTCCTATAACCAAGGAGAATGGGGTAACCATGGAAACTTCAATTATCATACTCTAGAGAAAGAGAGAAAGTTTTAACCCACCTTTATTGGGACACTACGACATTCAATCACAGGCCATTTAATACAGAACAAACAAAACCAAAAACCAGAAATGTACAAAAAGTAACCAAAAGTAACCAACACAAAACAAAACGCAAGAACCACAAACACAAAAACACAAGAAATGTCCAACACCCCAAACCTAACACTGACCCAAAAGAGAAAAAAAGGGAAAAAGTTTGAAAAGGCAATAGACCTCTCTTTTATTTTTAACTGTCCAAACAGTCCCAAACAGTCCCTTCCAAAATGATTGGAACAGCAGGTCATTCCTTTGTTTTTGCAGTACAGTGAATACATTTGGGGTTGATAAAAAGATGAACACAAGACAAGAGTTCAGAATTTCACCTTTAATTTCCTAGTATTTACACCTAGATGTGTTGAACTCCAGACTGGACTCAGACTCGTCCTAAAATTACTTGAGACTCGACATGGACTCGTCAATAAAGCCATCGTAAAAAGTGAATAATGTCTCAGCCAATTATTATTTTTTTATTATTTATATGAAAGATATTCCTTAGTTAAAACACACCCAACGTCGTTTTACACGCCACACCATGCCCCTTTCAGTTGCAAACATAGCAACACCCTACATTGTATTTCTTGCAGCATAGCTCGCTAAGATTACAGTTCCGCATGTTGTGGCCTTTGAGTTGAAATAATTCAGGCTCATCGAGCCAAACAAATGATTGCAACTGGCTAAATTAAATTAAATTAAATTAAATTAAAAGATGCCATCTGAAATTTCAACAGATATTTGACAAGTCATACGGAAAGGTAAGTCAACATAACATAACTTGGCTAAACTGTTGTGTTGGCTAAATTACACGTTTCAGGCTCAGTATAATGTTTGTTTCACTGTTTAATGAGCGTCACAGAAGCAAATATTTTCTTATTTTGTTGTCTGCCAAGTTGTAGCGATGAGCTTGCATTTCAAATGGCTGATCTTGTAAAAACAAACTGCTTCAGGTTGGCTTGAAAGCCCTGTACATTTTCATTGTCAACTTAGTTCACACAAGCAGCTGCGTTTTCAGTAAAAATGGCCACACCTGCCACATGGGATTTTGATCTGGAGCCTGATCAAGGGTTGCACTATTTTAAAAACCTTTCAATATGGTCTTAAAGATTGATATGCAAGCAGGACAGCGAGTGATTTTGAATGTCTTGTTATGTACAAACATGAAATGGAGAGAAAGCAGGTAGTAAGGAATGCAGTATTGGAAGGAAGGTTGAACCTCAGAACTACCGTAAACACCTGAATAATGGGGCACGCAGACAGGGGAGTGACTGGGCTCGTAAACATTCAGACTCAGACATCACAGGGGAAGATGAGTGCAAAGACTAATGAATATAAACATGTACAATATAAATATTGTCTGGTGAGACAAGAATATGAAAAATAATAAATTACAAGAATAACAATAAAAAACAATGATAACAGACAGACAGAAAACAGGAACATAACAATTTATTGATAAATCAATTACCTACCACACCAGTCCTGAGGTTTTGCCAAAGCCTTTCTCTAGCCACTTTGAGGCTTTGCAAAAAATCTTTTTGTGTACCCCTGATAATACTGCTTCTTCAGTTGTCACACACTAGGGTCTTCCCCAGCTTATCTGCCAAAAAATCATCAGACCCTACACCCCTGCCAGACCTCTTCGTTCAGCCTCCACAGGCCGCTTGGCACCTCCCCCTCTCAGAACCTCCACCTCACGCTCACGACTACTGTCTGTTCTGGCTCCACGGTGGTGGAACGAACTCCCCGTTGAGGTCAGAACTATAGAATCTCTCCCCACCTTCAAGCGCAAGCTGAAGACACACCTCTTCAAGCAGCACCTCTCCCCATCCCTCCCTACCTCCCTGTGAACCTTAATTGTTGTCTCTGTGACTTGCTTTGTGTATCGGTATTTTTAGTTGGCTAGGTAAGCAGTGTTTGGATAGTTAACTTTGGTGACTTTTGCTCTGTTTGTTTGTTTGTTGAAAAAAAAAAAAGAAAAAAAAAAATGGCCCTTGTCCTTATCTTTGTTGTACAGGTAGCAGTTGAAATTGTACTTCCCTCTAGGGTCTTTCAGCGAACTTATCCCTGGTTATGGGTATGCACTTTGTTGTACGTCGCTCTGGATAAGAGCGTCTGCCAAATGCCAATAATGTAATGTAATGTAATATACAAAATATGTCTTCTACACTGCTTTCTATATCTTCAATTAGCATAGGAATCATGACAAATTTCTATAGCCATACTGTTGTTTAGGGTGCACCATTCTGGAGACTCTAGCTCAGAGACTTGAGACTTGACTCGGACTTGCATTTGATGACTTGTCCCTAGCAATCTCCTGCTTGCAATAGCTGTATCAAGCCTGCGACCCACTGACATCACCAAACTGTTGTATTCTTCTTTCGTGATGTGTTTCCAGGCTTTTACTGCAGCCTCTTTCATTTATTGTTTGCTTCAGGGGGGGGTTTTCCCTTCAATCTCTTCAGGAGATGAATGCATGCTCAATCAGGTTAAGGTCTGGTGATTGACTTGGCCAGTCTAAAGCCTTCCACTTTTTTTCCCTAATGAAGTCCTGTTGTGTTGCAGTGTGTTTTGGGCCATTGTCTTGCTGTATGAAGTTCCTCCCAATTAGTTTGGACACATTTCTCCATAAGTTGGCAGACAGAATGTTTTTGTTGACTTCTGAATTAATCCTGTTGCTACTGTTACAAATAGGAATTAGAATTTGTTTGGCACTTGCTGCTGTGACGTCAGGCAGTGGGACATACCTCTATTCCACAGGTGATTTAAGTTGGCCTCCTAATTGATGTGAGGAGAAATGCTAATCGAGATGGGTTTGAATGAATACAGTTTTATACCACAGTTTGGTGTTAATGCACGTCGTCAGAGACTTAGAGGCAAGATTTCCACACGTGGGATCCCACAGTCCTCATCCGTTCCCAAGGATTTTGTTTCGCGTGGCTTTTCTTTTGTTTATTTTTTCTCCAATAATAATTAACTTGCCGCAAAAGTTTTCCATGGGATTTAAATCTGGAGATTGAGATGGGCATTGCCCAACATGGTTGTTGTATTTACTTAATCATTTCTGTGTGGATTTCGATGCTTGGAGCCATTCTCCTGCTGGACAATCTACCTACGACACGACCCGGCTTCCTAGCAGAGGCAACCAGATTTTCTGCCAAAATTTCCAGGTACTTTGAAGAATTACTTGTGCCACTGATCTTAATCCTTTCCACTTTGTCCCCCAAGAGGGCAATTTGCACCTATGTCCTATACAAGTGTCAATATCTCAAAAACTATTTACCTTTCTGCTATGTGAATGCAGCGATATTCCTAAACTGTCCGTTACCTGAATGTATATTACATTACATTATTGGCATTTGGCAGATGCTCTTATCCACAGTGACGTACAGTTGATTAGACTAAGCAGGAGACAATCCTCCCCTGGAGCCTTGCTCAAGGGCCCAACAGCTG
Organism: Conger conger; assembly: GCF_963514075.1. Classification (NCBI taxonomy): domain Eukaryota; kingdom Metazoa; phylum Chordata; class Actinopteri; order Anguilliformes; family Congridae; genus Conger; species Conger conger. The sequence goes on from NC_083766.1 coordinate 43,396,657, forward strand.
TGCGGATCTTATTGTGGCTACACTGGGATTCGAACCACCAACCTTGCCTGTCCCAGTCATTTACCTTAACCCCTATGCTACAGGCCGTATATGACACATTAGACCTTGTTGGAAAACTTAGGAAAACCTGTACAAGAAGCTGTTTTACATTAGTTTGGTACTGAAATGGCCTAGCAATGCATTTACGCAACAAGAAACAGTTCAATTTAATGTAGTCCTGACAAAGTTCTCTCTAAAATGGATGAAAATAAACATCAACATGAAATAAACATCAAGTAAGAGACTGATAGCTGATAGAAGCTACTGTTACTGCTCGCAGAAAGTCTATTTAACAATCTGGCGTCACCATTTTGCAGTTTTATAACATTGGAGTTTATATTATTATGTGAACGCAACAATAATTTGGGACGTCTGACTCAACCACAAGGGGTCTTTTAGGGTTAAATGGTACCCCTGGCAGCAAAACTCTAAAACATCCATAACCCACAGCCATATTTGACAGTAGGTATGAGGTGCTCTCCATTTTGCCACCGAACATGGCGATGGTGTGTATGGCCAAAACCCATCCAATATGACATGCAATAAAGCCATAGCATGTATATACGTTTTTGCAGCATCAACAGTGTGACAGCTTCATATCAGTCTGAAGCCTGAAGTAAGTCCCCCCTGCTTACTTCCCTCCACTGGCTGCCTGCCATTGCTCCCATCAAATCAAAACATTGGTGCTAGCTTTCCAAGCAGTTAAGGGGTCAGCCCCAGCTTACCTCCAAAAAATCATCAGGCCCTACACACCTGCCACATTCAGCCACCACAGGATGCCTGGCGCCTCCCCCTCTCTGCACTTCCACCTCCCGCTCATAACTACTGTCTGTTCTGGCTCCACAGTGGTGGAACAAACTCCCCATGGAGGTCAGAACAGCAGGATCTCTTGCCACCTTCAAGCACAGACTGAAGATGCACCTCTTCAAGCTGCACCTCTCCCCGCCCCTCCCTACAAACCTTAACTGTTGTTGTTGTCTTTTCTAAGATGATACTCTTGCTAATTTGTTGGCTAGGCAAGAAGTTTATTGTTCATATATTTATGTGGTGCGGTATTTAAAAAAAGAAAAGGTTTTTAGATAGAAATATAATCCATTCATCAAATAGACCCTAGCCTTTATCTTTGTTGTACTGTTAGGAGTTGAAATTGTTTCCTTCTAGGGTCTTTCGACTTGGCCCACTCAAGACATTAATCTGATTGAGCAAATAAATCTGTTGTAACATCGAAAGAATCTCTTTGGAATGAACTTCAAACCATATGGAATGGTTTAATGGGTGAAGAAATAAAATAAATGTGAACGATTAAATGCTGTATTCAAAGCAAAGGGTGGCCACCCTAGATATTGACTTTTTTTATCCAAAAGAGACTATTATTTTTGTTTTCACAATATATTGTTATCGGTTTACTTATTTCCATTGATATGAACCAATATTACATTAAATAAATAAATACTTGAATAGTACTTGGTTTCTGATTTACCTTCATTGTGTTAAGTGTATAATCATCACTGCACACTACTGTACATGGAGATTTTTCCTACTTCATAAAATACAAATTACAAATGAGTATTTTGCATATCAAACATGTCACAGAAATACTGCCTATTGGTGTGGGAAAACATTGCCTTTGCGTGTAATGAATGAAAAAAAGGACAAGAAGATAAACTTCACTCAATGAAAACTGTAATGGTGTTACAGGACATCAATTGATGGATAAAAGGAGAATAATAATAATTTTAAAAGGACAACCTGCCATTTACACATAGCTGTTCCATTGGGACTGACTTCTAACAGTCTCTAATTAAAATCTGCAGCCTACTGCTGGGTTGATCTTTCACATGTCTTTTTTCATTAAAATTACTGACAGCTGTCCAGATCCCTGGCTTCAGCAGGAGGGGAAATCAGCCTCTTCAGCAAATTTTGTTTTTCCCTGATGATCAATGCTATATCCTGAAAAATAGTTATTTACCTTCTCTGTATGTTGGTAATCCACATACTACACAAGGTAAGGTAATGTCAGTGTCACGCAAGCTTCCAGCAAACCAACTGCATAATGCAATTCTAAAACTGTGCTAACTCAAAAAACATTGATAGAATTCTCATGTTTACTTGAATTTCTCTGGAGGATTATAATTGTTTTGCCGTTGCATACTTCTACAAAAGTACTTAAGAATGTGATTATCTACATTTTGTCTAGGCTCTCTTGAAACAAAATGAACCAAACTACTAACTTATCTGAATTTTATCGGTAATCCAGTTGCACAGTTAAGATCCCCATCCATGAGCAAAAAATACGGTTTAAGTTCAGCTCCGCCTAGAACCGGCTAGTGGTATGGTATTGAAGTAATGACTGTGTCACAATGTTGAACTTTTTGTTGTTGACCACTAGATGTCACTAATTCTGATTTTGTCTTTACTGAGTTTCACTGCCTAATTATGCATCTTGTTAGACTCACCTGCTCTCTGTTATTCGGTCATGTGAGTTGTTTAGCCAATTGTCTCACAGTAATTAAGCCTGGTCTTTTCACCCTGTCTTTGTTGAGTCTTTGCTGAATGCTCTGTGAGTAACTTTGGCCTGAACCTCTGTCAACTTAAACTCTGATTGCCTCACCTGCTCTTTGACCCTGGACTGTTGTAACTCTGTGATACTTGGATTGCCCTGTGGATTTGTTTGCCTTACCTGGTTTGATCTGTTTGCCAACGTACCCTGATTATTTGGATTACCCTTGGGATTAACTGTCAGATGTTTTTTGCCTTTTGTGGTTTTAAGGACTGAACTTTTGCTTTTGGATTTTTGTACAGTATCCTCTGAGCTTTCTAGAACTTTGTCTTTTGTGGAATAAACTTTAAACTTAACCTGCTGTTGCTCCGTAATTGAGTCCGCTTCTGTTCCTTGGTGGTGTAGGGGATTGCTCTCAGACTATCACACCGGAGACCTGGGTTCAAGACCCGACTTCGACAGAAGATTCAACCATGTCTGACCCAGCGGAAGCATCTGCAGGAGCAACTAGTAGTGTCAATGTGGCTGTTTCTGAGTTTCAAAGGATCATGGCAGCTTTCAATAGTTTTGGTAGTACTATGGATACTCATGGGCAAGCACTTACTCTCCAGCAACAGACTCTTGCCCACCATGACCACCTTCTTCCGCAGCTCATCCAGTCAGTGTGGAATCCTGGGCCCAATCCACCTGGTGGCCAAAACCCTCCTGACCCAGGTGGGCAGCCCTCAGCCCCTGATCCTCCGGCACCATCTCAACCGGCACCTCTCCACTGGTTTTATACGCCCTTCCACATCTCCTGCTGGTGCGGGTTTTTTCTTTGTGGGGAAAAAAAATGGTGGATTGCGTCCATGTATAGACTACAGGGGTCTTAACAAAATCACTATACGCAACCGATATCCACTTCCATTGATCTCTACTGCTTTTGATCTCCTACAAGGGGCCACCATTTTTTCTAAGTTTGACCTTCGCAACGCTTATCACCTCATCCGCATCAGACAAGGTGATGAGTGGAAAACAGCCTTCAACACCCCCTCTGGGCACTATGAATACCAAGTGATGCCTTTTGGACTCACCCCAGCTGTTTTTCAGGCCCTGATAAATGATGTTTTGTGTGATATGATCAATCATTTTGTATTTGTTTATCTGGATGACATTTAGATTTTTTCCAGGTCACTTCACGAGCATTTCCAGCTTGTGCGTCAGGTTCTACAGAGACTCCTAAAAGACACCTGTTTGTAAAGCCAGAGGTGTGAGTTTCATGTCAATGAGGTGTCATTTCTTGGCTTTGTCATCAAACAGGGTCAGGTGCTGATGGATCCTAGGAAAACTAAGGCGGTGCGAGACTGGTCCATTCCCAAGAATGTGAAAGAAGTCCAGCAATTCCTCGGGTTTCCGGAGGTTCATCAGAGGTTTTAGTTCAGTGGCTCCTCCTATTTCTGCCCTTACTAAGAAAAACAGGTACCCTTTTGCATGGACTCCTGAGGCAGACCAGGCATTCCGAAGTCTCAAGGAGCGCTTGTCATCAGCGCCTATACTGACATCCCTATCCCTCTCTGCCATTTATTGTAGAGGTGGATGCCTCCAGTGTGAGTGTTGGAGCTGTTTTGTCTCAGCACTCGACTGATGGGAAGATACACCCATGCGCCTTCTTTTCCCATCGCCTTACATCCACTGAGGCCAGGTATGATGTTGGGGACTGGGAGCTGCTGGCAGTTAAGATGGCTCTTGAAGAGTGGCGTCACTGGCTGGAAGGGGCCCAGCATCCTTTCTTGGTTTGGGCAGACCACCGGAACCTGGAGTATCTCCAGCAGGCCAAACGCCTGAATCCTCGGCAAGCTCGGTGGGCATTATTCTTTGGTCGTTTCGACTTCACTTTGTCCTATCGACCTGGTTCCAAGAACGGGAAACCAGATGCCCTCTCCAGGCAGTTTCTGTCTGAAAACCGGGAAGAGGATATAGGACAAGTTATCCAACCTACAAGAATCATTGCACCCGTCCGTTGGGGAATCAAGACTGTTGTCAGACGGGCTCTTCAGCAGGATCCTGGCCCTGGCCCTGCACCGGCTGGTAAACTGTTTGTTCCCATAAGAGCACGGTCTGAAGTTCTCCAGTGGGGCCACTCCTCACACCTCACTGCACATCCGGGTGCCCAAAGAACTCAAGGCAACGCTTTTGGTGGCCAGAAATGGACAGGGAGGTTAAGGACTTTGTTGCAGCCTGTGCTACCTGTGTCTGAAGCAAAGACCTGCGTCAGCATCCTCAAGGGTTGCTTCTACCACTCTCTACCCCCAGTCGGCCCTGTCCATGGATTTTGTAACAGGCCTACCCGTCTCAGAAGGTAACACTGTCATTTTGGTTATTGTTGACAGGTTCTCTAAAGCCTGCAAACTAATTCCTCTACCTAAATTACCTTCTGCACTGCGAAAGTTGTTTTTCACCATGTTTTTCGAGTTTTTGGTCTGCCGCAGGACATAGTCTCTGACAGAGGTCCCCAGTTTTCCTCCTGTGTCTGGCGAGCCATCTGCCGACTCATCGGGGCCACTGCCAGCCTGTCCTCTGGCTTCCACCCCCAGTCCAATGGCCAGACAGAAAGGGTAAACCAGGAGATGGAGGCCACCCTTCGGAGATTGGTTGCTGACAACCCTTCCGCTTGGAGCTCCAAGTTGCCGTGGACAGAGTACGCTCACAATACCCTCCAGTCCTCCTCCACTGGTCTTTCCCCATTCCAGTGCCAGTTTGGGTTCCAGCCACCCTTGTTCCCCGAGCAAGAGGGTGAAACAGGCTGCTCTGCATTTTGTGAGGCGGTGCAGACAAACCTGGAAGAGGGTCCGTCAGGCACTGCTTCGCACGGCCAAACGGAACCAGGTGCAAGCCCACCATCACCGAAGACCAGCTCCTCGCTTCCACCCTGGACGAAGGTCTGATTGTCCTCCAGAGACCTACCATTACGGGTGGAATCCCGTAAGCTTGCCCCACGCTACATTGGTCCTTTCAAGGTTACCCATCGGGTCAATCCAGTCACCTACAGACTCGAATCACCCCAATCCATGAGAATCCACCCCACTTTTCATGTTTCCCGTTTGAGACCCGTTCTTACCTCTCCTTTTGCCCCAGCCCCCAAGCCCCCTCCTCCACCCCGGATGGTTGATAGTCAACCAGTCTACACAGTCCACCGGCTGCTGGACTCCCGGCGGTTCCAGCGGTCTGTACAGTACCTGGTGGATTGGGAGGGCTATGGCCCGGAAGAACGTTCATGGGTCCCTTCCCGGAACATTGTTGACAAGACTTTGATCAGAGACTTTCACCAACAGCATCCTGGTCGTCCTGGGAACGCCAGGAGATGTTCCTAGAGGGGGGGATTCTGTCACAATGTTGAACTTTTGGTTGTTGACCACTAGATGTCACTAATTCTGATTTTGTCTTTACTGAGTTTCACTGCCTAATTATGCATCTTGTTAGACTCACCTGCTCTCTGTTATTCGGTCATGTGAGTTGTTTAGCCAATTGTCTCACAGTATTTAAGCCTGGTCTTTTCACCCGGTCTTCGCTGAACGCTCTGTGTAACTTTGGCCTGAACCTCTGTAAACTTAAACTCTGATTGCCACACCTGCTCTTTGACCCTGGACTGTTGTAACTGTGATACTTGGATTGCCCTGTGGATTTGTTTGCCTTACCTGGATTGATCTGTTTGCCAACGTAACCAAACTCTGTACCCTGATTATTTGGATTACCCTTGGGATTAACTGTCAGATGTTTTTTCCCTTTTGTGGATTTAAGGACTGAACTTTTGCTTTTGGATTTTTGTACAGTATCCTCTGAGCTTTCTGGAACTTTGTCTTTTGTGGAATAAACTTAACCTGCTGTTGCTCTGCAATTGAGTCACCTTCAGTTCCTTGGTGGTGTAGGGGATTGCTCTCAAACTGTCACACCGGAGACCAGGGTTCAAGACCTGACTTCGACAGACTGAGAAGCAGTTTAGCTCATGACTTTACGTTTTCAATGATATATGGTTTGTTAGGTGTGCATAAACCACAGCTTTTTTTGCATGCATTACATAACTATTTTTACAGCACACTGAGACTGCTACACTTTGGCAAAAAAACTGTTTTTGAGATTTTATGACCAAAAAGGTTGACATTTGACATTTACAAAAATGTATTTTACAATGCCGACGTCTAAATAGAGGACTTCCTTGAGGACTTCCAAGGAATCTCTCATCTCAGACCTCTCGACTATTCTTGAGTGAATATTTTGGAGGAAGATCGTGAAAACACCTTTGGCTCCAATATAGAGGGCATTTACATTGAGGTAACACCATTTTATATCAGTGAACATCTAAATATTATCAGGCACTCAGAATGGGGAATCCAATAGCGAGACTACGACTTGTGTCAGGCAATAGGTCTGATTTCCAGCAAACAGATATAGCAATGGTAATCCAAAGAGTAGTAGCGGTCATAGGTGAGGGGTTGAAAACAAATGAAAACACAATCCAGAAACAAAAGTAAAAAAACAAGCAGTTTGAGAAACTACGGGTCAAAACGCTGGAAAGTATGGCATAAACACATAGCAATCTGGCAGGGAACTGAAGAAACAAAGGGGTTTAAATAACACAGAAAACGAGAGGGAATGGGAATCAGGTGGGAAAACAATCAGGAATTGAAACAGGTGAAATGAATGAATGTGAAGTGAAACAAACTGACTGTGGCTGTAGTGCACACAGAGGTAACAAAAACATGGAAATGCTAACAACATAGACAGAATACAATACACTGAAAACAGGAAGACCTCTTCGTTCAGCCTCCACAGGCCGCTTGGCACCTCCCTCTCTCCGAACTTCCACCTCACGCTCACGACTACTGAAGACTGAAGACGCACCTCTCCCCGTCCCTCCCTACCGCCCTGTGAACCTTAATTGTTGTCTTTCTGTGATTTACTTTTTTGTGTATCAGTATTTTTAGTTTGGCTAGGTAAGCAGTGTTTGGCTAGTTAAGGGGTTTGGTCATACTTTTGCTTTGTTTGTTTGTTTGTTAAAAAAAAAAAAAAGAATTCAAATAGGCCCTGGTCCTTATCTTTGTTGTGCAGGTAGCAGTTGAAATTGTACTTCCCTCTAGGTTCTTTCAGCGCACTTATCCCTGGTTATGGGTATGCACTTTGTTGTACGTCGCTCTGGATAAGAGCGTCTGCCAAATGCCATTAATGTAATGTAATGTAATGAAATCTTTTCAGTGAGAAAAATCTTCCAATTCCACTGTTTGGGCTTTGTAACGTTGTTTTAGTAATACTTTAGCAATCAAAAGCATTCCAGAAAAGTAACCATTTTATTTTAGGAATGTAATTTTCAAGCTAGTGTCAAGAAAAAGGGTGCTACCTAAGGGGTTAATGAACACAATTTATGCTGAATGATGTATAAGGTAAATTGTACACATGTCCTTTTAATTCTCATCATTGTAATTGTATAAACAGTGTGGCTTTAATGTAACAAATAATTGTCACTGAAACACAACAGATGGACCTTCTTCAAAGGAGGTTTGCCAGAGGTTGTATTATCTTCATTTGATGGGCTTGTCAATAATCCACCAAGCACAGCACTCGATTGAACAGCACTACAATCAAATAATGGGTGCACCGAAGTAATTCTGCCTTCCATGATCAATTTATTAATTTATTTCATGAACCTATATTTCAAGAAAAAAATCTAAAATCAAATTAACATTAACAATTTACATTAGCATTCTGGGCCATGCTTAGAGAAGGGACATCTCAGACCATCCATTTCAAGACAAATTCATAGCTGGGCAACAGATTGTTTTCAACAAAACCACAATTACATATTCATGCAACATGGCATAAAATATGCATTGATTTTCTCCCCATTAGCTAATGAAAGGCAAAGGCAGACTTCTGAAGGATAAATATAGTCTAGTTGTTTTTCTCTGCCCTGTTTCTTAATCTGTTTGTTGTTGTGGTTCTGGGCGACTGCCTGTGCAGCTTCTCAGCTTTGTGAAACCTCTGCAGAGGTCATTTCATACCCACAATAGAACACTTGAAAGGAAATGGAAGAAGGAGGAAAAAGACAAATTATGTATGTTGCTGAGGTATCCTGTTCAAGCCTGGCTGGAGCTGGAGAGTTGCATTTTTGATTACTCTGGTGATAATAAATTTGCCAGTGCTGCTGGAGACAATGTTCTTTCAATGATGATAGCCCGGAATGGAGAAAATAAAATACCCATCTGCATTTACCCTGCAAAACCAAAGCTTTTTGTTGTTGTTTTTTGCACTAAGTGCAAGTATTTGGACAGTGGTGCAATTTCTGTTCTTTTGGTTCTGTACTCCAGCACATTGGATTTGAAATGAAACAATGCATACGAGGTTAAAGTGCTGACTGTCACCTTTAATTTAAGGGTATTTACAGCCTTATCTGGTGATAGAAATTAGGTAGGTATTAGAAATTATCCTTTGCATGCCATGACTTCCTGATGTCTGTGATTTATCGTCACAGTCTGGATGCCTTATTTTTAGGTTGTCCTGCAAGCAAGTTCCAAAGTCATGCTTATGTCAACACATCAAATGTAATTTATCCATGTCTTTTTGTGCTTAAGAATGTACAGAAATGTACGAGGACTCCAGACCATTCTTGAGCATGGAATCCTATTGGAACAAATGTGTAATCAGTTAGTCAATCCTAATGAAGGAGACAAGACACACAAATGCCATGCCTGTACCCAAGTACTGTCCATTCCAAGTTTTTTAGCCACAGGGACAAAGGGAAATTGGAGACAGGTATGGCATTTCCCAACCCACAGTGAGCTGAATACTGCCCACTGTTCTCCATGCTTTAATTATACTCACCCCACATTACAGTATATTATATTCCCGCACAATGCAGCGCAACAGGCAATAGTAAAAACACTTCTATGCCATCGCTGGTTTTCCTCACATAATAGGTGCAATAACCTGCACAATCGCATAGCAACCACTGTGGAGGAATTCAACTACATTACAATACATGTTTTGATCGATGAACTACATCAACAGAAGGGGGTATCATTCTATAAATGTTCAGAACATCTGCGATGCACATTTACATTTATTCAATGTTGGGAGAGGATTGAATTGCAATGACCTGGTAAAACAACCTTTGAGGTTTCATGTCTAAACTATGGTAAAACTTCCAATAATCACGGTGGCAATTACTTGCTTAAACGATCAAATGCAGCTGGCTTATTAGATACCGATGGTTATTTTCCAAATAGCATGAAACTGATGCATATGCGTTGTGTATAAGACTGTGGTGCCTGGATCCCCAAAGTTGCATTTAAATGCAGTAAAAGCATACTTGTATGTATTATTATACTACTAATGATAGAACAAAAAGATGTTTTGTGCCAAGTGTTTTTTCCCATATCTGTGTTCTTTCTGTAATGCTACTTGGATGACTGGCAAGTTGAAATTATATCAAGGAAGCAGCCATTAGCAAGAATATGATCGGATCACACAGGTATTGCTTTCTTTCACATCATATACCAGTAGGCTACTTCAGATTGCTTAATAAGAGTGTGCTTTATTAGCCACAGCATTGGTTCTCAAGTGGTCTGGCCTTGGGACCCACATTTTCCCATGGTCATTATATCGCAACCCAAAATTATAAAAATGGGCTCTTAAACACACATACACAATGTTCTACGATCATGATTCTTACATAAAATAAATATTTTCATCCCTGCATTCAGATCACATTACTCCAGCAACAAACTGATGAGTATGAACATCACGACTGCGTGCTGCTAATCCTGGTGAAAATGAATAAAATGAACATCATAACTGGCAGTTCGAACTGTCAAAATTGTGACTGTAGCCAGGTCAATATTTTCGCTGGATACCCGGTATGTTCCGCCTTATAAGTCCAAAGTCCCTAGGTACTTTTGAATAGTTTCAATGGATTTCAATGGATCAGACTTCAATCCTGTGAACGCTCTCGGGCGTGCGCCTACGTTTAAGTAGCAAATAACCGTGTTGTATCCTTCTAACGTAATTTACATAGCAACTGAACTCTCAGATCACGTGATCCAGAGAAATTAATGATGATTCAGAAAATGTATAACTTTTAAAGATTTAAAACAATCCTATGATGGGACTTTTGCCATTTATGGACAGTGCGACAGAAATTTTTGGTGCCATTGAACGTAATCGAATGCTTTTATTTATATGGTTTGAATGACCAAGTGCCGTTAAAAGCAAATTGTATGGCTTTGTGCTATTCGCGTATGCTAGCTACATCATGCTAACCTTGTACAGGGACTAGCAAAGGCTTAGAACACGATAGCACTTAGTTATTAGTTTGATCACCACTAAAATAGAAATATATTGGCGAACGTGCACACACAGCAGTCTACATTCTAAAGCTCCACTTTGCCCTCCCTACTGCTTGTCCATGTCGATTCTGAAGGGCTCACGTATTCAGTGATCATCTCTGGAAGTAGTGGTGAAACCAAGCTTGCAGTTTAGTGAGATGCACCGTGTTTTTTTCAGGCCATCTTTGGCCATTGTGGCCAGCTGTTGGGAAAAATGTCAAGACGGCGATTGAACACAGCGATTCTGTCAGACTGTTCAAAATATTGTGTCTCCTCCCTTGCATAGACATGTTTAATGTGTTGAGATGCTTGAACACATCAGCAAGATACGCATCTCATGCGAGTCAGATCTCATCGTCAAACAGCTCAGTATAAGGTAAGTTATTCTCTGAAAGGAAGGCTGCTTTTAAGTTTGTATAAGCATGCCAACACCTTTCCCCTCGATAGACAGCAAACTTCTGAGTGATACAACACCTTTACACGCTCAGAGCCCAGGTTCATTCAGTGTTTTATCAAGCACTTTGCTGCTAATGCCTCTAGACGCACAAAGCAGTGGTTCCAGGTCGCATTCGGTGCCCTCTCAAGAATTCTCTTCACCACCCCTGAATGTTTTCCGGTCATGGAGGCAGCGCCATCAGTGGTGATTCCCACACACTTTTTTGCTCCTGACTTGAGACTCGACTCGGACTCGTCAATAGGGAGTCCTGAACAATAAGAGTCTGCTCATTGCCATTGTGAAAATTACGAAGTGAATAATGTCACAAGCAATGATTATTTTTCAATTATTTATATGAAAGATATTCCTTAGTTAAAACACACATCATTTTACATGTGCCTTTCAGTTGCAACCATAGCAGCCTGTATTTCTTGCAGCATAGCTTGCTCAGATTACAGCTCTGCACGTTGTGGCCTTTGAGTTGAAATAATTCAGGCTCATCGAGCCAAATAAAATTATTGCAACTGGCCAAATGTGCAGAAGATGCCACGTCAAATTTCAACAACTTTCATACGGAAAGGTAAGTCAGTTTATCAGCACCGGAGCTGATCCCACCGCTGATCACTGTTGTGTTAACATAACTTGGCTAAACTGTTGTGTTGGCTAAATGACACATTTCAGGCTCAGTATAATGTTTGTTTCACCGTTTAATGAGCATCACAGAAGCGCATATCTTCTTATTTTGTTGTCTGCCAAGTTGTATCAATGAGCTTGCATTTCAATTGATTGATCTTGTAAAAACAAGATCAGGTTAGCTTGAAAAGGCCTGTACATTTTCATTGTCAACATAGTTCACACAAGCATCTGCTTTTTCTGTAAAATGGCCATGTAATGGGAATTTGATCTGGAGACTGATCAAGGGTTGCACTATTTTAAAAACCTTTCAGTATGGTCTTTATGATCGATATGCAACCAGGACCGAGTGATTTTGAATTTCTTGTTAGGTGACGTTATGTAGCTACTAGTTGCGTGGACATTGTTTGGTATTACAGTGCCATACAAATATGAACTTTATTTTCAAGAGAGCTTTGTAATTGACGTTGAGTTTGGCATTTGAAAACTCATAAGTTTACCAGCACCGGAGCTGATCCCACCACTGTTCACTGTTGTGTTAACTTGGCTAGACTGTTGAGTTGGCCAAATGACACATTTCACGTAGTCAATTATAGAGCTATAAATACATTTATGTACATACATATAGATGTATAGATACATTTGTGTCTCTATTTAATCAGCATCACCGAAGGGCACATTTTCTTATTTTGTTGACTGCTAAGTTCTTTTTTATTTTGCGTTATCAGAAAGGACAGTTTGGTATTTTACTATGTTACACCGTCTTAAAATCCCTTGCCCTTCATTCAAACTGTTCGGCTGGCGCCCCTGTGCTGCACATCCCTCCTCCAGTGGCATCAATGTCCTTTTTGTCAGCTGTAGATGTAATTTATTGGTGACATATTTTAAAACTCTTTGCTTTTTATAGGGAATGTATGGTCGCAAATGGGGATTACTTATGTAAATTACCTTTGCCATGCACAAGCACAGCAGTTGAGAATGGTTGGGATTTATCATTGCATACAGTCGTGCATACAAACGACTTGACAAATGGCAACTACCTTGTGCGTATAAACTTCTCCTGCACACACACTGAAGAAATATTCTACAAACAGATTGATAAATGAGACCCCTGCAGTCTTGCTGTTAGGAAATAATTACTTCTTTAATAATTATCTGTTTTACAATAGTGTAACATCAATTACAGGAGTCCAGACTGAAACGAAATGGTTGCATTTTACAACCCTTTTTTTTGCTGGCCCAAGTAATCTTTGGACACAAAAGGTTGCACTGGTGGATTCTCTGCACTTGTTGTTCCTCCTTCACTACAGTTCATATATTTGCAACAAATAGTCTAGTTTTCAAGGTTTTTAGAAGACTGTATGAGATAAAAATAATTTCAAATAAGTTTTTGAACTGAGCAATATTTCATAGTCTATTACCATATATCATAGGATAAATTATAAGCAATTTAGGCCTATTTAACAGCCGTATTATGGGTTCCCTCTGTTATCAAACGAGAGTCCACACAAAGTCAACTATGATGAGCAAAGATAAATATGCCATTAAAACCGCTATGAGGAAAATAACGTTGTGAGTTATAGTAGCCTATAGTAAACAAAGAGAGAAAAAAGGGCCAGTTCAGTTCTGAGTTGAATGCTGCAGTTTAGCACATTTTTTCACTATGCTTTCGCGTTTTCAAATTAATATATGCATTTTCTGACAATATTAGTAATTTCATGTTGTTTTTCTGGACCACTATGACAAAACCCTGTCATAATTTAAATGAAAATGAAAACCCACATTTGAAATAACAGTCTCTTCTTGTAACTGCATTGTCCATGACAATTCAAATGATCATTCAATTGGCTCCTTATGATTTTATTTTCATGTTTTCATGGCACAAGGTTGACATAAATCAAATGAAATGGCATTGCATCCATTTGCATTATCATTTTCACAATGTCACGCAGAAACCTTGCCAGAATTCTAATTGATAATGCAATCCCTCAGTTGCATTTTCAAAGTCAAGAGACATGAGAGAACTTTGTAGCCAGAGTGTTGGGTGTTACATTCCAGTCCAGTGTAATGCCTGGCCCTTTAAATTCCGATCAGCACCAAATGCAAAATTACGTTGAATTTGTGAATTTTCTTAGCTAGTTAGCTAGTATTAGCATCTAGTAGGAGGCAGTATTTATTATCCACTCCAAAGCACCCGACTCCAATGCCGACCCCTGCAGGTGGTGCGCCCACAGGGCAGCGACCCCACCACTCCTACATTTTTTCATAGAAATGTGTGTATTTGGCTGATTTGAATGATATTGGTGTCAATTCCTATGTTGTCAAGCCTGTTGGATTAGATTTTGATGATTTTATGTAGTGCCCAACCCATTTATCAGTCAGCCAATATTTGTCTATCAACAGATAAACTGGTATCGGCGTATAATGCTGTCAGATTTACCAGTGATTTACAGATCAACCCATTTTCAGGTCAGCTGATCTGGCATTGCTTTACAAGCAAGGGCTGGAGCAGCAGGGTGTTGAATCACCTCATGTCCATGCTACTCGACTTATGGACCAGCTGCTTTGTCACATCCCCCAGCTGCAAGCTCATCACCAAGGATGAGATATGCTGGCTTTTGAGAAAGATGTGGGCTCAATCCTTGCACAAGCATCCAGGTATGGTAAAGCAATCCATCTGGCGAAAGCTGCCGGGATGATTAAACGAGACCTGCTTCATCACAAGTCACATTTCAGCAGCACATTTAACAATGCAGACCTAGAACACGCTGTATCACCATCACTTCTGCAATTTGTATGCATGATTGAATATGGCGCAGACATCAAGTCCCAACTCCAACATGGAGCATCAAAGTCAGACCTTGCTATATCACAGCTCCTGCAGTTCAACTGCTTTACCAAGTACAAAGAAGGAACAGAAGTCCACAGGCATTCCAAGGACTGTGAGGCACGTTTGCCAAAACTAGAAAGAGACAACTCATTGACATGCTCCATGAGAATGGGCTCAGTATATCATATGACAGAGTCCTAGAAATCTCAGCCCAGTTAGGAGAAGCAGTTGTAGCTCAGTATGTGGAAGATAGAGTCATCTGTCCACCAGTCTTAAGAAAGCAGTTGTTCACTACTGCAGCTGTGGACAACATTGACCATAATCAGACTGCGACCACAGCTCAAACATCCTTCCATGGTACAAGTGTGTCTGTCAGAAGTGAAGGTGAAGAAAGTTCCATAGCTTCCAGAAACATACACCAATGTCCGCCCAGCTTACATTACTAAGAATCCCAATTCTCCTCCAGTAGTATGCCATTCCTTCCCAGCACCTGCGTCAATCCAGTCACATTTGAAAGAAGAATATTCCTGGTTGGAAGATGTGTTCCTCACTGAGGATGTGGCTGATGCAGTCTGCATCACATGGTCAGCCCACCATGCAACACAGAAGAAGAGTCAGCCATTTGAAGTGAGCATTTCAGTACTAATGCCCCTGTTGCGAGACCAGGCTCACTCTGTTGCAACCATCAAGCATGTCCTGGAGAAGGTTCATGATACAGTGGCTTTCTGCTGACCAACCGTTGTATGCTCTCGCAAAGCAAATCCAATGGCAGTGACCCGAATATAGAGAAGACAAGTTTGTGATCATGTTTGGTGGCCTTCATATAGAAATGGCTGCACTCGGAAGGTCACTAGGAACACTACTACAGGACAGTGGTTGGACCAGTTCCATTGTGGAGGCAGGAGTGGCCTCATCTGGTACAGTCTTTCCTGTCTGCAAGAAGTGTCACCAGAACCAGATAAGCCCATCAAATCACAGCATGCAGCCTGTACAAACTGATGAAGGAAGCATACCATGACTACTGCTCTGCTGAGTCTGGCCGATCAGACTGGTGTGAATAACGGAGGCTAGAGAGTCCACAGTTCCAGTTCTGGAGTCTGGTGCTGGATATGGAGCTCACCATTTTCACCCTGATCCGCTCATTCAGAGAAGGAGACTTCAACCTGTATTGTGAAGCACTCTCAGAACTGATTCCATACTTCTTTGCAAACAACAATGTCAACTATGCACGATGGATCCCAGTTCACCTCCGACGATTGACCAAGCCCATGAGCAACATAATGCAGTCATCAAAGGTGATGGAGGAGCCATTGGATTGACAGAAGGCCCAGTAGCACTTCGTAGATGGATGGTAGCCGGACCCGAAGTGAGTTGTCTAGTAGCTGGATACGAGGCTGCATCAGGTGTGAAAGATGCAAACAATAGCAGCAGACATCATGAGCAGACACTGAGTGCCCAGAGATCCGTCTTTGAGAAGGTGAAAGCTCTCTCCGTTGTGTTGCAGGAGATGGGCAACCCATTCCAAGAACAGTCAGCCGACTTACTACCGCTAGACACGAAGAACGTTGCAGACCCAGCTCTTGCTGAAATGATTGGTACACATCATCTGCGGGGCAAAGAGCAGTTCCAGCCTTTCATGAAGGGGCTAGAGAATAAAGATGAATATTCATTCGATCATCCAATCAAGAAGAACACAATTTCTTTCTTTAAACAGGTCTTAAAGCCAGCTTGGGGCAGCTCTAAGGAGAAGGTGCTGAAAGATGACTGTCGGTTATTTTCACAACTCTTCATCTCATGCCAGAACAGGCATTCTGACTTGCAAGAATTCTTCAAGCATGAGAACCAATCGTCCCCTGCATCTCTCAGTGACAGTGGCAAGCTTCATATATGTCAGAAGTGACAGCTGGTTGAAATTCTTCAAGCACAAGTGAATATCCCAGACAGAGAACCAAGGGGAGATGCAGTCATCATAGATGGCTCAGCACTGATCAATGCCCTATCTCCACGCACCTCAAAGACATTTGATGACTATGCTAGAAGGTGGAATCCTAAGGTGCCAAATACAAAAGGGTGGACATAGTGTTCGATGTGTACAAGAAGTCAAGTCTGAAATCTAAAGCAAGGCAAAAAAAGTGGACAAGGAATGAGAAAAAGAGTGACAGGAACCAGTAAGACCCCAAATAACTGGAGAAGCTTTCTTCGAGATGACAGCAACAAGACTGAGCTGTTTCAGTTCCTTGCAGAGAAGATGTGTGAAGCACAGATGACAAAGACAGTCATTGTCACAAAAGGAGAAGATGCCATTAACAACACACGGAGGTCCCTGGATGCTGTATCTCCATGCTGTCATGAAGAAGCTGACACATGCCAGGGATGCAACAACAGATAGTAGCAAGTCCCTCATCATCAAGGCTAATGACACTGATGTCCTCGCCATAGCAATATCGGGACATTGCCTTTGGCCAAGGAGCCAACATACAATGGATTCCAGTCCATGAGGTAGTTTCTGCAATAGGGCCTGAGAGAGCCATGTGTGATGTCATATCTGCCTTCCAAGGTAAAGGGAAGAAGACTGTATGGCAGACTTGGAACATCTGTGATGAGGTTTCTGAAACCTTCACCAATCTCAGCATCCAACATCAGTTAGTGGTCTTGACCTGCAACGGCTGGAGAGATTTGTATCACGTATAACAGATCAAACTGGTGTGGACGAAGCAAGACTGGATCTCTTCGCCCGCAAGCAGAGGCCGTACAACTTAATTCCCCCAACATAGGCAGCCCTCAGAGAGCATGCCAAGCGTGCTGCTTATCAGGCTGGGATCATCTGGGGCCAGGCTACCATCTCCAGGCCAGACACCAGCAGTCCTGCTAACTGGGGGTGGACACAGGAAGGAGAGACATGGCAGATATGTTGGTCAACATTACCCCATATTGCAGCCAGCTGTCAGGAACTGACTAAGTGTTCCTGTAAGAAAGGTTGTAACCAGAGATACAAGTGCTTTAACTCAGGGCTCCCGTGCACAGCACTCTGCAGGTGCATATTAGACCAGTAGCAGCTACAGGAGCACAGCTTTGAACACTCAGCCAGGCTTTCAGCAATTTAAACTCACAGATAGTTGTTTTGTGTGGAGTTACAACTGAAGAGCAGATCAATACAGTTATATTGGTGTTATTTTTTGTTACTTTTCCAATAAAGTTATATTTGTTGTTTTTGATGTATTTGTCTATCTCTTAAAACATAAAACTCGACACCAAGATCATTCAAATTGGTCAACTACACACATTTCTATGAAAAAAAACAACAACTTTGGGAGGCCAATTTAGTGGCCATCTTGAAAAATGGCTGCCATATTGGATTTTCGAGTGGCCAATTGGGCAGATTTGATCAATAAGCTGTGGATAACAACCAAGCCAAATTTCATGCTTGTATCATAATTTGCAAGATTTTTCTGTTATCTGCTCCACTATTACTAATGCAATTATCTGGAGCATTATTCAATGGCGCCTCATTCAAAATATACATTTTAATAACAACCTTAGCACATGAAAACCCGTTTTGTGTTCTAATTGGGTGAGAAACTGTACAATGCTGTGAAAAGTTTGTAGAAGTAAAAAGTATTACGAAAATGCTAAAAAAAAGCATCGCTGAACACACAATGCATCATGATTCTAAGTGGATAGGCTACAGCAGTAGAAGTCTAAAAAAGAAGTCTAATAAATATCTAATAACGTGCTCACTGAGTGTATATTGGTGGCAGAATGGCGAAGAGACGACACCAGTGATTTTCGTGTTTTGACTGAAAGTGCCGTTTAGACATTATCTAACATATAATAATCAATTTAAGATAACATTAGTACTATTATGAGAAACCTAGTTGCTGATTACACAGTATCACAATGATGCAAATTCTATGTATCAATTTATAGTGGGGCAAAGTTGTCACGTGACAACTTCCCCAAAAGTCATTGAGACAACTTTCCCCAAACTGACGTGTGTGCTAATTAGGACTATAGCTATAGTATCAATGTCACCCTCGGACACCCCGGGTGACACACAGACTGACCTGTCATCATTCAGTTCTCCTGCTCTCCCGCCTGTCAAAGCCACGGTTTGTCAGGTCACCAGGGCCGATATAGAGCCTGAAAGAGTGCACCTCACAGTTTCTGCTGCAGGATTGAGAGTGGGGTGTTGGGGAGGAGGAGGGTGGCTGCTGTGTCCAACACATGGGTACAGCACAGTTCACAGGTCACCATTTGTTGTCCTATTGTCAAATTGTTGTCAAATATTTATTCATCTCTAGATCACTTCCTGCTCCTGCTCCCGTGGCTCACAGCACTTGAAGTGCATTAATTGAACAGTGGGCGGATTTTGGCAGTGGATTATAATTTTTTTGGCTCAGGCGGTAAGAGCAGTCGTCTGGCAGTCGGAGGGTTGCTGGTTTGATCCCACTCTGGGTGTGTTGAAGTGTTCCTGAGCAAGACACCTAACCCCTAAATGCTCCTGACAAGCTGGTTGGTGCCTTGCATAGCAGCCAATTGCCGTTGGTGTGAGTGTGTGTTTGAATGGGTCAATGAAGCATGAATTATACAGCGCTTTGGATAAAGGCGGTATATAAAGCCAACCATTTACCTTTTTTTTGTTGCATAAAATTAATAAGAAAAAACTATATATTAAGTGAAATGTTTGCATTTGGCGAAAGCGTCAAATAACAGGTAATGAAATTCTTCAGCCCTAGCACTAACATCAACCTACTTTCCATCAAGGTGTATCAGTACAGATCTTTGACAACTGCTACATCCCTGCATATGCTTAAGATTGCTTAAGATTCTAATTCCTAATTCATGTTCATAACTCTACAGTGTATTGGCAATTTTGGACATTAAAGCCAGAGGCAATATATTTTTCTAAAGCATGCATTTATTTACAACATGCCCATTTTTGACCACATATCTTGTATCACTCTTTCAGCCGAGATTGTCCACAAACTACGTTGGTACAGACATACAATTTTTAAGGTGTGATTAAGGATTGTGGCAGGTGGGTTCTTGCAGGAAGGAAACAGGGCAATCCGAGCACCTACTGGTTAAGTAGGCACATAGGTGGAGTACACTCAATAACTCATAATGACAATGTGAAAACATAGTTTGAGAAATTTATGAAAAATCTAAAACTGAAATCTCTCATTTATATACAGTGGTTTGCAAAATGATTGAAATTTGCCTGAATTACAAATAATACGTAGACCTATCTTTCCTTTCAGTATTTTTTATTGCAAACTTGTATTCTATTACAGTACATATTCAAAGTCAAAAACAGTTATTTGTCAGCATTTAAATATTTTTTAAGCTGTATTGAACCCTGCTCTGGAAGTGAATGGAAGGTAAACATACACAGATTAAAAATATTGCCCTTAATGATGACACAATTGTTTTACAGTTGGCCTCCACCTGTGAAACATTAAAACAATGCAATTGTTTTAATCGGAAAGACAGTCACAGTCTGAAGGAAAGGAGTGATGTATCCACCTCCATGCTTCACAGTTGGCAAGGTGTTCTTCCCTACAGAGGCTTCATTCTATTTTCTCCAAACATATCTTCTTCGGTAGTGGCCAAAAAGTTCAATTTTGGTTTAGTCCAGGGGTCAGCAACCCAGGTCCTTGAGAGCCACAGGGTGTGCTGGCTTTCGTTGTTACTTGGCATTAGTTGATCAATGAAAGCCATTGATTACACAGTTAACTCACCTCACCTGGTTTCTTGGGTTTGAATCGGTTGCTTATTTTAAGGTGGAGACGAAAGCCAGCACACCCTGCGGCTCTCCAGGACCAGTCTTGCCGACCCCTGGTTTAGTCAGTCCAAAGCACATTGTTCCAAAAGGCTTTGGGCTTCTTTTCGTTGAGGTCGTTCTTTCTGGTGACTCTGCCATGTAGCTAAGGTCTTTGTTGTTTAAAGTAAATTGTATTGCTGTCCTGAGTACAGCTAGATCTGTGTTTGTTACCCTTTTCTGCAGCTCTTTTGCAGTGATGTGAGGGTTCCTCTGAGAATTTCTGATTCTCACTCCCCATGTGATAGTGTGGTGGGGAAGCTGTTAACGAGAGACTACAACCTGGCAAGCTTATACGGCTCAGTCAAAAGTGTTCCTTGTAAAATTGTTCACGCACATACACACATCGTTTTATATACACAGAATCAATTTTTTATTAGTCTTAAGATTAACCAGATAAAGATTTATTTGAGATTTGCCTGCATTACAGAGTGCAAAACTGTTGTAGTTGTGCCTCAGGTGCTGTTTGGTACATCGTGAGCTAACATGGTCTTCCGAATTCCGAAATTGTGTAGTTATTTGTTGTTTTCTTTTGAATTACTGGTCCAATTTTCATCAGTTAAAGTGTTTTAATGTCAGGGATAGACATTAAGCAACCATAATCAAACCACATTCCTCAGAAGAAAAACTACCATTGAACAGATGTTAACTTCTGGTGGAAGTGCTTCCCCGTGTTCTGTTCGGAGTCTATGTTACAAGCTTTTAAAATGTTCAAATGAGGGAGCTGTATCTGCATGTCTGTCTGCATTGCCAGCAAACATTGGGTAATACCCAACTTATCCAAAGTATTCTGCTGCAGAAGGTGAGTGTCTACGTTGTGAGGCATTCCTTTTTTCATTGCAACAGAAAATATAGCTCTGTTCTGCTACCTGCTTTTCACTGAGACCATATTTTCACAGTGCCAACAACAAACTCAGAATAACCATTCCCAGCAGCTTATACACACTCCACAAACCAATCAGAACTCTGAAAATAAAGAAATCGTTTTTTCTATTGAGTTCAACATGACAATTTGTCAGGAGGAACCATTCTTTTTGTATCTACTTCATATAGGCCTATCTCACATTTCCAGGATGGCAAACCTTCCTATAAGCTTGGTTCTGAAATATTTTATCACAGTAAGATGGAAATTATTATATTATTATATATTATTATTATATCTGGCATTATCACTCAGGGCTGGTCAGCTTGCTGGCTTCCTCTGGTATTGTGGCAAAATGTGGCTGTAAAGTAATTTAACCCAGGAGCATGCACCATTAACCCCCACTATCTCCGCACCCATACGGGCAGGAGCCTGTGGGGGCAGACTCAGGCCTCCAGCCGTAAAACTCGTTACGACGGGGCAACATCCTTTACGGCACAGGAAGGTTTCAGAGGGCACGGCCTGTTAGGCCCTGACCTTCTCCTGAACCCCCCTTTATTGCTCTCTCCCTCTTTACTCAGTCACTAAATGATGTGTACAGCACTGGATGTTTCATGACAAAGTCAGCTTAGATAATATTCATGTTTGGTATTATTCTGATTGTTTCAGTGCGACTGGTGCAATGGTTTTATTTCTGCAACAGCAAACCCTGGACATCATAACCAACCAGCAACCAGGAGAAACTGTGTGGAGCTCTGCCCCACTGAAAGCCATGTGCCTCAACCCCCCTGCCTTTCCTGGGGAGGCGTGGCTCCAATTTACAGATGGGTGACCCATTTTTAGGGTTAACATCAAAGGCCAGATTTTGGATTTAAGGACAGCAAACTAAGCAATCTGGGAGAATGCAATCAGCCTCCCGTGCACAGAGTGCACGTAATTTCTACGTACAGGGTGTCTGTAGCCAGACTCCCGTATGTAGCTTTTATTATCAGATATGACTTTTAAGACTCCGTAATTTGGTTTCCGTTGTAATGTTTTTGATTTGGAACTAGTATGTAATTACGTATGTAACCTGCCTGGTAAAATAAATTGTTAAAACTTGATCTGTGTGGTTTCGCTTACTGACACTCAAAGTTATACAGGGAATGCTTGGTTTACCCCCTCAAACTGGTCTAGGGAGGATGAATATTTATGCTTAATGTATCACGGCGTATAGCACCCGTAGACCTATGATGGTAAATCCCTCGCCTCCGTATGGTAGTTCATTCATGTCGAGCACAGCCGTAGCTAGGTTGGTCTGCTTGGGTCCCTAGGCTGTAAACAGGTATACCCAAGAGTAGCTATTCCTGCGACCTCTGTGATGACTACAGATAGCTAGTCAGTTCGTGAGACGTGCACATAACGTGCGATGTGACATGCGGCGGTACCAGCAGAGGACTGTTCGGAGAGTAAATCTCAGTACAGGATTCCTATAGCGATCAAGTCAAAATTATAAATACGACATCCACTAATGTGGATAACTAATCTAAATTATTATTCTAAAATGGAGTCAGATAAACGAAGGTGAATCTATTGGCCCTATTGTGGAGATTCTTGGTCAGCCCGGACCAGTAAAGAGCGGAAGGCAGAGTGGTACTCCTGTCTTTGTATCATGGTTTATTTATTGGCTGATCTAGACTCTCCGCATAGGGGCCACTAATTTTTAACCCTACTAGTATTCTTTCAGCAACACCAGAAGGACGAGCACGCTGACACCTTCAGCCCTCGCTAAATTCCGTCGTTGGGTTAGCGTGGGGTTTTACAACAGAAAATGGGTTCTGAGCACAAAACTCATTATTTTTCTCCAAGACGAAACAACCATATTTAATTCCTTCTGAATTAAAGGAATACTATAAGTCAATACTTTTGGCTGAGCCGCCTGCCCATTTGTATTAGAACCACTTTCCACTTTGCCGTCACACTCGCATTTTTAAACACACACCCACGTTTTCCTAAAGCACTATACTCTTAAGCAACACATGCATCACAGCTTGTTACAGAAATAAAATAATGCAAATACAAATCACTCAAATAATATACCGTTAATCACAAACACTTGTGTGACCAGTGACCACACTCCTGTCCAGATCCCCGACCGCTAACTCTCATGGCAATCTGTGACAGGCAATGGAGGCAATACGCCTCATTCAAAACACTGGGCTCGCATGGATTATCGGTATGTTTCAAAATGAGTAATGTTGGAACACAACTGCCCTATACCTAGCTATCGGGTGACGTCTATCCATCACCCACACTACAGTACAGTCAGCCTAAAGTTGCCGGCTTGGCTACCAACCACTGATGTTACAATAAATAGGCTCATTTCAATTCAGCTACTTCACCACTTTAGAGCTAACATGTTTTAATTGAAATGATCATTAAAACACTGTACTTACAAGTACAACTGATTTCTTTAACAACCCCGACCAGAGAATGCAGCATGTTTGGGGTGTTATGGGTTTATTCAGAGCAGTAATCCTGCTTTATTAAATACCACCAGTTCAGATTGCTAGCTGGCTAGATATACATATAAAGCTAAGCTAAGCTAAAATATACATGCATGTAGCAATAACAGCAATAAGCCAACAAGGTCCACTAAGATAAGCATTTAATGTTATAGTAGACCAACTGTTGGTTAATTAACATGAAGGACCAGAAACAGAGTGGTGAGTAGTTAAACGTAGGCGAAGAATGGCTAGACATGAAGCATTTTCAGCCGTCCTCACACATTCAACTGTGTTAAAGCCACTTCAGATCACAGGTTATCTGACCAGAAAAATTGGTAGGACATAACAAGCAATCTCACAAGCTAGCTACATTAACATTACAACTTGAACAAGTAAATCAAACCAATCACCCACATGTTCAGCACAATCCAAATACCTAGCGAGCTGGCTAGTAAACATGTTTAAAAGTGAATAACTAAATAACAAATCTCCACCAGAATAAAGCAAAATTTACCTCTAGCTAAAATAATGTCCATGTCCACAAAATCATGTCCGCATCATCCGTCCTTATAATTAATTTAGGCGTTTTTAATCCTGCATCATTTATGCCTAAAGTTAGCTCTGTACCGTAGCTTGTTTGAAGCACGTAGCTGTGTGTTTACATCGCCATTTCTGTTAGCAGCGCACTACCTTTTGAAATTGTAACAGAAAAAGTTTTTATATTTTCACTAACGTTTGCGATCTTGAATGCACCCCTGATCACACAATGACAAGATACTAGTTAAGTAGCTATATCCTTAATCTATGATCGGAACAAGTTCACACAACAGTCTCTGCAAGAGAGAAGTGAGGAAAATAATAGCAGGCAGTAGTTTTTAATTGATCTAATAGGGAGGAACTTTATGAACAGTATGAACTTTATGTTATGCATTCGTTACTGCAGCCAATGTCAAAAATAAATAAATAAAGGAGACCAATTCTCCAATCACGGAGACATTCGTACTCATAGTCAATACTTGTTACGAGTATACATATGAAACAAATACTCAGCTCATCCCTACTAGTAACGTTTGCTGCTGCTAGTTGTACAAAATTGTGTACAAACACAGTTAATCTGTTTTCTTAGGCTAGAACACTCATATTTAATGACAGTACATGTATATACAAATAATATACATATGAAAGAAAAGCTTTAAAACCACCACAGATTTGACTAACTAGCGACACTACAATCGCTACCACAGCTATGGTGATATAAGTAACTAGGCCAGCGGTTCTCAAACTATGGGTCGCGACCCCACTTGGGATCGTCAAAGGGTCATGCTGGGGTCACCAAAAAACTAACAAAATGAAAATAAATAGAATATATATTTTTTAACCATAAGCATTTCTTTAAAAAAATATTTTTTTATGAAAAACAAAATGCCTGTTTTTTGTAATGAGGAGGACCCAAGACCACAATGTGTCATGTGTGGGAAACTTCTAGTTAACGAGAGCTTTAAGCCATGTAAAATGCAACGCCACTTGCAAACTAAAAACATTGCATTTCAAGCAAAGCCACTAGATTTCTTTCAGAGGAAACAAAAAGTTTTACAAGGACAGGAAACCGTGCTTAAAACTGCAACAACAGCAAACGAACAGGGGCAACAGGCTTCATTTGTCGTCGCACATTGGATCGCGAAGACTGGTAAAGCCAACACAATTGGAGAACAGTTTTTCCTTCCTTGTGCCAAGGAAGTGATTTCTGTTGTATTGGGACAAAGCGCCGAAGATCAGATGAGTACATACCGCTCTCAAACGACACAATTTCGAGGCGATTTGAGGATGTTATGCCAGGTAATTGCTAAAGTTAAGCAAAGCCCATTCTTTGCCATTCAATTTGTCGAAACGACTGACGTTTCTAGTGATGCTCAGATATCTGAATCTGGATTTTCGGCATTTACTTTAATTAAAATAGATCGCGTCTGAGAGTTGAAGGGGATCTCTGCCTCTTTCTCAGCCCAACGCAGTCATACATTGATGAACTGTGTTCAGCACTCCAAGCACATCCATCCCATTAAGTAGGCTAAGCAGTCTAGTTTTAAAAAAGTAAATCTAGTAAAAAAAAAAGTTTGAGAAACCCTGAACTAGGCCATTGTTTGATAAACCTAAATACTCCAGTCAGAAACTCGGACTCGGAAAAAAAGAAAAGAACCTTGAGTCGCACATACACGGACTCCAGACTCAACTCGGACTCGTCCAAAAATGACTCGACTCGACTCAGGAGTCTGCCAAATGGTATCACCAAAATGACAAAGTGAATAATGTTGCAGCCAATTATTATTTTTCAATTATTTATATGAAATATATTCCTTAGTTAAAACACATTCACAGAAAGGCTTTGCCAAAACGTTGGCTCAGGCACGGTAGTTCATTGATATATGAAAAAATAAATTAAATAACCACTATCTGTTTTGTTGTGCCCCTTATACTACTGCTTCTTCAGTTGTCACACACTTGATGTCATATACAAAATATGTCTTCTCCACTCCTGGTTTCTATATCTTCAATTAGCATAGGAATATCCTAAAGTTCTCTTCTGACCATAGCACTCTCTTCCAGTCATAATTGCAATTAGGTTTGTCAAACTCAAGATGCTTGGTTTTATTTATTTGGTTTAAAAAAATTTGCTGTTTGATATACTCAAACATATTGTATGTCAAGACATAGCCCGCCAAACTAAGCCATTCCGCCAAAGATAATTGTGATGTAACATATTCGTTAATGTTCTAATAAATCGCTATTTTACCAGACGAGAGTGGTCCTGACTGAAAGAGTTTTCTGGTATGGAGGTGCCATTGTATTTTTTTCACAACCAATCTATGCAATTCTTAAATCGTAATGCTTGGGTTACTCATGGCCTCCCTCCCATATTATCGTTTCTTACTGTCTGTGAGGATAACATGCACTTGCATCTTCTTCCTGGCAAGTTTGCAACCACTCCATATGTTGTACGCCTTTTTATTATTGCACTTACTGTGCTAAGTGGTATATATAATTATTTATGTATGTTTTTGTACTGATTACCTGACTTGTGTTGGTCAATTTTAAATTGACAGGAATTATGCTTAGTATCCCCTTCTATACAACAGGAAGTGATGGAATGACAATATACTTCCTTTAGACTGAGATTAAATTAAAGTAAAATTGTATTGTTAATTTCACTTTGTTTGATTTTATCGACAATAATTGTAAAGGGTGACAATAACTTTGGCACCTGTGGTCTTCAGAAAAAATGTGATGGCTTAATAGAAAACATTGAAACATAAGAGTAAA
Organism: Conger conger; assembly: GCF_963514075.1. NCBI lineage: Eukaryota > Metazoa > Chordata > Actinopteri > Anguilliformes > Congridae > Conger > Conger conger. The sequence goes on from NC_083766.1 coordinate 43,423,933, forward strand.
TTTTTTTTGTATTACCATTCAGTAGGGATATCGCTCCTTCTGTGGTTACAATAACTTGACATACAATCACCTGGCCCCACCCACCGTCTGAGCCGCCACCTCAAGACCGTTGCTTAATTGAAGCTAATTTCATTAATGTGAACAATTACTGATTGTCCGTGTTTGTCATTAAAACTCATACCTTGAGCCGGCCAGAGAAGGATGGGCTCTCCCATTGAGTCTTCTTCCTATTTGCCATCAGGGAGTTTTTCCTTGTCCCTTATGTGTTTTCTGTGAAGTATGTATGACAATTGTTTGAGAAATGTGCTATACAAATACATTTTGATTTGATTATTTATTGGAACACTGTGTTATGCACTTTTGCGATATGTTCTCATGACTGTTCAGATGTTGTGTAATGTTTTCAATGTTTTCTGTGTCTGAATGTTCATGTTGTCTCATATGCATGTATGTACCTTTTCTTTGAAATTTGCTCTAGACCTGCCAAATAAGTGTCTTGACTAATGTACTTCTGTAACTTGATGCGCCCTCTTTTGAGTGGATAACCTAGCCTGTCCAGCTAATAAAAGCTTGTCGAGATATATTGCAATTCAGTGCTATCTCTTGAGTGATTTAAAAAAAGCATATTATAATTGTGAATAATCTGACTGGTGTGATCTGTCAATTTTCTTACAAATACTCCTTTAAAGTCCTTTAAAACCTGACGGTAGCTATATAATAATAATGTTTATTTTATTTTTTTTGTTTGTTTTTTTAAGCACAACAGGCTAAGATGCAGCGGACTTGCGGTTGCAGTTCGTTGCAGTTGCACACCAAGGACCGGGGTTTGATTCGGGGTTCAAGTTTGGCTGGCTCTCGTTGAGCGGCATAATTCGCTTGCGGCTCCAGAGGGAGGGACTTAGCTGGGTTAGCAGATCGCCACGTACAGCAGCACCCCTGACACCTCAGAATCACGGTCACGAGCATGAAACAAGATGGCTTGAAGTAGGAGTGTTGTTCTCGGATTGCCAGATCCCTTCGGGCCGCCAAGGGACAGGGTGTGGGTGGTGTATCCCCCAGCTAACACTAATTGGATTAGATAGGGTACAATTGGCTACCAAATTGGGAGAAAAAAGGAAAAATCTTAGATAAATGTAAAAAAAAAAGAAATTGTACATATGATGTCATAATGAGTATTCATTACAGTGAGAATAATATATAGAAAATTGTTTTAACATGATTACCAATACAATATCAGATCTTAGCTTCAAAAAACGTTTTTATAGAAAGCTTTCATTTTTTTAAGCATCTGCAAAATCTTTACAGGTTCCTGCATGCTGCTCACATGTCACTACAAACTACAGTATGTATCAACATGCTGGATTTGGAAAGCATAATCATCAAGTATCTAAGCTAATTATCCAAGTATTAAAAAACGGGGTTATTTGAGTAGCCATTCAGAATACACTTAGTTATGAAGTAGCATTTGTGACGTCACACTCTAGCCAGTTCCTATGATGGATGACGTGAACATTAATCCAACACTGTCATATCAGTCATACAGTTCGCCTTACAGTAGACTGATAAAACACGCCCCCTTAGAAAACTAAATAATCATTTTAAAATATTTCCACAATTTGTTTCTTTTCCATATTAAAGCATCGTTAGGTTGTATCAAAGCGAACTACAATTCGGTGCCATTTTCGTATCTAGCAACATAGGACGTATTACAGGGAATTATAGTTCTATAGCGAATATGTTCACTATAATTGTTCAGTAATGGCTTGCTAATGTCCTATTTTATATTATATAGCAGCCGAGAAAATGAAACTTATTCTTGGTATGTTCAACCATAGCTAGGTAGCTAGTGAGATACTCATGTTTTAGCTGCTGGTAGACTGTAAGTCTTAATGACAAATTCAGAAAATGGACACACTACCCTCATTAACTTGACGCTGGTCACATCAGCTAACAAACTGCCATTGTTAGACACACATACAGTCCCCACCAAAAGTATTGGAATGGCAAGGCCAGTGTTTTGCAATACACTGGATACATTTGGGGTTGAGATAAAAAGATGAACACGGTTAAGGTCTGGTGATTGACTTGTCCAGTATAAAACCTCCAATTTTTTTCTCCCTAATGAAGTCCTTTGTTGTGTTGGCAATGTGTTTTGGGTCATTGTCTTGCTGCATGATGAAGTTCCTCCCAATTAGTTTGGATGCATTTCTCCTTAAGTTGGCAGACTTCTGAATTCATCCTGCTGCTACCATCATGAGTAGCATCATCAATAAAAAATTGGTGAGCCCACTCCAGAAGCAACCATGCCATAGCACATCCTCCACCATGCTTCACAGGTGAGTTTGGATCATGAGCAGATCCCTTATTTCTTCACACTTTGGCCTTTCCATCATTTTGGTAGAGATTAATCTTGGTCTCATCAGTCTATTCCAGAACAGCTCATCTCTGTAATTTGTCTTTGCCAATTGTAATCTCGCCTTCCGATTCTTACTACTGATGAGTGGTTTGAATCTTGTTGTATGGCCTTGATATTCCTCGATAAGTCCATTCTTTGAATGGTTGATTGAGATACCTTCACCCATGCCCTGTGGCGATTGTTTGTGATGTCACTGACTGATGTTTTGAGCTTTTTCTTCACAGTTTTCACAATGTTTTTGTCATCAGCTGCTATTGTTTTCCTTGGTCGACCTGTTTGATGTATGTTGCTCAGTACAGCAGTGGTTTCTTTATTTTTCAGGACATTCAAAGTTGTTGCACAAGCTATCCCCAATGCTTTTGCAATGGCTAATTGATTCCCCCTCTTTTCTAAGCTTCAAAATGGCTTGCTTTTCTCCCAAAGACAGCTCTCTGGTCTTAATTTTGGTTAATCTTTTCTAACACAAACACAGGCAAAAACCCGTCACATATGTCCGTCACATATTCCAATGCTTTTGCTCACCTAAAAATTGGGTGGTCTGATACAAAAGGTGATATGTTCTAATAGTCTAATCTAGATAAATATACCAGGAAATAAAAGCTGGAAATTGGAACTGTATTCAGTGTATAACAAAAACAAAGGAATTGGAATTACTGGTCCGATGCTTTTTGAGGGGACTGTATATTAAAAGCAAACCAGATACCTAGTATTAGGGTCTTATTTAAGCGCTTTAGCCATCTGAGCAAAGAGACTATTGAGAACCTTGTGAATTGGGACCCTTTTACTGTTCCATACACAGCTTGCCACATTTGTGGATCGATAGCTATTTGTGTGTGGATTGCACAGAAACTGCCGAAGGAAAGTCTCAAAATTAAAAAGGAAACTTACAACTGATGTCACTGAATGCACGCGTGTCATTTGATCCACAAATGCAGATTTTATATTTGAGACTGGGTTACTGCAAATAATACACATGGAATTTTAACACAAGTTGAGAGATATTTGTGTGTGGATATATTAAACACATTTGTGAAAAGTCATTTTTTAATAATATTGAGACTAATCTATCTCTATACTGACAAGCTCATCAAAGACTTAAAACTTGCAATGTCAATACAAAGTTCTGATTTCCCCTCCTCTGTCATTCAGTTTACTACTGAATACCGGGTCAGACACATTCCCTTACACTTACACTAGACTATCAACACCTATATTGTCAAAGGAATGTTTTCAACATCTTGTGGAATCCATGGCACAAAGAATTGAGGCTGTTTTGAGAACAATGGGAGGCCTTACCCAGTATTGGTGTTCAGTGAGTATATATCTATTGACATGGTCAATATATCTGTTAAATGCAATATATTTTTGAAATGCAACATTATATTGACACTGCCATGTTGCATAAAAGTTCAGAGATTGTTGCTTGCTTTAAGTCTGTTATTCTATCTCTAAGCGTGTTTGCAAGTGTTGCATTCAAAAGCAAGGGCAGTGACGTATAATCACGCTTTTTCTCAGTCTAGCTAACATATACATTCAAGTTGCTTCATTCACAATTCCTTTTTATTGTCTTGGGAACATGTCAGGGATAAAGTGAGGTTTCAGATTAGTTTAGTTCATTGTCATCACCCACCCCCGCGAGACTCAGAGAAAGTGATAATGTGAGTAGCTATGGCCTGCTATTCATCTGATTGACTGTAGATTTCAATGCTCATGATGAGGTAAAACTTTAGTTGACGCATGTCCCATTTCAAGAAAAATACCATATCCTGATTTCTTGTGAGATAGAGAAAAAGAAAGGGGTTATTTATCCACATTGAAGATACAAGTTACCAAGCAACTTGCTGGTTAGGTAAAGGATGTGTCAAAAAGCCAGCTGTTCACACCAATCCCAGATATTTTTTTACTATATTAATTCAACTCAGCCTCCACTTCATAAACGTGAACTATGAATCTATAACTGCACAATTTTCAAACTCATAATGTAACCTATGTTGTTTACTCCCAAATCAAACAGCCTGAGCTGCCAAAATGAGAGAGAAACTGGCAGGTATTTGCAGATAAATTGAGTTTGTAATAATACTTGAATTTACTTGCTTTCTAATAATAGTAGTCATAGTAGTAGTTATTTATTTCGCTCCTTATCAACAATTTTTACAGAATGAATGCACATAGAAATAGTGAATAACAATGTTGACCAAAAAGGTGTAGGCTGAGGCTTTAGCTGATACACCTACCCTTTTTATGTAATATATTCACATATTCAACCCTTGCACTACTAGGTTTAGTCAGCCAGCATAATGCCAGCACAATTAAACATTAAATTATATAATTTTTCATGACTTCCCATTCAATGTTTCAGTTTGGTGGCAGCTTTCCAAAACGGTGCATGAGAACACCGAAGAACACTTTATAATAACAAGTTATATTATGCGTTATATTCATAGACTGTGGGAAGCATAAACAGTGTTGTGGTTTGAAGGTGTTGCAATTCCTCTCTTGACCGTTAGGAGTCCGAAATTACATATTGTACCTTTAACTCAATAAAGTAAACTGTCCTCTTGCTCTCTGAGTACAAAACAATATCAGGGGTATTTCTTGAAGCTTCCTAAGAAAATCCATGCTTACCAAAATAAATCGGACTTGAATTAGTAGGGCTATTTTACAACTAGATTGCTGCTGAAGAGTTGAAGATAATTAAAGTATGATGAAATCCAGGTTTGTGTGATGAAGTTATGTCCATGTTCATGAGCTGTTTAAACAGCCTAATTAAGTGAATGTCGTTGAAACATTCAACCTCAGTAAAATAGCAAAATAACATGCAGTGTCATTTACAGCATTGTGGAGTTTTAGGACGTTTTTTTGTCACAAATCTATATTAATAACAAAAATAACACCACAGTAATGAATAAAGCGAGACGCATCCTGGGAATCGATTACCGAGCACATAAATGCGTAACATAGTACCCAGTCAGTGCAATGTTACATTTCCTCTATTAAAAAAAAAAAGTATTTTGATATTATGCTATTGTTGGAGTGTAGTATTATAAATGAATGTGGAACAAAAGTACCGGAAAGTGCATGCATGGTCGATTTGGCTACCTTCTACATTGTCAACATTGCGAGTTAGCTTGCTAACGTGTTTTGTGAGGAACACTGAAAACAGGAGGTTGGTAGTGTTCAACAGTGATGGCTTGCTGGATGCCTACCAACCTCCACAGCCCAGAGTGGCCTATATGATAAGGGAGATAAATTATAAAAGAAACTAAAAAATTAAGTATACACCCCTTAAATTAATGAGTGATAATCCACAAAGAGGCGGTCTGCTATTGTGGAATAATGGATTGATGCAGAGGCAAAAAACCCGCCAGACCACCTAGGAGTGGATTATCCTGCTTACTACATGGCAAACAGTTTTTACATTGTCTTTGTAAATATACTTTGTATACACTTTGTACAACTTTTCTAGAGAACTGAATATACTGTAGATGGTACAGTATACTGTACACAGAAATCCAACCTCTCCTGGAAGGTCCAGGGGTCTCCTGGGATTCAGCACCTGCTCCCTGATACCCACGAGCAGGCAGAATTCTCCTGCAATTTCGCAAATTAATTGCAAATGAAGGAACTGAAATGTGAAAAGTGTAGGTTTTCCTGCAAACCCTCCCCCTCCCCCCTCCACGGTCTGCCAATTGATTGGTCTCCCTGAAACCACTTTTATTTCCCAAAACTGAATCGGACTCAAAAAACAGCGCTCCACACTACTTACCATATAATGCAACACTGCTTAAGCACCGTGGCACTGTGAGCGATTTCCTAATTGCCTTACTAATCTAATTCTAATTTCTACCCCTCCGTGACTACAAATTCATGCAACATTCAACAGCTACTTAATATGTGGTAACAATACAAACTGCTACCAATGCTATTATTAGCCTTTGCAATGTCCTTCCTCATTGTGATAACTTGCTCACACAGTGAAACTATACCACCTGCCAAGCCTCTTGACTGGCTTCTTTAGTACAGAAGGTACTTTCCTGTACTATATCCCCCTAACAATAGGCAGACTCCTAGATTTGCTATCCACGTCTCCCTCTTGAGTAGTCAACGTCCCAGATCAGTGGGATGCAGAAGAGCATCTCTGAACATACCATGTGTCAAACCTCTAAGTGGATATCCAAATATCCCATCTGGTTATGAAGCTATGACTTTTTGACTAACGTTGAAGCATATTTTGTAATCTGTTCAGCCATTTTCAAGAAAATATATACTAATACTATACTAAAGCAAATGTCATCTTGAACTACTTTTTGTTTGTTTGTTGCACAAATGCTTTGCTATGTTATTTAAGTACCAATTTAAAACGTGTTCTGACAAAAAGATGTTTTGTATTTTGAGGGATTTTGGGACACTTGGTGCTAAATGTAAAAGATTTACATTTAGAAAGAAAACAATCAATAGCCTAGTACAAAATCGTGATATTTATTATTCAGTCATTTAGTTGCTTGATTGATAATCAAAAAAGGCTTGAGCATCACAGGTTGAGATCATCCTTTTAGCTTTGGGTTTTACATCTGACGGCATGCCAGTACTATTGATATAGGCTACATTTAACCCTTTGACGCGTACGGTCACAGGGGCTTTACACTGCTAGAGTGGTCTCTGAAACCTAGGGTCACAGCGATGTTATTAGAACAAAAGATTAGCATTCATTAATTGAGTGTCTGATTAACCCTGTCCTCTCTAACTCAATTGATAGTAGTTCTTCATCCAGATGTAAAGAGTTTGAATCCCACTTCAGAGACGAAATTGAGACAATTAGTTCTGGTATCTTTGTACATAATACTGCTTCTGACAATATTTCAGAACCCCAAACTACACCATATGAGGAAACATTGGAGGCTTTTGTCCAGGTTGACGCAGAGATGTTGAGTAAAATAGTCCTGCAATTGAAGCCCTCAATATGCTCTCTCGATGCATTACAGGCATTACAGGCATTTGGCAGATGCTCTTATCCAGAGCGACGTACAGTTGAGTAGACTAAGCAGGAGACAATCCTCCCCTGGAGCAATGTAGGGTTAAGGGCCTTGCTCAAGGGCCCAACGGCTGTGCGGATCTTATTGTGGCTACACTGGGATTAGAACCACCGTCCCAGTCATTTACCTTAACCACTATGCTACAGGCCGCCCTGTATGGCAGAGGAAATACTCACCATTGTGAACTAACAGCGGATCACTTAATTCTTTTAGAAAGACTCCACAATCTGGTAGGCCTTTCTGGCACTGTTCTGAATTGGTTCAGGTCTTATCTAACTGCCAGAGAATTTTATGTGGCCTGTGGGGATTATGCATCTAGGAAATATGACACCACCTGTGGTGTCCCACAGGGGTCAATTTTAGGTCCAGTACTCTTTAATCTCTATATGCTTCCCCTTGGGAGAATTATAAGGAGGCACGGCATGAATTTCCACAGCTACGCTGATGATACCAAACTGTATATGGCCATGTTTCTGGATGACACAAAGCCAAAAGACACCCTTTTATTGTATTCTAGATATTAATGCATGGATGGCTCAGAACTTTCTACAGCTGAACCAGGACAAAACTGAAGAACTAGTTATTGGTGCTCAGGCCCAGAGAGAGAATTGGCTACAAAACTACAATCTTTAGCATCTCTACCCAATTACCAAGCAAAAAACTTGGCTGTTTGGAATTTTACTTTGAGCCAGTAACTTCACCAGACTGCATTTTATCATCTTAAGAATATTGCCAAAATAAGGCCGCTTCTCTCTGAAGACAACCCTGAGAGACTAATGCACGCTTCATCACATGCAGGCTGGATTACTGTAATGCTCTTATATCTGGTCTCAAAAAAAAACTATAGGGCAGTTACATTTAATTCAAAATTCTGTACTGACCAGAACCAGACGGAGAGCTCATATTACACCAATTTTAAAATCATTGCATTGGCTGCCTGTTAGTTTTAGGGTCGATTTTAAGATCCTTTTATTGGTTTCTAAATCTCATAACGGGCTTGCACCCAGCTATTTGTCAGATTTGCTTTTAAGGTATGAATCTACTAGATCCCTCAGGTCCCCTGGCAGGGTCTTCTTAACTATTCCAAAAACTAGAACTGAAACATACGGTGAGGCGGCATTTCAACACTATGGTGCTGGAATGGCCTCCAAGAGGATCTGAGGGGAGCTGAGAATGTTGATATTTTTAAACGAAAACTTGAAACATACCTTTTAGCCTCTCAGTGTTTCCTTGTTGTTCTTGTTTTTGATCACACTGTTTGATTAGTTTGTTTTGTTTGATTTGTTTGATTATTTGATATGCTAAATTATGTGTAGAACTTTGGGCTGCGTTCAATTGTATGAAAAGTGCTATATAAATAAAGTTTTGATTGATTGATTGATTGATTGATTGATTGAATGACGCAACAATTAAACCTTGTTCTTTCTAAGACTAAAAACAATTATTTTCCACAAAGAAAGAACACTGCACAAAATAACTCTTTACAATGCTGGTATTTATGTCCTCAATGTAAGCATTGATTTGTTTATGCATATGTCAACAAGCTCAGGGGGGATATCACAAATCATAATTACTGAGTTAGGTGGATAAGTTCACAGAATTCTCATTTTGATAATGAGTTTGTCATGTGGAACCTTATCAAATTCTTTTTGGAAATCTAGATATACAATATCATAAGCTCTGCTATCATCAAAACACTTGGTAGTATTTTATTATTTTCAAGAAATAATTCCCTAGTGTCCCTAGTGACAGATACAAGTTAGACTGACAGACCTTGTTTCCAGTCATCTAAAGACTGTCAAAAAATACTTGCCAGTGGTTTAAAATCATCACACTTAACTCTTTGAGTGCCCTTATACAGCAGGAATCCTTGGTTATGCTTAATGCACTTGACCTCCTCTTTAATTTTCCTTTTCCTACTACAGTATTGAAAGAAGTGTTTGGGATTGCATTTAGCATTATATGATATTTGCCTTTCAAATTGCTTTTTGGCTAACCTTAGTTATTTTTTAACCTTCGCATGCATATTACAATATTCAGCTCTATTACTCTCAGTGCTGTCTTTTTTATATATCTGATAGTTTATTCTTTTTTTTTCTTTTTTTTGCAAACTCTTACATTTAGCTGTATTCATCCACCATAGAGATTGTTTTCTCAACTTACTTTTCTGCACCTGGATTTGAATTTGAAATGAATTTACACTATGCATCAAGTATAACCCCTTTGAACCTGCCCCACTTTTCATTCATTCACAGTCCTGCAATCAACTTGCTCCCAGTCTACATTACTTAGATTTCTTTTTAAAGTTGGCAAAAATCCTGGACTTGGAGGAGCCCCTCTTAATTTGCCAAAATTCATCAAGACTTATTGTTGATTGGTCATTTGTCCCAAGTGGTTCCATTACCTCTATCCTGTAAATTCTGTCTGAATCATTACATATCATCAGATCTAAAATCGATTGCCCTCTTGGAGGCTGACTGACATACAGTGTCATTTATAACATCAAAATATTCCTCCTCACTTTTTCCCTGACCGGACAATTACAGTTAATATTTGGGTAATTGAAGTCTCCCATGATAATAGTCTTGCCTCCCTGGCAAGCTTGTTTTATATTTTTAAAGAGCATTGTATTCACACTACTATCTGAGGCTGGCGGTCGGTAACACATTCCAATGTTAAGACCCTCATCTTCCTCCCCAATAAACTGAATTGAAATATCCTCACTTGGCATGTGTTGGTCAATTTCTGGAATCTCTTGCACACTAAGATTTTTAAACTGCCACACCCCAACCTTTCTTACTGGATCTGCCCTGCCTAATAAATGTATACCCTCTGTATTATATTCATCCCCATCTTAATCCCCAAGCCATATCTCTGTAATCCCGACCATGTCATAGCCCCCACTAATAATAACTGCCTCAAGTTCCAAAAACATTTTTATGCTTCTAGCATTTAAACAAACATTTCAGTTTGTTGCTTCTACACATCCTCTCCTGTTACCTCATTCACTGCTGTCCCAAGCCAATATTGCTTGTTTTTTGCCCTGAAAAGATTTTGTTATTGCTCTCCCCATTATATGTAGCCTTTGCTGTTTCTGTCTGGGCAGTCTGTACCTTCCTGCCCATTACACTCTCTATCTCCTTTACGCTGGAGGCAAACTACCCACAGGATTTGCTTCCAAGAGGGTGAAAACCCCCCCAAAAATCCCCCCCCCTTTCCTTCTAACCGGCATACAGCCGAGTGCTAACGAAGGAAAGGGGGGGGGATTCCCTCTCGGTCTCTTAATGGCAACAAAGGTTTTCACCTTAGAAGCATGAAAAACAACTTCACTTAATCTCCTTCGTCCCTTGCAAACACACACCCCCACCAGCACCACAAACAGGAAGTGCGTAGGCAAGTAGGTACGTATCAGGCACAAAACCAGCAGCGTATCAGAAAACCAACCAGCTGAGCATCATGGATTTCCATTACAACGTCTGCCAGAATAGGAATACATCATTTGCAAACAGGCAAATAATGGATAGAACCGCATTAGCTGATATTGACTGAAAAAAGAAATGGACAGTGCATGTAGTTAGCTTGCTGCTAACAATTCAGAGGGTATTGCCTCATACCTGCTATACACAGAGCCATCTAGTGTTGTTGTATTTGTTGTATTCGTTGTATATTTAGCTATTTTCAACAGAATTAAATTGTCAGATATCCAATGCAGGCAAAATATAATGAACATAAAGTTTTTTTTAAATATCGACAGCAGCTGCAAAACATACAGTGCAATGCCGTGTGGTTACGTGGTGTAGGATGAAGGTGGACAGTATCCACTGATGTGGGGGCAGTTTGGCAGTTTCCACAATAATGGGTAAGGTAACTTATTATTATGATTGATGTTGATATTAGTACGATAGCAGTAGTATGCCTCTATTAGTATTATTAGGCTATTATAATTACAATAATTATCAGGACTCATATCAAGGGCTAGGCCTACTTCAACCGTGTGAAGGCAAGTATGATGTAACAGTTGAATTCTAGAACAGCTGTTGCTCACAGAAAAAAAAACTCATGCTGTGCAGCAATTGTAATTATTATTATAGAACTTACATGTGAAAGGGTTAAGAACACAAACATGGTCACAAATAGCCAATTGTGGGAGGTGAGAGCGATGTGACAATTTAATTGGAGGATGTGTGGTTTTAGCCTGAATTGGCACACTATTAAATTAACAAATTGTGAGAAGCAGGGCCCTCACTTGGAAATGTGATCACCATTCATGCTTCAATTAACCTGGTTTGACATCTGCTTGACCTAAATCAAATCAATGGAAAGACTTGTAATCGTGTTCAGCAGCAGTGGAGATTGCGATTAGACAGACCACACTGTTTTACAGACTTTCTTCCCTCTATCTAAGCACACACACACACACACACACACACACACACACACACACACACACGCTTTCTACTAACAATGGTAGTATTTGTGATGTTGGTTTATTATTGTTTTTGAAAGTTTTTTCCGATTGCTTACACACTAAAATTGAATGCCTAGAAAAAAGCATCAGAACCTTTTGTAATCATGCCTCTAAACAAAGGCACCAAAAACAAAAAACACATTTTCTGCTATGTACTTTGTTTGCAATTCTGCAACACACTTCTTGCAAAACACTACACACTGTTTCTTACATCAGACACTTCGTTCAAGAATGAAACCTCTTGCAATCATTGTGAAAACACACCTGGAATTGGCAACACTCACACACACAAGAAAACACTTATACACAAATTGACCACCAATCAGTCTGAGCCTTAGCACTACAGATAGACCTCAGGTAAGCTCACCTCTTTTGTGAGAACTTTGCAAATATGGAGGCAGTGAGAGTAAGAGCAAGAGCAAGAGGAAGAGGTAGAGGAAGAGATAGAGAGGAGAAGGAGGAGGACGAAGACAAGAACAAAGAAGGGGACCAGCCAATAGACAGAGACATATTTCCAATGATATTAGGGCCTCTATGGTGGACCATGTCATAAATCATGATGAGGGAGGCTGGGCAGTGTCCAGCCCAACCTGAGTCACTACACGGTAGCATCCATAATAGGGACATTTAGACTGGAGAACAGGTAAGCCTTCAAATTTCTACACAAGACTACCTATGTAATTGTTGCACATGATTCTATATCACAGAACAATACAATATAGTCCTACAATATTAGGTCTGTGCTCCACAGTAAAAAAAAAGAATAGTGCTGAAGTACATGTAATACTGTTTTGATGGTACTGTGTTATGAACTCCTGAGGGTGGAAGGCAACATCTGTTCACACACAATCATATCAACCTCAAATATACAGATGCAGATTTTAATCAAATTATTTTTGGTGTGGATAATCTGGTTCGTCTCCCGGAAATAATTTTTTCAAAGGGTGGGATGTTTGCAGCATGAATCATCCAGTAACAACAGCAATAATGATTTGATTTACTTACACAAGTGTTAATGCTATGGCATTGCAGCCTTGGCATTTTGCGACAACATGACATGCAGCAATCAAGCATATCCCAGCGCAAGGCTCATCATTGTTGGATTCCCGGATTTTTTAAAACAAGACAGTTCGGATGAAACCTGGATTTTCACCTGGATTTTAGATTTTCTGATTGATGTTTTTCTGCCGTTTAAAGGTCTTTGGAATTAAAATCTATTTTGGATTTGGTTCTCTGGAAGTCATTAGATGCTAACAACAGACCGCTGAATGCCTGAAGTGACCAATGAGAATCAAGCATTCAACAAAGCCATGTAATAAATAAATAAATATATATACATACAGTACTGTGCAAAAGTCTTAGGCACCTGTATAACATTCTGTACAAAAAAGGGCAAAAAAGTATTTAGTCAGCCACTAATTGTGTAAGTTCTCCCACTTAAAAAGATGAGAGGCCTGTAATTTTCATCATAGGTATACCTCAACTATGAGAGACAAAATGAGAAAAAAAATCCAGAAAATCACATTGTCTGATTTTTAAAGAATTTATTTGCAAATTATGGTGGAAAATAAGTATTTGGTCAATAACAAAAATTAATCTCAATACTTTGTTATATACCCTTTGTTGGCAATGACAGAGGTCAAACGTTTTCTGTAAGTCTTCACAAGGTTTTCACACACTGTTGCTGGTATTTTGGCCCATTCCTCCATGCAGATCTCCTCTAGAGCAGTGATGTTTTGGGGCTGTCGCTGGGCAACACAGACTTTCAACTCCCTCCAAAGATTTTCTATGGGGTTGAGATCTGGAGACTGGCTAGGCCACTCCAGGACCTTGAAATGCTTCTTACGAAGCCACTCCTTCGTTGCTCGGGCGGTGTGTTTGGGATCATTGTCATGCTGAAAGACCGCCACGTTTCATCTTCAATGCCCTTGCTGATGGAAGGAGGTTTTCACTCAAAATCTCACGATACATGGCCCCATTCATTCTTTCCTTTCCACGGATCAGTCGTCCTGGTCCCTTTGCAGAAAAACAGCCCCAAAGCATGATGTTTCCACCCCCATGCTTCACAATAGGTATGGTGTTCTTTGGATGCAACTCAGCATTCTTTCTCCTCCAAACACGACAAGTTGAGTTTTTACCAAAAAGTTCTATTTTGGTTTCATCTGACCATATGACATTCTCCCAATCCTCTTCTGGATCATCCAAATGCTCTCTAGCAAACTTCAGACGGGCCTGGACATGTACTGGCTTAAGCAGAGGGACACGTCTGGCACTGCAGGATTTGAGTCCCTGGCGGCGTAGTGTGTTACTGATGGTAGCCTTTGTTACTTTGGTCCCAGATCTCTGCAGGTCATTCACTAGGTCCCCCCGTGTGGTTCTGGGATTTTTGCTCACTGTTCTTGTGATCATTTTGACCCCACGGGGTGAGATCTTGCGTGGAGCCCCAGATCGAGGGAGATTATCAGTGGTCTTGTATGTCTTCCATTTTCTAATAATTGCTCCCACAGTTGATTTCTTCACACCAAGCTGCTTACCTATTGCAAATTCGGGCTTCCCAGCCTGGTGCAGGTCTACAATTTTGTTTCTGGTGTCCTTTGACAGCTCTTTGGTCTTGGCCATAGTGGAGTTTGGAGTGTGACTGTTTGAGGTTGTGGACAGGTGTCTTTTATACTGATAACGAGTTCAAACAGGTGCCATTAATACAGGTAACGAGTGGAGGACAGAGGAGCCTCTTCAAGAAGAAGTTACAGGTCTGTGAGAGCCAGAAATCTTGCTTGTTTGTAGGTGACCAAATACTTATTTTACCGAGGAATTTACCAATTAATTCATTAAAAATCCTACAATGTGATTTCCTGGATTCTTTCCCCCCATTCTGTCTCTCATAGTTGAAGTGTACCTATGACAACCCTGAAATCGAAAAAACCAAATTGGAATTTAACCAAACTCAAAAAATACTAAGCACTCAATACTTAAGCACCGTGGCACTCCTAGCCATTTCCTAATTGCCTTAGTAATCATCTTCTCTAATTTCTCCACCTCCGTGATGGCAAATTCATACACAGTCATCCATCCATCCATTATTTGAACCCGCTTATCCTGAACAGGGTCGCAGGGGGGCTGGAGCCTATCCCAGCATACATTGGGCGAAAGGCAGGAATACACCCTGGACAGGTCGTCAGTCCATCGCAGGGCACACACACCATTCACTCACACACTCATACACTCATACCTACGGGCAATTTAGACTCTCCAATCAGCCTAACCTGCATGTCTTTGGACTGTGGGAGGAAACCGGAGTACCCGGAGGAAACCCACGCAGACACGGGGAGAACATGCAAGCTCCGCACAGAGAGGCCCCGGCCGACGGGGATTCGAACCCAGGACCTCCTTGCTGTGAGGTGGCAGTGCTACCCACTGCACCATCCGTGCCGCCCATCATACACAGTCAGCAGCTACTTAATATGTGGGAACAATCCAATTTGCAGACTACCAATGCTATTATTACCCTTTGCGAGTTCCTTCCTCATTTTCATAACTTGCTCTCCATCAGTGTGTGGAGCTAAACCACCTGCCTAAGCTCTTGATTGGCTTCTCTAGAATAGAAGGTATTACCTCTTCATCAAGGCAAAAGCTTTCCTGTGCTACCTTCCCCCTAGCAATAGGCAGATTCCTAGATTTGATAGGCTTAACTTTCAATCTTGCCCATTTAAGATTTCCATTTAGAAAGAAAGAAAACCGATAGCTGAGTTCAAAATCGCTATATTTGTTGATATTTGTTATCAAGTCATTTAATTGCTTGATTGTTTATGGAAAAAGACTTGGTCACAGGTTGAGATCATCCGTTTAGCTTGCTGAAGGTCTACATCTACATCTGACGGCATGTCACTACTTGATATAGTAGTCAATGAACAGCAATCTCACATAATTCCCCTGCCCTTTGTCCAGGAGAGATAGGGCAGTGTGGAGGATGTGGGCGATGAAATCCTCTGTGGTTGGTAGGTGAACTGTAAAGGGTCCAGTTTGCAGTGCAGTGGGGAGCAGATGTAGTCTACATTTAAGAACACAAACATGGCCACAAACAGCTAATTGTGGGAGGCCAGAGCGATGCGACACGATTACATTGGAGGATGTACGGTTTTAGCCTTAATCGGCACACTATTAAATCTACAAATTGCAAGTGAGATCATATTTCCTCACTTGGATTCATGCTTCAATTAACCCAGTTTGACATCTGCTTGACCTAAATCAAATCAATGGATAGACTAATCTTGTTCAGCTGCAGTGGAGATTGCGATTAGACCACACTGATTTACACTGACTTTCTCCCCTCTATCTAAGCACACGCAAACACACTTACTACTAACAATGGTAGCATTTGTGATAATGGTTTATTACTAGTTTTGAAAATGAATGCCATGGAACTATCTTTGTAGGTGGTAGAACATGAACATTTATTCAATAAACAATAAAATGACCTCCTCTTACTGTTACAGATGAAATATCTGTATGATATAATTGCAAAGTCTGTTATCAACTATTATTTTTCTTCAATACATGAAGCCTACATCTTGAAAGAGGAGGAAAAGAACAGGGAAAATTCACAAAGCCACAAATGAATACCTCAGATGTAAAAAAATATATATCCGTAGTTTCTGCTTTTCCATCATGTGCAAGAACAAATTTGAAACAAACTAAATATCTGCATCCAAATATAGAGAATTAATAGGAAGCCACTGAATCAGTCCACGCTGATAATTCTCAGTAGAGTTACGGTTATTGCATCAGTGACGTGGGTTGAAGTCCGAAAATAAATGGCAGTGAACCACTGTCCTTCGTCCTGTCCTGTTGATTTGTAGCACACAGTGTACAAATGCAAAGCATAAGCACCGTTAGCTGCAGTATACCCTGGAGGAGACACACACACACATACACATTCATATCAACCTCAAACATAAGGATGCAAATTTTGAAAAAACCACTGGCCAGAAATAATATTAGTGCGCTAATCAAGTTATTTTTGGTGTGGAAAATCCTGTTATCCTTTTATAGCATATTAGTGTCTCAGCTGCATTTGTCTGCTCACTCCATCTCGACCCTCTCCTGTCCAATTTAGGTCCCCCTCAGTGTGTGAGACTAATGGAGTTAGACAGCGTAGTGAGTGACAGGGCATTGTCCTTCCTCATGCTTCAGATCCCCTCAATGCTCCCCTGAGTGGAGTTAACAGGATACTGCTAATCGTTCACAAAAGACAGATTAGTGCAGGGGACAATTGTGGGCAAATTGTCAGGCCACAGCACCTGCCTCATGCCGTGTCCATCAGGCCAAGATCACGGGAAGCAGATGTGTCACAAATGTTTGCTTTTGAGAGGAAAAACAACAAAACTACTTTCTCAATCCCTTTTCGCTTTGGTCCGTTTTTTATCATTTTTATTTGAACGCTTATATCTCTAAAAACGGTCTGGTAAAAACTCTTGAAACTTGAAAGTTATGTTAGGGATGTAACCAGCTTGTGACACAATAGTTGATACATAAAGAAATGGCTAAATGGCGAGCCAATGAAATTGACCCATCTGGGCGTCTCAAATTAAACAACTGTAATTAATTCCAGACATCGCAATTCTAAACATTGAATCATGTTCTCAATCTTCTTTTCATGAAGCATAAGTACGAAAGATGCCATTTGGTACAAGAACACTTTGTCCAGCTGGCACTATGCAGAAGTAAGAAGTCATCATTTGGTCATCAATATGGTGACCACAACAGTTTGATCACGTGACTGAAATCCATGAATAGAGTGGTCTTCAGAATTATTGGCACCCTTAATAAAAATGAAGAAAAAAGGCTGCATATGATAAACAACACAGATAATAATCAATGTGTTACATTCAAAGGAGGTTGCACCACAGTGGAAATAGGTACATTGAAACATTGAGTTTTTTTGTAGCCTTCTCCTTCTTGCTGGAAATTAACCATCTTCATTCTGAAATCCTTGGACGATTGTTCAGAGGATTGTTGACACCAGACAGAACAGCCACTGCAGTTGGATACTTTAGACGGCATGGAGTTACTTCAGGATAAAAAGTTCAGCCCTGGACTGAGCAGCTGATTCATTGAAGCCCTAAGCTCTGTGTCTGGGCCTTAGTAATTGTAACCACCAACTAAAAATTGGCTGCAGAAGTGAAAGAAGTGAAACTTTCACTTTCACAGTGCAAGAATTAAATTGGAATGCAGTAGATCAGTTCTACACAAAGAAACTCAGCAGATACAAAGTATACAAGGCAGATACCATCACATAACTAACTACTTTTTCTATTTTGTGGCGATAAAAGCTTGAAGAGCAGATCTAAATTAATGTTTCATTCAACAGTCATGAAAATCCTTGGAAGGCTCCATCCAGTGGTCCCTCAAACGAGAGTTTTTGGCACTCTGGTACCTGTATGGATACTTTGTTGGCCAAGGCTTTTGGAACCCTGTAAGCTCTGGGGTACAGCAATAAAATCCAAGTGAATTTATAATAGGAGGGAAAGCAGCATTCCCGGAGAAGATGGCAGTGATTATAATTGCTCAGATTACAGTGACCTTCACAGGGTTACAGTATGTGTTGAATGGGCTGTCTCTTTCTTTTCCCTCTCTGATCACTGTAATCAAAGCGTGCAAATCTTATTGTTTAATTAATTTATTCACCGTTATACATACTATAGGCATTTCTTACGTGATCAACAAACATCTATTTGAGGGACAATGTATTATTTATTCAACTGTGAAGTTCTCCATAAAGGCCTCAATTCTTGAAATTCTGCTTTTATCTTTTTGTCTTTAATATGCACAATGCATTTTTATTGTTTGTTATGGATGCGTCTGTATTTAGAATTTGTACTTTGGTTCAGGGCTAGAATACTTGCACTTGTGCTTTAGTGATGTTGCATCTTGACTTGCATCTAGGAGTGTTATTGCCAGGTCTGACACTTGCTCATGTTAATCAGGTGAATGCACTTTGGTTTCCCCTATATTGTATAGTAAATCGCTCTAGAAACTGAGACCAGCCTGTCTAAATGACTATCGCTCAGTAGGTCTTACTTCTGTGGAGATAAAGTGCTTTGACCAGCTGGTCAAGGACTACATCTGCTCCCCGCTGCCCTGCACACTGGACCCTTTACAGTTCACCTACCAACCACAGAGGATTCCATCGCCCACATCCTCCACACTGCCCTAACTCTCCTGGACAAAGGGCAGGGGAATTATGTGAGATTGCTGTTCATTGACTACAGTTCAGCTTTCAACACCATAATCCTCTCCAAACTCAAGAACCTGGGACTAAACACCACCCTGTACAGATGGATCTTTGACTTCCTGATGGGCAGACCTCAGGTGGTGAGAGCGGGCAGCCACACCTCATCCTCCCTCATCCTCAACACGGGAGCACCCCAGGACTATGAGACTATGAGTCCCCTGCTGTACTCCCTGTACACGTACGACTGCGAGGCCACTTTTGACTCCAACTCCATTGTCATGTTTGCTGACGATACAGCTGTGGTAGGCCTGATCTCCAAGAATGATGAGAACGCCTACCTGGAGGAAGTGGGGTGCCTGTCCCAGTGGTGTCAGGACCACAACCTCTTCTTGAATGTAAGCAAAACGAAGGAGATGATTGGATTATAGGATGAAGCAGGGGAGGATCTACAGCCCACGAGACATCAATGGGTCCCCAGTGGTGACAGCTTCAGGTATCTTGGTGCCAAGATCACTAAGGACCTGACATGGACAACCAACACTGAAACTGTGGTGAGGAAGTTGCGGCAGAGACTGTATCACCCCAGACGTCTGAGGACATTCGGAGTGTCTTGGCAGACACTTTGGAACTTCTACATGTGCACAATTGAGAGAATTCTGACTGGGAACATGACTGCCTGGTATGGGAGCTGCATCCAGTAGGACCATAAGGCCCTGCAGAGAGTGGTACGGTCAGATGAACGTATCACAGGGGGTACACTCCCTCCCCTTCAGGACATCTACACCAGGCAGTGCAGGCTAGGGCCAGGAGAATCATAAAGGATCCCAGCCACCCGGATAACATCCTATACTCTCTGTTGCTATTGAGGAGGAAGAGAAGGTACCGCATCCATAAAGCCAATTCAGAGAGGCTCAGGAGGCGCTTCTCCCCTCACGCCATCCGGATCCTGAATGAGGGTATTCACAAGGACTGCCCTCCCCCCCCAATGTATCTGTGTACATCTTTATATACAGCTGCATTTTTAAAAAATTGAATATCGTGGAAAAGTTCATTTTTTTCCGTGATTTAATTTAAAAAGTTACAATTTCATATATTCTAGATTCATTACACATTCAGTGAAATATTTCAAGCCTTTTTTGTTCTAATCTTGATGATTACGGCTTAAAGGTCATGAAAATCAAAAATCCAGTATCTCAAAATATTAGAATATTACATAAGACCAATCAAAAAAAGGATTTATAATACAGAATTGTCGACCTTCTGAAAAGTATGTTAATTTATGCGCTCAATACTTGGTCGGGCAATCATGGGGAAGACTGCTGACTTTTACATTATATTAATGGCATTTGGCAGCCGCTCTTATCCAGTGTGACGTACAACAAAGTGCAAAGTGCATACCCATAACAAGGGATAAGTGCGCTGAAAGACCCTAGAGGGAAATACAATTTCACCTGCTACCTGCACAACAAAGATAAGGACCAGGGCCTATTTGATCATCGGAAATTTTATTATTTATTTATTTATTTTAAATCGTAATACCGCAACAGGCAAATGTATGAACAAACCGCTTACGTAGCTGACCAAAACTAGCAAAGGTATCATCCCAATACACAAGTGAACATCACAGGTTGTCACGTTTCAGGTCTGTCTTGCCATGTTTTATGTTTATTCATTTTGTCTGAGTCACGTATTGTCTTATCATGTATTATGTTAGTCTAGGTTCGTCATGTTGTTTAGTTTATTTCTTGTTACGATTTATTTTTTCGTTATGTCTAGTTATGTTTCGTTACGATTATATTACCTTGTTATGTTGAGTGGTTATCGTCTTAGTTTCGTTTTGTGTTATGTTTTGATTTATGTTTATTGTTACGTAGACTGGTTACTGTTTAAACATACACTTTTACATGTCTTTCTGCAAATCTTGCGTTCCGCCTTTCTCTCTCTCTCTTTCTGTCTATATAAGGTCCTACAGTTGACAGTGCATGTCGGAGCACAAACCAAGCATGAAGTCAAAGGAATTGTCTGTAGACCTCCGAGGCGGGATTGTCTCGAGGCACAAATCTGGGTAAGGGTACAGAAAAAATTCTGCTGCTTTGAAGGTCCCAATGAGCACAGTGGCAAGTTCGGAACCACCAGGACTCTTCCTAGAGCTGGCCGCCCGTCTAAACTGAGCAATCGGGGGAGAAAGGCCTTAGTCAGGGAGGTGACCAAGAACCCGATGTCAGAGCTCCAGCGCTCCTCTGTGGAGAGAGGAGAACCTTCCAGAAGGACAACCATCTCTGCAGCAATCCACCAATCAGGCCTGTATGGTAGAGTGCCTGACGAAAGCCACTCCTTAGTAAAAGCCCACCTGGAATTTGCCAAAAGGAAACAAAATTCTCTGGTCTGATGAGACAAAGATTGAACTCTTTGGCGCGAATGCCAGGCGTCATGTTTGGAGGAAACCAGGCACCGCTCATCACCTTGCCAATACCATCCCTACAGTGAAGCATGGCGGTGGCAGCATCATGCTGTGGGGATGTTTTTCAGCAGCAGGAACTGGGAGACTGGTCAGGATTGAGGGAATGATGAATGCAGCAATGTACAGAGACATCCTGGATGAAAACCTGCTCCAGAGCGCTCTTGACCTCAGACTGGGGCGAAGGTTCATCTTTCAGCAGGACAACGACCCTAAGCACACAGCCAAGATATCAAAGCAGTGGCTTCAGGACAACTCTGTGAATGTTCTTGAGTGGCCCAGCCAGAGCCCAGACTTGAATCCGATTGAACATCTCTGGAGATGGCTGTGCACCAACGCTCCCCATCCAACCTGATGGAGCTTGAGAGGTGCTGCAAAGAGGAATGGGCGAAACTGCCCAAAGATAGGTGTGCCAAGCTTGTGGCATCATATTCAAAAAGACTTGAGGCTGTAATTCCTGCCAAAGGTGCATCAACAAAGTATTGAGCAAAGGCTGTGAATACTTATGTACATGTGATTTCTTAGTTTTGAATGAATTTATTCCATTTTGGAATAAGGCTGTAACATGACAAAATGTGGGAAAAGTGAAGCGCTGTGAATACTTTCCGGATGCACTGTATATATATTGGACATTCCATATATTTATGCCGTCTTGCACTTTTTGTCTTTTGTCTTGCATTTGCACTTATACTTCATGCAAATATATAAAATATATCTTGGAGCTAGCAGAAAGCATTTCACAACACATTGTACCTGTATAATGGAGTATGTGACAAATGAACTTTTTTGATATTTGCTTTGATTTAGCAGCATGTGATTAATGACTGTAATGCCTTCCAAATAGGTTTTTTTCTCCCAATTGTGGCTCTAACCTACTGTCACAATAATAAATAAATGTCTGCCAACAGGGGATTCAGCAGCACTCTATTCATTGGTCTGCCAAGTGTCCCCATTCCCATCCGCTCCCTGCCCCCAGCAGCACCCCCAAACCTTCCTTGAAATAATGAAACATAACATATCTTTGATTGTGTCATGGGTGGAAGACATTGCATAACAGGAAAATGCGTGGGTGAAAGTTTCCCACAGAGAAAGGTGGATGCATGAAAAATATAGTTTTCCAACAGCACTAAAGTCTGTCAAACAAATAAAGCTGGTGAAAAGCTGCTGCTTTAATGTCGGGCAAGGCAGTCATTTCTGTTTTTGAAATTTGTAAGACATGATCTGAACATTCACACAAATCTCTGGACAGGCACAGCTAGAGAAGCAAAATGATTGTTGTTAAATTGTTAGAGGAACAATTTAAAAATGTGATGCAGGTGTAGAATATGTCATTAACTCACTGCATCATGTGTTAAATAAACCACCTTTTAGAATGCACAACCATTGAAACGTTGTCAATGTTGGATGTAACAACATTAAAATATTGTATGTTGTAAGCATGGGTAAAAAGCAGGCAAAACAGTATGGCTGCTGACTATGTAGACTTAAGCTACTGTCAAATAATTTCCAGAAAATTAAAGGTGTAAACAAAAAATCATTTAAGGCTATCTGCTCCCATAGAATGTGAGATATTGCCTTACTTTTTGCACTGCATATGTTACAGAATGACATTGTAGCAATTGAAAATAAACAGATGTCATGGGAAAACTCACTCATGAAGTACCAACATGAAATATGCGAAAGACATTGGTATCTGGGGGTTTACACTTTTCAGGACATATTGTCTTAGATATTACAGTTTGCCACCCGACATCATGAATCACTATTTTAGCCCATCATTCGTCCTGGCTGTGACGTCAAAAATAAATAACAGCAATATGGAGTTGAGTTGCCTTTAAGCGTAGTGACTGGAGGGATATTGGTTTGTTCTCTCCTGTGCTTGTCTTGTTAGTTTTTGTGTTTATTATTGTAGTATTGTTAGTATAATGCATATCTGGTTATTGTTCCCATTACAGTTATTCCATTCGTGATCCCCTGTGATGTCTGTGTCTCAATGTTTCTGAGCCCGAGTCACTCCCCTGTCTACGTGCTTCACTATTCGGGTGGTTTCGGTAGTTTCTGGGTTTTCAACATTTCTTCCAGCCTCGCATTCCTTACTTCCGGCTTCTCTCGATAGTTAAATGTTGTAAAGCACTATTCTTACTACAGTGCTCAGCGTAAATGAGTACACCCCCTTCGAAAAGTAACATTTTAAACAATATCTCAATGAACACAAAAACAATTTCCAAAATGTTTTTAAGTAAGTTTTATTTAACATATGTTTAACTTCTAACATGAAAGTAAGGTTAATAATATAACTTAGAGAACAAAATTTTCAGTTTTACTCAAATTAGGGTGATGCAAAAATGAATACACCCCACTGAAAGTCTCTGGAGCAAAGCTCAATTTTAGACTACAAATGTCTAATTTAACAATAATCAACCACAGGTGAGTCTAATTATTCATTACACAGGTGTCCAGCAGACTGTTGACTATAAAAGGGTGTTACTTCCCTTCCCATTTCATGTTGTTAGCAATGGCACCACATGGAAGATAAATGTCGAAAGACCTGAGAAAGAAAATAATTTCTTTACACCGCAAAGGTGAAGGCTACAAGAAGATCAGCAAAGCTTTACTTATCAGTCAGAATACTATAGCAAAAGTGATACAAAAATGTAAAAAAGATGGAACTGCAACCATCTCAGAGAGACGTCCAGGCCGTCCATGGAAGTTACCACCTTGACAGCAGCGTCTTCTGATGAGAAGGGTCGAAGAAAATGCAAGCAATGCAAGCATGCAAGTTCACTGCAGTTATCTAAGGAAGTAGAAAGCCAAACTGGGGTGACTATTTCTCGTGACACAATACGGCGTACACTGCAGAGGAATGGCATGCGTGGGTGCCGTCCACGAAGGAAGCCTCTCCTAAAGCCCAGGCACAAAAAAACCCGCCTAGATTTTGCCAGGGCCCATGCTGACAAAGATGAAGACTACTGGGACTCTATACTCTGGAGTGATGAGACCAAGATAAATGTTTTTGGAACTGATGGCTTCAAAACTGTATGGCGTCGCAAAGGTGAGGAATACAAATAAAAATGCATGGTGCCTACAGTGAAACACGGTGGTGGCAGTGTCTTTATGTGGGGTTGCATGAGTGCTGTTGGTGTCAGGGCGCTGCATTTCATTCATGGCATCATGAATTCACAGATGTATTGCTCTATACTGAAAGAGAAGACGCTACCATCACTCCGTGCCCTTGGTCATCATGCACTTTTCCAACATGACAATGGTCCTAAACGCACATCTAAGGCCACTGTTGGATTTCTGAAGAAGAACAGGGTGAAAGTGATTCAGTGGCCAACTATGTCTCCTGATCTGAACCCCTGTGGGGAATTCTGAAGACACATGTTGAGCATCACTCTCCATCCAGTCTCTAAAAGAGACTGAAGAAGAATGGAAAAAGATCGATGTAGCAAAACGTTGTCAACTTGTTCATTCCATGCCTAGAAGACTTGGTGCTGTCATTAAAAATCATGGGGGCCATACAAAGTACTAGATGTAGTAGTTTTTGTTGTGGGGTGTACTCATTTTTGCATCGCCCTTATTTGAGTAAAACTGAAAAATGTGGAATCTAAGTTATATTATTAACCTTACTTTCATGTTATAAGTTAAACCGATATTATAAAACTTCTTGTCAACATTTTGGAAATTGTTTTTGTGTTCATTGAGATATTGTTTAAAATGTTACTTTTCAAAGGGGGTGTACTCATTTACGCTGAGCACTGTTACTACTAATTTAGATATTGTACAGTACTAATCCGATTAATACACTTACTGTCTGTTTACTAACAAACTAAGAGTCACTTTAATTGGGTAGTCTAGATTTAATCACATAACTAACTGACTAATATTATCTCCTAGTTTTCCACACTGTTCTTTAACTCCGCCTTCCTATGCTATCCCTGATTACTTGCTTAGGTTCAGCGAAGTATGAAGTACTGTCTCTTAGTATCACTACGTCTCCAACTCTATGCAAATGTCTACTCCCTTATCCGGAACCGTATGTCTTACACGTGTGTCTATGTGCATCCAGTCTTGTTCATCAAGATTCCTATACGACACTCCTTTGATTTGATTTCCGAGTTTGCCTTGCCCTCTTGTTTTTGTTGCCTATCTGTTTATTTGGTTTTGATTATTTTACTACGTCTTCGACTTCGCCTTAGCCCTTTTGTACCTGTTTTTCTGATCTCCTGCTTTTTTTTTTTTTTCTTTTGCTTTTTGTTTTGGGTACTGTCATATGATCTCTTGGCTCTGAACTTGGACTGAATAAACTACGTTTTTGGATTATCCGTTGGTCTGCTTTTGGGTCCTCAGTACTGTGCATAACAACAGTCATTTGACATGTTCCTTTCCAGAGAGGTTCACAAAAGATATAACTACTGTGTCCTCAATATGTACTCAGCACTAATACTGTCTACTATTAGCAAAAATGTATTATTCCACGGAAGGTTTGGAGGTGCTTTCTCAACTTGGATTTTCCACCTCTTCAAAACTTCAGGAGTGCTAAATCACAAACTGAAGTCTCAGAAGAATGTGACATTTCTTGGTGGACATAGCTGTACAGGAAGAAAAATTGCATAATTATTGGATTACCTCATTTTCAATTAAACTGGACCTGCAGTGCAGAGATTGCTGAGATCACTGAATTCACATCTATTGGGAGATTATGACCTAAGGCATTAATGCATTCAGTGCCTATCTTTATTGCTTTTTCTTAGGAATAATGTGAAATGTGAAATGATAGTGAAATTTATTTTTTAAAAATGCAAAGTGATGAGGATGATGCTCAAAATAAAAGTACAGATCATTATGTTAAGTATATTTGGTCAATTGCAGCATGCTTTTCATATTTCCCTGATTAAGATGAAGACCAAATTGCCTTAGTCCCGATTGCAGCCTGTTCTTGAACTCGTTAGTATAGTCCCTTTCCAATCATTATGGCCGTGCACTTTAAATGCTTCCTATAGGATAAAAAATATACTTCATCAACCTACTGCTGATCAGGTTTTACAAGAGACTAAGGACTATTCATACAGAAAATAATTTAAATAGCGTTCAAAACTCTTTATAACCTACCTCATCTGTCTTTCGCCCTGCTTTTTCAACTTGCTAGTATTTTTACATGAAGTACTCACATAAAAAAATCCACATTGATAACACATTGTGGAGGCAGCCTGTAACCTAGTGGTAAAGGTAAGGTAAATGCTGGGAGCCACAAGGTTGATGGTTCAATCCCCAGTGTAGTCACGCTAAGATCAGCACAGCTGTTGGGCCCTTGAGCAAAGTCCTTAACCCCACATTGCTCCAGGGGGAATTGTCCCCTTCTTAGTCTAATCAACTGTAAGTGTGCCACATCCTGGTAAATGCTGGAGGAATCAAATACTAAATAGATAAATAAATATACAGTGGGCTCCAAAATTATTGACACCCATAATAAAAATGGAGAAAAGGGCAGCATACAATGAACAATGTGAATAATTATCTTTATTTTATGTTCAAACATATGGGGAAATTATAGACTTTTATTTAAATATATTTACTCTCATGTTTCAATGTTTTTTATTTAGTAATCTCGTTTTGTCAGAAAGCCACAGGTGCCAGAATTATTGACACCCTTAACAATTATTATAAATTAAATTGTTAGTGAAACTGGCAATACAATTGTACTTTATTTAGTTAATCTCAATCTAAAGGAACTATATTGGGTCATTCCATCACTTCCTGTTTCACAAGAGTGTAAAAATTAAGTAGAAAACATGCAAAATTCCTTTGTCTACCACCAGCATGGGAAAATCCAAAGAACTGTCAATTCAGAAGACACAGATGGCAAGTAATGGATACAAAATAATACATAAACGGTTAAACATACAATTTAGCACCATAAGGGCAATAATAAGACGGCATAAAACACATGGAATGGTTGCAAACTTGCCAGGAAGACGATGCAAGCACATGTTATTCCCACGGACGGTAAGGAAGATGGTGAGGGAGGCCTCAACCCTCTGGGGTCAGCGGTGTCGCCGGCGACACCAACAAGATCAGATCAACTTTCCTTTCTATTTGGATGACTTTGGATGAGTTTTTACCATACAGATGCAACGAACATATTGACAGAAACGTTAGAATCTTGACTTCGCAATGCACCAAAATTTGTAAATTAGATGAATAAGACCACTGCGATTTCTTAATCCTTACTCATTAATATGTTTAGTTCTGTGCAAATTCTGGCCCATCTCAAACACAGTGATAATTATTCCCTGGCAGAGGAGGGGCGATGCCATGTGAGAGAACACCAACTGTAAAACACAATAAATGTCTGTCCTGACCCCACAGTGGTGGAATTACCTCCCGGTGGATGTCAGAACGGCAGAGTCTCTGACCTCTTTTAAGCGCAGACTGAAGACTCATCTCTTCAGGCTATACCTTTCCCTCCCTAACTCACCACCATGATTAGCCTTATATGCCATAGACTTTAATGGCACTTATATAGTTATATAGATATTGTCGTGTTTTGTATTAGATATTGTATTGTTGTACTCGGGGTATTCTAGCTGCCAACTGTGGTATGCTAGTTTGGAAGTTGATGTATTCTTCAAGGGTTCTGATCTGTATGGTCACACTAGGACTCGGAAACATACTGTCCTCTCAGGTCCTCTTCGCACTTGTACTTGTGTTTGTTCTGCACTTCGTTGTTCATCGCTCTGGATAAGAGCATCTGTTAAATTACTTGTAATGTAATAATGTGAAAGGTAAACATTTTTCACCACGGAACATGTTTCATTATGGAAAATGGCATGGATGACGACATCATGAGTAAGTGCATTTCTTCCGTGTTTACTGCAACTTCTCCAGCTTTGTTTCAATGTTCAGCAATATGCACGTTTGTAAATTCTCACACTCTAACAATTGCATCTCAAAATAATACATAAGTGATATGTTGTGGAGTAGCCAAGATTCTAAAACTGGGTGTTCTCGCACAATCGATGTTAGCATACTGTATCTACAATCGAGGAGAAAGCAGAAATAACTTAGCTAAACAGACCAACTCCAAGAGCAAGTGTATTTCTTACGATGATATTGGTAAATATGTGTGCTGTTTTGCAACTTCTCTCTGTGTTCGTCTGGATATTCAGTATTGTGCGTTTGTAAGTTACCACTCTGTTCTGAATTTATGAACAATTCTAATGATTACATCTCAAAATAATACCTCTGCAATTTTACAAGACGTACATGCTCTGCAGGATGGACATTGGGAAAAAACAGTACACTGTGGAAGTGCAAAGCAAAAAATGGTATGCAAAACATTGAGGTGTTTGTGAATGGCATCTTCATTGTAGGTAGTTTGTGTGGTGATTTCAATAAGTTTTTTTCATTTTTCATTTGTTTCTGTCTTCTAAATGGCTCACTGAGTATTGCCTTGTAGCAAGGCTTTGTCTTCGAGGTAGGGAGGTGTGAGGCCAGGTGTGAAAAGCCTACTTATTTGGCAGGACCACATACCACATAAATATTAATTGAAGAAAGGCCATAAGGCCCCATTGTCAACTGGTGCTGAAAAATAGTAGTGAAAACACTAGGTTTTTGTAATTTCTTTTAGATTTTATATGGATTTGCTACAATATCATCTTTTGATACCCAAGACCTTGATGAACACATTTCAGTGATCCAACAATTTTGTTACAATAGATTATTACAGCATATATAGTTTTTACAGCATACTTGTACGTGTCCAAAACTAGAATTTACTATTTACTATTCTAGAGCAATTTACAACAAACATATGATGCTGACCTACTTACTCTTGCCATATTATTATAGCTGAGTTTGTGCTGAAAACAGAGATATGAAACACTTTGGAATCACTGTATATAAAGTTGATTAAAATTACACAAATGTCAGAACATGGTGCAGTCACCAGTTTTCCTCATTTTGCCCTCAGACCACAGAGGGTTAAGTAACCCATGGATCTCAGTTTAAGAATTGCAGAGATTAGTTGCATATTGGGGTCACCAATTCTAAAAAGAAATCATAAAATGGCATCTCCATACCAACAAACTCTTTGGAAGGGTGGCACAAAGACACCACTTACTGAGCACAATAAACAAAACCAAGCATCTTGAGTTAGCCAAACCTTATTGGAATTATGACAAGAAGAGAGTGATATGGTCAGATTAGACCAACATTTTACGCAAATGAGTTTTTACATTTACATTAGCTCCTGAGTTAGGACTAAAATCATTAACTTATGATTACAACATTTAGGTAAGTCCAGGAAACTTTTGTGACAGGTTAAAGAGGAGCTTTTTTAACAGTAGTTTTAAGGCACTGTCTTGTTCATATAGGCTCTATGTTGTAATAACTATACTTGCATATATTTCTGTAATTTAAAGAAATGATCCCACTTCAATTTTGAAAACTCATCAAAATCTTATTTTGCTGAGCCTACTGTAGAACTGGTGGCTATGCCTTTTAAAACTCCACTCAGGCGCGTGCAGGGAACATAAGCAGTGAACTTGGGCACTAGCAGGAGACTCTGGGGATCAGCAGATACAGAACTCCATTTACACGCTGCAATCAAGTCCTTCCTAAACTGAATACACAGCAAATCCTGTGTCAATACAGTACTATGGAGCTGCATACTAAAAACTGAAGCCACACTGCAATCAACCCATTGTGTTTTAAGAAATAACAAACAGCTGCAAATATAATTCCCTGATCCATTATTAATGTGGCATTCATTCTAATAATAATAATAATAATATTAATAATAATAATAATAAGCTTTTGCAAGCTGATACACACATTCATAGCTGGCTAATGCTGTGCTATGTCAGTAATCCAAATATGCACTAACACAGAGTAGCAAACAAAGTTCCCAATCTGTAAAATGCAGTAGCTAATTTTATCTTCAGAATGCTGGTGTAAACTAAAAAAGGAATGAGCATGGTTTTGTTTTCTCCCCAATATACTGCTGTACTTTTTAATGCTGACCTTAAATGTATCCATAATTCTTCTTCATCGACAAACACAGGGAGAAATTAAATCAAAGCAAAAAAAATATATATGGGCAATACAGTTTTATTCAAGCTCATTAGTCAAAGGATGCCATGAGAGTGATGGAGTGATGTTTTTCTGAGATAATCCAGTGTTATTTGCTTTATCACTATTAAGCAAATATTGATATACAGTGCAGTCATTTGACAGTTACACAATTTCTGTTGTTTTGGCTCTATACCCAAACACATTGGATTTGAAAAGAAGCAATGAATATGAGGGCACAGTGTAGACTCTCAGGACTCTCAGCTTTAATTAGAGGGTATTTGTCCATTTTGGGTGATGTAGGCTATCAGATCAGATTACCTCTGTATTTACACCCATCTATTTCCTTTGTCTTGTTGCCAGATTGTAATGTGCTTGTCCCATTCATTCCAGCATTTTTCTGATTGCCTTATCTGTGTTCTGACCCGTTTTGTGCACTCCGTTTTGTTCTGAATAGACTATTCAGCACATTTCCTGGTAGTGATTGGTTTGTCTGTTCTGATCCCTGACAGGCAGCCCTTTTATACATATCTGTGTGATCTGTGTTTTCCTGTTTTCAGTTTTTATGTTCTTAGCATCTCGCCTTTTACAGTCATGTTCTACAGTAAAAAAAAATAGCAGAACAACATCAGTAACCTGATGAACCTGTTATTAGTTGTAGTGATATTTCTGCATGGCAAATAATTTACTTGTAGATGTAGTAGTGTAATAGAAAAACAACAGACCCAACTGTCATGACATGCACGATGCTTGTTCTGAGTAATTGACTCATTCATTGAAAGGGGCATGTTCAAAATAATAACAGTGTGAAGTTTAATTACAGAATGAATTCATTCTGTGAAAAAATAGGTGTTATTAATTGTCCTTTATTAAGGAAGAAGTGAAGCAATGTTTCACACAGTTATAACATATTTCCTTCTGAATTGCAAAATGGGCTGTTCCAAACATTGTTCAGAGGAACAACATAATTTAATAAAAAACTTGATTGGAGACGGTAAAACATATAAAGACTAAGAAAATTATAGGAAGCTCAGCTTAAATGATCTCAAATGCTTTAAAATGGCAACAAAAACTCGAAACACTTTGAAAAAAATGAGCAACTACAGTTAAAACAGATTGAAGAATGATTCAGCCATTCATCAGCTCCAGAAAGATCAAAGATGATCTACAATTACTGTAAGTGCTGTTACAGTCAGAAGACGTTTGATCAAAGCTAAGCTATCAGCAAGAAGCCCCTGTAAAACACCATTGTTTAAAGAAGGGCATGTGTAGAATTGGTTAAAATTTGCCAAGGAACATATCGATTGGCCCAAAGAGAAATGGTGTAACATTCTGTGGACTGAAATTGATCTTTTCAGGTCTAGTGGTCATCGACAGTACATCAGACAGGTACTGAATTCAAGCCACAGTACACTGTGAAGACAGTGAAGCATTGTGGCACAAAAATCATGGTATGGGGATGTTTTTCATACTACGGATCAGTTTGAATAAATGAAAATACTTGACGAGATTATGTTGCCATATGCCGAAGAAGAAATGCCCCTGAAATGGGTGTTTCAGCAAGACAACAACCCCAAACACACGAGTAAGCGAACTGTGGAATGTAGTTCATTGTAGGCCATTCTGGGCTGAAGTGCCAGAAGTTGGTTGACTCGATGCAACACAGATGGACAACAAACAATGGATTAACTAAATATGAATTCAGTAATTTAAAGTGAAGTTAAATCTTGAAGCATTTCTTCAGTTTATACAGTAATCTTTGAGTTTGAAGAGAAAAATGTTGACACTGGCATTTTTTTGAACAGATTAATGTAAAAATGAATATTAATCCGGCATGCACAGTAGACCCACCAGAACCATGTTTAGCAGCACTGTTACATAGACCCTTAATAAATCCAGTAATTAAACTATATCAATTACCCTAAATAGAAAGTACATGATTTGCAATTTTAAAAGGTATACATTAACACAGCATGCTTCTTCCACAGATCCTTATATGAAGACATGAAAAACAAGACATGAAGTCTCCAGCACCAGGGGAAGACACTGCACTATAAAATCACCCAGCACTTTATTAGGAACATTTTTACTGTATTACACCTACTTATTCATGCAATTATTTAATCAGCCAATTGTGCAGCAGCAGTGCAATGCATACAATCATGTAGATACGGGTCAGGAGCTTCAGTTAATGTTCACATCAACCATTCGAATGGGGAAGAAATGTGACCTTTCACCGTGGAATGATTGTTGGTGGCAGACAGGGTGGTTTCAGTATCTCAGAAACTGCTGATCTCCTGGGATTTTCACACAAACTAGTCTCTAGAGTTTGAAAAGAATGGTGCAAATTTTTTTTCCTAAATCCAGTGAGCAGTAGTTCTGCAGACA
The DNA here is from genome assembly GCF_963514075.1 of Conger conger. Classification (NCBI taxonomy): domain Eukaryota; kingdom Metazoa; phylum Chordata; class Actinopteri; order Anguilliformes; family Congridae; genus Conger; species Conger conger. Next base: position 43,456,999 of record NC_083766.1, read on the forward strand.
GAAATGCCTTGTTAATGAGAGATGTCAGAGGAGAATGGGAAAACTGGTCAAAGCTGACAGGAAGGTGACAGTAACACACATAAACACACATTACAACAGTTGTATGCAGAAGAGCATCTCTGAACTCATAACGCATCATAACTGTAAGTGGATAGGCTACAGCAGTAAAAAAAAAAAAAAAAGTCTAATACATACCTAAAATAAAGTGCTCAGTGAGTGTAAATTCTGCCATCCAGTACCTTGTTAGAGGAATAATCCAAATTCCAGATTGTGAGCAAAGCAACAACAGTGGTCAGTGGTCATATGCCACAAACAACAGTTCTGATGTCTCCTATGGTGTTGGTAAGATGACAAAAGAATTTTCAGACACACTGAATGGAGAAGGTTTCGAAATGGAAAAGGGTTTCAAGGGAAATGCAGATGCAGATGCAGATGCAGGGATGCAGATCAGGAAAGTTATGAGGAAAAAATGAATGATTCCACTATCATAGCATAAATAATTAAAGCGCAGTCTATTTTCCTATTACTAAGACTCTGACAGCTGACAGAGAGAAATGCAGAGGCCCTAATGACTCAACCCAATGGATTGAGTTTCAGTGTGACTGCAGCAGAGGCGATCAATTCTGTCATCACACAACTAGAGCAGGTCCAGCTTGCCTTGGCAGAGGTTTTCCCTTCTGCAAACAGTGTGGTATCAAGAATCGTGTTCTGGGAGGCACACTGTGACCAGGAATGTGTAAGCTGAAAATGTACCTTCTATGTCACTGAAATATACATTAGAAAGAATAAATTGAGAGAAAACAAACTGGTGTGTATGTGCCAATTGTTATGAACTGAGATTAATCAGCAAAAATGACTTCGGTCATCATGCTACAAGATCACTGCATAGTCAGTGAAAGGAAAGAGACTGCACATATTCATTTTTTGTATTTAGATTCTGAAATAAATCTTTGTCAATACAAAGAATCTAGCCATCAGTTCTGCCTATTATAGAATCCATTCCAGCGGAAAATATGAAAATACACCAGCAGGTCTTGACCCTGGTCAACGTGCCAGTGGAGTTCAGTGAGTTACACTGTATTCAGCCAAAAGACGTGAGCTGTACATGTATGTACATACAGTCCATCCTTTTTTATTATGTCACTCTGTAAATCCCTGCAACCTCCAGGATTACCATGAGCCATTTTATCTTCTTTATCTCACAAAGGTTTTATATGACACACAACATGCCTCATGGGAAGCCAAGTTGTGTTCTTGAACTATGCTTAGGATATTCTTACCTCATGATTCTATTAGGCCTATAGAAAAGAATAAGTGTGATTAAATATATTTTGTCAAAATCAGTTGATTAGAACAAGCATTTACCAAGCAGGAGACAATCCTCCCCTGGAGCAATGCTGGGTTAAGGGCCTTGCTCAAGGGCCCATGGCTGTGCAGATCTTATTGTGTCTACATTCGAACCCCCGACCTTGCCTGTCCCAGTCATTTACCTTAACCACTACACTACAGGCTGCCCCAAATATCAGAATAGGGAAGAAATGTGATCTAAGTGACTTTGACTGTGGAATGTTTGTTAGTGCCAGACAGGGTGGTTTGAGTATCTCAAAAATTGCTGATCTTCTGGGATTTTCACGAAAAACAAAACATTCAGAGAGCAGCAGTTCTACGGGCAAAAACGTATTGTTAATGGGAGAGGTAAGAGGAGTAGAGCCAGACTGGTCGAAGCTGACAGGAAGGTGACAGTAACACAAATAATGCATTACAACAATGGTATGCAGAAGAACATCTCTGAATACACAATGTGTCAAACCACTCAGTGGACAGCAGCAGAAGACTTAAATAAGTATAGACATAAATACGTATGTCTCGTCTTCAGTTTCTCCTGTTTAACACTGCTTGTTAGTATTGTATTTTACTATTGTCATGTACAAGTTCCAAATAGCACTATCAATGATTAGAATTACAATGAAGTAGTAATAGTAATAATAATAATGTATAGACCACCACAGGAACATATCTAAATAGCACTTCCAAAATCAAACTACTGTCTGACGATTATCAGCAAAGAAAATTCTGCAATGAAATGCAGCTGTCCTCACACAAGTATAGTCTCCTTCTGATAATGATATAGTGCCGTAACTCAATCTATCTCAAAAAGAAAAGTTTTAGATTGGCTGATTCTATCATAACTTCCCCCCTCCCAATGCAGGGTGCTGCTGTTCAATTTCTCACACAATTACACTGATACACTGTCATATACCATACCTATGCACCTACAACCCCTTTATGTTGTTAGGAAGGAATGAAAAGGTGGAACTTGGGGCTGAATGAGCGCAGTTGAAACATACTAAACAACAACTGCTCACAGAATGACTAGAGATCAATGTTCTTATAAAACCCTTAATCTAAAAGTCATTTCAGACTAGACAGACAAAATAAAGTGTGCCCCTTTTTTAGTTTATGTATGCTTACATTGTCAGGAAACACAGTAGGCAACCAGTTTATTTTCAAAATCATATCTGACTAGTGCTAGTCAAATGCGAGCCACACAGAACATAATATTATGTGACATTACCAGCTACAGATAGTTAACATTAGGTAGTAAAGGTAGTTGCCTTAATATATTAGTGAGTATGTACCGATAGGTAGGTAGTTGCTATAGACTACTGTCAAATGCGTTAACATTATTGCATGCAGATAACAAAGTTAAAAATAACATAGCACCTACAGCTCAGCCTTGTCACTGTGGTCAGGAATAATACACAAACAAGCCTACACACTGACAGATTTTTATTTTGAAGAATACAGGTGGGCTTGCCCTGCAATTTATACAAATGTGTGAGCTAGTGGGTGAAAAAAAAAGAAAAGGCTTCTGCTCGCAATGTATCCATATCTGTTTTCAAGGCATTATCTGTTCAGTCCGAATGATGTAATCGTATTTGGTTACATCCCTAATAGCTATATAGTAATTTAGGCATTATAATATTTTTACACAGCACCACCAGATAAATTATTCTGCAACCTTCTGGTCAAGCTTCTACAGTGGGGTGCAAAAATCTGGCCACCCCTGGTTTAGATGTCTGTTACAATTAATCTGTATGTGATCAAAAGCAAGGCTGAACTCTAAACCTTACACATGAGAACTTTCTGCAAATCTTTTAGCAATATATCATATAAAAAATTGTACTTCCCTCTAGGGTCTTTTAGCGCACTTATCCCTGGTTATGGGTATGCACTTTGTTGTACGTCGCTCTGGATAAGAGTGTCTGCCAAATGCCAATAATGTAATGTAATGTAATAAAAACAAAAAGGGCAAATGTTTGGGAATCCATCCATCCATCCATCCATTATCTGAACCCGCTTATCCTGATCAGGGTCGCAGGGGGGCTGGAGCCTATCCCAGCATACATTGGGCGAAAGGCAGGAATACACCCTGGACAGGTCGCCAGTCTATCGCAGGGCACACACACCATTCACTCACACACTCATACCTACGGGCAATTTAGACTCTCCAATCAGCCTAACGTGCATGTCTTTGGACTGTGGGAGGAAACCGGAGTACCCGGAGGAAACCCACGCAGACACGGGGAGAACATGCAAACTCCGCACAGAGAGGCCCCGGCCGACGGGGATTCGAACCCAGGACCTCCTTGCTGTGAGGCGGCAGTGCTACCCACTGCACCATCCATGCCGCCTGTTTGGGAATCCTTTTGGATTATTTAAAGGTACAATAGGTCATTTTGGATTTCTAACAGTAAGGAGAGGAATTGCAGTAACAAACACGCTCAAACCACAACACTGTTTATCCCTCCCCCTTCTCTGTGAACAGGCTGACGTTGAAATGCCATTGGCTGTGGGAATTAGAATTTGTAGATGCTTAACACCCTGCCAACTGTTGAGCATGGAGGTGGATCCATTATGCTTTGGGGCTGTGTGGCAGTTGGGGCACAAGAAATAATGTGCGAGTGGAAGGAATATCAGGAAATTCTAGAGGAAAATTTTCAACGGTCAGTCCAGAAATTGAAGTTCAAGAGAGGGTGGGCATTCCAGGAAGACAATGATCCAAAGTATACTTTGAAATCAACCATCAAGTACCTGCAGGAAGGCATTGAATATTATTGAAAATCTGTGGAGAGATGCTGGACATGCAACAAGGCTGAAAAATATTTAATTTGCAAAAGACCTAGTTATAAATAACATTATCTGAGCTAGCTGAAGCTAGCTAACTAGCGATTGCTAGGCAGTTACTGCAGCTAGTTAGCTAACCAGTCACTACAGCTAGCTAGAAACAAAGGTCTAACAAAGTTAAAAAAATTATAATCTGCAGCCTGTAACAGTGTCACATATTGATATTATGACATCAGATTTAGTGGGTCACTTAAACCATTCACACAGAATGCAACCCACTAAATACCCAGGTCAACTGTTTGAATTGGGTTTTAGTGGAAAGCAAAGCTATGTCAAATGCTCAGAAACATCTGATGAAACTGTAGGCTTATACTATTATTTTTCCATTAAGTCAAATAGTTTTTTTTAAATATTGATACCAGTTGAAACTGATACAGTTTTTCTTGTGGATCATGCAAAAAAGTGAATATACTACCATTCTATAATCATAGATTAAGATGTTAAAATGAACAAAAAGACTGTTTTTCTCTCTTTCTCTGCTCAACTACATCTATTAATTAAGAAACCTTTGTGATGTACAATCATCTTTAAAGAAATATATATTATTCCCATTGATTTAATATAGGATAAACTCACCTCAAGCACAGTGGCACAAGCTCTATAAAAGCACTTCAAATAACCAAAAAACAAAATTTTTGTTCTTGTTAATTCACTGTGGACACTATATCTAAATCATCACATGGCTGCTGTAATGTTAAGATTAACCTATGATTGGTACTCCATACTGCATATTGTTTTTGGATTCCTTGAATCATGGGGTGGCTCATCTTACCTGAACTTACCCCGCTTTCCCCTATCTTGTACAGCATGCACTGAGCCATCTGCTTTTGGAGAGAGTGTTGGAGAGGTTGGAACTAGCACTCTCTCTAAGCCGTCAAGGTCAAGGGGGCTTCTGAATTGAGCTTGTAAGTCAAATTGCCTCCAGGAGTTGTCTGTTGTGATGTCAAAGCCCAATGTTAATATCCTATTGGCTTTTAAAAAAAATTAAAGATTTCTCACGTTCATCATTCTCTGCCATAGCATGTGTTTGGTAATTTATTACAATCTTTAGAGGGGAAAAAAAACAAAAACAGATTTATTTCGATTTACGCTATGTTAGTGGTCCTGAACTACAATAAATCAAAGTCGCACGATACACGTCACAACTATGTTTGCTTGTAAATCTACCCACTGAGTGCGGTGCCCAGGCTCCAGGGTGAAGTTTCCCCTAACTGATGGTCTGGGGTCAGATTTCCCTTCCCAGGTCCTAACTTTAATTATTAGTAGTGGAAGAGAATTGCTGACTCGAGACCAGCAGCCAGGGGCAACTTCACCCATCAACGGTGGTTAACTAGCTATACCCATGACAATGGCAGTATCACTGGTTAGCTTAATTCGTTTTTTCAATGGACAATAGTGTGAAGAAGGGAGAAGATCATTTCAACTCCAACCATGTAGAGCAGGTCAAAAACAGCGACCCACTAAATCCAACATCACAATGTAAACATGCAACGCTGTTACAGAGCGCAGATTATTATTTTTTAACATTGTTAGACCTGTTAGTAGCTAACGTTGTTAACAACTTTAGTCAGCGCCAGCCAGCTCAGATAACACTACTTTAACTACCCTAAGAGCAATCTCTTAGTGTTTCTGCACTGTTCCATAACGCCTCCCTATGCTATCCCTGATTACTCGCTTAGTTTCAGCGAAGTGTTCGCACCGGTCTCTGACTATCATTACGTCTTCAATCTATGCAAATGTCTAACTCCCTAATCCAGAGCCGTATGTTTTACATTTTGTTTACGTTCACATCCAGTCCGCGTTTTCGTCTCCCTCCTGTTATGCTGTTATTACTCTATTATGTTTCCCCACCTGTTGTCTATTTGTTTAGCCCACCTTCTTCCCAGCCCCGCCTAGATTGTCACCTTCCCTCATGTATTTAAACCTCAGTCTCCGTTTCACCCATTGTCAGAACAATGATCATTTATAGAGCCAAATTCCTTGTACGCCTATTTTTGAGATTCCTGAAGACATTCCCTTTGACTCTTGTTTTGTTTGCCCATCTGCTTTCTTGGTTTTTGATTATCTGCTTTGTTTTAGTGATTTCGATTTTTGCCTTCACCCTTTGACTTATTGGGTTTTTGACCTTTTTGCCTGTTTACTGAACTATTCTTTTGCTTTCTGTTTTTGGCATTGTCTTGGATCTCTTGGCTTTTGAACTTGGAATAAATAACAACGTTTTTGGATTATCCCCTGGTCTGCGTCTGGGTCCTCAGTGCCATACATAACACCATTACGCTGACATTACTTTCAAATAATAAATATAGTTACAATCAGCAGTGTCAGGGACTAAACAAGCCATATATTCATTTTTAAGTAACTATTTTACAGTTGTGTTCAAATAAATAGCAGTGCGTTAAAAAGGTGAATAAAGTGCAACTATTTTTTAATAGCTTTTAATTCCATATTTCAACTGTAATGGAAACATTACACATTCAATTCCAAATGAAAGCATTAACCAATTTTATCAAGTCTGCGTTATTCTTTTACAGGAAGCAAAGAAAAGGGTGGCCTGTAGCGTAGTGGTTAAGGTACATGACTGGGACCCGCAAGGTCGGTGGTCCCAGTCATAGTGTAGCTTCTATCATAGATCCGCACAACCGTTGGGCCCTTGAGCAAGGCCCTTAACCCTGCATTGCTCCAGGGGAGGACTGTCTCCTGCTTAGTCTAATCAACTGTAAGTCATTTTGGATAAAAGCGCCTGCCAAATGCCATCAATGTAATGTAATATAAAAAGGAATATTAATCTGTTCAAAAAAATGGCAGCGTCAACATTTTTCTCTTCAAACTCAAACATTAGTTGCTAATATTTAGTTGCATAGCCATTGTTTTTGATAACTGCTGCGCATCTGTGTTGCATCGAGTCAACCAACTTCTGGCACCTGCATTTTTAATGTCACCCCACAAGTTTTCAATGGGGTTAAGGTCGGGGGATTGAGCTGGCCATATTACTTCAATCCTTTTTGTCTGGAACCAAGATGTTCCTTGCTTACTTGTGTGTTTGGGGTTGTTTTCTTATTGAAACACCCATTTCAGGGGCATTTCCTCTTTGGCATACGGCAACATAATCTCTTCAAGTATTTTCATGTATTCAAACTGATCCATGATCCCTGGTATACGAACCCAACACCGTAGTAAGAAAAATATCCCCATACCATGATTTTTGCCCTACCATTCTTCACTGTCTTCACAGTGTACTGTGGCTTGAATTCAGTACCCACAGAATATTACGCTATTTCTCTTTGGGCCAATCAATGTGTTCCTTGGCAAATTTGAACTGATTCTGCACATGCCCTTTTTTCAAGAATGGTGCTTTACGGGGGCTTCTTGCTGATAGCTTAGCTTCGATCAAACGTCTGTTAAAAATCACTTACAGGTGATTGTAGATCGTCTTTGATCTTTCTGGACATTTTTTTTGTTGCCATTTTAAAGCATTTGAGATCATTTTAGCTGAGCTTCTATCATTTTCTGCATTTCTTTATACGTTTTCCCCTCTCCAATCAAGTTTTTAATCAAATGATGTTGACCTCTGAACACTGTTTGGAACGGCCCATTTTACTTAGCAATTCAGAAGGAAATATGTTATAACAATGTGTGAAACATTTGCTTCCCTTCTTCCTTAATAAAGGACAATTAATGACATATGTAGTTTCACAGAATTAATGAATTCTCGAATTAAACTCCGCACTGCTATTATTTTGAACACTCCCCTTTCAATGAATGAGTCAATTACTCAGAACAAGCAGCATGCATGTCATGACAGTTGGGTCAGTTTCTATTTCACTACTACATCTACAAGTAAAATATTTGCCATGCGGAAATATCACTACTACTAATAGCAGTAGTTCATCAAGTTACTGATGTTGTACTGCTATTTTCTTGAACACAACTTTATATAATTACTTTTTATTATTTTAATATTCCACAACTCTCCACTGCAGTTGCACACCGGGGACCAGTGCAGTCCCTGGTCAGCTCATGTAGAGCAGCATAATTGGCTCACTGCTCCAGAGGGAGGGACTTGTTGCAAGTAAGCTATCTTCGCTACTATATGCACCTATAGGGAGCATTAATAAAAGTAGCCTAATGGAGTTAACTATGCTAAATGACATGGTTCTAGTTTGGAGACTCGCTGCCTGACATTTCGGCAGGTTTGATCTCTCTACCTGAAATTCTCTCTCTACTCGGTTTTTCAGCTACATCCCTTTTAAGTTAGCTGGAGGCAGAGTCTGCCATGCGCATTTACTTTTGTTTTCACTTCGTTCTATCTTTTAGCCAAAAAAAACCAGTAATTTACCCCAAAAAAGTGTCTTATTCAAATAGAGATACAGAAACTTCCTAATTTGGGCTTGAGTTTTACCCTGGGCTGGGTTTTTTTCTGTGATGGTGCAGCCCTTATTACTGCAGCGACGTTGTGTGCTTTCTGTGCTTGCCTTGGTTTAGGTTTAGCTCTGTCACTATAAGAACAGCTGGAGGCAAGAGCTTTATTTGGTCTAGGTTTGTTTTGTCACTTTTCTGTTATTCACAAAGCCAATGTATATGGTTAACTATTTGTAGAGCCTGTGTTAACCATTTCCTCACCGGTAGTAGAACGGGAGGTGGAGTCGGCTTTGTGCAGGTTCTTCATTGTCCCTTTTCTTATTTACAAAGCGAGGGTTGCATTTAGCAGAAGACTGAACTCCTTTAGCCACAATTAACACTGTGCTATGGGTAGAGCTATAAGGCAGTCTGAACATGTTTAGGACTGTGTGTCCCACTGAACATCCTACTATAAGAAGTGCTGTGTGTTCTGCTCCAGCCACTCTGTACACAGTTCTGACCTGTGTGTTGTGTGTAGGGCTACATGTCATTTAGAACATCCGACTTAACTCACTGCTGTGTGTAGGATTGTAAACTATGTTCTCGGGAAAGCTCTTCTTCTGTTCACTTGCTTTTTTGACGCTCGTTTCTTCAGCTCATCTGCTCCGATACTCGGACTGAGGCTGAATTCTACACAGCGCACCACCAGGTCTACGGACACACCTAGTTTACCTTGCGGTAACTTAGTGGCCTATAGCGAGTGGAAACTGGTGTACACGGAACGCTACATCAGTTCACCCTTGCAAAGCACAGCAACTAACTTTTTCCACCCGGAAAAAGGACCAACAAACTTTTACACACAGAAAAAGAACCAGCGGACACACTTTTCCAGAACCGAACAGACCAAAGGACACGGGAACATCCCAGCTCTGTGCATCTGCCTAGGACAACAGTTCACATTACCATCGCCGCTCCTACAAGGACACCACGTCTTTTTGATCCAGAAATGTGTTTGGACTCAGTAAGACAACAAACATTCAGGCATAGCCAGTGTTTAGTTTAGTCTAGGCTGATATTGTGAATCTGTGTATCTATATTTGCTGTCTTATTGTTTGAATGTATTCTTTTAGCTGTATATGTACGTGAACTGATTTGCCGTCTTTCGCGCATATATAGAGTAAACTACGCAAGTAGTCTCTTCTCACAGCTAACATTAATACTAACAACACCCACTTTTACCTTTCCTTTGTTCAAGGGACACGCGCACTTTCGTGCGCACACACACACCCTACTCACTTACCCTACTAACCACCCGTTCTAGTTGTGTTTGTACGTTTGTTTAATAAATATATTTTATTAAACCCGGTGTCTGTTTTGGCGTCACATAGACATGAGAGCCGAGTTAAAGCAGTCTTTCAAAGAACTTCCAACCTTCAGGTTATCGGTATGTTTAATCATTGATATTGGTTATTTTGACTATTAATTGAAATACTAAATTTGTGGTTAGACAGAAAATCACAAGAGCTAAGGCAAAGGGAGGAGGAGGCTAGAACTGGGGGAAAGGAATAACAAGGGCAGACTGGAAAAAGACAAACTAGCAACGAGAAACTGAAAAGGACAGCTTTAAATACAACACTGATTGACAGACGAGAAACAGGTGAGAGAAATGACAATGACAAGAAGGAAATGCATATAAGGAGGGGGAGGCAGAGACACTAAGTGGAGAACAGGTGAGATGAATGAATGGGAATTAATGGGAAGACAGACTATGGAAAGCATGGTGAAAGAGGCGAAAACTCTAGGAACGGAAAGCAGAGAAAACACAGATGCTAAAAGGGCACAGACGTGAGAGTCTTCAGTGTATAGGAAAAACAAAGGAATTGATCTTGCTGTTCCAATCATTTTGGAGGGGACTGTATATTTGCTGGGCTAATATACATTATAATATACATGCATTAATATCATATATTAGCATGTTACTGTTTAAATGGTCTATGGACAGCACCAGCACCAGCTCCCCCAGGTGAATTATGTCACATTCAGTCAGTTATGTGCAATCGACTTCACACACTCCAGCCGCCGGGCATGGCAGACCCTGAACAAGCTGACTGGAAGGTCAACAACCCCAGCACAGTGTCTCATCACAGCAAACTCCATTGCGTCGCTTCTGCTGAGTAATGGCCGGTCCCCTAATGCAGATAAGGACTTCACCAGAACAACATCAGCAAGAGTCCGTGAGCTGCTCAGGAACCCAGGATGCGACTTAAACTTATCCACTGACTTTACGGCTCAGGAAATTGAGCAGGCCATCCAATGCCTGAAGACTGGCAAGGCGCCAGGCATAGATGGTATCCATGCGGAGTATATTAAACATCAAGGCAAGAAGGAAACCGATTGGCTTTGCTCCTTCCACTCCGCATGTCTTCACCACTCGAAGCTGCCGAAGATCTGGCGTCGTGCTAAGGTGATCGCACTGCTGAAGCCTAACAAGCCGAGCGACGACCCCAAGGGATACCGGCCCATCTCATTGTTGTGCATCCCATTCAAGCTCCTGGAACGCCTCATTCTGGCTCGCATCACCCCAGTGATCGACCCCCAGCTACCCAAAGAACAAGCAGGGTTTCGAAGTGGCAGGTCAACGACAGACCAGGTAACCCTCTTATGCCAAGACATAGAGGACAGCTTCCAGGCAGGAGAGAAGGCGGGTGTCATCTTTCTGGACCTCACAGCTGCCTACGACACGGTCTGGCTACGTGGGCTACACATGAAGCTTCTGGAAACCATCCCAGATAAGCACATGGTGAGCTTTATAATGGAGACGCTGAGCAACCGCAGCTTCCGGCTACTGACCAGCAACGGCCAGAGCAGCAGGGTGAGAAAGCTCAAGAACGGTGTCCCACAGGGTTCGGTGCTGGCACCTATGCTGTTTAACATCTACATCTATGACCTACCCCTAACAACATCAAGGAAGTATGGTTATGCAGATGACCTGGCCATCCTAACCAGCAAATCATCTTGGCAGGCAGTGGAGGAGGGCCTCTCGGAGGACATGAGCATCCTGTCTTCGTACCTGAAGGACTGGCGCCTCAAGCTCAGTGTGGACAAGACCGTGTCTTCAATGTTCCACCTCAACAACAGGGAAGCAACCCGCGAAATTAACGTCATGGTTGACAGTGCCCGGCTACAGTCCCAAGCCTCCCCTACGTACCTCGGCGTGAAGCTCGACAGAACACTGTCATTCAAACAACACCTGGACAGTGCCAAGGCAAAGACCACCGCCTGCACTGCACTTATACGCCGCTTAGCCGGTACCACATGGGGAGCCACACAGAAGACACTGCGCATCTCCACCGAGGCCCTGGTCTTCACGGCTGCCGAGTACTGCGCCCCAGTCTGGTGCCGCAGCTCCCACGTGAAGAAGCTGGACACTGCCCTCAACGACGCCTTACGGACTGTCTCTGGATGCCTACGAGCCACTCCAACTCACCAACTACCTGTCCTAGCTGGTATCGCCCCAGCAGAGGTCAGACGGGAAGGAGCCATGCTGGCCCTTGCTCAGAAGGCACAGATGAGTGAATCCCACCTCCTCCACAAGACCATCACGGAGAGACCGCAGCGCAAGCGCCTCAAGTCCCGGCGTCCCTTTGCGATACAGGCCCAGGAACTGCTCAGTACAACACCAGCTGACATCAGCAAGGCGTCCTGGGTCACTGCCCCATAAGCAGTGGACAACCCTCAACCGCCTGAGGACAGGCGTGGGACGCTTCGGTGAAGCAATGCAATGGTGGGGCCTCACGGACAGTGCCTACTGTGAATGTGGAGACCCCCTACAGACTGTGGAACACATTATGACCAGCTGCCCGAAACACCGCCCACAACATGGCGACCTAGGCCTGATGAACCTGGATGATGAGACTCTGGACTGGCTTGCTGCAACGGAGCTGAGGATCTGATGACATACGCAAGAAGAAGAAGTAGTTATGTGCAAAGACTACCAGCCACTTTTATGAAAATAATAAATCGGAAGCCACATGCATTATTGCTTTTCTCTATTTATACTCAATTTCTAACCCTTAAGATTTAGTGGGCTGCATTTTAGTGGGTTTGCATGCTGATCTGATTTAAACGTCTGGGAAAAAAACGCTGAAGTAGAGAAGGAAAATAGAAAAACCCATATTAATAGTGCTATCAGTCTGTTAAGTCACTTTCTGTGAATTAGCAAGGGTTCTGTGGCCCTGATTGCCTCCCTTGCCTAATGCAAAGGGAGTGCCTCTGGTGACTTGAACATTAATGGCATGCATATTAAAAAAAGAAAATGGCAGGGGGTATGTAGCCGAATGCACACTTCCCAGGTAATGGCAGTCCCTCTACATGGGGCCAAACCATCATTTCATCACCCCAGAAACATACGCATGGTGAGTAATGGGTCGACAGTTGCAATAAAACTGTTCGTAATGAAGTTACACAGCTACCTGGAGGAATGCAACTAGACTAAGATGCAAAGGGGAAAAGGGTAGATATTACCAAGATGTATCATTTGATTTGAAGATTCCAAATTCTTACATGGGAAGGAGCACAAATGCCTCAAAGCCAGGTGACTCAGAGCCCTTTTACTAGAAAAAGCAAGAGCAAGATTTAGGTTACAGCCCAGAATGAGACCTACAAACACAGAAAGCCCATATATGGCTTCAAGCAAGTCACCATTGTGTAGTACTGCTGTAAGGCTTGTTGGGGGGGGGGGATAAATAACTAAAATGGAAATGCAGTCACTGCTCTGTTTGCATTCACAACATGCAGTCAGTCATTTAATTCAGTGAAAGAATAACTTAAGACTTAAGAATAACTTTTCATTACTGATCACAAGACTAGTTTTTGATTACTGACAGTGCATGCTCCGCATTTTCAATTGTATGGTCAAATGGTACCTTACGCAACATATGCTGAATATTCAGGGCAATACAGCTACATGTTTTTCTTTTAAGAAAATGGATCTAAATAAGTAAACGGAACAAATGCTGTTTTAGACAAAAATAACGTAATGTACTGTGCATGCATCCTCTGCCATCTTAGCTCTTATTTCGCATGACATGACAGTACTGTAGGTCTCAGCAACCAATGACATTCCCAGGTTTTCAGCGTTTTTTTCATGTGCATTCCATCTAAAAGACAGCAAGGACGCTGTTCATTTGTGGCTGTTCATTTGTAAGGAGTAGAAAAAAAAATGGGCTGAGGCAAAACTAAATGAATCTCCAATGACTCTTACCAACATGTTTCGTCAAGCCACAATTTAAAAAACAAAACAAACTACAAAAAAAACCCATTCAATTTGTTGATTGCTAGCAAATGCTTCTATAATTCCTACTTTTCTGTTATATCCATCCGATCTTTACTTTACACTTTGCTGGCCAGTGGAGGATGGGCTCCTCATCTATTGCTGGGGTCCTCCTGAGATTTCTTCCCATTGAGCATTTCCTGACCACAGTTTTTCTCCCCACTGCAGTTTCTTTTTGTTTTTGTGTGTGCTTTGTGTCTTCCCTTTTCTTTTTTGTCCTTCTGTGTATATGTTCAGGTACCTCTCCTCACAAAGATTTTGACTGGTGTATTAGCTTTTTTTATCGCCAATCTCCATTCTCACCACACAAATTCAGAGGGGACCCATCACAGACAAGCAACAAATGGTGCCTTGACCTCCACATAAAATAAAATGATGGATGTGAGAAATTAAAATGTACTTACAGAGCTTTGGGTTATGCAAGACCAGTCCATGAATCCTGAAAACCCAGTATGTTAGATTTTGTGAGACAGGAAAAACAAGCATCATTTGCACTAGATAAGTCAGCCACGAAGACAGACACCATACAGTCGAGAAGCTATATATCTTCAGCAAACCAATGGTTGCAGTATGTGTGCATTTAATTGTCTATGCAATGTACACAGTGAGGACTAAACTGAAGTTACATTTTTTTCAAATGGTTTTGGACTATGTTTCTTCATCATACAAAACACTGATGTTTCGTTTATCAATATCAAAAGTTGATGAGTCTTCCTTTTAGATACTTTTAAGATTCAGAAACCATTGCTGTGTTCAATTTTTATATCATTACATGTCACATATGTCCATATCACCAAAGTCGTGTTACTCTTATGCAGATAATCACCTTGTGTCCCTTGGTGCTGTTATCAAGTTGTAAAACACCAACAAGAAAGCATCATTGACTGAGCTGATAAATGATTGAAAATGCTGGAAGTGGACTACTCTGACAAAGTAGCAGGCAGAATACTACAAATGACATCTTACTGTCTATGAGATTGAGACTCTCCACATACTTGGGCATCTTAAAGAAAAGTCATTATGCAACAGGACTACCTAGGCAGGACTACCTAGCCTCCCACTTTTTAAGGGACCAAAAGTAATGGGACAATTGGCTGCTCAGCTGTTCCATGGCCAGGTGTGTGTTATTCCCTCATTATCTCATTTACAAGGAGCAGATAAAAGGTCTAGAGTTCATTTCAAGTGTGCTATTTGCATTTGGAATCTGTGGCTGTCAACTCTCAATATGAGATCCAAAGAGCTGTCACTATCAGTGAAGCAAGCCATCATTAGGCTGAAAAATCTAAACAAACCCATCAGAGAGATAGCAAAAACATTAGGTGTGGCCAAGTCAACTGTTTGGAACATTCTTAAAAAGAAAGAACGCACCGGTGATGTGACTGCTGACAAAAGCAGCAGGATGAATTCTGAAGTGTTTCGGGCAATATTATCTGCTCATATTCAGCCAAATGCTTCAGAACTCATTGGACGGCGCAAACACCCGAAACATACTGCGAAGGCAACCAAAGAGTTTTTTAAGGTGGAATGTTATGCAATGGCCAAGTCAATCACCTGACTTGAATCCGATTGAACATGCATTTCACTTGCTGAAGACAAAACTGAAGGGAAAATGCCCCAAGAACAAGCAGGAACTGAAGACAGTTGCAGTAGAGGCCTGGCAGAGCATCACCAGGGATGAAACCCAACGTCTGGTGATGTCTATGCGTTCCAGACTTCAGGCTGTAATTGACTGCAAAGGATTTGCAACCAAGTATTAAAAAGTGAAAGTTTGATTTATGATTGTTAGTTTGTCCCATTACTTTTGGTCCCTTAAAACGTGGGAGGCACATATACAAACTGTTGTAATTCCTACACCGTTCACCTGATTTGGATGTAAATCCATTGTGGTGGTGTTTGGAGCCAAAAAGATGAGAATTGTGTCGATGTCCCAATATTTATGGACCTGACTGTATATAATTATTTTTATGCATATGCATGTTTTCTTTTTGCTGATATGACTGAAATAAAATATAATAAAATAAGTCTCCCTGGCTTCTTTGACTTCAATGAAGATGCTATATTAACCTGAGAATGGATTTTTGGGCCCACAGCCTCTTTGCAGTGAGCACGGTTTTGCTCCATAATGGGCTGTGAGCTTTATTAGGGTTTCCCATCAGTTCCACTGTCACCACATGATGAATGCGCAATATTACCAACCTTGTGTGAAGAAGGTCATTTGTGCTGCCTCCTCTTTGTAGTCACAGGAGAATGAACGAGGAAAATATAAAATAACAAGGCATGGTAAGCTCGTATCCCTTTTATTAAAATGGAGTTGGTAGGAGTGCTTGTTAAATCAGAAGGAACAGCAATGTAGCGGTTGTCCATTCAACAACAAGCCGGAGTCCCTATCACTGAGTCTGTTTTTATTTCCATCAAGTCAATAACAAATGTAATATTGCAACATGTTATAAGTTGTTTTGTTGATATCTAGCTTACTGGATCTATCAGCAGAGTATATAGGAGCTCTGATTTGGTTTATGCTGCTGCTACAGACACTTGGCTTGGTCTGGCTACTTTGATAGCCATCTGGATTAGCCCCATGCATAGTCATAGATTTTCATCTTTATTTTTTGACATTTTTTGAATGAAAAGGCATTAAGCGGCACTGCACTGTACAATTACACTGTAAGTTGCACTGGCCCATTTTCGGGCCTGAGTTGGATTCATTTCTTTTTTCACGTGGCAATTTTCAAACAATATGGCCACAGCGTATACCATTTAAAAGCATTGAAATCGCTTTACAATGTCATTGCTTTAGCAATTATTTATTTTGTAATACATGGGGTGGAGTCCACAGGCTGATTTGCTAAACGCTCCTTTTCACGGTGAGGGTCCAGCAAATCAAATCCATTATAGTTTATAATTTGAAATATGGAGATACATTGATATAATGCCCATTGTTCACTTAAATTACCATTTGGCGATATTGTCATGAAATTTGAAAGGGATAGTCTAATGTTTTTTCTGTGGTTCTTTGCTGTGTTTCTAAGCCCACCAGACACAGCCATGAGCACATGTATCCACTCAACTACAAAAAATATTTTCAGTGAGAAAAAAGCTTCCACTGTGTTTCAGCATCTGGAACTTTGTTTAAGTATTATTTTGAGTAATTCCGGCAAACAAACCAAACACACCTTTCAGAGCAGGATTGTGCCTGTAGTCAAGAGGGTTCAAGAGTAGTAACCATTTTATTTTGGGTATGTCATTTTCAAGTTTGTGTTGCTAAATGGGTTCAAGTACAGCAATTCATTTTGAGTTTCTCAATAAATATGTTGATTATTTACAGCAGTGCACGAAAATGTAGGCACCCCTGGTCAAAAAGCCTTTTATAGTTAATATCTAAGTGAACAGAAGTGAACCTGATCTACGAAACATGACAAATTTCTTCACATTCTAAAGCAAGAGTACTTTTTATTTAAATTTTTTTGAGTTTCAAAAATAATTACAAAGTAAAAAGGCCCTGTGCAAAAGTTTGGCAACTCCCTCTCGGGCAACTATAACAGCAGAACACCTCTAGCTCAGAAATATTCTTCGGCCTCCTTGCATGTATGGCATATTTGGGATCTCGTCACAGATTTTCAATAATATTAAAGTCTGGGGACTGTGGTGGCCATTCCAAAACCATCTGACTTTCCTGGAGGTACTTCATGGTTGATTTTGAGACCTTTGAACATTTATATTTGGTGGAATCCATTCTTCCTTCCACTCGCACAAAATTTCCTGTGCGCCCAACTGCCACACAACCCCAAAGCATAAGTATAAAGCACCTCCATTCTTCACAGTTGGTAAGGTGTTCTTCTCTACAAAGGCTTCACCCTTTTTTCTCCAAACATACCTTCTGTGGTGGTGGCCAAAAAGTTCAATTGGAAATGAACCATCTTCATTCTGAAATCCTTGGACAACCAAGTTACTCCAGAATAAAAGGTTCAGCCCTGGAATTGTACACACCTGACTCAATGAAGCCTTAACGAGTAAATCACCTGGGTCTGGGCCTTAGTAATGATCTTTGTAAAAAGTAACAAATAATAATCCAAAAGGATTCCCAAACTTTTGCACAGGGCCCTTGTGGATGTTGTTAACATCAGCTTATCAGTATAAACATTAATTTAACATTCAGGAGACAAATACAAGTTAGCTAGCTGACATTAGCTGATGTTTGCTTCTAAAGCCGGAACAGGGGTGCAACGGTACAATACATTATAAAGTTTGTTTACTTCATGTAGGGATGGCAAAATGGAGTTTTAGAATGTAGACTGCTGTGTGTGCATGTATACTCAACAACACATTTCTCACAGAAAATGTAGTTTATCTTACAAGAAGTGCTAGTGTGTTGTTGGCCTTTACTGGTTCCCATATGAGGTGAGTATGATGTAGCTAGCATAAGCCAAAAACACTAACCCATACAATTTGCTTTTTAACAGTAGGTTACTTGGTCAGTAGAAGGATAAAAACATAAGCATTTGATTATAGTCATTGGCACTGAAAATGTCTGTTGCACCATCCATAAACAGCAAAAGTTTATAGGATCGATTTAAATCTTTAAAAGTTATATAAGAGATGCAGGTGCTAATGAGGTGAAGTGCTGCAGTGGTAGATATACCCTATACCCTCACTGTGTGAAAAGCAAACCCTAAACCACTATGGCTTATGGCCAATCTTGCTACAAATGACTTCACTGCCTGTTACAGGCTGAAATGCAATGCAACTGCCCCTACTGGCCGAACCTCGTAATATTTGAAACACAAATCCACTGTAGCACTCACTCCTATCCATTTCTTCTGAGACATGTTGGATTCACCAACCTTTGACCAAGCTTTTTCCAGTCCATTTTCTGACATTTCGGACACTGTGTTGTGACAGTTTCATTTCCTCTACTTTCAATTGAACTCTAATCGCCAGGCATGTCCTAGAACTGGTTGCTTTAAGGTGTATTTCTTCACTTTGAAGGAAGTTGGCTACTGATAGGCTTCAAATCTTTATGCTAAGCTAACACATTATGCTAACATGGAAATTGAGTCAGTGAATGTACAAAAATGAAAATGAAATTGAACATCTCGTCTAAGTCAGAAAAAAGGTATATTTCCCAAAATGTTGGTGCTTTCCTTTAACCAATTTCCCCCAGAGAGAGTGAGTGGACTTTTTCAAAGAGCATGGTCATGGAGAAAAGACGGTAGTACAAGGGAGTAATGTAATTTTCTTCCCTGCAATAAAGGAAGCAAATAACTAAGGACTCAGTTTTGCAGCAGAAACCAGCTGAGTCATAAAGTTGGGTGTTACTCTGAGGTGGCTGATGAGTGAACGGTGCAGCTACAGCTAACTAGCTATAATTAGCAGCTTCAGCCCTGGAATCAAAAAGGAATAGTGGTTTGGTTCCCTTGTGTCTCCCAACTACGGTTTGGATACAGAAGCAGGGAAAAGTTACACTGTGAAAAGAATGCCAATTTTAGGCTGATTCATGTTGTCCGTGAAGTTCTAAAATTCATAGAAGTTGAATGCTTGTTAAATGTTAACCATTGTTAAAACAGTGGTATGGTAAAATAATTTATAAAATTAGAACTGATAGTTTGATTACTTTCATTATTAAAAAGAATGTAATTGAAATAAGTGCACTCCATTCACAAAGCCTATGGTTAAAAGAAATGTTTAAAATTGAAACTAAAGATTTATCCCAGAAATGTGCATTATTATAACCCGATTTCCACCCGTTTTTTAAAAAATGTCACTTTTTAATCAGATTTTCACCCTTTTTTTTTCAATGAAAAAATTCCTGGACCTTTAAATTAAAAATAAAATGATGAGCCCTAATCATAGTCAGGGGTTGAAAATGAAACTAACTGGGTTTGATCAGATGTAATGATAAAAGCTTTTTGCAAACTTGTTTGACATGATTGTCTTCATGTGCGATATTATGCAATGAATTTATACTTATTGTAATATGTTCATATGCATCAGAGTACATTTTTATTGCGTGACCGCAACTATTTTGTTAGGTCCCACAGGATCCAAATCTTGTTGCAGGGCTCTATTCCCTGTCACCATTCCAGTATTGGGAAATTGGTGATGTCACCCTCTTAGTCTCCAGAGCTGTAGCTAGGCCTTTAATTTTAGCATAGTGGGAGCTGTATGCAGACGTAAAGGTCGCCAGGTCACATCCCCCTGTAAACTGCTGTATATTTTTTTGTTCACTTCAAAAATATAATACACATGGATAGAAACAAGTGTAAGAAGAACATACAAGCCTTATTTGTACACAATTTCCAGATGGGTTCTCTTAACACAATGTTTTCACCCTTGAATGCTTTTCTAGTTCAGGGCAGTCATTTCCCCCCTATAGTGTTGAGTGGAAACATGGTCACATTTACAGATCCTGCCTACTGAAGAAAGGATAATGCAAATCAATTCTACATAATGCACTGGGTCTGTAAATCCAAAACCCATTAATATGAGCGATATTTACCTTGTGGGTTTCATTTTCTGCCTGGGCAAACACCCCTATTAATATTTAACCACAGAGTTTCTGTCATGAGTAGTCTTATCAATTATTCTCCCTGTAAACAGAAGGAACTAAAAGCCTGCACCAGCAGGGAAGTTCGAAATATCCGATGCTTACTTTAAGTCCTCTGAGAGTGATTTGGGAAAAGACTGTTGGTCATCCCTAGCAATCACATTTTTATTGCTGGCTTTGTTTTGCACCACTCTGAGAGAAGCCAAAGGTTACCTTATTTCCTTTATTTATTTATTAAGCCTTTGGGAGAGTGTGACATGACCTTACATTTGAACTTTGTGTGTGTGCGTTAGGGGTGTAACGGTAAACAGAAGTCACGGTTTGGTTCACACCACGGTTTGGACATCATGGTTCGATACCAGTTCGATACCAGTTCGGTACAACAAATGCATAAGGCTACGCTTCTTTTAATTAATTTTGAACAGACAGTAGTGCAAGTTACAGTTTGTTCCACCTAGTGTCATATAGTCCCCCCAAGGTAGTTGTTATAACCAGAAGTGTATTAAGCAGTAAAATGTAAACAGTGAACATACACTCTCGCATAGGTTATATTTTTATGTAGGGCTGATAAACAAAAGGCAATCGGCTACATCTCTTATGTTATAAAATTACAAGATAAATAATCTAGAAGTGCAGGTTCTCTTATTGCTAATTATTCTGAAAGCTAACACAGTAGATACTACAGTGGTGTATCTTTTTTCATAAGTGTAGGCTAGGCTAGATTTTTAACATCCATCCATCATCTTAACCCGCTTATCCTGAACAGGGTCGCAGGGAGGCTGGAGCCTATCCCAGCATACATTGGGCGAAATGCAGGAATACACCCTGGACAGGTTCGCCAGTCCATCGCCGGGCACACACACCATTCACTCACACTCATACTCATGGGCAATTTAGACTCTCCAATCAGCATGGCCTGCATGTCTTTGGACTGTGGGAGGAAACCAGAGTACCCGGAGGAAACCCGCACAAACACAGGGAGAACATGCACATGCGACTGGGATTCAAACCCAGGACCTCCTTGCTGTGAGGCGGCAGTGCTACCCACTGCACCATCCATGTGTTACTTGCCAATTGAGTGAAAATGAGTTGGGATCAAAGATTCGTTTCAAGGACATTTTGGGCCCCACCATTTTTGGGCCCATACAATTAAATAAACAACAAGCCAGAGCACCTTAATTCATAGTATTCCATGATGTCACTCAAAATGAACTGCGGCCATGTTGTACAGATACACAGTGCACCAGCAGACTAACCTCTGTCAAGGCATGCAGACAAAGTATCACGAATGACAACCAAAACCAACCAATACCAACATGAAATATGAAGAAATAATTTTCTTGATTAGATCCCTACGACATGGACAAAACAAAACTTGACAATTGCCATTCCGGTCTACCTAGCATCAGAAACTGTGACATTATTAATTACTTGGTGAACATGATCAGTGCTTATACCTGTAAAGAATAAAGGGAAAATATCACAAATGGAGCTGAGGTGGCTGATCAATCTAACAGTACATTTATTACAGCCACAGAGCTGTTTAGCCTAATGACAGAAAAGACAAGATTACTAGCAGAGTGGCCAGTGTGCTCATTTAATATAAGGATCTCTCTCTGCTTATGTTAATGTAAATTAGCGAACATTAGCGAACATTAACCCGCCAGGTAACCCAAGCTAACTAGCCAGCTAATGTTGCCCTGCTTTACTAACATGACACTAACGTCAACATTAGTTGTCTACAATGGCATTAGTCAATTTGATCTGGCTAGAATCTACCTTGAATGAAGAGCTGAACCTTCTGGCTAGCCATAAGTTCCCCCAGGCTTAAACTCCTTGTATCCTCTCCCTCATTCTCTCTCACCACTGGGATTCTATAAAAACGCAACTGCTTACTCTTGTCACCATCGGATTTGTTATCCATCCATCCATCCATTATCTTATCCCGCTTATCCTGAACAGGGTCACAGGGGGGCTGGAGCCTATCCCAGCATACATTGGGCGAAAGGCAGGAATACACCCTGGACAGGTCGCCAGTCCATCGCAGGGCACACACACCATTCACTCACACACTCATACCTACGGGCAATTTAGACTCTCCAATCAGCCTAACCTGCATGTCTTTGGACTGTGGGAGGAAACCGGAGTACCCGGAGGAAACCCACGCGAACACGGGGAGAACATGCAAACTCCGCACAGAGAGGCCCCGGCTGACGGGGATTCAAACCCAGGACCTCCTTGCTGTGAAGCAGCAGTGCTACCCACTGCACCATCCGTGCCGCCCGGATTTGTTATGACAATGATAAATTGCACACGTTCCCTTGTGTCTCGGAAAGAAAAGGTGAACAAAAAAATGTATAATTTTTTCTATAATGTTTCTAATTATACTCCACATAGTGGCGGGTGGTGTTAATGAGAGGCTAGTCTATCCTACATTACAGTGGTAGCTATCATTAACATTTATAAAAATGTTTTTAAGACTACATTTTGATTGGAGTTTTGGGTAGTCTACAGCAGTGGGGTTGTAGAATTTCACAGTAGCCAAATGAACATGATTGCGGTACCACTGACTCAAAAGTGCAACATTTTCAAGACGATAATCTGTAAAAACTTCAGTGTCAAGTATGTTGCATCAAACTTAGATTCAATGACTACATGATGTAATGCACAACAAAAGGACCATGACAAATCACTAGAGGAAGGAAAATGATAGTGATCCTATATTTACATAGCGTTAAACAACTTGTGATTCAACTAGAAAAGAGCATATTGCACAGCACAACTGATTAATAAGGACACATTGCCTCTTAGCTTTTAGTTAGCTTTACAACATTTTCTGGATCCCATGTAATTGTTAGAGCCAGACTCCCTCCCTCCACTGTCCCATTTTTTGAAGTGTAGGAATAAAACGGCGAAAACTCTGCCCTCCTCCACTGCCCCAGCGCAGTGTACAATGATGTATGTTTCAGGAGAAGTCTGAATCCACAAAATCTGGCACTGTCCAGATCCAGAAAGCAGAGATGGCAGGGAACTTGAATTCCCCCAATTAGGCCATGCAAAAACATTTGCCAAATCTTTGTGTCATTATTATCATGCATATCATCCTTGTGACAGGATGAACGGCGGCGGAGTGGACAGAAGAGGCCAAGTGATTTTCACAAGTGTTATTTTTATATTTTTCCAATTTTGTGCAAATATTTACAGTGTAAAAACATTCTACAATGCAAAATCAAAAACTGACCGAGAATGAAAATAAACAGGCACACCAGGCTATATCTCCTTAGACCCTGTGTGACAACAGCCAATTTTCCTTCATGCTACCTTGTCCACCTCCTTTCTCAAAACTCCCCGTCATGGGGCCTAATACAGCCTAGAAATGGCTGTAGCCCCACCCACTGGACAACACCACTGTCTAACATAAATCAATTATTTTCCTAATCAAATCTCTATAACAAAATAATAATTCAACGAAACAAACACAAAATAAACAAAAGCCCAAAACCATTTCCTTTCCCCCAAATAACTTTTAAACAAGCTCAAACCCCATTCCTCCAAAGAATACCAAAACACCCCTTGCAAAATAGGCAAACCCAACATCACCCCGGGAAACCCCTCTACTTTTACCCCCAGTGGTACAGTCCCTCGGTTTCCCAACCCGGAAGTAAAGTGCGAGGCGAGGTGGTGAGTAAAGTGAATATGGTGATGTAATTGTAAAGTTTAACCAATAAATGAGAATGTTTTTAACAGCCAGTGTGTACAGTTGGGTTTCTTGAAAGTAGATAGTGAATACAGATGAGATATGGAAATAAATGAATTTGGAACGAACGTTTTGAATGGAATATAAATTACAACCTTTGCCGGTAAATGGCTGCAGGTGCGCTATGCGCTGTTTAAGCGTCACGGCGCAGTCTGTGACAATCCTACTCAGATTGTGAAATGTCAGTTTGCTTTTGTGGGTCATATCCGACTAACAAATTAGGCAATTTAAAGCAGGGAAGTGGGTTCATGTATTTGGTTGTAGCCTACATAAAACCAGCATGACTGTTAACAAGCATTTATGTATGAAACCAGAGGACAAATAAACTATTATATAAATAGCTGGAGGTAAATGTTTCCCTCATGATTAAATCAGAGGCGTTCCTGAAGATTACATTAACTTATCTTAGATCAGAAACATGATTGTATTTTAACTACCCCTGAAACTAAATGAAATGAAAAACAGCACAGCATGGGTTTTAAGGGGAATTACACTTTAAATGTTTGAGGCTTATTGCCAGCTTTCTTGAGACAAAAAAGGGACCTCGGCATCAAAATGTCCTAAAACATACACTCCATCAAACATTCTATTTCCCCTCTGTCACTGTAGGTGCCAAATTCAAATTTATTTTATTTTATTTACATATTATTAGCATGTCTTGCATTTTATATATTTTACATGCATGTTGATAATTTCTTCTAGTCTAACTGTTAAAAATGTGCACTATGTACATTGTGGCATACTGCTTGCAGTGGATTCAAGACAATGATATTAACTGCCTAAAGTTAAGAGAAGTCAGATTCAGAATAATTTTATTTGGTAACTGAATAAAATGTGAACAATGGCAAGAAAAATTAGTCATTTTAAAAGATATGATAGGCTACATTTCAATGAAAGCTCAGGCTACAAACATAGGCCTTCTCTGTCAGTCTGTGTATGTCCCTTGATCATTCTGTGACTTCAATACATTAACAGTTGCTATTGTTTAATATCAAATATATGATCAACAATGTGCTACTATTTCACTAGTCAGCTCTGAGTGCAGATGGCTGTGAATTGTTCATTGAAGTGGTGTGGGGAAAGGGGGGAATGTTTACAGTGATACTAAAATCCTTATTAAATTCTTTACAGTTGTTTAGTTGCTAATGTTATTGCTGATTTTAATGTTTACCGATTTTATATGGTAAATGGTTGGCATTTATATAGCGCCTTTATCCAAAGCGCTGTATAATTGATGCTTCTCATTCACCCATTCATACACAGGGGGTTAGGTGTCTTGCTCAGGGACACTTCGACACAGCCCGGGATGGGGATCGAACCGGCAACCCTCCGACTGCCAGACGACTGCTCTTACTGCCTGAGCCATGTTGCTGCTGTGACGTTTACGTGTACGGGCCATTATGTATTTGATCAGTAAGTGTCTTAAACTACCTCTGTTCTTTTTAAATGGTCAAAAATTCTAATTATATTAGTCATTAGTAGCTCAATTTATTATGCCAAAATTAGCAGAGTTTATTCAGAACGCTAGTGGAATATTGTGAAATGCAGATTTTGAAATGGTTTACTTTCTGATAACACAAGATATCATTGGTCAGGGCAACCACTGTTTATATAGATATGATTTAATTCCCTTACAGTAAAAAAAGTTTTAAGTGAGAGATAATGTCATAACCCAAAAAATATGTTTTAAAAAAGAGATAATGATTGGCAAAATGCACCGAGAACATTATCTTGACCTATGCACTGACAAGGCTTCCAACACACAATGCATTAATACCTGCTATGGGCACTGTAACTATGGTGGTCTACTTCAAGTACCACTGGGCAGGCTGCTTCAATTAAGTATTCTCTTTGAATCAACAACCAAATAAATTATTTTCAGAGGAACGCAGGAGAAATAAAACGCATAGAAATATCAATGTTACATGATTCTGTTTATACTTAACTATATGCCATTTATTTAATGTCAATGGCAGATGTAAATATAGCACATTCTGTAATGAATAACGTCCTTGGCAATTTCTCAATAATTAAGATGTCCTAAGGATTTTACTATATTCTGGAGTGGGAAAAAATAACAAAAAATAACACTGCACAACACAGTTGTGGATGTAAGACATGGGATATGGTAAAGTGGGATAATATGGCCAAGGATAAGAGGAGATCTGGCAGGGCCAGGATAAGCGATGAACATGCAAAGGCCAACTTCCCTTTGTTATTTACAAACTTGGCAGCGAAACCACTTTATTCAATCTCCTGTTTTACTCCTGAGATTAGTTATAGGAGAATAGAGGCTGAAGAGTAAAGGTATAGTGGAGAAGTAGACTGGAAAGCATTGCTGTAAGGCCTTACAATTGAATATGTAAGATGTACACTACTGGCTTGACCAGAGTGACTGTGGCCCTTTGATCATTTCAGTGATCCTCAACCACTTCAGCCATGGTCAGATGATTTCAAGTCAATCTGTATGCAGAAGTACACACACAACCTAGATGTTAACATCTATGTTGCATACACCTGCTCATCTGTTGTGATCCTGCAGAGAATATGTGATATTAATTCCAATATCTAGGCAAATACACTCACTGAGCACTTCATTCGGTAGACCTGTACACCAGCTTGTTAATGCAAATATTTAATCAGGAAATCATGTGGCAGCAGCTAAATGCATAAAAGCATGCAGACATGTTCAACTGTTTTTCAGACCAAAATGGGAAAGAAATGGAATGATCGTTGGTGCTAGACAGGGTGGTTTGAATAACTCAAACTGCTGATCTTCTGGGATTTTCATGCACAACAGACTCTAGTGTTTACAGAGAATGGAAAAACAAAAAACATCCAGTGAGCAGCAGTTCTGCGTGCAAAAATGAGAGAGGTCAGTGGAGTAAGGCCAAACTGGTCAAAGCTGACAGGAAAGTGACAGTAACACAAATAACGTTACAACAGTGGTATGCAGAAGAGCATCTCTGAACACACAACGTGTCAAACCTCTTCAGTGGATAGGCTACAGCAGCAGAAGACCAATAGGTCTAAAAAAAATCAAATACCTAATAAAGTGCTCACTGATTGTATATCTTGTATTCTTCTATGTACTAGTTTCCATTCATTTATATTTACAGAAATGCAGTTTCTAGTTTGCATTATTTTCAGTATTAACAATCAACCATTAAAAACATAAAACAAAACTCGCCCTTGTTAGTGGCTGAGCTTGTCAGTCATTTATACTTTAAGAAGAACCATTTTAAAATAGATGTACATCTCAATGGGACTATTTTCTGATAAAATAATAACAATAATAACAATAATAATAATAAATAAATAAATACATAAAGAGCACACTGCACTGCATTCAGGCATGCAATGCTATACAATAAACACTGTACCTGCCCCCAGACTGGTACAGAAAAAGTGAATGGCTTTCCCCTGCAAAACAGTCTTAAAATAATGAATCTGAAAATGGACTAGTGGTTTTGATGACATATAAAGTAAAATGAGGTCCAGAGTCCATGAGCACCTTGGACATAAAAAGCTGACATTTCGCACAAGGATCTGTGTGCCAAGGATTCTTAATCAAGGCCTCCCCATCACATCCATTTCAGGTTATTAAATTCTGGCCGGCAAAAAAAGGAGCCTAGTTTGGCCATTGATTGGGAGCAGAGACTTATGAGGTAATAGGTCTCACCAGCACAAGCTGCAGTGCAGTGCATCTGTATGATGGCTTCGATCAAGGTCATAGCCATGTTTCAAGAAAGGACAAAATTGCACTGTTCAAGCTTTCAAGTCTATTTAGTTTAGTATCTGCATTTCATTTTTTAAATATTGCTTTATCATAGTGTTCATTTCATGAAATAATTTCATTTTGTGCACTACCATTGCTAAACATACTTGGTGCTTTGAATAAGAAAGCACACACAAACATGCATGCATTCGCACGCACGCACCATATGTGACTCAATGCGGTAAAGGGGGTATCATCGTGCAGCTCTCAACTTTACAGGATGCTTAATTTCAGTCAGAAATGAGATAAGCACAGATCTGGAATCTTCAAATACTCTTCAAATACCTATGATTCAGCTAAAATCCACTACTTGTCACAATGTGCAAATATGTAGTCAAGTCAAGTCTGCTCACTTTTCCTGCCGGTCCACCACATTGTTATGCAGGTGGAACAGCTGTAGCTATCCAAATGAAGTGGTGATGAAACTTTTCCAAAATATTTGCTTGCAATATTTGCAAACCGTGTTTTTAAAAATAAAATAAAATGACTCAGTAAAGAAATTATAGTTTGTGCCATTTTGTGTAGACTGTGAAGGTGTATGTGGTAGGGGTGTGAACGGTTAAATGTTTAAATGGTTAACCGAAACTGATTTGTAAACGGTTACAAAAAATAGCTGATTTTTTATGAAGCTGAAATGGTAAGCTCAGTTGAAAATAAATGCACGTTCACCACCTGGCCTATTATTGCAGTTTACATTCTAAACTAGCAATTGACAAGCTACAGTCATTTGTTACATTTCAGGGGGTATAAAATGCAAACACCACAGGGAATTGAATGCTACAGTATTAGAGTTATCAAAGAATTTCTGTAGGTGTTGGTTGACTTATGGCTCATTGCAACGTTCTTAGGTTTCACAGAAGATCCGTGTTTAATTGATTACATTTATTTATTTTTTCTCAGCAATCTACACACAATGACAAATCATTTAAAAACATTTAATCTCATGTTACAACAATTTTATCAAGTCATCTAATTTTTTTCTGGAAACCATAGGAGCCAAAATTTGAATATTACAAATAAAAAAACACCTAACGTTACTATAGTGTAGGCTATGATATTAGGTGTATAAGGTTGATGTAATTCACAGTTCAAATAAAACAAAGCATTAAAATTAAACATTTTACAACGTAGCTAAATATTTTTTTGAATCTGATGAAAAATTTTCCACCCTTTGGATACTCTTTATCGGTGTCTGGCACCCATGGCCAGTCCACTTTGCTGAGGAGCGCTAATGATGTGCACAAAACCTTGATGGAAAAGGAAACAGGCACATGAGAATGATAGCCGATTTACTGATTGCCTACATGGATGCGCTTGCGACATGCGGTTGAGGCTTGCAATTGCGATTTCTTCCTGAAATGCTCCAATGCCAGAGAAATCTGTTGCATCTTGCAGATCTTAGCTTGCACGTTGCAACTTTCATGAAACAAGCCTCAGTATTGCAACACACCTGAAGACACAGGTGGCGAATGTACTATTCTCCGAAATATTGTGCGCAATGAAACTCAGATTTTTGGATCGTTTGCTTACCCGTAGAACTCATTTGGATGGATTTTAGCGATGTTTCTCATGAAGTCAGATTCTGGAAAGATGTATGAAAATGAAAAACCCTCCAAATATGATCCAAGGTAATTATTTTGTCTCTGTTTTGCATCATATCTATTTCAAAGTGGGTCTGTAAAAAAATATATATATCCGGAAGACGTGGTAGCCTACGTTCCCGAGTAAAAAACTCACCCGCTGCCAATGCCAGAAGAGTTAACTCACTTAACTCTTGGAGTAAATCTTGAAAACATATTTTTACATCTTTCGGGAGCTGTCTTGAAATTGTGCATGAAGTACGTTTGTCGGGAAACTCACCCCTGCTTATTCAGGCTAGAGCCTATTTTTTTGGTTTTTGCTGAATAATATTATGACGCATCGCCAAGTGTAAGGGAGAGGAAAATAACTTACCTGCATGAGTATAACAGTCAGCCATATCCAGGAAGAAGACATAAAAAGAGAAAAAGACAAAATATAATTAATTCAAAATAATTGGTGCCCCACTTTCATTTTCATCAAGTTCCGGTTGCAGCTCAGTGGCTTGTGGTTGCACTGTTTGTTATGATGTAGAGGCTGTGTACTGGGATGTGCTGTGTATACATATAAATGTGAACGATAAGCTTGACAAATTGTGGAAGTGAACTTGTTTCATGACATCACTCAATGAGATCACTTATTTTCATACATTCTTGTTCAGTTTTACTGTTTGTTTAGCTTGAGCAATTAGATAATGAAAGTAGAGGGATTGGACCAATGGTAGTGACCTATGTTTTCATTTAAGCCTAGTACATGAAAGCATTCAGTACAATGGTAATCATCCAGATTGATGAGAAGAAAATGCAACACAGAACAGGTTTTGTAATTTACACTTGCAGCCAAACTTTTAGATCTGGTTTTCTGGATGTGAACTATAATTAAAAGACAACATTGGTGTCCTTCCAGGTAATTTTAGAGCATTTCATGTTTTTAGATTTTTAGATTATTTTCTTGGAAGAAATAGCAAAAATAAAAACATCTTGCTCAGTACAACAGGCAAAGGAAAACCTGGCATGGTGAGGGCTATTGAAATACAACATATTTGTTCTTAACCTTTTATAAAATTGAGGATTTTAATGTGCAGGCAAACTGAAATGTGGATTTTATCAGGTAACAAACACAAGGCCAGAATACTTACGAAGGCCATACATCATTCCCCACTCCTGCTATCAGTTTAGCCATTACCGCACAGAGACAAGTTATCAATCACAACAGGTGAGCTCAGCTCTGTGATGAATGCCCAACTGTCACGTGATTGGCATGAGCAAGAGAGGGAATGGAAATGCTATTCTGACTGAGATGTCCATGGGTGTGAGAAAGAAATGGAGCATACCACATTCTGTATCATAGTAGTGTGGTTTAAAGAAATAATGATATACCTTTAGACAAAACTAACCAAGTTGTGATGCTACACTGAATTGCTGCTGAGATCACCCCCTCCCTTAACATCAGAGCTGTAAAGACAATTTGATGTGACATCTGAGGCAGGCTTGAGACATTTTTTGCTTTGTTGGAGCTCAGGGTAATTAAATAAGTGAGATAACCTGCATCACATTTACGACTGCTTTCATACCCTGTCCAAGTAAGCAAAAAAAGAGACTGCAATGATGAAAATCCAATATGATCTATAATTCATACTTGACCAACAGTCAACATAAAGAATCACAAAAGTGCCTTCCATTTCATCATTCAAATGTCTCCTTGCAAGTTTGCCTGCGAGTGGAGGCGCCTCAGGCTAATTGAAGAAGGATAAAACGCCAACACGGATATCTTCGCTCTGAAAAACTGAAATGTCCTATTTCCAGAGAGTGGTACAGAGTCACAGCTGCAGTGAGAATGGCACACTGGAAATTACAATTGCACATCTTAATGGCATTTGATTTGTGCCAAAAATCAGACGTATGAGAATCCGAGGGTGGATACTCATATTGCAGTAATCCAATAATAAGACGACTGATGAGACAGCAGTGGTGAATGAGACCCAGTTACGCCTAGGCTGGCAACTCACTCTCCTAGACTGACAACTCACTCGCCTAGACTAGCAACCCACCTTCCTAGGCTAGTAACCTAGCCTCCTACTCCCAATTATATCTAAATTATTTTTGCATGTATTTTCCCTGTATTAGTTCAGACCACAAGTTTGCATTGAACTAATACAGGGAAAGGGGGCTCACAGCCCTCATAATGTCTAGCCATCCGATGGTTAAATTTTGATATCCTCTTTATAGTGTCATTAATGTAACTAACTGTTGTTGTTTCAAAGTACACTTTTTTGCATTACCACACAAAAAAATATTGAACATAAACATCAGACTTTTCTTCAAATGCACCTTACATCTGTCTGCCAAACTATTTTTTGTCAAAAACGTAGGCTATGTAAATTAATGTGTACAGACAAGGATTATATTTGTCTTTTTGTCAGGGACAGTTTAGCTATGGAACGCTTGTTATATTGTACTGCAATATATGCTTGAATTTTTTTTTATGTTTTCAGAACTGATATCTGCATGTCAGAGAAATTAGTTTGAATGGTTTTGTGACTGGTCTGGGAGTACATTTGTGACACTAGCCCTTTTTTTGCACCTTTTCACTAAAATCCTACTTTCTGACACAGGAAAGATGTTATTTTTTAGAGGACAAATCAAGGATCATACCTATCTAACAGTCATTTTAATGGTCGCATGACCATAAGAATCTCTGAACAAAGTTGGGTAAGAAAGTGAAAAGATTACTCCGCAAAACAGATTTTTGGAGCGAAGTTACTTAAATATCGCTACCACAATTTTCCCATGCCAATAAAGCTATTTGAATTGAAATTTTATATGACATTGCAGATAACACTTCTAGGCAACATGAGTGACTTTGTGCATATTTTACATCAAAACAACAGTGATTTGAAAGCTCAGCATCCAGTCGACAGAGTTAACAGTTCGATCAAATTTGTCCGCCTTTCCCAACCAGCTAGTTATTAACTAACTATAGCCACCAGTATGCTAAATTGATATCTTTCTGCAACATTGTGATCCTCCTGATAACCCAATGTCACAGGAAAGCACGCTGGGCTCTCTCAAGGCTGGGAAATGTTACACAAGCATTTCAGTGATAAATGCTACAATTATATTGCATTGATTTTCTTCTTTTATCAACAGTTTGTTAGTATAGTATAAATGACTACCTTTACAAAATGACAGCTTAAATGTACACATTATTATAGCTTCATATAATTCTTTGAATGCAAGTGAAAAAATGTTGAATGAAAAGGTGTGACATTACTAGTAGGTTTAAAGTGTACTTGTACCCAAAACTAGCATATGCCTAGATCTGTTCAATGTATCATAAAAATAACTTTTTTCTTTTTTTTGATATTTTTTCCAGGACATTTACACATTGTCATTGTACCAAATGAATACAGTTGTCCTCATTTTCTTATTTTACAACCATACTACAATGTCAATAAATTAACAAAAACATTTTTAGAACTAAAATAACACCCCCAAATACACATTTTGTTATGTTATGTTATTGGCATTTGGCAGACGCTCTTATCCAGAGCGATGTACAGTTGATTAGACTAAGCAGGAGACAATCCTCCCCTGGAGCAATGCAGGGTTAAGGGCCTTGCTCAAGGGCCCAACGGCTGTGCGGATCTTATTGTGGCTAAATATTAGTCAAAGACGACACAAGTAAACACAAAATGCAGTTTTTAAATTAAGGTTTTTATTATTAAGGGAGAAAAAAAATCCGAACCTACATGGCCCTGTGTGAAAAAGTGATTGCCCCCTAAACCTAATAACTGGTTGGGCCACCCTTAGCAGCAACAACTGCAATCAAGCGTTTGCGATAACTTGCAATGAGTCTCTTACAGTGCTGTGGAGGAATTTTGGCCCACTCATCTTTGCAGAATTGTTGTAATTCATCCACATTGGAGGGTTTTCGAGCATGAACCACCTTTTTAAGGTCATGCCACAGCAACTCAATAGGATTCAGGTCAGGACTTTGACTAGGCCACTCCAAGGTCTTCATTTTGTTTTTCTTCAGCCATTCAGAGGTGGACTTACTGGTGTGTTTTGGATCATTGTCCTGCTGCAGAACCCAAGTTCGTTTCAGCTTGAGGTCACGAACAGATGGCCGGACATTCTCCTTCAGTATTTTTTGGTAGACAGCAGAATTCATGGTTCCATTTTATCACAGCAAGTCTTCCAGGTCCTGAAGCAGCAAAACAGCCCCAGGCCATCACACTACCACCACCATATTTTACTGTTGGTATGATGTTCTTTTTCTGAAATGCGGTGTTACTTTTACGCCAGATGTAATGGGACACACACCTTCCAAAAAGTTCAACTTTTGTCTCGTCAGACCACAGAGTATTTTCCCAAACGTCTTGGGGAACATCAAGATGTTTTCTGGCAAAATTGAGACGAGCCTTAATGTTCTTTTTGCTCAGCAGTGGTTTTCATCTTGGAACTCTGCCATGCAGGCAATTTTTGCCCAGTCTCTTTCTTATCGTGGAGTCATGAACACTGACCTTAACTGAGGCAAGTGAGGCCTGCAGTTCTTTGGATGTTGTTGTGGGGTCTTTTGTGACCTCTTGGATGAGTCGTCTCTGCGCTCTTGGGGTAATTTTGGTCGGCCGGCCACTCCTGGGAAGGTTCACCACTGTTCCATGTTTCCGCCATTTGTGGATAATGGCTCTCACTGTGGTTCGCTGGAGTCCCAAAGCTTTAGAAATGGCTTTATAACCTTTTCCAGACTGATAGATCTCAATTACTTTCTTTCTCATTTGTTCCTGAATTTCTTTATATCTCGGCATGATATCTAGCTTTTGAGGATCATTTTGTCTACTTTGTCAGGCAGGTCCTATTTAAGTGACTTCTTGATTGAGAACAGGTGTGGCAGTAATCAGGCAAAATTGAAATCAGAAAATTGAACTCAGGTTTGATAAACCACAGTTATGTTTTAACAGGGGGGGGGCAATCACTTTTTCACACAGGGCCATGTAGGTTTGGATTTTTTTTTCTCCCTTAATAATAAAAACCTTCATTTAAAAACTGCATTTTGTGTTTACTTGTGTTGTCTTTGACTAATATTTAAATTTGTTTGATGATCTGAAACATTTAAGTGTGACAAACATGCAAAGAAATCAGAAAGGGGGCAAACACTTTTTCACACCACTGTACCAATTCCTCCTCCATCTTAACCCAAACAGGGGCCTGGCCAGGGGGAATGTTCATTTTAGATAACTGAGAGAGAGAAAAGGCACAATAGTACCAGTCCATCCTTGAGAGCGACAGCCCACCATTTTCTTTAGCTGCATATAATTTAGTACGGTTGAATAAAGGTTTCTTTCCCCTCCAGACATAGTGTTCAATTACAGCATTGTACTGCTTCAATAAGACTTTGGGAAATGACAATGGTAGCATGTATATGTAATATACTGTATCTTAGGTGCTATGATCATTTTAACCAGGTTGACTCTACCCAATAATGAGATATTCATTTTGGCCCAGTTCTGCAGCATAGATTGAATATTGTCAACGATGGGAGATATATTTGATTCCATTATTTTATGTAGGCCCGGTATTAGTTTAATCCCCAAATATGTCACGCCCATAGGCATCCATCTAAACTGCCATTTATCTCTAATGGCTGGAGGGCACAATTTAGATAATGGCATGGCTTCTGATTTAATCCAATTGATCGTATATCCTGATATCTCAGAAAAAGAGTCTATAGTCCTCTGGTGCTGCTCTCCCAGGGTTACTGGTCACCAATAAAATATTGTCCGCATATAAAAACAGTTTGTGTTCTTCCTGTCCCATTTGTATTCCCATTATGTTCTTATTCCCTCGTAAGGCAAGGGCTAGAGGTTCTAAAAAAAGAGCGAAGATTTGAGGCGAGAGAGGTGAACCCTACCTCGTCCCGCGGTTCATACTGAAAGAAGATGATATAATACCATTGGAGACAACTGTGGCCATAGGATCTGTATACATCAACCTAACCCATTGCATAAATGATGGGCCAAAGCCATATTTTTCCAGAGTGCGAAACAGAAGAGAGAACTCTACCTTATCAAAAGCCTTCTCTGCGTCCAGAGAGAAGGCAACCACTGGATCATCCTTATTCCTTGTTTTCCACAGGAGATGCAAGAGTCGTCGTAGATTATCAGATGAGCTTCTACCTTTAACGAACCCCACTTGGTCTGGGTGTATCAGAAGTGGGACCACATCCTCCAATCTGGTTGCCAGAACCTTTCATTTATTAATGAGATTGGACAGTAGCTACCACAATACAATACCCTTTCTTATGAAGTAATGTAATCACCGCTGCCCTCATGCTTTCTGGAAGCTTGCCTTTCTGTAATGCATCTTGATATACAGTCTTTAATCTTGGGGCTAGCTCTTCCATACATTTTTTATAAAAGTCAGAAGTTAAACCCATCATTTCCCGGTGCTTTCCCCGGGCTAAGACTCATTATTGCTTGCTGGATTTCTTCTATAGAGATGTCTCCTTCTAAGGCATCTCTCTGAGCCTCGGTTAGGGTTGGCATGTTGATTAAAGAAAAAAAGCTCTCTAGTTTAGATTCATCCATTGACCATTGTGATGTATAAAGCTCACTGTAAAAAGTCTTAAAAACCTCATTAATTTTCTTTTTATTGGTGATTAAGTTATTGGCCCTGTCATATATTGAGGGAATAATGTTTTGGGTTTGTAACTGTTTTGCCCTGTGTGCTAGCAGTTTGCCCGCTCTCTCTCCTTGCTCGTAATATCTCTGTTTTGTACAAAATATTGCAAACTCAGCTTTCTTTTGTGAGATATCGTTCAGGTCCAGGTTTAGTTTATTAAGGCTACGCCAAGTTTTCCGGGTCTGGGCGCTGCATATGTTTTTTTTTCAAGATTCTTGATATCTTGCTCTAACTTCACCATTCTCCTACTTTCTGTTCTCTTAACTAATGCACTCTGTTGAATAAGGCGGCCCCTCACGTAAGCTTTCAATGCATCCCACATCACCCCTTTATCTGAAATCGAACCCTCATTAAATTCCCAAAATTCAGCCATCACTGTTCTAATGAGTGTACAATCTCCTTCTTTATTCAACATGAAGTTATTAAAACGCCATCTTGGCTCCTGTGCCACATTTTCTATGGGGGTTATAACCACATCCACAGGTGCATGATCAACTAGAGCCTTGGACATGAATTTGAATTTGGACCATAAATGTTAGCCATAGTTATTCTCTGACCTTCCATTATAGCATCTAGTACCACCCATCTACCCTCTTTGTCTGATACTTGGTTCAACACCCGCAAATCTAAATTTTTCTTGACCAGAATAATTACAGAATAATAACCCACTCCCTTTTTAATTTAGCAGACTCCTCTTCATTCAAATGAGTTTCCTGAATAAAGGCTATATCAGTCTTCTTTTGCTTCAGGTAAGTTAAAATTTTCTTTCTCTTTATACCATGTTTACAACCCGCTACGTTCCACGATACCATTTTAATTATCCCCATAAGCCTACCCAATTACTACATCCAGTATTCTCAATGACTAGGGTCTGATAGGATAGACCGGCCCCCGGGAAACCTTTATCTGGAGAGAGGTGACGGCTGTCCTGTACCTCCATTAATGCTGACTGTAATGCAAACCTCATATGGCTACACAACAAACACATAACATAAACCCAACCCATATAAAAAAAAGGGGTTATCCAAAACAAAACAAAAACAAAAAGCTGGCACCAATTGCCAACTACTCACACAATTAGCCTATTGGCGCGTCCGTGAAGCTTATTGGTCCCGCTGATGGCCCTATCTTGGCAAGCCAACCCCCCCGCCACTCTCATCTCTCATGAAAAACAATACTGTATTGATCGCATAACATTCATACCCAAACTCAGAAATGATTAATTTCCCTGGGAACCATAATGTTTCAAGAAAACAATAGACCAGCAGCAAAGATTTCAAACACTAGGGAGCAGCACCGGATAACAAAAATGTCACATCATAAATAAAAGTAACGTTAGTCTACCATGTAGATTTAGAAGCAACCTCCGTTTAACCTGTATGGAAATGAGGGTAACATTAGTCCTTACCAGGCCATCCGAATGTGTGCAGAAAAATAACAAACATAAAACATGTCCACCTGTTGCGGCAGCCCAGTTAGTGCGTTAACTATATCCAGTACAGCCCTTTTGCAGGTAATGGTCTCCCACGAAATGAAAACACAATCATTGCTGCGGCCGTCCAGAGTTCAACATCCAACTTATTCCCAGTCATCGGTGCGAGTTACATGTTCCTCAGCATTTGCTTGTTCCTCGACGACAAACCCTTGTTCCTCGGTAGATTCAGCCGTATCCAGCGGTCCCCTGCAGTACAGGAACTTCTTCACCTCTCCCGGGCTGACAAAGTCGGATCGCCGCTTGTTCAACGTGAAGGTCATCGTGGCTGGATACCGCAGCGAGTATTCCATTTTCCGTTCCTGCAGCATTCGTCTTACTTCGTCATATCTCTTGCGTTTTTCTTGTACGTCCTGGGCATAGTCTTGAAAGAAGTAAATTCTAGCATTTCTCCACATCACCACCTTCTTCTTTCTTGCAGCTGTCAGCACCGCAGATTTAGCCTTATCTCGCAGGAAACGTACGATGATGTGTCTCGGCCTAGGGTTATCAGTATTGGGAGCCGGGCCAACGCGGTGAATCCTGTCAGCTTCATACCATCCATTAGCGTCTATGCCCAGGTTCTCGTGTAGCAGTGTTTTAAGAAACGCATCAATATCATGGCCCTCCATTCTCTCCTTAACACCAGCTATACGAATATTCTGGCGCCCTCCAAAGCCAAAATCTTCCCCCTCAACAGCTTGTTTTGCTTTACCAGCTCGTCAACCACCGGGTCCTGTTTAGTGTTCTTGTTCTCTAGCTTGGAGATTCTTGATTTGGCTTCGGTAATTCTGCCCCCGAGTTTATTGACCGTTTCATTCAAAGAAGCTACTCCACTTTTCACTCCTGACATGTCTTTAACCATAATCTTGAGAATGGCTCAAATGCCTTTTAGCTATGTTAGTGTAGGGGTCCTCGCACGGGCTCCAAAATATGTCGGGGTCCTCGCACGGGGCTCCAAATTATGTACGGTCCTCGCACGGGCCGCCAAATAATGGAGGGATTTTACCGGGGCGCCAGTTAATGTTATGTAGCAGTATAACTGCAAAAAGTAATAAGTCTCATAAAATTACTGTTATCAGAAATATCCAACCCCAAATTTAGTATTTCAATTAATAATTAAAATAACCAATATTAATGATTGAATACACCGATAACCTGAAGGTTGGAAGTTCTTCGAAAGACTGCTTTAACTCGGCTCTCATGTCTATGTGATTCCAAAATGGACACCGTGGTTTAATAAAATATATTTATTAAACAACGTACAAACACAGAACAGATAAACTAATGGGAATTAGTAAGGGAAGTTAGGGTGTGTGTGTGTGTGTGTGCGTGTGTGTGTGTGGGCGCGCGCAAGTCGCTTGAACAAAGGAAAGGTAAAAGTGGGAGTAGCTAGCTTGGGTAAGCTAGAGTTCTGGGTGTGTTAATGAGTGTCAGTGTTAGCTGTGAGAAGAGCGACTACTTGTGTAGTTCACTCTATATATGTGCGAAAGACGACTAATCAATTCACGTACATACATGGCTAACAGAATACATTCAAATGGTAAGACGGCAAATATAGAACACAGATTCACAATATCAGTCAAGACTAAACTAAACACTGGCTATGCTTGAATGTTTGTTCTCTTACTGAGTCCATACGCATTGGATCCAAAAGACGTGCTGTCCTTATAGGAGCCGCGATGGTGCTGTGAATGCATGTCCTGGAGAGGTGTGCAAAGCTGGGGCGTTCCCGTCTTAGCCGCGCGTTGTTGTCTGGTCCGCTCGGTTGCTGGAAGGATGTTCGTTGGTCCCTTTTCCGGCTGGAAAAGTTTGTTGCTGTTGTTCTTTGATGAGCTTTGCTGTCGCGTTCCGCGTACACCAGTTTCCACTCGCTATAGGCCACGAAGTTACTGCGAGGTAACTGGGTGTGTCCGTAGGCCTGGTAGTGCGCTGTGCAGCATTCAGCCTCTGTCCGAGTCTCGGAGCAGATGAGCTGAAGCGAATGGCCAAAAATGGTGCGTCGAAGAAGTGGGAGAAGAGAGTGAAGAGAAGAAGCAGAAGAAAGATCCCAAGAACGTGTCTTGCTCTTATACGGGAAAGTTGATTGCTCCCGCCATTACGGGATTGGCTGAACCAAGCTAGACGTCATGCAGGGTGGACGTCGCGGAATTGTCCTGTGGGAATGTGGAAGTTGTAGTTCCTACATTAGCTACAGGTTTAGCTACGGGAGGGATTTCCTCAGTCTCAGTCGCCATCTTTGTTGTTTCAGATGTAGGCTGAGGTTGAGTAGATTTAGTTCGCTGACTTTTAGTTGGGTTCCGGGTAAAATATTTACTTTTATGTGGTTCCCCCATTTTCCATCGTCTCCCACACTAAAAGAAATTGAAGTTACACGATCCTATAATATATTTATCTGAGAGTTTTAGCGAGTTGGCTACGCCACTCTTCATTATGCGACCATCTTAGGCGCACGCTCACCGGAAGTCCAGAACTTTTCCCATTCTAAATAAGTCACACATAACAACATATTTATACTTTATGCTTGAAGTTATTTAACCACATAAAGCATCGCTTGACAGGAGACTCAAAATGGCATGGCCACCGTGACATCAAGTCATTGACAGCTCAAAAAGGAAACCACTAAATCCAAAGTGAACACAGTATATAAGCAAAAATCATGTGGAATTTGCAGTTTTATTCTGAAACTTAGACTGGTTATTTGTATGAACAACTGAAGAGGGATTATCGAGGATTGCATAAAACAGGGGGGTCAATTGAAGTAACTGACTCACACACAGCTGTAATGTTAGTTTTGACATATGATCGTAACCTTTTCCTTGTCCTGACTGGCAGCACGTTCATCAACTGTCTTCGCCTTTTTGTGTACAAATATTGGTATTAGTTTTTAGTTTTGTTCTCTCAGGACATCCTGAAAGTTCTGCTTTAGGGTTTCGTTCAAAGCATATAAACTTGAAATGATCCTCGCAAACAACGGAGCAAACAGCTGAATGGGAGCATTTTTAGTGTGTCCTGATCCTATCAAACCCCTTTTAATGCCTTTTCTGCTGTCACTGGCTTTGGCACGCAAAAGTACTTTTTCCTTGTTATTCTGCTTATTATGACAACCATACGCCTTGCACTCAAATGCCCCAGTAATACCGGCAATAAAATAAGTGGCTTGCATTAGCTCCTGGCTTGCAATAACTTGATGTCACAATGACCTTGTCCTTCGCAAGTATTCAACATTATATAGTCCGATAAAATAAATTAAATGTGTTGTTATGCATGACCTATTTAGCTTACGAGAATGGGAAAAGTTATTTGTATGATATATTGAACAGATTTAGGCATATGCTTGTTTGGGGTACAGGTACCCTTTAAAGCAAATTGAAACAGAAGTTTCAGCACAAGCTTCCACAATATGATATGCACACGAGTGAAACAGAGCTTTCAGGCTTTTTTGAAAGGTGCAGAGTCAGAGGGGGAGGACATCAAATGATGATGCCTGCCACTCTGTGAAAAGGATATTGATTGGAAGGGGAATGGACAATTTCAGAAATTTGAAGGACATACACGCCCACTGGAACACAATGAACACAATTGTTTTCCAGGAAATGGATGAAAAATAACTTGTGGAATATAATACGTACTACGACATATAGTTATGAAGAATTTACTAAATTAAGGAAAAAGTGCATTTTGTTTTCAGCTTCTCTTTGAATGTTGAACTGAGCATTATATAGGGTGATCACAAATTTACAATGCACAACCACTCAGCAGTCACTCAAAGCTGCATAGTGTAGGAAGCTTTACACACAACATGGGCTGTGTGGCCATTGAAATCCTTTCTCTAATAAAGTGACTCACAACAGTGTTTTTCCAATTCCATGTTGAATCACAGTTCTTCATAGCTACATAACTACGACATACTACTGAACAATGTGATACAAATAATGAAGAAATAATATCGTTTTTTTTTTTTTCTTTAATAAGGCAATACGCTCTGAAGAGCTGTCCCCAACAACTACATTTGTTAATGCAAATTCATGTAACATTATTGTCATGTTATCTTCATTTTTATGTGCGGCAGATAGAGCACTGCATAGTAAGGTGGTTCCTGCATAGCCTGTCCTGACCAGTCATTCAGCTTTCTACAAATGTTCTCACTTCTTATCTTTTGATGAAGAGTTCTTTGATGTAGAACTCCTTGGCGGTGGTGGAATATTGACAAACAAACTGTGCATTTCGTAGCAATTAATATTATTATGAATACAAACATAATATACAGTATGTCACTGTACGGGTATTTGCACCACAGAACAGTGCTGAATACAGAATTGAAATTGATTGGCTGACTGGGAAGCCCAAGGCGAAAGTGGGTCAGGGAGAGACTGACACATGTCATAATGACACTGACATTTAAGGTGACACAACAGGCACCTCCTTCTGAATCCTTTCTGAAACCTCCTGATTTTGTATTTTCCAGACAAACCAGATGCATCCAGCAATTTTGGGACTTGTGGCACGCTGAAGTGGGAGGAGAGCCACTGCTCAGGGTGTGTCAAGGGTGAGCAGCTCATTACCATTTTGGTGAAGCTTATTGCAATTTTCCAGTCAGACAGGTCCGCATTTCACTCTTTCCCCACCCACCTGCTCAACCCAGGTCTAAGGCATAAGTTGGAGCCCAGTCTATGGTATATTGCTATATTTGGGGCTTACACATGTGTGCATGATCAGCCTACTCAAAAGCCAATTAACAGTTTCCATGGATCTTATGCTGTTCAGTTTGTCTTATATAGCTAAATCCCACAACCAGGAAAACTGCATAGGCAACAGTTTATTTGTTGTTAATTGTTTCTTCTTCATTATAATTTTCATTCCTGTTTTTCGGACAATCCAGCCCATTTAATACCTGCGCCACATGCCTTGATATGAGCCCTTTGCTTCATTTTGGCACCGAAAATGTCATGCCCAGTGTGCCATGCATCTCACCAGTGACTGCACCATGCCTAGTTGATTCTGGAAAATAAGGCTCTACATTTTTGCAGTCAAAATGAAAATGAACTTAAACTTAGAACATGGGAAGCTGTCAGTGAAGGAGAGGGCTAGGTATTGCCAGAACCCTTTGTATTCCTCAGGTACTGTAACTATGGTGGTCTACTTCAAACAACATGTACCACTGGGCAGGCACTGATTCAGTCAAATATTGTCTTTGAATCAATAACTAAATACTTTATTTTCAGAGGAACGCAGGACTTAAAGAGTTGATTCATTTCTAAAAGAGGTAATCACTGCCAAATTACATAAGTACATAGTGTATATCTGAACTAATGGTAGCAGCCATGAAAATTGATGTTCAGACAATTGTACAATCAGATCACAGAAGAGAACATTTGTACGTGTTCTGTAGAATTCGTATATTGATTTGATTGATTTTACTTTTAAATTATATTAGTTTATATTTTTTAATGTATAGTTATATTTCCTGTTGTATTGTACTGCTTCTACTGATTTCTGTTCACAGACCACTATGTTTCAATGAGACACATGGGTCCTCCCTGTTTAAATAAATAATAAATAAAAATAAAAATAATCAGTCATATTGTAATTGTCCCATTTGTGTAAATTATTTGGGTTCGTGAAAAGTGCTATATACAATTGTAAATACAAGTTTAATAATAATAATAATAATTATTATTATTATTATTATTATTATTATTATGTTTATTGTCATTATAACATTATTATATGAGGATGGTATGATTTAGTAGTGCAACCCACATATATACACAATATTTTGTGTGGTCTCACATAGACATTACACATACTCAGTTCTGAATTAAATGCACCCAGAAGTGCACCAGCATTTATATTTTGAAGATCTTTTCCATACATACCTTACCTTGCTCAATCCCAAATGAATGGCAAAGAAAAGAAAGCATTTGGTCTTAAATTAGCCGGTTCATATTTTTTCCATTGATTTTGGTATTAAGACCAATACAGAATCTACGATGCAATATGTATTAATTTAGCCATAAGGCTATTTTCAAGGTAAGAGAACAGCTAAGACATTTTTATTTTGGGATGAAATATCAATTTAAGTATCCATAATGATAGAGACATGACTTAATCAATGAAGCCTACATACGTATGTGCTATTCAAGACTAGATTAAATGAAACAGTTTAACATTTAGAAATATATGTGTATATTTCAAATTTGAATTTGGAGGGTAGCATGAGTGAGTCGTTTATTTGTTTAATTGTAAACCATTAAAGAAAATGGTTCTCTTTTCTTTTCAAATATGCAAATACAAATTATATTAGTAGTTATTAAGTAATTATATTAATAGTTCAAGTTCTAAATTAGCAGAGTTTATTCAGAACACAAGTGGAATATTGTAAGATTTCAAAATGGTTGAAGTTCTGCAAACACAAGATAACATTGGTCTGGTCAACCACTGTTAACCATATGATGAGTAGGGGTGAGCCAAGTATTCGTTTCAGATGAGTACTGGTAACAAGTATTGACTTTTTTCTCAATATGAATGTTGTACAAGTAATTATCCGTGATCAGAGAATTGGCCTGCTTTATTTATCATTTTTTTTACATTGGCTGCAGTAGCTGTACATCAGTGACATGAAGTTAACACTGATTCGTGATAGAGGCCAGTTCCTCCCCCTGAGATCTACTGCCTGCTGTTATTTTTACTCACTTCTCTCTTGTGTATGTCAAGAGACTGTTGTGCGAACTTGTTACAATTGTAGATTGAGGATATAGCTACTTAACTATAATTTAGCTAATTGTAAGGGAGGAGGAATGCAGTCACGATTTTGTGGACATGGACATTATTTTAATATTAGCTTTTTTTGGTGGTGATTGTTGTTATTTAATTATTCACTTTTGAACA
Source organism: Conger conger (assembly GCF_963514075.1). Taxonomy (NCBI): domain Eukaryota; kingdom Metazoa; phylum Chordata; class Actinopteri; order Anguilliformes; family Congridae; genus Conger; species Conger conger. The sequence continues at coordinate 43,501,559 of NC_083766.1, forward strand.
TCTTTACTAGCCAGCTAGCTAAGTACTGGGATTGTGCTCTGGGGGATTTTCTAGATTGTTGTAATGTTAATGTAGGTAGCTAGCTAGTGAGCTTGCTTGTTATGTCTTACAGATTTTTCTGGTCAGATTACCTGTGATCTGAAGTGGTTTGAACACACCTTAATTATTGCGCTGAATAAATCCATAACGCCCCAAACATTTCAAAGCATGAATCGTGGCACTTTGTACGGAGCGAGCTTTCTACCTGGGTCAGACATACTGCATTCTATGGTCAGGGTTGTTAAAGAAATAGTAACGGATACGGATACAGATAATGTAATTGGTTTACTGGACATGGAATCCGATACGAATAATGCAGTACTCACTCACCCCTAGTGTGTATATATACTGTACATACACACATACATACAGTATATATAATCATATAGCCTTGCTTAACATAGTATAATAACAAATGTCCACAACATCTTGTTGGTTTATGAGTATTTATTCAAAATATCTGAAAGAATAATTTAGTTACAATGTACATAGAGCATATGGGCTGAACCCTGACTTAAGAGTGGGTAAGTCTAATTTTGTGCAAATCTTTCATTGAATTGTGAACAGATCAGATCATGGCATCTGATGTCTGCAGGGAGGAGGTAGAGGGTGAATATATGCCTATGGTGTGCATCCCTGATTAGTATCTGAATTGGTCACGTGTTTGTTTCACATGTTTTGCTTATAGTGTTTGTCTACTTGATGAGGGGGGATGCAGTGGGGGTAATTGTCTCTTTTACTGTAGTGTTTCATGAGTTCATCAGTGTTTATAAGGCATTACCACTTGTTAAAAGGGTGTATTGCCCATTGTAATGTTTTATTACCAGCTTAGTACTATGTGTTTCTATGAGGCACTTTTTTTCAAGAGACCCAAAACCCCTGCAAAAAAAGTACAAACCCTGCATTTTAAGAGGGTCATTCAAACTTTATATCCGCTGTTTTCCCCAAATTATATCTCTCTTTTCCCACCCGGATGTATCTATGTATCTAATTCCGCCGCAACATACCTCAGAATGTCACAGGGAGCATGGGAGCCAATACACACAATACACACACTGGCAGTCCACCACTATTTTACACAGCAATCATGCAGAGAGTACAAGGTTGTGTCATCATGTTTGGAGGAGTACGCAACACACCCTCCCCTGCTCAATCACTATCACTAGATCTGATCTAGGGGTCATTGGAGAATGACAAGACTATGACACTAACCATATAAACCCCAGCAAGGGCCAATTGATGCTTCGCCATATGAACCTCCGGGATTGAGAAACACATCTGCACAGAATCTGCATAGATACTGGATGACGTAGGCAACATGCTTGGGTCGAATCTCATGAGCATTTAAGTTTTTTCTTTCCAGTTTGCCGTAGCAACATTGTCTGGTGTTAAAAAAACAAGGATAAAAACAAGGAAGTCCGTTTTTGTTGTTTTTTTATCTACTAATGGTTAAGATTAGGATTTGGGGAGGGAAATCTAATCCTCGATCCTATGGGGAAATATCACCCTGGAGCGTAACAACAGAAAAATAAACATCACAGCTCCATCACAACATCATTTCAATAGCAGACCAACCAGCCATAGGAGACAAAGTTTGAACTTTGAACTTCCCTGTTCAAACTAGCTAACGTTACAGCATGTTCAGAGCCAGTTACTAGCTAGCTCTGCCTATCTTGCTAGCTATGATAGCTATCCATGTAATTGATGTAGCGGTGGGCAGTGAAAGAGAATGAACAGAGAAGATGTCATGCCTCATACCAGGATGTGCTAGCTGTTGATAGCTGCAAATCTGTAGGTAACATTACAGCAACCCTCTTGCAGGTAATTTCTAAAATATTTCCAACGGCCGCACAGCGTGAGTTTCTTCCTGCATACAACAGCCGTTCTCTAGAATCCGACTGTTATATCACACTTGTCTTCACTCAGTTGAAGTAGGCCTATCCCTTGATATGAGTATTACCATAACAATAGCAATATAAATCAATAGTAATAATAACAACAATAACCTTATTAGTGTGGAAAGTGCCAAACTGCCCCCGCATCAGTGGATACCGGCCACCTTCATCCTACACGATGTTTGCACTGTGTGTTTGTGCTGCTGTTTAAACCACTACTTATCTTCATTCAATTTTGCCTGCATTGGATATATGACAATTTCATTCTGTTCAATATAGCTAAATATACGAATATAACAATGCAAGATGACTGTGTGTATAGCAGGTACGAGGCAGTACCTTCTGAACTGTTAGCAGCAAGCTAGCTACATGCACTGTCCATTTCATTTATCAGTCAATGTCAGCTAATGTCATTGTTTGCGAGGGAGCGTGTCGATGTTCCCACAGCTCTATGTTCCCACAGCCCTGTGTTCCCACAGCTCTATGTTCCCACAGCTCTATGTTCAGTTGACTTCACACTCAGCAGGCTGCTTGCATGGGACCTGAAGAAATCCAGTGTATGTTTGTGCAATTTAGACACAGTACACGTTCAATTATCTATAAGTTTTTAATGAACAAGCAAACAAACGAAATAAGAAAAAAAAATACACTATTTATGCAGTTCACTTAAAACTGGAAAGGGCTCTACATCAGTACTTTTCAACCTTTTATGTGCCAGGCACTGCAAGTGCTGTCCTTTGAGGACTATTTTGACATCTAAATATACAAAGTTCAGTTTACACGATCAATAATAAACATTTAATTTTGAAAAAAAATTAAATCTTAGAAATGTGGGAACATAGGGATGACCCCGTTTGCGATATGGGGAAAACATGATTGTTTACGATATTACTCAAACTGGTCATGACAAAGATTACTCCCTTGTTTTCTCACTTGATCTCCCGAGAAACTTAAGGGAGAATTGATGGGGGTTATGTTGGGAGGAAGTACAACATGACAAAGAGCACATTGTCTTTGGTTGAATGCGGTAGAACAAGGTGGCAGCGCCACAAAACACTATTATTGTCAGATTTTTTTCAAACTTAGTGTTTATTCCAGTATTTTAAACACTGAGTGAGTTTACTGGTGATGGGATACATTGTAAATTGCAATCGTTATTAGAGCATTTATATTCTGCTTTGCGTCAGCCCATAGTGTGGTCATTGTGACACATTTAACAGTGTAACTTTAGCTAGCTAACTGTATAGCGACTCAACTGCTGCTACTTCTGCGGGGTGAATCACGGAACCCTTCCAAAACTGGTACGTGCACTGAAAAAAAGCAGTTGTTACAGGTTTTGCCCAGTGAAGCTATCCATCTAATTCAGCAATTATATTTAGCGATATCCCCCTTGAGCATCTAAATGTCTGCATAAACAAGTACAAGCTCAGAGTGAGGACATAACTCTTTACAACGCTGGTTTTTTTTTTTTTTTAATGAAATGATGACTATGAAGGTAAAGTTCAGGCTGTCTGTTTTAATTTGAGGGTATTTCTGATATAGGCTAGTTAGCTAAGCATGTAGCTAGCTGGCAATCCATACCTAAATTAGCCAACAAGACACACTGATAGAGTTTTGATAGCTACAGACTAACCAGAGATGCTGTTTTTTTGTGGTGTAAAATACATAACCCATTGATCCAGCGTCAGACATAAAGTTAGTTATTTTGGGAAATCAGATCCTAGATGAGCAGGGAAAGTTAAGCCTGAAGTATAGATAGCTAGCTAGGTAACTATATTTTTACTTAATAATTTTGCATTAAGACATCCAGATTATGACAGCCAATGAAGATGAAAGCCTAAAACAGGCCAAAATAAAAAAATGTACATGAACATCGATTTATATACAGTGCCCTCCGTAATTCTTTGGACAAAGACCCATCATTTATTTAAGATTTGTAATAAGAAAAATAATTACATGTGGTTAAAGTGCACATTGTCAGATTTTATATACTTTTTTTTTTTAATATACTTTATAGAAATACACAAATTTGATATAGATTTTGGTTTCACCAAATATCCTTTGCATGCAATGACTGCTTGAAGTCTGAGATTCATGGGCATCACCATCTGCTCTGGTGATGCTCTGCCACACCTGTATATCAGCCATCTTTAGCTCATGCTTGTTTTGGGGGTCCCCTTAAGTTCTCATCAGCATATGACAAGCATGCTCAATTGGGTTGTGATCAGGTGATTGACTTGGCCACTCAATAATTCTTTAGCTTTGAAAACTGCTTTGTTGCTTTAGGAGTATGTTTTGGATCATTGTCTTGCTGTAGAACAAACTTCAGGCCAATGAGTTTTGAGGGACTAAAGAAAAGTGAGCCCGTACTTTCGGCAGCCATAAACACAGGCCATAACTCGGACTTGAGCATTAAGAGTCCGTGAAATGCCATTGTGAAAATGATGAAGTGAACAATGTCACAACCTACATCCTACACTGTGTTTCATGCAGCATACTTAAAGTTTCATTTCCGCATATTATGGCCTTTGGGTTTAAATAATTCAGACTCATCAAGATGAGGGAGCAACCACGTCAAATTTCAACAGACATTTGAAAACTAATTTGGAAAAGTCAGTCAGTTTAACTGCACCGGAGTCCACCGCTGTTCACTGTTGCCTAGTTAACGTACCTTAGCTAATCTTTTGCGTTTGCCAAATTACGCATTTCAGACTCAGTATAATGTTCATGTCACCGTTTAATTAGCATAACAGAAGCGTACATTTTCTTATTTTCTTTACTGTTATTTTGTAGTAGCGATGTTGGCTTGCATTTCAAATGGTTGAAGTTGAAACGCTATGCAAGCTAGAGAATCACTAGCGTAATATACAGTAACTTGAGAACAAATTTCTCCAGGTTGGCTTGAAAAGCCCGTTCCATTTTCATTGTCAATGTAGTTAACACAAGCAGCTGCATTTTCAATGAAATGGCCATCAAATGGGGTTTTGATCTGGAGCATGAGTAAAATGTTACACTATTTTAAAAACCTTTGAGTATGTTCTATAAGCTTGATATGCAAGCAGGCCAGCGAGTCATTTTGAATGTCTTGTTAGGTGACGACGTTATGCGTCCGTCGTTGCGTGGACATTGGTATTCCAGTGTCATGCAAATATGAATGTATTTTAGAGATAGCTTGTTTGTAATAGACGTTAGCATTAAAAGCTACCGTAGAACCTGAGTCTGGCATGTACTGCAGTTGCATACGGTTTTGAAATTATTTATAATTTCACTATGCATTGGTTAATGGCATTCTATAGGATTCTAGGTTTCATGTACAGTCCCCTCCAAAAGTATTGGAATAGCAAGCCCAGTTCCTTTGTTTTTGCAAAAAACTGAATACATTTGGGGTTGAGATAAAAAGAAGAATATGAGTATTCAAAATTTCTGCTTTTATTTCCTGGTATTTACACCTAGATGTATTAAACTAATTAGAACATACCTTTTTGTATCAGACCAAACAATTTTTAGGTGAGCAAAAGTATTGGAACAGAGCGTATTTTAGTAAATGAAAGTAATTTTTTACACTGAATATTTGTGAGCATATCTCCTGCTTGAGATAACTGCATCAAGCCTGCAACCCCTTGACATCACCAAACTGTTGCATTCTTCCTTTGTGATGCTTTTCCAGGCTTTTACTGCAGCCTCTTTCAGTTGTTCTCTTCAATCTCCTCTTCAGGAGGTGAAATGCATGCTCAATTTGGTTAAGGTCTGGTGATTGACTTGGTCTAACACCTTCCACTTTTTCTCCCGAATGAAGTCCTTTGTTGTTTTGGCAGTGTGCTTTGGGCCATTGTCTTGCTGCATTATGAAGTTCCTCCCAATTGGTTAAGACACATTTCTCCATATGTTTTTCATCCTGCTGCTACCATTATGAGCAGATCCCTTCTTTCTCCACAATTTGATCTTTCCATCACATTGGTAGAGGTTACTCTTGGTCTCATTTGTCCATAAAACTTTGTTTCAGAACTTTTGTGGCTCATCGCTCTACTTCTTTGCAAATTGTAATCTTGCCTTCCGATTTTGAGTGGTTTGCAACTTGTGGTCTAGCCTCTTCGAACACTTGATTGAGATAACTTCACCCCTGCCCTGTAGAGATTGTTTGTGATGTCACTGACTGATGTTTTTGGGTTTTTTGTCACAGCTCTCACAATGTTTCTGTCATCAACTGCAGTTATTTTCTTTGGTCGGCCTGTTCGATGTCTGTTGCTCAGTACCCCAACGGGTTCTTTATTTTTCAGGAGATTCCAAGTAGTCGTACGAGCTATCCACAATGCTTGTGCAATGGCTGTGATCATTTCCCCCTCTTTTCTAAGTTTCAGAATGCCTTGCTTTTATCCCAAAGACAGCTCTCTGGTCTTGATTTTGATTTACCTTTTTTAACACAAATGCAAGCAAAACCCAAGGCTAAAACCAAGCCGTCGACATTCAGAACTATGTATTGTTTAACCAGTCAATCTAACCGGACATATCTGGGCAACAAGAAACACCTGTCAGTCACATGTTCCAATACTTTTTCTCACCAAAAAATTGGGTGGTCTGACACAAAAGGCAATATGTTCTAAGTTGTTTAACTAGATGAAAATACAAGGAAATAAAAGCTCAAATTCGGATCTGTCATCTCATGTACATCTTTTGAGCTCAAACTCAATTGCCTTCAGTGAGTAGCAAAAACAAAGGAATTGACCTTGCTGTTCCAATACTTTTAGAGGGGAATGTATATGTCATCACAGAATCATAGCTCCCGATTTCTTGCATAACAAGGCTTTCTTGCATCTAGCCTCAGTTGAAGATTTTTTAAAAATGTTTAAAGTACAGTTACTTTTTCATTTTTAAATGAAAGGTAAGAGTATATTAATAAACCAATACTGCCATATGATTCAAATTTCAGCACTTTGTAACTTTGTTTACAAATAAAGTTATTATTATTATTATTAAAGTGCAGATGCAGATTAAGCCTAGTCCTGCCATTTCTTTTTGCTTCTGAGCTCACTTTAGAACAGCTCTGCATTTTAAAAGTTCTTACCGTGTGCTTTTTCGCCAAGTCACTAGCCTGCCGATAAAATTGTCTCCTCCTTATACAGCCACAACCAATCTGCAATTCTTAAACTGCAATCCTTGGGTTACTAATGGCCTCCCTCACCATCTTCCTTACCGTCTGCGGGTATAATATGGACTTGCATCCTTTTCCCGGCTAGTTTTCAACCATTCCATGTTTTTTATTCCTTTTTATTATTACTTTTACAGTGCTATGTGATATGTATAACCTCTTATGTATGTATTTGTACCCATTATCCAACTACCAATTATCATCTCTTATCAGTTCTTTTTTTCCCATGCTCATGGTTGACACAGGGATTTTGCATGCTCATTACTTCATTTTTATACTCTTGTGAAACAGGAAGTGATGGAATGACACAATATAAAAGAGAAATTAAAATTTTATTGCCAATTTCTCAGGTCACCCGGAATTTTTAGCTATGCCCCTGCCACCATGTCATAGCACAATTTGTTGGATGGGGATACTACAAAATACTAATCTGTCTGCCACCGTCATAAATACCTCTCCTGAATATTTGGGCATATTTTACATCATTTCTAGAACTAGACATTTCATCCTTTCCATCCATCCGTTCCTTACTTTAAGGCTAACACAAATGTAACCGATGCAAACAAAATTAATCTCTTCTGCGACCAGAAAATGCACCTACTTATGCCTGCATATGGTGCACAACGACCGCCCCACCCCAATAAGGCCTTTCTGTGTGAAAGCCAAACCTATTTGTGCCCTGCCATAGTTGGGGACTATCATGTGAACAGTGTACCAAGTCCTCCTTTGTCAGCCCATGACCCCATTAACAATCCATGCTAGCGTAAATTATTCAGGAGGATGAATCACTTTTAAAATTTTCATTATCGTCTGACTGGGGATGTGCATTAGGGGATTCATCTTAAGTGACTTACAACTGCCTTGGACACGTTACAGCTAATTTTAGAGGGGGACAGAGAAATTGCCTCTGCTCTGGAGGGTAACATTACATTTTTAAGTCTGGAAAGACCATCATAGCTAGCCTGTCGCCAGGCCCAATTAACTCACATTTATCCACTTGTCTGGCTTGTCTGGTGTCAACTTGACATTTCTCTGGTGTTCAGATTGCATAAAAAAACCTTTCCAAAACAAAATTGATTTGTGGACTTCATCTGGGATCAATTCAACATTAGCATTGACTCCACATGGTCCCTGCTTTGAGCTCTCCTTTACAAAAACCACATAAGGAGGAGATAATGACTCACCACACATGGTCCATCATTGCATTAGAATGGAAAGACAAATCTGTTCTCTCGTCTGGCCTTTTTTATGACATGGCCACCATTAGCACCTACTGAAGAGACGGAAATGGAAGAATGGTTCTTGTAAATTGAGATATGTTGCTTGAAAGCTGCTGTAAAAAAGAAGAGAGGGGTCATGATGACTGAACTGTGTGAGGGGATGCTAAATATACTGTTGTGATTACCTGAAGTAATAGGGGATGGCTCATTAGACTGCTGTCAGTGATGAAAGAGAATGCCTGGTGGTTTCCTGCAAGCTTTTCTTTCTTGTGATCGAGAGCTCTTGTACTTGTGCAACAGACATTTTATTTCAGCTAAGTACTAGTTGTAGTATTCTGACCCTGTCCTACAACCCCCAGTACTTCATTATCTACTTTGTAGATGTTTGTCCATTAATGTCAATCACTCTGGTTTTGAGCTGGCTTAGAGAGCATCACTCAATTGTTCAGAAATATGGAAAGTGCCTAAATGCCTGAAATATGAAAAGGGAACTAAAAACATTACAGAAACACATATTGCATATTTTACAGTGCACTTTGTGTGTTGCTCTTTGCAAAGACGTAGAAGGGGTGTACACAAAGCGCTGGTACCTTGTCTGAGCAAAACCTTTTCACATGCCACAAATAAAGACAAAGGCTCATTGGTCCAGACTTTTGGTAACAATTGTTTCCACAACCTTACTGAAAGTCACCTTTTCTTGGCTGACTGTCTCTACCTCTCAAGTAGAGACATACTGCGTTTAATAATATTCTTTTTTTCTTGGGGGGGGAATCAAACAACAGACATTCATAATTGCATCCATGTCAGGTAAACAGCAGTGTGTTTGGCATCAAGCTCATTTTCTTTTTTCCACCAGGATATGGGAGTGAAGTGGACAAAACCTTCAACATGAATTATGACAGGAGGTACCCATCAGGGTGTTTGAACTGAAAGGAGCAGAATGTATTAGACCTCTCACAGCCATGCCACAGCAGGTTGCTTGTGCTTCACATCAATCACTGAAGAACTGATTAATATGGGTGTGGTAAGCAGCTAACAGGTGGCTTAATCCATAAATGCTGGAAGCAATCAGAGCTGAGAGGATTGAACGATGTAATGAGGATCTTGTATGATGAGAATACCTATCGAAATTTGAAAACCAGATGATGCCATAAATTTAGCCCCTTGTCTGTCCTTTAACTGTGATACAAATACAAAGCTATGCTTCTTTCCTTTTATAATATTCATATGACAGCACAGAAGATCAGCCTTTTGGACACAATTAATATCAGGACAATGACATAAGGTGTCATACAAGGCACATTTGGAATAGCTTCCAACACATCCTGCTGTGGCCACAAGCAGAAAAATAAATCTGTGTCATAAATCTATTTGCAGAATATAACAATTAGAGCTACATTTTCCAGCTGGTGTAGGGTGTGTGGCAAACATTGGCAAAGTGGAATTTTCGTCATGGATTTCGACATGCCTGTTTCGTAATTTGGGGACTTGCCGTGCACTGAAGTGGAAAAGAGGCGCCATTTGGGGTGAGAGAGTAATTGCTCATTTCTGGACATTCACAAGCAATACGTGCAGGATCACAACCTATTCAGAAGGCAGTCAACTGTTTCTGTGGCTCATGTGATGTCCAATTTTACTCTGATATAAACCCCACATGCAGGATAATTGCATTCTCTGCATTTATCTCCCTTCAACTTTTCTTTTTTGTAATGTTAATTCAGGCATTTATTTCTGTTTATTATTGTTGATGGCTGTTGGTCTATGGTCCCACTGTATTCTGTTATTTTTCTTACACCTGTCAGTAACAATAATGAATGACAATAAATGCAACTTGAACAATCTTTTCATTTGAATTATGTGACTGTAGTTAAAATGAAGCTACATGCATTAACTGCATTAGTTATCATACCTTGGAAATAATGTGTGGGTAATACTGGAAGTGTTGCCTGAAGGCTATACTTTTGAAATGGAAGACCTAAAGAAAATTGTCAGTGGGAAGTTTTGAGCAGGGGGTGCTGCCATGGAAATGCTCAATTGTGATGTCAGTTTTTTAAGATTATTTGTTGACTTGGTGTTACTCTGTGATGATGAAGTGTTCCCTTAATTTTTTTGAGCAGTGTATAAAAAGCAGCTGCAAACACACAGTGCAAACATTGTGTGTCATGAAGGTGGCTGGTATCCACTGATGTGGGGGAATTTTCCACACTAATGGGTAAGGTTATCATGATTATTACTATGATGTACAGTACTATGCAAAAGTTTTAGGCACCTGTATAACATTCTGTGTAATATTTTCAAGACTATTACAATGAAAGGTCCTAAATAAACATACTATACATTTCACATTACATTTTAGTAATTTGGCAGAATAGTTAAAAACTGAATCAAATCAATATTTTTTGTGACCACCCTTCAGCATTAAAACTGGAGAACTTGCCACAGTTCTTCTGCAGACTTTGGTTGGCTCCTTGCTTCTGATCTCAGATCAAGTTTTGATGTAAAAAGTAGTCAATTGTTTATAGTAATATGTTACTTTTTTTTCTTTTATACTAACACACACAAACATATAAATATATATATATTTAAAGTCTAGGGTGCCTTAGACTTCTGCACAGTACTGTATATTGATATTATTATTATAGTAGTAGTATGGGCGGCACGGATGGTGCAGTGGGTAGCACTGCCGCCTCACAGCAAGGAGGTCCTGGGTTCGAATCCCCGTCGGCTGGGGCCTCTCTGTGTGGAGTTTGCATGTTCTCCCCGTGTCTGCGTGGGTTTCCTCCAGGTACTCCGGTTTCCTCCCACAGTCCAAAGACATGCATGTTAGGCTGATTGGAGAGTCTAAAATTGCCCATAGGTATGAGTGTGTGAGTGAATGGTGTGTGTGCCCTTCGATGGACTGGCGACCTGTCCAGGGTATTCCTGCCTTTCGCCCAATGTATGCTGGGATAGGCTCCAGCCCCCCTGCGACCCTGTTCAGGATAAGCAGGTTAAGATAATGGATGGATGGATGGATAGTAGTAGTATGCCTATATTAGTGTTGTTAGGCTATTATAATTACAATAAGTATCAGGACTCATATCAAGGGCGAGGCCTACTTCGACCGAGTGAAGTATGATGTAACAGTCAAAGAACAGCAAAACATCAACCAAAAAAAAAGTCACGCTGGAACATTGGAAGCCTGCAGAGCTAGTTCGGGTAGACAACTCAAAGTTCCGCCCCCTCACATGATGCTTTCATCTAATGGGAGGAGCTATATAAAGCACCAACATTAACTGTTTAGGCTCCTTCTGATTTTGCACGGTCTGCTGCCTGCTAGCTGCTGCCCCATCTGCCCTGATGCAATCATACAAAGCTGCCCTGCTGCCTGGTTAATTTTGCACGGTAAAGGCATTGGGCTGATGTGCAAAAGGGTTAATAGACATTTACCAGCAAAACAGAGTGCAAAATTGTTGTAGTTGTACTTCAGGTGAAAGTCTTTGCTTTCCAATGTACAGTTGTGTTAGAATAAATAGCAGTGTGTTAAAAAAAGTGAATAAAGTGCAAATATTTCTTGATAGTTTTTAGTTCCATATTTCAAATGTAGTGGAATCATTACACATTCCAAATCAAAGCATTAACAAATAGTATTCTTTTACAGGAAGCAAAGAGCTGAAACACTTACTGTATAAACTGAAGAAACGATTTAACTTCACTTTAAATTATTGAACTAATATTTACTTGCATAACCAAGAAACAGGTATTTCAGCGCAGGATGAACAAACTACATTCCACAGTTCCTGTGAATTTTTTTATAGAAGCGGACAGGGGGGGCTGGAGTATAATTTGTACTTGGCCCCGATGGTTCTTAGTTATGCTAATGGTCAGGAGCTTCACTTAATCAACCATCAGAATGGGGAAAAAATGTGATCTCAGTGATTTTTACCGTGGCATGATTGTTGGTGCCAAGTGGGCTGGTTTGAGTATTTCTGTAACTGTTTATCAACTGAGATTTTCACGCACAAGACTCTCTAGAGTTTACTCAGAAAGGTGCAAAAAAATGAAAAAATCATCCAGTGAGCAGCATTTCTGCAGACAGAAATGCCTTGTTGACGAGTGAGGTCAACGGAGTATGGCCAGACTGGTCCAGCTGACAGAAAGCCTACGATAACTCAGATAACCATTGTGGTGAGCAGAAAAGCATCTCAGAATGCACAACACGTTGAATCTTGAGGGTGGATAATGCAGATGGTAGGGTCACAATTTGGCACCAATAGCATGGGGGGGCGACATGGCTCAGGCAGTAAGAGCAGTCATCTGGCAGTCGGAGGATTGCTGGTCGATCCCCCCCCGGGCTGTGTCGAAGTGTCCCTGAGCAACCCCCTGACACCAAACCCCCAAATGCTCCTGACGAGCAGGTCGGCGCCCTGCATGGCAGCCAATCGCCGTCGGTGTGTGAGTGTGTGTATGAATGGGTGAATGAGAAGCATCAATTGTACAGTGCTTTGGATAAAGGCGCTATATAAATGCCAACCATTTACCATTTACCATGAATCCATGGACCCAACCTACCTTTTGTCAACAGTCCAGTGGCAGTGGTGTACTGGTGCTCAGTGAGTGTATATACTATGTTCAAACATATGGAAAAAACGACATACTTTTATTTCAATACATTTACTTCATGTTTCAATGTTTTGTATTTAGTAGTGTCATTTTTTCTGAAAACCACAGGTGCCAAAATTATTAAGACCCCTGATAGTTATTGTAAATAAAATCAAACAAAGTGAAATTGGAAATACAATTTTACTGAATATAATGGTCGCACTTCACAATTAGGGGGAAATCTTTTTTTATTTGAAAAATTCAAGACTTTGGTTGATTCCATTGAATTAATAACAAAGCACACTACCTTACGAGTGTTGGAAATAAAGCATATGTCAATAACTTTTATCTTGTAGTTTACAGCATTTGTTGTGCATATTTATTAAGGGTGCCAATAATTCTGGAGGCCACTGTATACTGAGATCTACAGTTAGTCTAGTGTTCCTTGATGTAAGTAAGCCAGTAATGCTAACCTAGCAAGTTCTTTATTTTTTATTTTTTTATTATTCCACTCTTTAGCTAACGCTAGTTAGTAATGTTAGCTGTTGCCTTATAGGCAAAGTGATTTCTGCTAGCTAGACGAATGCTAATGTTTTTGGCTAACTAGTTAACTCATTTAATTTTAACATTAAAGAATGGAACAAGCAGACAATGCATGTCATACGACTTTAGCTAAGATCACCAGTATCCACAAGACCATAGTGATAGGCCTATAGCAAAGCCTGATATGAAGTGTACCCTACACACCTGGGAATTATTTATAAATTGGTCCAATCTGCCCAGTTAAGTGTTTGAATCAAGAGATGCCTTCAGTGGGCCTGTTGGAGTAATTGGTTCTGTCATTATCCTATAAAATGTTATGAGCCAACAATACAGCATGATGATTGTTTTAAGAGGCTTGTTAAATTTAGAAGGAGATAATGTTAGCTATCTATACATTTTTCAGTATCATGTTAAGAATCTGTTATCAACAAGGTATTTTCTATAATCACAACTCTCATTATTACAATAGTGATAACAACTGGATACTGTAGGGCAGTTGTCAATTTGTTTTTCTGTAGTCCTCTCTCTGAATGCATAGTGTCTTATTTCTGAGTAAACCCCTGTTATCTCTTTAACAGCCCTGCACTCTCCCACTTCTCCAACGGGATCTCCAGCCCCCTTACCTCTTAAACCCCCAACCCTAGGATCAAAGCTGTAAATGACACTGAGGGTATTAGCAACATAGATAGCTGCAGCATAATACCTGCAGTATTTTCCGTCTGTGCACTGCACTGTCTGCCACACCCAGTGAACCCATGTGCCATGGATTCCAGAAAATAGAGCCCTTAATGTGAAAGATTCAGGAGCATGTCAAGGTCGCATCATGGTACAACCTCTTGTCTGCAAAGACCTTAATTGGGAAGATTCATGGTTCATGTGAAACACATCGAGAGGAAAATGGCAGGAAATGATGCCTAGGTTATTCGCTTCCCAGATGGAAAACTGACAGCTCGGGTTCACATTCATTAATGAAATCTGGGTGTTCCCAATTTCTTTCGTTTTTATTTTAATTGGCAAAAGCCAATGAAATGCTCTTTGTGCTGTCTGCATCATGTAAAGAGGATCAGAGGTGAATGTTCACCAGATTACACTTTGAAGTATTGACTAAAACAAATTCAATAAGGCTGTAAAAACCTTTTTCCCTGGAAGCAATCATAAAATTTGCTGTAGTGGTGTATCACTTGCTACTCTATGTAGCCAAACAAGGCACTCAGATGCTGGAGGATCAATACTGATTTGACACCGAAAGAAATGTATAGTATTTCTTGATTTCCTCAAGAAATACTGAGCTCATAAACTTACAAAACACAATATAATTATCTTTAAATGTGTTGCCTCTGAGTACTGTCATTTCTGAAGGTCACTGAAGATGCTTTAGGGAAGATACAATTTTTTTCAATGCACATTGATGTTTTAGGTTTGGTATTTGTGTTTGTTAGCAGTAGAAAAGATTCAGGGTTCAACAATGTAAGAATCTACTGTTCAATTATGTTAATGTGAGAATGCAATCATTGTGAAAGCATAGCAACTTTGAACTGCATCAGATCCTATTGCAACAGCCTTCTTGACTAACTTACAGCACACATACTAGTCAGTCTACACTGACATTATAGACCCCAATCATCTAAAATACAAAATATATATAATTTTCATTCTAGGCCTTGCCACTCTTATGAATATGAATAAGGCTTGGTGTTTGTCACGGAAGTCTTGAGTAGGGTCGAAGTGAGGGAATTTTCAGGGTAAATTTCAGTATTTTCAGCAAATTTCCTGTAACTTTGGGAATTGGTGGAAATGTAGAATATTAAGCAGTTAAGAAGCAAAAATCATCGCCAGTGATCAAAGTAATCTTGATTTTAAAGTTCTCTGAACAGATTTATGAAAACAAACTCGAAAAGAAAAAATTTTTTTAAGTGAAAGATCTCTCTCTTCAAGGTGTATGAATGAATAATAATAATAAAAAATACAACAAGAAACATTACATTACAGGCATTTGGCAGAGGCTCTTATCCAGAGCGACGTACAGTTGATTAGACTAAGCAGGAGACAATCCTCCCCTGGAGCAATGCAGGGTCAACATATGTGACAAGACTAGACTGCTGATAGGTTGCGGCCTGCATTTGCTTCCATAGAGAAGAGAAAAATATTTTAACAGTTTTGGTGACCACAAATGAACAAGAAATACTTTCCACTAGGATCAATGGGAATCAACAAGTGGGTGAGTAATTTTTTTTTAACGTACCATCCTCATTAGGCGTTGATTGAGCTGTTCGTTTTTTTAAGAGCATTTACGTGGGCAGGACTTTGATGTAATACCTGATGATATATTTTGTAATCTATGTAATTGTATTCCTTCATATTCAATGTTGTAATATCGCTAAACTGGGTTAAAACCCATGTGGGTTAGTGGTATAGTTGGTCATCGATGTGAAAGTGGGTAAGTGGTCAGTGGTCAATATTTTCAGAAATCCGTGTGCAAATGTATGTGTGACCGGAAACAAATTAAACATTTGCATGGGATTCATGAAACAGGAGTAGACACAGCTTTTTTCATATACACGTGTGTATGTTGATAAATACTATTCAATCGTAAACAAAAAGCGTGCACACAAAATGTATAATTAGCATAAACTGACGCCCCTAAAATACCTTATTTTGACCATGGAAATCAATTACCGGCCATTTAAAGACATTTCTTGTCTTTAAATGGCCGAGAGAAAAGATGTAAAAAATGTTGTTTTAAAATACTGTTTAGCCTACACATGATCAGATTTTTTTTTAACCATTATATGACTATGAGTGCTACAACAATGTTTTTACTTGTCTTTGCGAACATTAAAATATATATGAAAACTTATTTAGGACTCATCCATCTTTTATGCCATGATGTTTTCTTATTATAAACTTCAACTTCAACTCGCCGTTATTGTCCGTTGTAGATTCTGTTCAAAGATGAACAAGGAAATTAAGCTGATTGTCCTGGTGGGGAAGCATAAAGTGATGTGCCAAAACTGACGAAGATCTACTGGGATCGAAACATTGTCTACAATAAAGGTGTGTAAAGAGCATATCAGTGTGCAGGCTTCTTTTCATCCAAACTAACATCTAAACAAAACTAGGCTAATGCCTAATATTTAGATGCTAACTACGTATGCGCCACATAGGACTGGAATAAAAACAGTGTAAAATGTGGAACAGGTAAAACAAAAATGGTTTGACATCAAATTGGAGGCAAAGTTATACAATTATAGGAGAGATGTTACTGTCAAGGAGTGATATATTTTCACTATCCTGTGCCAGTCCGCAAGAAGCTGAGGACGAAAGCTCCTGACCATTTTCTAGAAGTAAGCCATGCTTTAATCTTCTATTAAAGCAATACATTTAAACGTAAAGACAGTCTAATGCTGCATTCACGTCATATCGGAATTCCGATCGGGAAAAACAGTTCACGTCAACCTCTGCCAATAAGAGGTTGTTTATTTGGGCTACGTGGTTTCATAAGGATGCAGGAAGTTAACCACAAATAGAATCTAAGTCATAAACGAGTGTCGTCGACCCACCACAGCATGAGCTTTGCGCAAAATAGTCTCTATAATTATTGACAGTCACACATACCTAAATACTCAAATTGCTCCACCAATAAACAACCTACTAAAAGGATCCAGAGGTCCTCATGACAAAATACAATGGTCATCTGAGTGCAAGAATGCTTTCTCCATTTGAAAACAGAGACTTTGCACATCCCCCAGATTAGGTCTCCCTAAAAAACAGAAAACAGAGACTTTGCAATCCCCCTTTACACATCTTCTACAGCATGCAAAAACAACAAACATGGCGGTAACTGTGTGGATGGACAAGGAAGTGGAGTTATTGTTAAGAGAGACCCTGGATTACAAAAGCGCAAAATTGCAATAGAACATTCACTGAGAGTCTAGCCTGTAAAAAGAACTCTGATATCTTGGGTGGATTTATGGAGCAGTATCCGAGTGAAACCTTGTTGTGTTTACACTGATTCGTGCATCCGTATCAGGGTCCATGTAGTCACAGTTTCATGTCATCACCCACCTCCTCCCCTCACTCCTCCCACCATTATCACAAGAATTGTGTTTTTACCAATTTACATTTTCAAATAATTCCACTCGTTATCAAAAGTTTTCAGCTTTCCAAAATGCCGGTGTCATGTAAACAAAAGGCCGAACGCTTTCGTCAGGCACCTTAAGGTGCATGACTGGGACCCGCAAGGTTGTTGGTTCGATCCCCAGTTGACACCCTCGAAGTTTGAGTAACAACTCTTTCTTTCCTGTAACGCGATTTGAAGTACCAGCAGCGAAACAGTCATAATTAAGAAGAAGAAACAAGAGGTTCTTCAATTGGAGGTTCCACCGAGATCACAAAGTACTAATACTGCAGGAATTTTTCCAGTGACCAGAGAAGATTGGCCTGCACATCAGAGTCTGTTTCTTTCTCCATTATCTGGTGAGTTTCTTGTGTTCAAATTATTTCGCTGATAAACAAACAGGAAAATTCACTGTTGGTACAGTTGTATTTTAGGAATAGAGAGGAAATACCTGCTTTGGTGTTGACATCGCAATACCATTGTATGTTGGATAAGTAAAACGTGTAGTTGATACGTACAGAAGCTGAGCACTAAATTGTTGTTCAGGGGACCTCACGTACAAAGGTGACAAGGTACGTTTATTTAATTTTGAAGGGTAAATTAAATAAATTCTCCATTTGAGTGGTCGTCAGTTTTCAGAGAGCTTTGACCGCAATAGAGTGTTGAGGGGACGTCTGTGATTCAACGTTGGTACCCGATTGTTAGACGTGTACTAATATCCCATGCTAGGTAAACAAGGCACGTTTTGTTAATTGAAAGAAAATAGGTTAAATAACTGCTCCGTTGATGGAACAAGGGTTTTCAAAGGACTTTTGATTACATAGGGTGTTGGTGATTTAATGTTTGTGCGTGCTTGTTTGGCCTTGATGTATGAAACTTATCCGTTGCCTGTTTAAGCGTTTATTGTAGTATTGTTGTGGCTGTTGTTGTTGTTAATGTTTCAAGTATAGTGCTTTGCACGTTCTTGTGTTGGTATACGACATTTTAAAACAGTTTATCTTGTTAGACTCACAGTAGTAATTCTGGCAGTTGTGTTGTTTAGTTTCAGAGTCCTAAAAAACACAAGTTGAGAACTATAAGATAATTTGAGTGCTAATAGGAAGTTGTGCCAAAAAAAACAGTGTAGCCTCGCTTAAGAAACTGTAGTCTGTTTAAATAAATAAGATATCAGTAGCGTGTCTTCCCGAGTGACAAGAAAATACTTTTCTTTTCTTTTCTAGTTTGAGAAGTTTTTAAACTTCAATTTTGTGACTGAAATCATATTCGCGAAACGTGGTAAGAGTCAGTTTCCCACAACTAAGAAGGGCGGAAAATCCGTGCCTGAAGTAGAGAGCAATTTCCTTATTAAGCATACAAAGGGATTTATTCAATCGTGTTTAAAGTTGGAAGACGTTGAAAGGTACGTTGAAAATAAATATGACTTTCAAATTGACAAAGATAGGGTTTGGAGCTTGAATGATATAAAGAAGGCATATGGTAAATTCCAATGTGTGTCAGATAAACGTAAACTCCCCCTTGCCGTGTTAAATGTCAGTCATATGCGACGGCGGAATGAGATCAATGACAAGGCTTAGACAAGACCGACTCCTTGACATTGAAAGAGAAAAAGTAAAAAATCTAGCCGACAAATCGAAGAGTGTCAAAGCAAAGAGGGTTACAGAAATAATAGCATTAAAAGAACAAATAAAATATTTACAGAAAATACAATTATTGGCCCCTGAGAGTGAAGCATTGGCACGATCAGTTCAACCTTCTGCCCCACCTTTATATCAAGAAAGTTAGCCGGTTGTTTTAGCTCAGAGCGATGAATGGACAAGCAGTGGTAGTGAATCAGACGATGACATGGCACCTCAATTAAGGGCAGTAATACAAAGACGGGTAGAGGGTGAAATTCAGTTTACCCATAAACCAACCAAGCTCCAAGATATTGACAAGTGGTCGCAAGATTTAAAACATCCGCATGTTTTGCCGTCATGGATACATGGACTAGAATTAGTAGTTTGAAAACAATTTATTATCTGCATCCTCAGGTGGTGATCGTCAGAATCTTGACAAGGGGTGGGAAGTAATTGAGGAGTTTATACGGAAAGCTACGAATGCAAGTATGAACTGGGGAAAGGTGGCTGCATGCATACAACAAACGGTTGATGTCTTTGCTGAACGGTTTTCTGAAACCTTTCTAAGGCATTCAGGAATCAATGAGATAATATAGCTGCAAGCAGCAATGAACGGGCCCAAGCATCATGGGCGCAACCGCCTTGGTGGCATAGTTGTGCCAATGACATGTTTCACAATATGTACACACTTTGGAAATAATCACCTTGCTGGACAACGTATAGTGTGCACAGGAATTCCCCTTTGATCAATGAAGATGTTGGTGCTGCTATTGGAATGCATCAATGATATAACCCTCACTTCCTGTTGTCAGATGGTGGCGCTATAATATTGAACCATGTATGGTTTTTGAATTTGATTACACTCCAATAATAAACCTATTTCTAAATTCTAAGCCACATCGGAAGATGTCGAGTGAAATTAAGGCCACTTCCTGTTGCCAGCAGGTGGCGCTGTGACATTGAGCATTTATTGGAATTATAATCCAACATGGAACATATCTCTAAAGCGTCAGCAAAATCAGACGATGTGAAATGAAATTAAGCCACACTTCCTGTTGCCAGGAGGTGGCGCTATGCCATTGAGCCTTTATTGGTATATGGATGAGATTACATTCCAAAAATGAACATGAGTGAAGTTTCAGCCACATCAGACAATGTAGAATGAAACAAAAATAACTTCTTGCTTGAACATTGTGATAACATGCTACAGTCCTGTATGGAGAGCAGAGATGAATTAATTTCCATAGTTTTTACACCGGGAGGCACAATTTATGCTTGAAAAGTCATTAGGCTATAAATATGCACTCAAAATAAAACCATTGGCTAAAAGAAACTATTCCATTTTATTGTGGCTTCAGCAGGGATCGAACCGCGGAACTTGCGTCTCTTAGTCCACAGGCTTAACCATTACGCTATACTCCAGTTTATACGTGGGTGCCATCTATTGGCAAAAAGTTGTATGTTTCCTTTTATCTTGGTTAAATAATTTCTCTATGAAGTGTCGGATAATATTGCATTAAACGTCTAGTTAGCCAGCATCATTCTTTTCCATTTCACTGGTAATTATGCTGCCTGAAACGCATTTGTTCTGCCAAATCTAAAGGAGATGCCAACTCTCTGCCCTCAATACGGTATTTTCATATTAAGTTACCATTCCTAGCGAAATTGTATGTTCTCTTAATTCGTGTTTAATGACAAGCCTAATAACTAACATAGCTGGCGATTTAACTGAAGGTTTTCTATTCATGTAAAGCAACGTAGCTGACCTGTTTTTCGACTCAGACAGCGGACAGGCTGGCTGCTGTTAGCCCGTGCGTGTCATCTTGCAACGACCTGCATAACGGTGTCATGTTAACACAGCGTTCGAGCTGAGACACCTCAGACGCTAACGTTTCTTTTTGACTTCATGTGTTAATCTTTTAAATATATGATACTCTCCTGCCAGTTAAAGCCTGTCTTTAAGTCTTTAAATGCCTTTAATATTTATTTTAGTTATTCAATTCATATAATGAAAATAGATGTAAAGAAACGTTGGGCTGGGTGTTGTCAATACATTTTGTCACGTAGGCTGCAGCTGTAAATCATACATCGTTATGCAAACTGGCTCACTATGAAAATAATTATATAATGATATAAATGCTAGCATTCGATTATGGTCAACGGTACCGAAAATGCCCGTTGCACCAGCCATCTTAACAAAAGTCCCAATATAGGATCGATTTAAACCTCTATATATTTTTATTTCACGTCGACAGTGTAGGCTATTATGTGTATTCCGACGCGAATTCCATTTAATTGGGTTACGGCATTCACTTCAATCGAATGAAGTAAAATAGAAACGGCTCGAATTCCATAATAAGGCTTCTTGGTTTTCAAGCTAACTTTCCGAACAGCTGTTTTGTATTTAGTCCTTAAAATGCTACAATACGTTTTTTTTTTTACCAAATAACATTGAACGTCAATGCAAGATATGCATTATATGTGTTAATCTTTTAAATATATGATACTTTCCTGCCAGTAAAAGCCTGTCTTTTATGTTAGTTATTCAATCGAGTTAATTAAGGTAGATGAGAAAAAACGTTGCTGTGGGCTGGGTGTTGTCAGTACATTTTGTCACATAGGCTGCCGCTGTTACTCATACATTGTTATGGTTACTGGCTCGCAAAAAGAAACAAAACCTGTCATTGAGAAATCACTTTATCCAAGAAAAAGAGAAAGAATACCATTCTTTGCCAATAGATGGCAGTCGTGTATTAGAAATGGGAGAGTCAAGTTTTAAGACTGGATATAATGAGTCTCCAGCGAAAATAGTGAACTATTATTGCTTAATGGATGTGATGACACTCCAACAATGAACATATGTGAAAAGTTGTGGCCTCAAAATCCGGCAATGTAGAATTGAATACCTTTTTGAAATGATTTAATACATAATTTTAATAAAATCAGTTCATAGTTGTGTGTCAGGGCTATAATATCATGCTGACCACATTTTGTGTGAATGTAATGAACCCCCTAGGAAGAGTATTTCAAAGTTTGGTACGTGAAAAAACACTTAAAAACACACAAAATCCAAAATAGCTCACTTCCTGTTGGGAAAAGTTAAGAGATGCAAATGAGAAATGTGTGTGTCTTGAGGAGACCCTTATGCGTACCAGACATGGTGCATTTACGTGAAAGTATATGTCCACAATATTAGAAAAGAGCCATAGGGGGCGCTGTGTAGCCACACCCAGATGAATGTGGATATGGATGTGATTGCACGCCAAAAGTGAATATATTTGTAAAATATCAGCCCGATCAGATGATGTAGAACGGAATTAAGCCCACTTCCTGTTTTTGGGCATAACGTGTGTATTATACGCCTCGCCATTGCCAAACCGTTTGAGATATCAAAAATCCTTTCGTCATTTAGGGTCAGGACTATTCTAAGATCATGATGAGTACATTTGGTGTGAATGTGAGGAATACCCTAGCAGGAACGCATACAAACATGATAAAAACCTCACTTCCATTGCCAGAATGGCGCTATAACATTGACTTCTTCTTGGTATATTCAAATTCAAATTCAAAATGGCTGACTTCCTGTTCACATATTTGATTCGATGCGAATGAGAAATGTGTTTGTGCAGAGGAGCCCCACAACCATACCAAATTAGGTGAAGGTAGCTCAAAGTGCCTGTCCACAATAGAAGACAAAGCAATAGGGGGCGTTGTGGAGTCCTTCGGCCAAGGTCTGAGCATCTGATAGTTCCTGAGAGACACCACTTCTCATATGTGTGTAAAATTCCTTGAGTTTTCATCCATGGCAAGCACCTCAAAAATGCACATTACATTGAAAAAAAGAGAATAATAATTATAGGGGGCGCTGTATAGCCACGCCCCGATTGATATGTATATGGATGAAATTGTACTCCAACAGTGAACATATTTGTAAAATGTCAGGCAGATCGGATTTTTGATATCTCAAACGGTATGAAAATGGCGAGGCGTACAATACACGTATTGCGTGCAAAAAATGGACTTTTTTTTCGATGTCGAAAAAAAAGTCCATTTTTTGCACGCAATACGTGTATTGTACGCCTCGCCATTTTCATACCGTTTGAGATATCAAAAATCCCTTCACAGTTTATGGTGAGGACTATCCTACGATGAGGCTGACCACATTTGGTGTGAATGTGATGAATGCCCTAGCAGGAAGGCATACAAATATGATAAAGACCTCACTTCCTGTTGCCAGATGGTGGCGCTATAACATTGACCCGTTCTTGGGATATGGATGTGATTACACTCCAACACTTAACGTATTTTTAAAATATCAGCCAGATCAGACAATGTAGACCGTGAAATTATGGCCACTTCCTGTTGGCGCGGCGTGACATAAAAATTGTACGCCTCGCCATGACCATACCGTATGAGATATCAAAAATATCCTGTCAATTTAGTATCAAGACTATCCTGAGACCATTCGGACCACAGTTTATGTGAATGCGATGAACCCCCTAGGAGGAGTACTTAAAAGTGTAGTATGTGTAAAACGCAAAAAATCCAAAATGGCTGACTTCCTGTTCGCATATTTGATTCAAGGCGAATGAGAAATGTGTTTGTCCCGAGGAGCCCCACATGCTTACCAAATTAGGTGCAGGTAGCTCAAAGTGCCTGCCCACAATAGAAGACAATGCGATAGGGGGCGCTGTGGAGTCCCTCGGCCACGCCCAGGACTGAGCATCTAATAGCTCCTGGAGGTCCTCATTTCTGATGTGTTTGCAAAATTCCCAGACTTTTAATGCAGGGCAAATACCTCAAAAATGCCCATTTGCATATAGAAAAAAGAATAATAATAAATATAGCTGCAAGCAGCAATGAACGGGCCCAACACCATGGGCGCAACCGCCTTGGTGGCATAGTTGTGCCAATGACATGTTCAACAATATGTACACACTTTGGAAATAATCACCTCCCTTGGCAACGTATAGTGTGCACAGGAATTCCCCTTTGATCAATGAAGATGTTGATGTTGCTATTGGAATGCATCAATGATATAAGACCCACTTCCTGTTGCCAGATGGTGGCGCTATAATATTGAGCCATGTATGGTTTTTGAATTTGATTACACTCCAATAATAAACCTATTTCAAAATTTTCGGCCACATCGGAAGATGTCGAGTAAAATTAAGGCCACTTCCTGTTGCCAGATGGTGGCGCTATAACATTGAGTCATTTTTGGGATATGGATGTGATTACACTCCCACAACGAACATATCTGTAATATCAACCAGATCAGACCATCTAGAATGAAATTAAGGGCACTTCCTGTTGCCAGATGGTGGCGCTATGCCATTGAGCCTTTATTGGTATATGGATGAGATTACACTCCAAAAATGAACATGTGTGAAATTTCAGCCTCATCAGACAATGTAGAATGAAATAAAAACAACTTCTTGCTTGCACATTGTGATAACATGCTACAGTCCTGTCTGGAGAGCAGAGATGAATTAATTTCCATAGATTTTACAGCGGGAGGCACAATTTATGCTTGAATAGTCATTCGGTTATAAATATGCACTCAAAATAAAACCATTGGCTTAAAGAAACTATTCAACTTTATTGTGCTTTATTGTGTTTAATCCACTGCCTGAACCATTAAACTATACTGCCCTCTTATACACGTACGCCATCTATTGGCCAAAAGTTGTATGTTTCCTTTTATCTTGGTTAAAAAATCTAAAGGAGATGCCAAGTCTCTGCCCTCAATCCGGTATTTTCATATTAAGTCAAAAATTCCTCGCGAAATTGTATGTTCTCTTAATTCGTGTTTAATGACAAGCAAAATAAACTAACATAGCTGGCGATTTAACTGAAAGTTTTCTATTCTTGTAAACCAACGTAGCTGACCTGTTTTTTGACTCACACAGACAGTGGACAGCCTGGCTGCTGTTAGCCCATGCCTGTCATCTCGCAAGGACCTGCATGCGATACCTTTGTTGAACATAACGGTCTCATGTTAACACAGAGTTCGACCAGAGCCACCTCAAACGCTCACGTTTCTTTTTGACTTCATGTGTTACTCTTTTAAATATATGATACTCTCCTGCCAGTTAAAGACAGTCATTAAATGTCTTTAATATTTATTTCAGATATTCAATTCATATAATGAAAATAGATGCAAAGAAACGTCGGGCTGGGTGTTGTCAATACATTTTGTCACGTAGGCTGCAGCTGTAAATCATACATCGTTATGCCTTCTGCTGCTAGAAAAAAAAAAAACCTATCGTTGAAAAATCACTTGAAGGAAGAAAAAAATAAAAGTACCACTTTCTGCCAATAAATGAAATCCCCGTATCAGAAATGGGGGGAAGTTACAGCGACGCAGTTAGTCTGTGAGTAGAATAGATTGTGTAGACAACTTCACTGTTTCCACAAAGGAACCAAAAATGTGCTTTTTAACAGGACTTGGTCAGTGTAATGATATAAATGCTAGCATTCGATTATGGTCAACGGTACCGAAAATGCCCGTTGCACCAGCCATCATAACAAATGTCCCAATATAGGATCGATTTAAACCTCTATATATTTTTATTTCACGTTCACAGTGTAGGCTATTATGTGTATTCTGACGCGAATTACATTTAATTGGGTTACGGCATTCACTTCAATCGAATGAAGTCAAATAGAAACGGCTCGAAATCCTTAATAAGGCTTCTTGGTTTTCAAGCTAACTTTCCGAACAGCTGTTTTGTATTGAGTCCTTAAAATGCTACAACACGGTTTTTTATAAACCAAATAACATTGAACGTCATTGCAAGATATGCATTATATGTGTTAATCTTTGAAATATATGATACTTTCCTGCCAGTAAAAGCCTGTCTTTTATTTTAGTTATTCAATCCATATAATTAAGGTGGATGAGAAAAAACATTGCTGTGGGCTGGGTGTTGTCAGTACATTTTGTCACGTAGGCTGCCGCTGTTACTCATACATCGTTATGGTTACTGGCTCGCAAAAAGAAACAAAACATGTCATTGAGGAATCACTTGAGAAACAATACCAACTTTTGCCAGTAGATGGCAGTCGCGTATTAGAAATGGGAGAGTCATTTGCGACTTGCGTTGAAGTTTTAAGACTGGATATAATGAGTCTCCAGCGAAAATAGTGAACTATTATTGCTTAATGGATGTGATGACACTCCAACAATGAACATATGTGAAAAGTTGTAGCCTCAAAATCAGGCAATGTAGAATTTAATACCTTTTTGAAATTATTTAATACATAATTGTATTAAAACATGAACTGTTTAGGCAGCATTACAAGTTAATTTTAAGGCTGACCATCGCCATACCATTCCAAGATATTAAAAATCAGTTCATAGTTGTGTGTCAGGGCTATAATATCATGCTGACCACATTTTGTGTGAATGTGATGAACCCCCTAGGAAGAGTATTTCAAAGTTTGGTACGTGAAAAAACACTTAAAAACACACAAAATCCAAAATAGCTCACTTCCTGTTGGGAAAAGTTAAGGGATGCAAATGAGAAATGTGTGTGTCTTGAGGAGACCCTTATGCCTACCAGACGTGGTGCATTTACGTGAAAGTATATGTCCACAATATTAGAAAAAAGCCATAGGGGGCGCTGTGTAGCCACGCCCAGATGAATGTGGATATGGATGTGATTGCACTCCAAAAGTGAATATATTTGTAAAATATCAGCCCGATCAGATGATGTAGAACGGAATTAAGCCCACTTCCTGTTTTTGGGCGTAACGTGTGTTTTATACGGCTTGCCATTGCCAAACCGTTTGAGATATCAAAAATCCTTTCGTCATTTAGGGTCAGGACTATTCTAAGATCATGATGACTACATTTGGTGTGAATGTGATGAATACCTTAGCAGGAACGCATACAAACATGATAAAAACCTCACGTCCGTTGCCAGATGGTGGCGCTATAACATTGATTTCTTCTTCGTATTTGGATGTGATTACACTCTAACAGTGAACATATTTGTAAAATATCAGTCAGATCAGACAATGTAGACCATGAATTTATGGCAACTTCCTGTTGGCGCGGCGTGACATGAAAATTGTACGCTTCGCCATGACCATACCGTTTGAGATATCAAAAATATCCTTTGGAATTAGTATCATGACTATCCTGAGACCACTTTGACCACATTTCGTGTGAATGCAATGAACCCCCTAGGAGGAGTACTTAAAAGTGTAGTACGTGTAAAATGCACAAAATTCAAAATGGCTGACTTCCTGGTTACATATTTGATTTGATGCCAATGAGAAATGTGTTTGTCCAGAGGAGCCCCACATGCATACCAAATTAGGTGAAGGTAGCTCAAAGTGCCTGTCCACAATAGAAGACAAAGCATTAGGGGGCGCTGTGGAGTCCCTTGGCCACGCCCAGGTCTGAGCATCTGATACATCCTGACAGCCAACACTTCTCATGTGTGTGCAAAATTCTGTGAGTTTCCATCCATGGCAAGCACCTCAAAAATGCAAAATACATTGAAAAAAAAGAGAATAATAATTATAGGGGGCGCTGTCTAGCCACGCCCCGATTGATATGTATATATCTGATATTGTACTGCTACAGTGAACATATTTGTAAAATATCAGCCAGATCGGACGATGTCGAAAAAAAAGTCATTTTTTTGCACGCAATATGTGTACTGTACGACTCGCCATTTCCATACCGTTTGAGATATCAAAAATCCCTTCACAACTTAGCGTAAGGACTATCTTAAGATCATGCTGACCGCATTTGGTGTGAATGTGCTGAATGCCCTAGCAGGAATGCATACAAATATGTTAAAGACCTCACTTCCTATTGCCAGATGGTGGCGCTATAACATTGACCTGTTCTTGGGATATGGATGTGATTACACTCCAACATTAAACACATTTCTAAAATATCAGCCAGATCAGACAATGTAGACCATGAAATTATGGCCACTTCCTGTTGGCGCGGCGTAACATAAAAATTGTACTCCTCCCCATGACCGTCCCGTTTGAGCTATCAAAAATATCCTGGCAATTTAGCATCATGACTATCCTGAGACCATTCTGACCACAGGTGGTGTGAATGCGATGAACCCCCTAGGAGGAGTACTTAAAAGTGTAGTACGTGTAAAACTCAGAAAATCCAAAATGGCTGACTTCCTGTTTGGATATTTGATTAGATCCGAATGAGAAATGTGTTTGGACCGAGGAGCGCTATTTGGCCACCAAATTAGGTGCAGGTAGCTCAAAGTGCCTGCCCACAATAGAAGACAATGCGATAGGGGGCGCTGTGGAGTCCCTCGGCCACGCCCAGGTCTGAGCATCTGAGACCACTTCTGATGTGTTTGCAAAATGTCAAGACTTTTTACGCATGGCAAGGCCCTCAAAAAAGCCCATTTGCCTGAAGAAAAAGAATAATAATAATAAATATAGCTGCAAGCAGCAATGAACGGGCCCAAGCACCATGGGCGCAACCGCCTTGATGGCATAGTTGTGCCAATGACATTTTTAAGAATATGTACGCACTTTGGAAATAATCACCTTCCTTGGCAACTTATAGTGTGCACAGGAATTCCCCTTTGATCAATGAAGATGTTGGTGTTGCTATTGGAATGCATCAATGATATAAGACTCACTTCCTTTTGCCAGATGGTGGCGCTATAATATTGAGCCGTGTATGGTTTTTGAATTTGATTACACTCCAATAATAAACCTATTTCAAAATTTTCTGCCACTTCGGAAGATGTTGAGTGATATTAAGGTTAATTCAATGTTCTAGTTTCCAGATGGTGGCGCTATAACATTGAGTCGTTTTTGGAATATGGATTTAATTACACTCCAACAATATACATATTTCTACATTTTCGGCCACATCGGAAGATGTCGAGTAAAATTAAGGCCACTTCCTGTTGCCAGATGGTGGCGCTATAACATTGAGTCACTTTTGGGATATGGATGTGATTACACTCCCACAACGAACATATCTGTGTAATATCAACCAGATCAGACCATCTAGAATGAAATTACGACCACTTCCTGTTGCCGCAGCGAGACCTCAAATTGTACGCCTCGCCATCGCCGTACCATTTGACATATCAGAAATATCCTTTAAATTTAGCATCAGGATTATCCTGAGACCATTCTCACCACATTTTGTGTGAATGTGATGAACCCCCTAGGAGGAGTATTTCAGAGTTTGGTACGTGTAAAAACACTTAAAAACACAAAAAATCCAGAATAGCTCACTTCCTGTTTGGAAAAGTTAAGGGATGCAAATGAGAAATGTGTGTGTCTTGAGGAGACCCATATGCATACCATATTCGGTGAATTTACGTGAAAGTATATTAGAAAAGAACCATAGGGGGCGCTGTGTAGCCACGCCCAGATGTATGTGGATAAGGTTGTGATTGCACTCCAAAAGTGAATATATCTGTAAAATATCAGCCCAATCAGACGATGTAGAACGGAATTAAGCCCACTTCCTGTTTTCGCTCGTAACGTGTGTATTGTACGCCTCGCCATTGCCAAACCGTTTGAGATATCAAAAATCCCGTTGGCTTTTAGGGTCAGGACTATCCTAAGATCATGCTGACTACATTTG
The DNA here is from genome assembly GCF_963514075.1 of Conger conger. Taxonomy (NCBI): domain Eukaryota; kingdom Metazoa; phylum Chordata; class Actinopteri; order Anguilliformes; family Congridae; genus Conger; species Conger conger. The sequence goes on from NC_083766.1 coordinate 43,531,322, forward strand.
GTGTGAATGTGATGAATACCCTAGCAGGAACGCATACAAATATGATAAAAACCTCACTTCCTGTTGCCAGATGGTGGCGCTATAACTTTGACTTCTTCTTGGGATATGGATGCGAGTATACTCACACAATGAACATATTTATAAAATATCAGCCAGATCAGACGATGTAAACCACAAAATTATGACCACTTCCTTTTGGCGCGGCGTGACATAAAAATTGTACGCCTCGCCATGGCCATACCGTTTGAGATATCAAAAATATCCTGGCAATTTAGAATCATGACTATCTTGAGACCATTCGTACCACATTTGGTGTGAATGTGATGAACCGCCTAGGAGGAGTACTTAAAAGTGTAGTACATGTGAAAACGCACAAAATTCAAAATGGCTGACTTCCTGTTCGCATATTTGCATCAATGCGAATGAGAAATGTGTTTCAATTGAGGAGCCACACATGCATACCAAATTAGGTTCATGTAGCTCAAAGTGCCTGCCCACAATAGAAAACAATGCAATGGGGGGGGGGGGGGCAGCGCAATAGGGGGCGCTGTGGAGTCCCTCGGCCACACCCAGGTCTGAGCATCTGATAGATCCTGACGGCCACCACTTGTGATGTGTCTGCAAAATTTCAAGACTTTTTAGCCATGGCAAGGCCCTCAAAAATGCCCATTTGACGGAAGAGAAAGAATAATAATAATAATAATAATAATAAATATAGCTGCAAGCAGCAATGAACGGGCCCAAGCACCATGGGCGCAACCGCCTTGGTGGCATAGTTGTGCCAATGACATCTTTCACAATATTTACACACTTTGGAAATAATCACCTTCCTTGGCAACGTATAGTGTGCACAGGAATTCCCCTTTGATCAATGAAGATGTTGGTGTTGCTATTGGAATGCATCAATGATATAACACTCACTTCCTGTTGCCAGATGGTGGTGCTATAGTATTGAGCCGTGTATGGTTTTTGAATTTGATTACACTCCAATAATAAACCTATTTCAAAATTTTCAGCCACATTGGAAGATGTTGAGTGAAATGAAGGTCAATTCAATGTTCTAGTTTCCAGATGGTGGCGCTATAACATTGACTCATTTTTGGAATATGGATTTAATTACACTCCAACAATATACATATTTCTAAATTTTCGGCCACATCGGAAGATGTCGAGTAAAATGAAGGCCACTTCCTGTTGCCAGATGGTGGCGCTATAACATTGAGTCATTTTTGGGATATGGATGTGATTACACTCCCACAACGAACATATCGGTGTAATATCAACCAGATCAGACCATCTAGAATGAAATTACGACCACTTCCTGTTGCCGCGGCGAGACCTCAAATTGTACGCCTCGCCATAGCCGTACCGTTTGACATATCAGAAATATCCTTTCAATTTAGCATCAGGATAATCCTGAGACCATTCTCACCACATTTGGTGTGAATGTGATGAACCCCCTAGGAGGAGTATTTCAGAGTTTGGTACGTGTAAAAACACTTAAAAACACACAAAATCCAGAATAGCTCACTTCCTGTTTGGAAAAGTAAAGGAATGCAAATGAGAAATGTGTGTGTCTTGAGGAGACCCTTATGTCTACAGACGTGGTGCATTTACGTGAAAGTATATGTCCACAATATTAGAAAAAAGCCATAGGGGGCGCTGTGTAGCCACGCCCAGATGTATGTGGATAAGGTTGTGATTGCACTCCAAAAGTGAATATATCTGTAAAATATCAGCCCAATCAGACGATGTAGAACGGAATTAAGCCCACTTCCTGTTTTCGCTCGTAACGTGTGTATTATTCGCCTCGCCATTGCCAAACCGTTTGAGATATCAAAAATCCTTTCGTCATTTAGGGTCAGGACTATTCTAAGATCATGATGACTACATTTGGTGTGAATGTGATGAATACCCTAGCAGGAACGCATACAAACATGATAAAAACCTCACTTCCGTTGCCAGATGGTGGCGCTATAACATTGATTTCTTCTTGGTATTTGGATGTGATTACACTCTAACAGTGAACATATTTGTAAAATATCAGCCAGATCAGACAATGTAGAGCATGAATTTATGGCTACTTCCTGTTGGCGCGGCGTGACATGAAAATTGTACGCCTCGCCATGACCATACCGTTTGAGATATCAAAAATATCCTTTGGAATTAGTATCATGACTATCCTGAGACCACTTTGACCACATTTCGTGTGAATGCAATGAACCCCCTAGCAGGAGTACTTAAAAGTGTAGTACGTGTAAAATGCACAAAATTCAAACTTCCTGTTCACATATTTGATTCGATGCGAAAGAGAAATGTGTTTGTCCAGAGGAGCCCCACATGCATACCAAATTAGGTGAAGGTAGCTCAAAGTGCCTGTCCACAATAGAAGACAAAGCATTAGGGGGCGCTGTGGAGTCCCTCGGCCACGCCCAGGTCTGAGCATCTGATACGTCCTGACAGCCAACACTTCTCATGTGTGTGCAAAATTCCGTGAGTTTCCATCCATGGCAAGCACCTCAAAAATGCTAAATACATTGAAAAAAAAGAGAATAATAATTATAGGGGGCGCTGTCTAGCCACGCCCCGATTGATATGTATATATTTCATATTGTACTCCAACAGTGAACATATTTGTAAAATATCAGCCAGATCGGACGATGTCGAAATATGTGTACTGTACGACTCGCCATTTCCATACCGTTTGAGATATCAAAAATCCCTTCACAGCTTATGGTCATGACTATCCTAAGATCATGCTGACCACATTTCGTGTGAAGGTGATGAATGCCCTAGCAGGAAGGCATACAAATATGATAAAGACCTCACTTCCTGTTGCCAGATGGTGGCGCTATAACAGTGACCCGTTCTTGGGATATGGATGTGATTATACTCCAACACTAAACATATTTCTAAAATATCAGCCAGATCAGACGATGTAGACCATGAAATTATGACCACTTCCTGTTGGCGCGGCGTGACATAAAAATTGCACGCCTCGCCATGACCATCCCGTTTGAGCTATCAAAAATATCCTGGCAATTTAGCATCATGAATCTCCTGAGACCATTCTGACCACAGTTGGTGTGAATGCGATGAACCCCCTAGGAGGAGTACGTAAAAGTGTAGTACGTGTAAAACACACAAAATCCAAAATAGCTCACTTCCTGTTCGCATATTTGCATCAATGCGAATGAGAAATGTGTTTGAATTGAGGAGCCACACATGGTTACCAAATTAGTTTCATGTAGTTCAAAGTGCCTGCCCACAATAGACAACAATGCAATGGGGGGGGGGGGTCAGCGCAATAGGGGGCGCTGTGGAGTCCCTCGGCCACACCCAGGTCTGAGCATCTGATAGATCCTGACGGCCACCACTTCTGATGTGTCTGCAAAATTTCAAGACTTTTTAGCCATGGCAAGGCCCTCAAAAATGCCCATTTGACGGAAGAGAAAGAATAATAATAATAATAATAATAATAATAATAATAATAATAATCCTTCCAATAACAATAGGGTCCTTCGCACCCTACGGTGCTTGGGCCCTAATAATCCTTCCAATAACAATAGGGTCCTTCGCACCCTACGGTGCTTGGGCCCTAATAATCCTTCCAATAACAATAGGGTCCTTCGCACCCTACGGTGCTTGGGCCCTAAATATAGCTGCAAGCAGCAATGAACGGGCCCAAGCCCCATGGGGGCAACCGCCTTGGTGGCATAGTTCTGCCAATGACATGTTTCACAACATGTACACACTTTGGAAATAATCACCTTCCTGGACAACGTACAGTGTGCACAGGAATTTCCCTTTGATCAATGAAGATGTTGGCGCTGCTATTGGAATGCATCAATGATATAAGCCTCACTTCCTGTTTCCAGATGGTGGCGCTATATTATTGATCCGTGTATGTTTTTTGAATTTGATTACACTCCAGAAATAAACATATTTGTACATTTTCAGCCACATCGGAAGATGTTCAGCGAAATTAAGGTCAATTCCTGTTTCCAGATGATGCTGCTATAACATTGAGTCGTTTTTGGAATATGGATTTGATTACACTCCAACACTGAGCATCTGTGTAAAGTTGCAGTCACATCAGACATTGGAGAATTTAAGTATGACCACTTCCTGTTTGTCTGGCATGATGTGTTTTTTATGTGCCTGACCATAGCTATATCATCCCAGTAAATCAAAAATCTGTTTTGTCAGGACCATCCTAGCATCATGCTGACCACATTTACCGTGAATGTCATGAACCCATTGAAAAATAATGCTTAAGAATGCAATATAAGGCTCACTTCCTGTTGCCAGCGGGTGGCGCTTTGCCATTTAGCCTTTATTGGAAAATGGATGAGATTACACTCCAAAAATGAATGTGTGAAGTTTCAGCCACATCAGACAATGTAGAATGAAATAAAAATAACGTCTTGCTTGCACATTGTGATAACATGCTACAGTCCTGTATGGAGAGCAGAGATTAATTAATTTCCATAGTTTTTACACGGGGAGGCACAATTTATGCTTGAAAAGTCATTAGGCCATAAACATGCACTCAAAATGAAAACAATTGGCTTCAAGAAACTATTCAAATTCATTGTGGCTGCAGCGGGGATCGAACGGCTGAATTTGCGTGCCTTAATCCACCGCCCTAACCATTACGCTATACTGCCCGCTTATACACGGGTGCCATCTATTGGCCAAATGTCTCCTTTTATCTTGGTTTAATAATTTCTCTACGAAGTGTCGGATAATATTGCACGAAACGTCTAGTTAACCAGCATCATTCTTTTCCATTTCACTGGTAATTATGCTGCCTGAAACGCATTTGTTCAGCCAAATCTAAAAGAGATGCCAACTCTATGCCCTCAATACAGTATTTTCATATTAATTTACCATTCCTAGCGAAATTGTATGTTCTCTTAATTCGTGTTTAATGACAAGCAAAATAAACTAACATATCTGGCGATTTAACTGAAAGTTTTCTATTCATGTAAACAAACGTAGCTGACCTGTTTTTTGACTCACACAGACAGTGGACAGGCTGGCTGCTGTTAGCCCGTGCGTGTCATCTCGCAACGACCTGCATGTGATACCTTTGTTGAACAAAACGGTCTCATGTTAACACAGCGTTCGAGCAGAGCCACCTCAGACGCTAAAGTTTCTTTTTGACTTCATGTGTTAATCTTTTAAAAATATGATACTCTCCTGCCAGTTAAAGCCTGTCTTTAAGTCTTTAAATGTCTTTAATATTTATTTTAGTTATTCAATTCATGTAATGAAAATAGATGCAAAGAAACGTCGGGCTGGGTGTTGTCAATACATTTTGTCACGTAGGCTGCAGCTGTAAATCATACATCGTTATGCCTACTGGCTCGCTAGAAAAAAACAAAAACCTATCGTTGAAAAATCACTTGAAGGAATAAAAAAATGAAAGTACCACTTTCTGCCAATAAATTGAATCGCCGTATCAGAAATGGGGGGAAGTTACAGCGACGCAGTTAGTCTGTGAGTAGAACAGATTGTGTAGACAACTTCACTGTTTCCACAAAGGAACCAAAAATGTGCTTTTTAACAGGACTTGGTCAGTGTAATGATATAAATGCTAGCATTCGATTATGGTCAACGGTACCGAAAATGCCCGTTGCACCAGCCATCATAACAAATGTCCCAATACAGGATCGATTTAAACCTCTATATATTTTTATTTCACGTTGACAGTGTAGGCTATTATGTGTATTCCGACGCGAATTACATTTAATTGGGTTACGGCATTCACTTCAATCGAATGAAGTCAAATAGAAACGGCTCGAATTCCTTAATAAGGCTTCTTGGTTTTCAAGCCAACTTTCCGAACAGCTGTTTTGTATTGAGTCCTTAAAATGCTACAATACGGTTTTTTTAAAATCCAAATAACATTGAACGTCAAAGCAATATATGCATTATATGTGTTAATCTTTTAAATATATGATACTTTCCTGCCAGTAAAAGCCTGTTTTTTATTTTAGTTATTCAATCGAGTTAATTAAGATAGATGAGAAAAAACGTTGCTGTGGGCTGGGTGTTTTCAGTACATTTTGTCATGTAGGCTGCCGCTGTTACTCATACATCGTTATGGTTACTGGCTCGCAAAAAGAAACAAAACTTGTCGTTGAGAAATCACTTTATCCAAGAAAAAGAGAAACCATACCGAAAATTAGAAAGAATACTAACCTTTGCCACTAGATGGCAGTCGCGTATTAGAAATGGGAGAGTCAGTTGCGACTTGAGTTGAAGTTTTAAGACTGGAGATAATGAGTCTCCAGCGAAAATAGTAAACTATTATTGCTTAATGGATGTTATGACACTCCAACAATGAACATATGTGAAAAGATGTAGCCTCAAAATCAGGCAATGTAGAATTTAATACCTTTTTGAAATTATTTAATATATAATTTTCCTATTTGGGCAGCATTACAAGTTAATTTTAAGGCTGACCATAGCCATACCATTCCAAGATATTAAAAATCAGTTCATAGTTGTGTGTCAGGGCTATAATATCATGCTGACCACATTTTGTGTGAATGTGATGAACCCCCTAGGAAGAGTATTTCAAAGTTTGGTACGTGAAAAAACACTTAAAAACACACAAAATCCAAAATAGCTCACTTCCTGTTGGGAAAAGTTAAGGGATGCAAATGAGAAATGTGTGTGTCTTGAGGAGACCCTTATGCCTACCAGACGTGGTGCATTTACGTGAAAGTATATGTCCACAATATTAGAAAAAAGCCATAGGGGGCGCTGTGTAGCCACGCCCAGATGAATGTGGATATGGATGTGATTGCACTCCAAAAGTGAATATATTTGTAAAATATCAGCCCGATCAGATGATGTAGAACGGAATTAAGCCCACTTCCTGTTTTTGGGCGTAACGTGTGTATTATACGCCTCGCCATTGCCAAACCGTTTGAGATATCAAAAATCCTTTCGTTATTTAGGGTCAGGACTATTCTAAGATCATGATGACTACATTTGGTGTGAATGTGATGAATACCTTAGCAGGAACGCATACAAACATGATAAAAACCTCACGTCCGTTGCCAGATGGTGGCGCTATAACATTGATTTCTTCTTGGTATTTGGATGTGATTACACCCTAACATTGAACATATTTGTAAAATATCAGCCAGATCAGACAATGTAGACCATGAATTTATGGCGACTTCCTGTTGGCGCGGCGTGACATGAAAATTGTACGCCTCGCCATGACCATACCGTTTGAGATATCAAAAATATCCTTTGGAATTAGTATCATGACTATCCTGAGACCACTTTGACCACATTTCGTGTGAATGCAATGAACCCCCTAGGAGGAGTACTTAAAAGTGTAGTACGTGTAAAATGCACAAAATTCAAAATGGCTGACTTCCTGGTTACATATTTGATTCGATGCGAATGAGAAATGTGTTTGTCCAGAGGAGCCCCACATGCATACCAAATTAGGTGAAGGTAGCTCAAAGTGCCTGTCCACAATAGAAGACAAAGCATTAGGGGGCGCTGTGGAGTCCCTTGGACACGCCCAGGTCTGAGCATCTGACACATCCTGACAGCCAACACTTCTCATGTGTGTGCAAAATTCTGTGAGTTTTCATCCATGGCAAGCACCTCAAAAATGCAAAATACATTGAAAAAAAAGAGAATAATAATTATAGGGGGCGCTGTCTAGCCACGCCCCGATTGATATGTATATATCTGATATTGTACTGCTACAGTGAACATATTTGTAAAATATCAGCCAGATCGGACGATGTCGAAAAAAAAGTCATTTTTTTGCACGCAATATGTGTACTGTACGACTCGCCATTTCCATACCGTTTGAGATATCAAAAATCCCTTCACAATTTAGCGTAAGGACTATCTTAAGATCATGCTGACCGCTTTTGGTGTGAATGCGCTGAATGCCCTAGCAGGAATGCATACAAATATGTTAAAGACCTCACTTCCTATTGCCAGATGGTGGCGCTATAACATTGACCTGTTCTTGGGATATGGATGTGATTACACTCCAACACTAAACAAATTTCTAAAATATCAGCCAGATCAGACAATGTAGACCATGAAATTATGGCCACTTCCTGTTGGCGCGGCGTGACATAAAAATTGTACTCCTCCCCATGACCGTCCCGTTTGAGCTATCAAAAATATCCTGGCAATTTAGCATCATGACTATCCTGAGACCATTCTGACCACAGTTTGTGTGAATGCGATGAACCCCCTAGGAGCAGTACTTAAAAGTGTAGTACGTGTAATACTCAGAAAATCCAAAATGGCTGACTTCCTGTTTGGATATTTGATTAGATTCGAATGAGAAATGTGTTTGGACCGAGGAGCGCTATTTGGCCACCAAATTAGGTGCAGGTAGCTCAAAGTGCCTGCCCACAATAGAAGACAATGCGATAGGGGGCGCTGTGGAGTCCCTCGGCCACGCCCAGGTCTGAGCATCTGAGAGCTCCTGACAGCAACCACTTCTGATGTGTGTGCAAAATGTCAAGACTTTTTACGCATGGCAAGGCCCTCAAAAAAGCCCATTTGCCTGAAGAAAAAGAATAAATATAGCTGCAAGCAGCAATGAACGGGCCCAAGCACCATGGGCGCAACCGCTTTGGTGGCACAGTTGTGCCAATGACATGTTTAACAATATGTACACACTTTGGAAATAATCACCTTCCTTGGCAACGTATAGTGTGCACAGGAATTCCCCTTTGATCAATGAAGATGTTGGTGTTGCTATTGGAATGCATCAATGATATGAGACTCACTTCCTGTTGCCAGATGGTGGCGCTATATTATTGAGCCGTGTATGGTTTTTGAATTTGATTACACTCCAATAATAAACCTATTTCTAAATTTTCAGCCACATCGGAAGATGTTGAGTGAAATTAAGGTCAATTCAATGTTCTAGTTTCCAGATGGTGGCACTATAACATTGAGTCGTTTTTGGAATATGGATTTAATTACACTCCAACAATATACATATTTCTACATTTTCGGCCACATCGGAAGATGTCGAGTAAAATTAAGGCCACTTCCTGTTGCTAGATGGTGGCGCTACAACATTGAGTCATTTTTGGGATATGGATGTGATTACACTCCCACAACGAACATATCTGTGTAATATCAACCAGATCAGACCATCTGGAATGAAATTAAGACCACTTCCTGTTCCCGCAGCGAGACCTCAAATTGTACGCCTCGCTATAGCCATACCGTTTGACATATCAGAAATATCCTTTCAATTTAGCATCAGGATTATCCTGAGACCATTCTCACCACATTTGTTGTGAATGTGATGAACCCCCTAGGAGGAGTATTTCAGAGTTTGGTACGTGTAAAAACACTTAAAAACACACAAAATCCAGAATAGCTCACTTCCTGTTTGGAAAAGTTAAGGGATGCAAATGAGAAATGTGTGTGTCTTGAGGAGACCCATATGCATAAAATATTCGGTGAATTTACGTGAAAGTATATGTCCACAATATTACAAAAGAACCATAGGGGGCGCTGCGTAGCCACGCCCAGATGTATGTGGATATGGATGTGATTGCACTCCAACAGTGAATATATCTGTAAAATATCAGCCCAATCAGACGATGTAGAACGGAATTAAGCCCACTTCCTGTTTTCGCTCGTAACGTGTGTATTGTACGCCTCGCCATTGCCAAACCGTTTGAGATATCAAAAATCCCTTTGGCTTTTAGAGTTAGGACTATCCTAAGATCATGCTGACTACATTTGGTGTGAATGTGATGAATACCCTAGCAGGAACGCATACAAATATGATAAAAACCTCACTTCCTGTTGCCAGATGGTGGCGCTATAACATTGACTTCTTCTTGGGACATGGATGTGAGTATACTCACATAATGAACATAATTGTGAAATATCAGCCAGATCAGACGATGTAAACCACAAAATTATGACCACTTCCTTTTGGCGCGGCGTGACATAAAAATTGTACGCCTCGCCATGACCATACCGTTTGAGATATCAAAAATATCCTGGCAATTTAGAATCATGACTATCTTGAGACCATTCTTACCACATTTGGTGTGAATGCGATGAACCGCCTAGGAGGAGTACTTAAAAGTGTAGTACATGTGAAAACGCACAAAATTCAAAATGGCTGACTTCCTGTTCGCATATTTGCATCAATGCGAATGAGAAATGTGTTTCAATTGAGGAGCCACATATGCATACCAAATTAGGTTCATGTAGCTCAAAGTGCCTGCCCACAATAGACAACAATGCAATGGGGGGGGGGGGGCAGCGCAATAGGGGGCGCTGTGGAGTCCCTCGGCCACACCCAGGTCTGAGCATCTGAGAGATCCTGACGGCCACCACTTCTGATGTGTGTGCAAAATTTCAAGACTTTTTAGCTATGGCAAGGCCCTCAAAAATGCCCATATGACGGAAGAGAAAGAATAATAATAATAAATATAGCTGCAAGCAGCAATGAACGGGCCCAAGCACCATGGGCGCAACCGCCTTGGTGGCATAGTTGTGCCAATGACATGTTTCACAATATGTACACACTTTGGAAATAATCACCTTCCTGGACAATGTATAGTGTGCACAGGAATTCCCCTTTGATCAATGAAGATGTTGCTGCTGCTATTGGAATGCATCAATGATATAAGCCTCACTTCCTATTTCTAGATGGTGGCGCTATAATATTGAGCCGGGTATGGTTTATGTATTTGATTTCACTCCAAAAATTAACATATTTGTACTTTTTCAGCCAAATTGGAAGATGTCAAGTAAAATTTAAGTCACTTCCTGTTGCCAGATGGTGGCGGTATAATATTGAGCCGTGTATGGTTTATGGATTTAATTACACTCCAATAATTAACATATTTGTACATTTTCAGCCAAATTGGAAGATGTCAAGTAAAATTAAAGCCACTTCCTGTTCCCAGATGGTGGCGCTATGCCATTGAGCCGTTCTTGGTATATGGATGAGATTACACTCCAAAAATGAACATGTGTGAAGTTTCTGCCACATCAGATAATGTAGAATGAAACAAAAATTACTTCTTGCTTGCACAGTGTAATAATATGCTCCAGTCCTGTATGGAGAGCAGAGATGAATTAATTTCAATAGATTTTACAGCGGGAGGCACAATTTACGCTTGAGAAGTCATTCGGTTATAAATATGCACTCAAAATAAAACCATTGGCGTAAAGAAACTATTCAACTTCATTGTGGCCGCACCGGGGATGGAACCGCGGACCTTGCATGTCTTAATCCACTGTCTGAACCATTAAGCTATACTGCCCTCTTATACACGTACGCCATCTATTGGCCAAAAGTTGTATGTTTCCTTTTATCCTGGTTAAATAATTTCTCTCCGAAGTGTCGGATAATATTGCATTAAACGTCTAGTTAGCCAGCATCATTCTTTTCCATTTCACCGGTAATTATGCTGCCTGAAACGCATTTGTTCAGCCAAATCTAAAGGAGATGCCAAGTCTCTGCCCTCAATCCGGTATTTTCATATTAAGTCAAAAATTCCTAGCGAAATTGTATGTTCTCTTAATTCGTGTTTAATGACAAGCAAAATAAACTAACATATCTGGCGATTTAACTGAAAGTTTTCTATTCATGTAAACAAACGTAGCTGACCTGTTTTTTGACTCACACAGACAGTGGACAGGCTGGCTGCTGTTAGCCAATGCGTGTCATCTCGCAACGACCTGCATGCGATACCTTTGTTGAACATAACGGTCTCATGTTAACACAGAGTTCGACCAGAGCCACCTCAAACGCTCACGTTTCTTTTTGACTTCATGTCTTACTCTTTTAAATATATGATACTCTCCTGCCAGTTAAAGACAGTCATTAAATGTCTTTAATATTTATTTCAGATATTCAATTCATATAATGAAAATAGATGCAAAGAAACGTCGGGCTGGGTGTTGTCAATACATTTTGTCACGTAGGCTGCAGCTGTAAATCATACATCGTTATGCCTACTGACGCTAGAAAAAAACAAAAACCTATCGTTGAAAAATCACTTGAAGGAATAAAAAAATAATAATAACCACTTTCTACCAATAAATGGAATCCCCGTATCAGAAATGGGGGGAAGTTACAGCGACGCAGTTAGTCTGTGAGTAGAATAGATTGTGTAGACAACTTCACTGTTTCCAAGCATGAAGCAAAAATGTGCTTTTTAACAGGACTTGGTCAGTGTAATGATATAAATGCTAGCATTCGATTATGGTTAACGGTACCGAAAATGCCCGTTGCACCAGCCATCATAACAAATGTCCCAATATAGGATCGATTTAAACCTCTATATATTTTTATTTCACGTTGACAGTGTAGGCTATTATGTGTATTCCGACGCGAATTACATTTAATTGGGTTACGGCATTGACTTCAATCGAATGAAGTCAAATAGAAACGGCTCGAATTCCTTAATAAGGCTTCTTGGTTTTCAAGCCAACTTTCCGAACAGCTGTTTTGTATTGAGTCCTTAAAATGCTACAACACGGTTTTTTTTAAACCAAATAACATTGAACGTCATTGCAAGATATATGCAATACCAACTTTTGCCAGTAGATGGCAGTCGCGTATTAGAAATGGGAGAGTCAGTTGCGACTTGCGTTGAAGTTTTAAGACTGGATATAATGAGTCTCCAGCGAAAATAGTGAACTATTATTGCTTAATGGATGTGATGACACTCCAACAATGAACATATGTGAAAAGTTGTAGCCTCAAAATCAGGCAATGTAGAATTTAATACCTATTTGAAATTATTTAATACATAATTGTATTAAAACATGAACTGTTTGGGCAGCATTACAAGTTAATTTTAAGGCTGACCTTAGCCATACCATTCCAAGATATTAAAAATCAGTTCATAGTTGTGTGTCAGGGCTATAATATCATGCTGACCACATTTTGTGTGAATGTGATGAACCCCCTAGGAAGAGTATTTCCAAGTTTGGTACGTGAAAAAACACTTAAAAACACACAAAATCCAAAATAGCTCACTTCCTGTTGGGAAAAGTTAAGGGATGCAAATGAGAAATGTGTGTGTCTTGAGGAGACCCTTATGCCTACCAGACGTGGTGCATTTACGTGAAAGTATATGTCCACAATATTAGAAAAAAGCCATAGGGGGCGCTGTGTAGCCACGCCCAGATGAATGTGGATATGGATGTGATTGCACTCCAAAAGTGAATATATTTGTAAAATATCAGCCGGATCAGATGATGTAGAACGGAATTAAGCCCACTTCCTGTTTTTGGGTGTAACGTGTGTATTATACGCCTCGCCATTGCCAAACCGTTTGAGATATCAAAAATCCTTTCGTCATTTAGGGTCAGGACTATTCTAAGATGATGATGACTTCATTTGGTGTGAATGTGATGAATACCCTAGCAGGAACGCATACAAACATGATAAAAACCTCACTTCCGTTGCCAGATGGTGGCGCTATAACATTTATTTCTTCTTGGTATATGGATGTGATTACACTGTAACAGTGAACATATTTGTAAAATATCAGCCAGATCAGACAATGTAGACCATGAATTTATGGCTACTTCCTGTTGGCGCGGCGTGACATGAAAATTGTACGCCTCGCCATGACCATACCCTTTGAGATATCAAAAATATCCTTTGGAGTCAGTATCAAGACTATCCTGAGACCACTTTGACCACATTTCGTGTGACTGCAATGAACCCTCTAGGAGGAGTACTTAAAAGTGTAGTACATGTAAAACGCAGAAAATTCAAAATGGCTGACTTCCTGTTCACATATTTGATTAAATGCGAATGAGAAATGTGTTTGGCAAGAGGAGCCCCACATGCATACCAAATTAGGTGAAGGCAGGTCAAAGTGCCTGTCCACAATAGTAGACAAAGGAATAGGGGGCGCTGTGGAGTCCCTCGGCCACGCCCAGGTCTGAGCATCTGATACATCCTGACAGCCAAAACTTCTCATGTGGGTGCAAAATTCTGTGAGTTTTCATCCATGGCAAGCACCTCAAAAATGCAAAACACATTGAAAAAAAAGAGAATAATAATTATAGGGGGCGCTGTCTAGCCACGCCCCGATTGATATGTATATATTTAATATTGTACTCCAACAGTGAACATATTTGTAAAATATCAGCCAGATCGGACGATGTCGGAAAAAAAGTCATTTTTTTGCACGCAATATGTGTACTGTACGACTCGCCATTTCCATACCTTTTGAGATATCAAAAATCCCTTCACAGCTTATGGTCATGACTATCCTAAGATCATGCTGACCACATTTCGTGTGAATGTGATGAATGCCCTAGCAGGAAGGCATACAAATATGATAAAGACCTCACTTCCTGTTGCCAGATGGTGGCGCTATAACATTGACCTGTTCTTGGAATATGGATGTGATTATACTCCAACAATAAACGTATTTCTAAAATATCAGCCAGATCAGACGATGTAGACCCTGAAATTACGGCCACTTCCTGTTGGCGTGGCGTGACATAAAAATTGTACTCCTCCCCAGGACTGTCCCGTTTGAGCTATCAAAAATATCCTGGCAATTTAGTATCATGACTATCCTGAGACCATTCTGACCACAGTTGGTGTGAATGCGATGAACCCCCTAGGAGGAGTACTTAAAAGTGTAGTATGTGTAAAACGCACAAAATCCAAAATGGCTGACTTCCTGTTTGCATATTTGATTAGATGTGAATTAGAAATGTGTTTGGCCTGAGGAGTGCTATATGCATGCTAAATGAGGTGCAGGTAGCTCAAAGTGCCTGCCCACAATAGAAGACAATGCAATAGGGGGCGCTGTGGAGTCCCTCAGCGACGCCCAGGTCTGAGCATCTGAGAGATCCTGACAGCCACCACTTCTGATGTGTGTGCAAAATTCCGTGAGTTTTCATTCATGGCAAGCACCTCAAAAATGCACAAAACATTGAAAAAAAAAGAATAATAATAATAATAATAATAATAATAATAATAATAATAATAATAATCCTTCCAATAACAATAGGGTCCTTCGCACCCTACGGTGCTTGGGCCCTAATAATAATAATAATAATAATAATCCTTCCAATAACAATAGGGTCCTTCGCACCCTACAGTGCTTGGGCCCTAAATATAGCTGCAAGCAGCAATGAACGGGCCCAAGCCCCATGGGGGCAACCGCCTTGGTGGCATAGTTCTGCCAATGACATGTTTCACAACATGTACACACTTTGGAAATAATCACCTTCCTGGACAACGTACAGTGTGCACAGGAATTTCCCTTTGATCAATGAAGATGTTGGCGCTGCTATTGGAATGCATCAATGATATAAGCCTCACTTCCTGTTTCCAGATGGTGGCGCTATATTATTGATCCGTGTATGTTTTTTGAATTTGATTACACTCCAGAAATAAACATATTTGTACATTTTCAGCCACATCGGAAGATGTTCAGCGAAATTAAGGTCAATTCCTGTTTCCAGATGATGCTGCTATAACATTGAGTCGTTTTTGGAATATGGATTTGATTACACTCCAACACTGAGCATCTGTGTAAAGTTGCAGTCACATCAGACATTGGAGAATTTAAGTATGACCACTTCCTGTTTGTCTGGCATGATGTGTTTTTTATGTGCCTGACCATAGCTATATCATCCCAGTAAATCAAAAATCTGTTTTGTCAGGACCATCCTAGCATCATGCTGACCACATTTACCGTGAATGTCATGAACCCATTGAAAAATAATGCTTAAGAATGCAATATAAGGCTCACTTCCTGTTGCCAGCGGGTGGCGCTTTGCCATTTAGCCTTTATTGGAAAATGGATGAGATTACACTCCAAAAATGAATGTGTGAAGTTTCAGCCACATCAGACAATGTAGAATGAAATAAAAATAACGTCTTGCTTGCACATTGTGATAACATGCTACAGTCCTGTATGGAGAGCAGAGATTAATTAATTTCCATAGTTTTTACACGGGGAGGCACAATTTATGCTTGAAAAGTCATTAGGCCATAAACATGCACTCAAAATGAAAACAATTGGCTTCAAGAAACTATTCAAATTCATTGTGGCTGCAGCGGGGATCGAACGGCTGAATTTGCGTGCCTTAATCCACCGCCCTAACCATTACGCTATACTGCCCGCTTATACACGGGTGCCATCTATTGGCCAAATGTCTCCTTTTATCTTGGTTTAATAATTTCTCTACGAAGTGTCGGATAATATTGCACGAAACGTCTAGTTAACCAGCATCATTCTTTTCCATTTCACTGGTAATTATGCTGCCTGAAACGCATTTGTTCAGCCAAATCTAAAAGAGATGCCAACTCTATGCCCTCAATACAGTATTTTCATATTAATTTACCATTCCTAGCGAAATTGTATGTTCTCTTAATTCGTGTTTAATGACAAGCAAAATAAACTAACATATCTGGCGATTTAACTGAAAGTTTTCTATTCATGTAAACAAACGTAGCTGACCTGTTTTTTGACTCACACAGACAGTGGACAGGCTGGCTGCTGTTAGCCCGTGCGTGTCATCTCGCAACGACCTGCATGTGATACCTTTGTTGAACAAAACGGTCTCATGTTAACACAGCGTTCGAGCAGAGCCACCTCAGACGCTAAAGTTTCTTTTTGACTTCATGTGTTAATCTTTTAAAAATATGATACTCTCCTGCCAGTTAAAGCCTGTCTTTAAGTCTTTAAATGTCTTTAATATTTATTTTAGTTATTCAATTCATGTAATGAAAATAGATGCAAAGAAACGTCGGGCTGGGTGTTGTCAATACATTTTGTCACGTAGGCTGCAGCTGTAAATCATACATCGTTATGCCTACTGGCTCGCTAGAAAAAAACAAAAACCTATCGTTGAAAAATCACTTGAAGGAATAAAAAAATGAAAGTACCACTTTCTGCCAATAAATTGAATCGCCGTATCAGAAATGGGGGGAAGTTACAGCGACGCAGTTAGTCTGTGAGTAGAACAGATTGTGTAGACAACTTCACTGTTTCCACAAAGGAACCAAAAATGTGCTTTTTAACAGGACTTGGTCAGTGTAATGATATAAATGCTAGCATTCGATTATGGTCAACGGTACCGAAAATGCCCGTTGCACCAGCCATCATAACAAATGTCCCAATACAGGATCGATTTAAACCTCTATATATTTTTATTTCACGTTGACAGTGTAGGCTATTATGTGTATTCCGACGCGAATTACATTTAATTGGGTTACGGCATTCACTTCAATCGAATGAAGTCAAATAGAAACGGCTCGAATTCCTTAATAAGGCTTCTTGGTTTTCAAGCCAACTTTCCGAACAGCTGTTTTGTATTGAGTCCTTAAAATGCTACAATACGGTTTTTTTAAAATCCAAATAACATTGAACGTCAAAGCAATATATGCATTATATGTGTTAATCTTTTAAATATATGATACTTTCCTGCCAGTAAAAGCCTGTTTTTTATTTTAGTTATTCAATCGAGTTAATTAAGATAGATGAGAAAAAACGTTGCTGTGGGCTGGGTGTTTTCAGTACATTTTGTCATGTAGGCTGCCGCTGTTACTCATACATCGTTATGGTTACTGGCTCGCAAAAAGAAACAAAACTTGTCGTTGAGAAATCACTTTATCCAAGAAAAAGAGAAACCATACCGAAAATTAGAAAGAATACTAACCTTTGCCACTAGATGGCAGTCGCGTATTAGAAATGGGAGAGTCAGTTGCGACTTGAGTTGAAGTTTTAAGACTGGAGATAATGAGTCTCCAGCGAAAATAGTAAACTATTATTGCTTAATGGATGTTATGACACTCCAACAATGAACATATGTGAAAAGATGTAGCCTCAAAATCAGGCAATGTAGAATTTAATACCTTTTTGAAATTATTTAATATATAATTTTCCTATTTGGGCAGCATTACAAGTTAATTTTAAGGCTGACCATAGCCATACCATTCCAAGATATTAAAAATCAGTTCATAGTTGTGTGTCAGGGCTATAATATCATGCTGACCACATTTTGTGTGAATGTGATGAACCCCCTAGGAAGAGTATTTCAAAGTTTGGTACGTGAAAAAACACTTAAAAACACACAAAATCCAAAATAGCTCACTTCCTGTTGGGAAAAGTTAAGGGATGCAAATGAGAAATGTGTGTGTCTTGAGGAGACCCTTATGCCTACCAGACGTGGTGCATTTACGTGAAAGTATATGTCCACAATATTAGAAAAAAGCCATAGGGGGCGCTGTGTAGCCACGCCCAGATGAATGTGGATATGGATGTGATTGCACTCCAAAAGTGAATATATTTGTAAAATATCAGCCCGATCAGATGATGTAGAACGGAATTAAGCCCACTTCCTGTTTTTGGGCGTAACGTGTGTATTATACGCCTCGCCATTGCCAAACCGTTTGAGATATCAAAAATCCTTTCGTTATTTAGGGTCAGGACTATTCTAAGATCATGATGACTACATTTGGTGTGAATGTGATGAATACCTTAGCAGGAACGCATACAAACATGATAAAAACCTCACGTCCGTTGCCAGATGGTGGCGCTATAACATTGATTTCTTCTTGGTATTTGGATGTGATTACACCCTAACATTGAACATATTTGTAAAATATCAGCCAGATCAGACAATGTAGACCATGAATTTATGGCGACTTCCTGTTGGCGCGGCGTGACATGAAAATTGTACGCCTCGCCATGACCATACCGTTTGAGATATCAAAAATATCCTTTGGAATTAGTATCATGACTATCCTGAGACCACTTTGACCACATTTCGTGTGAATGCAATGAACCCCCTAGGAGGAGTACTTAAAAGTGTAGTACGTGTAAAATGCACAAAATTCAAAATGGCTGACTTCCTGGTTACATATTTGATTCGATGCGAATGAGAAATGTGTTTGTCCAGAGGAGCCCCACATGCATACCAAATTAGGTGAAGGTAGCTCAAAGTGCCTGTCCACAATAGAAGACAAAGCATTAGGGGGCGCTGTGGAGTCCCTTGGACACGCCCAGGTCTGAGCATCTGACACATCCTGACAGCCAACACTTCTCATGTGTGTGCAAAATTCTGTGAGTTTTCATCCATGGCAAGCACCTCAAAAATGCAAAATACATTGAAAAAAAAGAGAATAATAATTATAGGGGGCGCTGTCTAGCCACGCCCCGATTGATATGTATATATCTGATATTGTACTGCTACAGTGAACATATTTGTAAAATATCAGCCAGATCGGACGATGTCGAAAAAAAAGTCATTTTTTTGCACGCAATATGTGTACTGTACGACTCGCCATTTCCATACCGTTTGAGATATCAAAAATCCCTTCACAGCTTATGGTTATGACTATCCTAAGATCATGCTGACCACATTTCGTGTGAATGTGATGAATGCCCTAGCAGGAAGGCATTCAAATATGATGAAGACCTCACTTCCTGTTGCCAGATGGTGGCGCTATAACATTGACCCGTTCTTGGGATATGGATGTGATTAGCCTCCAACAATAAACGTATTTCTAAAATATCAGCCAGATCAGACGATGTAGACCATGAAATTACGGCCACTTCCTGTTGGCGTGGCGTGACATAAAAATTATACGCCTCCCCAGGACCGTCCCGTTTGAGCTATCAAAAATATCCTGCCAATTTAGCATCATGAATATCCTGAGACCATTCTGACCACAGGTGGTGTGAATGTGATGAACCCCCTAGGAGGAGTACTTAAAAGTGCAGTACGTGTAAAACGCACAAAATCCAAAATGGCTGACTTCCTGTTTGTATATTTGATTAGATGCGAATGAGAAATGTGTTTGGACCGAGGAGTGCTATATGCGTACTAAATTTTGTGAAGGTAGCTCAAAGTGCCTGCCCACAATAGATGACAATGCGATAGGGGGCGCTGTGGAGTCCCTCAGCCACGCCCAGGTCTGAGCATCTGAGACAACCTGACAGCCACCACTTCTGATGTGTGTGCAAAATTCTGTGAGTTTTCATCCATGGCAAGCACCTCAAAAATGCACAAAACATTGAAAAAAAAAGAATAATAATAATAAATATAGCTGCAAGCAGCAATGAACGGGCCCAAGCACCATGGGCGCAACCGCCTTGGTGGCACAGTTGTGCCAATGACATGTTTCACAATATGTACACACTTTGGAAATAATCACCTTCCTTGACAACGTATAGTGTGCACAGGAATTCCCCTTTGAGCAATGAAGATGTTGCTGCTGCTATTGGAATGCATCAATGATATAAGCCTCACTTCCTATTGCCAGATGGTGGCGCTATAATATTGAGCTGTGTATGGTTTATGGATTTGATTTCACTCCAAAAATGAACATATTTGTACATTTTCAGCCAAATTGGAAGATGTCGAGTAAAATTAAAGCCACTTCCTTTTGCCAGATGGTGGCGCGATAAGATTGAGCCGTGTATGGTTCATGGATTTGATTACACTCCAATAATTAACATATTTGTACATTTTCAGCCAAATTGGAAGATGTCAAGTAAAATTAAAGCCACTTCCTGTTCCCAGATGGTGGCGCTATGCCATTGAGCCTTTCTTGGTATATGGATGAGATTACACTCCAAAAATGAACATGTGTGAAGTTTCTGCCACATCAGACAATGTAGAATGAAACAAAAATTACTTCTTGCTTGCACATTGTAATAATATGCTCCAGTCCTGTATGGAGAGCAGAGATGAATTAATTTCAATAGATTTTACAGCGGGAGGCACAATTTACGCTTGAGAAGTCATTCGGTTATAAATATGCACTCAAAATAAAACCATTGGCGTAAAGAAACTATTCAACTTTATTGTGGCCGCACCGGGGATGGAACTGCAGACCTTGCATGTCTTAATCCACTGTCTGAACCATTAAGCTATTCTGCCCTCTTATACACGTACGCCATCTATTGGCCAAAAGTTGTATGTTTCCTTTTATCTTGGTTAAATAATTTCTCTCCTAAGTGTCGGATAATATTGCATTAAACGTCTAGTTAGCCAGCATCATTCTTTTCCATTTCACCGGTAATTATGCTGCCTGAAACGCATTTGTTCAGCCAAATCTAAAGGAGATGCCAAGTCTCTGCCCTCAATCCGGTATTTTCATATTAAGTCAAAAATTCCTAGCGAAATTGTATGTTCTCTTAATTCATGTTTAATGACAAGCAAAATAAACTAACATATCTGGCGATTTAATTGAAAGTTTTCTATTCATGTAAACAAACGTAGCTGACCTGTTTTTTTGACTCACACAGACAGTGGACAGGCTGGCTGCTGTTAGCCAATGCGCGTCATCTCGCAACGACCTGCATGCCATACCTTTGTTGAACATAACGGTCTCATGTTAACACAGAGTTCGACCAGAGCCATCTCAAACGTTAACGTTTCTTTTTGACTTTTGACTCTTTTAAATATATGCTACTCTCCTGCCAGTTAAAGACAGTCATTAAATGTCTTTAATATTTATTTCAGATATTCTATTCAAAAATGAAAATAGATGCAAAGAAACGTCGGGCTGGGTGTTGTCAATACATTTTGTCACGTAGGCTGCAGCTGTAAATCATACATCGTTATGCCTACTGGCTCGCTAGAAAAAAAAAAAAAACTATCGTTGAAAAATCAGTTGAAGGAAGAAAAATATAAAAGTTCCACTTTCTGCGAATAAATGGAATCCCCGTATCAGAAATGGGGGGAAGTTACAGCGACGCAGTTAGTCTCTGAGTAGAATAGATTGTGTAGACAACTTCACTGTTTCCACAAAGGTGATGTGCTTTTTAACACGACTTGGTCAGTGTAATGATATAAATGCTAGCATTCGATTATGGTCAACGGTACCGAAAATGCCCGTTGCACCAGCCATCATAACAAATGTCCCAATATAGGATCGATTTAAACCTCTATATATTTTTATTTCACGTTGACAGTGTAGGCTATTATGTGTATTCCGACGCGAATTACATTTAATTGGGTTACGGCATTCACTTCAACCGAATGAAGTCAAATAGAAACGGCTCGAATTCCTTAATAAGTCTTCTTGGTTTTCAAGCTAACTTTCCGAACAGCTGTTTTGTATTGAGTCCTTAAAATGCTACAACACGGTTTTTTTTAAACCAAATAACATTGAACGTCATTGCAAGATATATGCAATACCAACTTTTGCCAGTAGATGGCAGTCGCGTATTAGAAATGGGAGAGTCATTTGCGACTTGCGTTGAAGTTTTAAGACTGGATATAATGAGTCTCCAGCGAAAATAGTGAACTATTATTGCTTAATGGATGTGATGACACTCCAACAATGAACATATGTGAAAAGTTGTAGCCTCAAAATGAGGCAATGTAGAATTTAATACCTTTTTGAAATTATTTAATACATAATTGTATTAAAACATGAACTGTTTGGGCAGCATTACAAGTTAATTTTAAGGCTGACCATAGCCATACCATTCCAAGATATTAAAAATCAGTTCATAGTTGTGTGTCAGGGCTATAATATCATGCTGACCACATTTTGTGTGAATGTGATGAACCCCCTAGGAAGAGTATTTCAAAGTTTGGTACGTGAAAAAACACTTAAAAACACACAAAATCCAAAATTGCTCACTTCCTGTTGGGAAAAGTTAAGGGATGCAAATGAGAAATGTGTGTGTCTTGAGGAGACCCTTATGCCTACCAGACGTGGTGCATTTACGTGAAAGTATGTGTCCACAATATTAGAAAAAAGCCATAGGGGGCGCTGTGTAGCCACGCCCAGATGAATGTGGATATGGATGTGATTGCACTCCAAAAGTGAATATATTTGCAAAATATCAGCCCGATCAGATGATGTAGAACGGAATTAAGCCCACTTCCTGTTTTTGGGTGTAACGTGTGTATTATACGCCTCGCCATTGCCAAACCGTTTGAGATATCAAAAATCCTTTCGTCATTTAGGGTCAGGACTATTCTAAGATCATGATGACTACATTTGGTGTGAATGTGATGAATACCCTAGCAGGAACGCATACAAACATGATAAAAACCTCACGTCCGTTGCCAGATGGTGGCGCTATAACATTGATTTCTTCTTGGTATATGGATGTGATTACACTCTAACAGTGAACATATTTGTAAAATATCAGCCAGATCAGACAATGTAGACCATGAATTTATGGCTACTTCCTGTTGGCGCGGCGTGACATGAAAATTGTACGCCTCGCCATGACCATACCGTTTGAGATATCAAAAATATCCTTAGGAATTAGTATCATGACTATCCTGAGACCACTTTGACCACATTTCGTGTGAATGCAATGAACCCCCTAGGAGGAGTACTTAAAAGTGTAGTACGTGTAAAATGCACAAAATTCAAAATGGCTGACTTCCTGTTCACATATTCGATTCGATGCGAAAGAGAAATGTGTTTGTCCAGAGGAGGCCCACATGCATACCAAATTAGGTGAAGGTAGCTCAAAGTGCCTGTCCACAATAGAAGACAAAGCATTAGGGGGCGCTGTGGAGTCCCTCGGCCACGCCCAGGTCTGAGCATCTGATACCTCCTGACAGCCAACACTTCTCATGTGTGTGCAAAATTCCGTGAGTTTCCATCCATGGCAAGCACCTCAAAAATGCTAAATACATTGAAAAAAAAGAGAATAATAATTATAGGGGGCGCTGTCTAGCCACGCCCCGATTGATATGTATATATTTCATATTGTACTCCAACAGTGAACATATTTGTAAAATATCAGCCAGATCGGACGATGTCGAAAAAAAAGTCATTTTTTTGCACGAAATATGTGTACTGTACGACTGGCCATTTCCATACCGTTTGAGATATCAAAAATCCCTTCACAGCTTATGGTCATGACGATCCTAAGATCATGCTGACCACATTTCGTGTGAATGTGATGAATGCCCTAGCAGGAAGGCATACAAATATGATAAAGACCTCACTTCCTGTTGCCAGATGGTGGCGCTATAACATTGACCCGTTCTTGGGATATGGATGTGATTATACTCCAACACTAAACATATTTCTAAAATATCAGCCAGATCAGACGATGTAGACCATGAAATTATGACCACTTCCTGTTGGCGCGGCGTGACATAAAAATTGCACGCCTCGCCATGACCATCCCGTTTGAGCTATCAAAAATATCCTGGCAATTTAGCATCATGAATATCCTGAGACCATTCTGACCACAGTTGGTGTGAATGCGATGAACCCCCTAGGAGGAGTACTTAAAAGTGTAGTACGTGTAAAACACACAAAATCCAAAATAGCTCACTTCCTGTTCGCATATTTGCATCAATGCGAATGAGAAATGTGTTTAAATTGAGGAGCCACACATGGTTACCAAATTAGTTTCATGTAGTTCAAAGTGCCTGCCCACAATAGACAACAATGCAATGGGGGGGGGGGGTCAGCGCAATAGGGGGCGCTGTGGAGTCCTTCGGCCACACCCAGGTCTGAGCATCTGATAGATCCTGACGGCCGCCACTTCTAATGTGTCTGCAAAATTTCAAGACTTTTTAGCCATGGCAAGGCCCTCAAAAATGCCCATTTGACGGAAGAGAAAGAATAATAATAATAATAATAATAATAATAATAATAATAATAATAATCCTTCCAATAACAATAGGGTCCTTCGCACCCTACGGTGCTTGGGCCCTAAATATAGCTGCAAGCAGCAATGAACGGGCCCAAGCACCATGGGCGCAACCGCCTTGGTGGCATAGTTGTGCCAATGACATGTTTCACAATATGTACACACTTTGGAAATAATCACCTTCCTGGACAACGTATAGTGTGCACAGGAATTCCCCTTTGATCAATGAAGATGTTGCTGCTGCTATTGGAATGCATCAATGATATAAGCCTCACTTCCTATTGCCAGATGGTGGCGCTATAATATTGAGCCATGTATGGTTTTTGAATTTGATTACATTCCTGAAATAAACATATTTGTACGTTTTCAGCCACATCGGAAGATGTTGAGCGAAATTAAGGTTAATTCCTGTTTCCAGATGATGCTGCTATAACATTGAGTCATTTTTGGAATATGGATTTGATTAGACTCAAACACTGAGCATCTTTGTAAAGTTGCAGTCACATCAGACATTGAAGAATTTAAGTATGACCACTTCCTGTTTGTCTGGCATGATGGGTTTTTTATGTGCCTGACCATTGCTATATCATCCCAGTAAATCAAAAATCTGTTTTGTCAGGTATGGTTCATGGATTTGATTACACTCCAATAATGAACATATTTGTACATTTTCAGCCAAATTGGAAGATGTCAAGTAAAATTTAAGCCACTTCCTGTTGCCAGATGGTGGCGGTATAATATTGAGCCGTGTATGGTTTATGGATTTGATTACACTCCAATAATTAACATATTTGTACATTTTCAGCCAAATTGGAAGATGTCAAGTAAAATTAAAGCCACTTCCTGTTCCCAGATGGTGGTGCTATGCCATTGAGCCTTTCTTGGTATATGGATGAGATTACACTCCAAAAATGAACCTGTGTGAAGTTTCTGCCACATCAGACAATGTAGAATGAAACAAAAATTACTTCTTGCTTGCACATTGTAATAATATGCTCCAGTCCTGTATTGAGAGCAGAGATGAATTAATTTCAATAGATTTTACAGCGGGAGGCACAATTTACGCTTGAGAAGTCATTCGGTTATAAATATGCACTCAAAATAAAACCATTGGCGAAAAGAAACTATTCTACTTTATTGTGGCCGCACCGGGGATGGAACTGCGGACCTTGCATGTCTTAATCCACTGTCTGAACCATTAAGCTATACTGCCCTCTTATACACGTACGCCATCTATTGGCCAAAAGTTGTATGTTTCCTTTTATCTTGGTTAAATTATTTCTCTCCTAAGTGTCGGATAATATTGCATTAAATGTCTAGTTAGCCAGCATCATTCTTTTCCATTTCACCGGTAATTATGCTGCCTGAAACGCATTTGTTCAGTCAAATCTAAAGGAGATGCCAAGTCTCTGCCCTCAATCCGGTATTTTCATATTAAGTCAAAAATTCCTAGCGAAATTGTATGTTCTCTTAATTCGTGTTTAATGACAAGCAAAATAAACTAACATATCTGGCGATTTAACTGAAAGTTTTCTATTCATGTAAACAAACGTAGCTGACCAGTTTTTTTGACTCACACAGACAGTGGACAGGCTGGCTGCTGTTAGCCAATGCGCGTCATCTCGCAACGACCTGCATGCCATACCTTTGTTGAACATAACGGTCTCATGTTAACACAGAGTTCGACCAGAGCCATCTCAAACGTTAACGTTTCTTTTTGACTTTTGACTCTTTTAAATATATGCTACTCTCCTGCCAGTTAAAGACAGTCATTAAATGTCTTTAATATTTATTTCAGATATTCTATTCAAAAATGAAAATAGATGCAAAGAAACGTCGGGCTGGGTGTTGTCAATACATTTTGTCACGTAGGCTGCAGCTGTAAATCATACATCGTTATGCCTACTGGCTCGCTAGAAAAAAAACAAAAACCTATCGTTGAAAAATCACTTGAAGGAAGAAAAATATAAAAGTTCCACTTTCTGCCAATAAATGGAATCCCCGTATCAGAAATGGGGGGAAGTTACAGCGACGCAGTTAGTCTGTGAGTAGAATAGATTGTGTAGACAACTTCACTGTTTCCACAAAGGTGATGTGCTTTTTAACAGGACTTGGTCAGTGTAATGATATAAATGCTAGCATTCGATTATGGTCAACGGTACCGAAAATGCCCGTTGCACCAGCCATCATAACAAATGTCCCAATACAGGATCGATTTAAACCTCTATATATTTTTATTTCACGTTGACAGTGTAGGCTATTATGTGTATTCCGACGCGAATTACATTTAATTGGGTTACGGCATTCACTTCAATCGAATGAAGTCAAATAGAAACGGCTCGAATTCCTTAATAAGGCTTCTTGGTTTTCAAGCTAACTTTCCGAACAGCTGTTTTGTATTGAGTCCTTAACCAGCATCATTCTTTTCCATTTCACTGGTAATTATGCTGCCTGAAACGCATTTGTTCAGCCAAATCTAAAAGAGATGCCAACTCTCTTCCCTCAATACAGTATTTTCATATTAATTTACCATTCCTAGCGAAATTGTATGTTCTCTTAATTCGTGTTTAATGACAAGCCTAATAAACTAACATAGCTGGCGATTTAACTGAAAGTTTTCTATTCATGTAAACCAACGTAGCTGACCTGTTTTTTGACTCACACAGACAGTGGACTGGCTGGCTGCTGTTAGCCCGTGCGTGTCATCTCGCAACGACCTGCATGTGATACCTTTGTTGAACAAAACGGTCTCATGTTAACACAGCGTTCGAGCAGAGCCACCTCAGACGCTAAAGTTTCTTTTTGACTTCATGTGTTAATCTTTTAAAAATATGATACTCTCCTGCCAGTTAAAGCCTGTCTTTAAGTCTTTAAATGTCTTTAATATTTATTTTAGTTATTCAATTCATGTAATGAAAATAGATGCAAAGAAACGTCGGGCTGGGTGTTGTCAATACATTTTGTCACGTAGGCTGCAGCTCTAAATCATACATCGTTATGCCTACTGGCTCGCTAGAAAAAAACAAAAACCTATCGTTGAAAAATCACTTGAAGGAAGAAAAAAATGAAAGTACCACTTTCTGCCAATAAATTGAATCGCCGTATCAGAAATGGGGGGAAGTTACAGCGACGCAGTTAGTCTGTGAGTAGAATAGATTGTGTAGACAACTTCACTGTTTCCACAAAGGTGATGTGCTTTTTAACAGGACTTGGTCAGTGTAATGATATAAATGCTAGCATTCGATTATGGTCAACGGTACCGAAAATGCCCGTTGCACCAGCCATCATAACAAATGTCCCAATATAGGATCGATTTAAACCTCTATATATTTTTATTTCACGTTGACAGTGTAGGCTATTATGTGTATTCCGACGCGAATTACATTTAATTAGGTTACGGCATTCACTTCAACCGAATGAAGTCAAATAGAAACGGCTCGAATTCCTTAATAAGGCTTCTTGATTTTCCGAACAGCTGTTTTGTATTGAGTCCTTAAAATGCTACAACACGGGTTTTTTTAAACCAAATAACATTGAACGTCATTGCAAGATATATGCAATACCAACTTTTGCCAGAAGATGGCAGTCGCGTATTAGAAATGGGAGAGTCATTTGCGACTTGCGTTGAAGTTTTAAGACTGGATATAATGAGTCTCCAGCGAAAATAGTGAACTATTATTGCTTAATGGATGTGATGACACTCCAACAATGAACATATGTGAAAAGTTGTAGCCTCAAAATCAGGCAATGTAGAATTTAAAACCTTTTTGAAATTATTTAATACATAATTGTATTAAAACATGAACTGTTTGGGCAGCATTACAAGTTAATTTTAAGGCTGACCATAGCCATACCATTCCAAGATATTAAAAATCAGTTCATAGTTGTGTGTCAGGGCTATAACATCATGCTGACCACATTTTGTGTGAATGTGATGAACCCCCTAGGAAGAGTATTTCAAAGTTTGGTACGTGAAAAAACACTTAAAAACACACAAAATCCAAAATAGCTCACTTCCTGTTGGGAAAAGTTAAGGGATGCAAATGAGAAATGTGTGTGTCTTGAGGAGACCCTTATGCCTACCAGACGTGGTGCATTTACGTGAAAGTATATGTCCACAATATTAGAAAAAAGCCATAGGGGGCGCTGTGTAGCCACGCCCAGATGAATGTGGATATGGATGTGATTGCACTCCAAAAGTGAATATATTTGTAAAATATCAGCTCGATCAGATGATGTAGAACAGAATTAAGCCCACTTCCTGTTTTTGGGCGTAACGTGTGTATTATACGCCTCGCCATTGCCAAACCGTTTGAGATATCAAAAATCCTTTCGTCATTTAGGGTCAGGACTATTCTAAGATCATGATGACTACATTTGGTGTGAATTTGATGAATACCCTAGCAGGAACGCATACAAACATGATAAAAACCTCACTTCCGTTGCCAGATGGTGGCGCTATAACATTGATTTCTTCTTGGTATATGGATGTGATTACACTCTAACTGTGAACATATTTGTAAAATATCAGCCAGATCAGACAATGTAGAGCATGAATTTATGGCTACTTCCTGTTGGCGCGGCGTGACATGAAAATTGTACGCCTCGCCATGACCATACCGTTTGAGATATCAAAAATATCCTTTGGAATTAGTATCATGACTATCCTGAGACCGTTTTGACCACATTTCGTGTGAATACAATGAACCCCCGAGGAGGAGTACTTAAAAGTGTAGTACGTGTAAAACGCACAAAATTCAAAATGGCTGACTTCCTGTTCACATATTTGATTTGATGCAAAAGAGAAATGTGTTTCTCCAGAGGAGCCCCACATGCATACCAAATTAGGTGAAGGTAGCTCAAAGTGCCTGTCCACAATAGAAGACAAAGCATTAGGGGACGCTGTGGAGTCCCTTGGCCACGCCCAGGTCTGCGGATCTAATAGGTCCTGAAAGCCGCAACTCCTCATGTGTGTGCAAAATTCTGTGAGTTTTCATCCATGGCAAGCACCTCAAAAATGCAAAATACATTGAAAAAAAAGAGAATAATAATTATAGGGGGCGCTGTCTAGCCACGCCCCGATTGATATGTATATATCTGATATTGTACTGCTACAATGAACATATTTATAAAATATCAGCCAGATCGGACGATGTCAAAAAAAAAGTCATTTTTTTGCACGCAATATGTGTACTTTACGACTCGCCATTTCCATACCGTTTGAGATATCAAAAATCCCTTCACAATTTAGCGTAAGGACTATCTTAAGATCATGCTGACCACATTTGGTGTGAATGTGCTGAATGCCCTAGCAGGAAGGCATACAAATATGATAAAGACCTCACTTCCTGTTGCCAGATGGTGGCGCTATAACATTGACCCGTTCTTGGGATATGGATGTGATTATACTCCAACAATAAACGTATTTCTAAAATATCAGCCAGATCAGACAATGTCGACCATGAAATTACGGCCACTTCCTGTTGGCGCGGCGTGACAGAAAAATTCTACGCCTCCCCAGGACCGTCCCGTTTGAGCTATCAAAAATATCCTGGCAATTTAGCATCATGAATATCCTGAGACCATTCTGACCACAGGTGGTGTGAATGTGATGAACCCCCTAGGAGGAGTACTTAAAAGTGCAGTACATGTAAAACGCACAAAATCCAAAATTGCTGACTTCCTGTTTGTATATTTGATTAGATGCAAATTATAAATGTTTTTGGTCCGAGGAGTGCTATATGCGTACTAAATTTTGTGAAGGTAGCTCAAAGTTCCTGCCCACAATAGATGACAATGCGATAGGGGGCGCTGTGGAGTCTCTCGGCCACGCCCAGGTCTGAGCATCTAATCAATCCTGAAGGTACTCATTTCTGATGTGTGTGCAAAATTCCCAGACTTTTTATGCATGGCAAGCACCTCAAAAAGGCCCATTTGCATATAGAAAAAAGAATAATAATAATAATAATAATAATAATAATAATAATAATAATAATAATAATAATCTTTACAATAACAATAGGGTCCTTCGCACCCTACGGTGCTTGGGCCCTAAATATAGCTGCAAGCAGCAATGAACGGGCCCAAGCCCCATGGGGGCAACCGCCTTGGTGGCATAGTTCTGCCAATGACATGTTTCACAACATGTACACACTTTGGAAATAATCACCTTCCTGGACAACGTATAGTGTGCACAGGAATTTCCATTTCATCAATGAAGATGTTGGCGCTGCTATTGGAATGCATCAATGATATAAGCCTCACTTCCTGTTGCCAGATGGTGGCGCTATATTATTGATCCGTGTATGTTTTCTGAATTTGATTACACTCCAGAAATAAACATATTTGTACATTTTCAGCCACATCGGAAGATGTTCAGCGAAATTAAGGTCAATTCCTGTTTCCAGATGATGCTGCTATAACATTGAGTCGTTTTTGGAATATGGATTTGATTACACTCCAACACTGAGCATCTGTGTAAAGTTGCAGTCACATCAGACATTGGAGAATTTAAGTATGACCACTTCCTGTTTGTCTGGCATTATGTGTTTTTTATGTGCCTGACCATAGCTATATCATCCCAGTAAATCAAAAATCTGTTTTGTCAGGACCATCCTAACATCATGCTGACCACATTTACCGTGAATGTCATGAACCCATTGAAAAATAATGCTTAAGAATGCAATATAAGGCTCACTTCCTGTTGCCAGCGGGTGGCGCTTTGCCATTTAGCCTTTATTGGAAAATGGATGAGATTACACTCCAAAAATGAACGTGTGAAGTTTCAGCCACATCAGACAATGTAGAATGAAATAAAAATAACGTCTTGCTTGCACATTGTGATAACATGCTACAGTCCTGTATGGAGAGCAGAGATTAATTAATTTCCATAGTTTTTACACGGGGAGGCACAATTTATGCTTGAAAAGTCATTAGGCCATAAATATGCACTCAAAATGAAAACAATTGGCTTCAAGAAACTATTCAAATTCATTGTGGCTGCAGCTGGGATCGAACGGCTGAATTTGCGTGCCTTAATCCACCGCTCTAACCATTACGCTATACTGCCCGCTTATACACGGGTGCCATCTATTGGCCAAATGTTTCCTTTTATCTTGGTTTAATAATTTCTCTACGAAGTGTCGGATAATATTGCACGAAACGTCTAGTTAACCAGCATCATTCTTTTCCATTTCACTGGTAATTATGCTGCCTGAAACGCATTTGTTCAGCCAAATCTAAAAGAGATGCCAACTCTCTGCCCTCAATACAGTATTTTCATATTAATTTACCATTCCTAGCGAAATTGTATGTTCTCTTAATTCGTGTTTAATGACAAGCCTAATAAACTAACATAGCTGGCGATTTAACTGAAAGTTTTCTATTCATGTAAACCAACGTAGCTGACCTGTTTTTTGACTCACACAGACAGTGGACTGGCTGGCTGCTGTTAGCCCGTGCGTGTCATCTCGCAACGACCTGCATGTGATACCTTTGTTGAACAAAACGGTCTCATGTTAACACAGCGTTCGAGCAGAGCCACCTCAGACGCTAAAGTTTCTTTTTGACTTCATGTGTTAATCTTTTAAAAATATGATACTCTCCTGCCAGTTAAAGCCTGTCTTTAAGTCTTTAAATGTCTTTAATATTTATTTTAGTTATTCAATTCATGTAATGAAAATAGATGCAAAGAAACGTCGGGCTGGGTGTTGTCAATACATTTTGTCACGTAGGCTGCAGCTGTAAATCATACATCGTTATGCCTACTGGCTCGCTAGAAAAAAACAAAAACCTATCGTTGAAAAATCACTTGAAGGAAGAAAAAAATGAAAGTACCACTTTCTGCCAATAAATTGAATCGCCGTATCAGAAATGGGGGGAAGTTACAGCGACGCAGTTAGTCTGTGAGTAGAACAGATTGTGTAGACAACTTCACTGTTTCCACAAAGGAACCAAAAATGTGCTTTTTAACAGGACTTGGTCAGTGTAATGATATAAATGCTAGCATTCGATTATGGTCAACGGTACCGAAAATGCCCGTTGCACCAGCCATCATAACAAATGTCCCAATACAGGATCGATTTAAACCTCTATATATTTTTATTTCACGTTGACAGTGTAGGCTATTATGTGTATTCCGACGCGAATTACATTTAATTGGCTTACGGCATTCACTTCAATCGAATGAAGTCAAATAGAAACGGCTCGAATTCCTTAATAAGGCTTCTTGGTTTTCAAGCCAACTTTCCGAACAGCTGTTTTGCATTGAGTCCTTAAAATGCTACAATACTGTTTTTTTTAAATCCAAATAACATTGAACGTCAAAGCAATATATGCATTATATGTGTTAATCTTTTAAATATATGATACTTTCCTGCCAGTAAAAGCCTGTTTTTTATTTTAGTTATTCAATCGAGTTAATTAAGATAGATGAGAAAAAACGTTGCTGTGGGCTGGGTGTTTTCAGTACATTTTGTCATGTAGGCTGCCGCTGTTACTCATACATCGTTATGGTTACTGGCTCGCAAAAAGAAACAAAACTTGTCGTTGAGAAATCACTTTATCCAAGAAAAAGAGAAACCATACCGAAAATTAGAAACAATACTGACCTTTGCCACTAGATGGCAGTCGCGTATTAGAAATGGAAGAGTCAGTTGCGACTTGAGTTGAAGTTTTAAGACTGGAGATAATGAGTCTCCAGCGAAAATAGTAAACTATTATTGCTTAATGGATGTGATGACACTCCAACAATGAACATATGTGAAAAGATGTAGCCTCAAAATCAGGCAATGTAGAATTTAATACCTTTTTGAAATTATTTAATATATAATTTTCCTATTTGGGCAGCATTACAAGTTAATTTTAAGGCTGACCATAGCCATACCATTCCAAGATATTAAAAATCAGTTCATAGTTGTGTGTCAGGGCTATAATATCATGCTGACCACATTTTGTGTGAATGTGATGAACCCCCTAGGAAGAGTATTTCAAAGTTTGGTACGTGAAAAAACACTTAAAAACACACAAAATCCAAAATAGCTCACTTCCTGTTGGGAAAAGTTAAGGGATGCAAATGAGAAATGTGTGTGTCTTGAGGAGACCCTTATGCCTACCAGACGTGGTGCATTTACGTGAAAGTATATGTCAACAATATTAGAAAAAAGCCATAGGGGGCGCTGTGTAGCCACGCCCAGATGAATGTGGATATGGATGTGATTGCACTCCAAAAGTGAATATATTTGTAAAATATCAGCCCGATCAGATGATGTAGAACGGAATTAAGACCACTTCCTGTTTTTGGGCGTAACGTGTGTATTATACGCCTCGCCATTGCCAAACAGTTTGAGATATCAAAAATCCTTTCGTCATTTAGGGTCAGGACTATTCTAAGATCATGATGACTACATTTGGTGTGAATGTGATGAATACCTTAGCAGGAACGCATACAAACATGATAAAAACCTCACGTCCGTTGCCAGATGGTGGCGCTATAACATTGATTTCTTCTTGGTATTTGGATGTGATTACACTCTAACAGTGAACATATTTGTAAAATATCAGCCAGATCAGACAATGTAGACCATGAATTTATGGCAACTTCCTGTTGGCGCGGCGTGACATGAAAATTGTACGCCTCGCCATGACCATACCGTTTGAGATATCAAAAATATCCTTTGGAATTAGTATCATGACTATCCTGAGACCACTTTGACCACATTTCGTGTGAATGCAATGAACCCCCTAGGAGGAGTACTTAAAAGTGTAGTACGTGTAAAATGCACAAAATTCAAAATGGCTGACTTCCTGTTTACATATTTGATTCGATGCGAATGAGAAATGTGTTTGTCCAGAGGAGCCCCACATGCATACCAAATTAGGTAAAGGTAGCTCAAAGTGCCTGTCCACAATAAAAGACAAAGCATTAGGGGGCGCTGTGGAGTTCCTTGGCCACGCCCAGGTCTGAGCATCTGATACATCCTGACAGCCAACACTCCTCATGTGTGTGCAAAATTCTGTGAGTTTCCATCCATGGCAAGCACCTCAAAAATGCAAAATACATTGAAAAAAAAGAGAATAATAATTATAGGGGGCGCTGTCTAGCCACGCCCCGATTGATATGTATATATCTGATATTGTACTGCTACAGTGAACATATTTGTAAAATATCAGCCAGATCGGACGATGTCGAAAAAAAAGTCATTTTTTTGCACGCAATATGTGTACTGTACGACTCGCCATTTCCATACCGTTTGAGATATCAAAAATCCCTTCACAACTTAGCGTAAGGACTATCTTAAGATCATGCTGACCGCATTTGGTGTGAATGTGCTGAATGCCCTAGCAGGAATGCATACAAATATGTTAAAGACCTCACTTCCTATTGCCAGATGGTGGCGCTATAACATTGACCTGTTCTTGGGATATGGATGTGATTACACTCCAACAATAAACAAATTTCTTAAATATCAGCCAGATCAGACAATGTAGACCATGAAATTATGGCCACTTCCTGTTGGCGCGGCGTGACATAAAAATTGTACTCCTCCCCATGACCGTCCCGTTTGAGCTATCAAAAATATCCTGGCAATTTAGCATCATGACTATCCTGAGACCATTCTGACCACAGTTGGTGTGAATGCGATGAATCCCCTAGGAGGAGTACTTAAAAGTGTAGTACGTGTAAAACTCACAAAATCCAAAATGGCTGACTTCCTGTTTGGATATTTGATTAGATCCGAATGAGAAATGTGTTTGGACCGAGGAGCGCTATATGGCCACCAAATTAGGTGCAGGTAGCTCAAAGTGCCTGCCCACAGTAGAAGACAATGCGATAGGGGGCGCTGTGGAGTCCCTCGGCCACGCCCAGGTCTGAGCATCTGAGAGCTCCTGACAGCAACCACTTCTGATGTGTGTGCAAAATGTCAAGACTTTTTACGCATGGCAAGGCCCTCAAAAAAGCCCATTTGCCTGAAGAAAAATAATAATAATAATAAATATAGCTGCAAGCAGCAATGAACGGGCCCAAGCCCCAAGGGGGCAACCGCCTTGGTGGCATAGTTGTGCCAATGACATGTTTCTCAACATGTACACACTTTGGAAATAATCACCTTCCTGGACAACGTATAGTGTGCACAGGAATTTCCCTTTGATCAATGAAGATGTTGGCGCTGCTATTGGAATGCATCAATGATATAAGCCTCACTTCCTGTTGCCAGATGGTGGCGCTATATTATTGATCCGTGTATGTTTTTTGAATTTGATTACACTCCAGAAATAAACATATTTGTACATTTTCAGCCACATCGGAAGATGTTCAGCGAAATTAAGGTCAATTCCTGTTTCCAGATGATGCTGCTACAACATTGAGTAGTTTTTGGAATATGGATTTGATTACACTCCAACACTGAGCATCTGTGTAAAGTTGCAGTCACATCAGACATTGGAGAATTTAAGTATGACCACTTCCTTTTTGTCTGGCATGATGTGTTTTTTATGTGCCTGACCATAGCTATATCATCCCAGTAAATCAAAAATCTGTTTTGTCAGGACCATCCTAGCATCATGCTGACCACATTTACCATGAATGTCATGAACCCATTGAAAAATAATGC
Organism: Conger conger; assembly: GCF_963514075.1. Lineage (NCBI taxonomy): Eukaryota > Metazoa > Chordata > Actinopteri > Anguilliformes > Congridae > Conger > Conger conger. The sequence goes on from NC_083766.1 coordinate 43,567,560, forward strand.
TTAAGAATGCAATATAAGGCTCACTTCCTGTTGCCAGCGGGTGGCGCTTTGCCATTTAGCCTTTATTGGAAAATGGATGAGATTACACTCCAAAAATGAACGTGTGAAGTTTCAGCCACATCAGACAATGTAGAATGAAATAAAAATAACGTCTTGCTTGCACATTGTGATAACATGCTACAGTCCTGTATGGAGAGCAGAGATTAATTAATTTCCATAGTTTTTACACTGGGAGGCACAATTTATGCTTGAAAAGTCATTAGGCCATAAACATGCACTCAAAATGAAAACAATTGGCTTCAAGAAACTATTCAAATTCATTGTGGCTGCAGCGGGGATCGAACGGCTGAATTTGCGTGCCTTAATCCACCGCCCTAACCATTACGCTATACTGCCCGCTTATACACGGGTGCCATCTATTGGCCAAATGTCTCCTTTTATCTTGGTTTAAGAATTTCTCTACGAAATGTCGGATAATATTGCACGAAACGTCTAGTTAACCAGCATCATTCTTTTCCATTTCACTGGTAATTATGCTGCCTGAAACGCATTTGTTCAGCCAAATCTAAAAGAGATGCCAACTCTCTGCCCTCAATACAGTATTTTCATATTAATTTACCATTCCTAGCGAAATTGTATGTTCTCTTAATTCGTGTTTAATGACAAGCCTAATAAACTAACATAGCTGGCGATTTAACTGAAAGTTTTCTATTCATGTAAAACAACGTAGCTGACCTGTTTTTTGACTCACACAGACAGTGGACTGGCTGGCTGCTGTTAGCCCGTGCGTGTCATCTCGCAACGACCTGCATGTGATACCTTTGTTGAACAAAACGGTCTCATGTTAACACAGCGTTCGAGCAGAGCCACCTCAGACGCTAAAGTTTCTTTTTGACTTCATGTGTTAATCTTTTAAAAATATGATACTCTCCTGCCAGTTAAAGCCTGTCTTTAAGTCTTTAAATGTCTTTAATATTTATTTTAGTTATTCAATTCATGTAATGAAAATAGATGCAAAGAAACGTCGGGCTGGGTGTTGTCAATACATTTTGTCACGTAGGCTGCAGCTGTAAATCATACATCGTTATGCCTACTGGCTCGCTAGAAAAAAACAAAAACCTATCGTTGAAAAATCACTTGAAGGAAGAAAAAAATGAAAGTACCACTTTCTGCCAATAAATTGAATCGCCGTATCAGAAATGGGGGGAAGTTACAGCGACGCAGTTAGTCTGTGAGTAGAACAGATTGTGTAGACAACTTCACTGTTTCCACAAAGGAACCAAAAATGTGCTTTTTAACAGGACTTGGTCAGTGTAATGATATAAATGCTAGCATTCGATTATGGTCAACGGTACCGAAAATGCCCGTTGCACCAGCCATCATAACAAATGTCCCAATACAGGATCGATTTAAACCTCTATATATTTTTATTTCACGTTGACAGTGTAGGCTATTATGTGTATTCCGACGCGAATTACATTTAATTGGGTTACGGCATTCACTTCAATCGAATGAAGTCAAATAGAAACGGCTCGAATTCCTTAATAAGGCTTCTTGGTTTTCAAGCCAACTTTCCGAACAGCTGTTTTGTATTGAGTCCTTAAAATGCTACAATACGGTTTTTTAAAAATCCAAATAACATTGAACGTCAAAGCAATATATGCATTATATGTGTTAATCTTTTAAATATATGATACTTTCCTGCCAGTAAAAGCCTGTTTTTTATTTTAGTTATTCAATCGAGTTAATTAAGATAGATGAGAAAAAACGTTGCTGTGGGCTGGGTGTTTTCAGTACATTTTGTCATGTAGGCTGCCGCTGTTACTCATACATCGTTATGGTGTCTGGCTCGCAAAAAGAAACAAAACTTGTCGTTGAGAAATCACTTTATCCAAGAAAAAGAGAAACCATACCGAAAATTAGAAAGAATACTAACCTTTGCCACTAGATGGCAGTCGCGTATTAGAAATGGGAGAGTCAGTTGCGACTTGAGTTGAAGTTTTAAGACTGGAGATAATGAGTCTCCAGCGAAAATAGTAAACTATTATTGCTTAATGGATGTGATGACACTCCAACAATGAACATATGTGAAAAGATGTAGCCTCAAAATCAGGCAATGTAGAATTTAATACCTTTTTGAAATTATTTAATATATAATTTTCCTATTTGGGCAGCATTACAAGTTAATTTTAAGGCTGACCATAGCCATACCATTCCAAGATATTAAAAATCAGTTCATAGTTGTGTGTCAGGGCTATAATATCATGCTGACCACATTTTGTGTGAATGTGATGAACCCCCTAGGAAGAGTATTTCAAAGTTTGGTACGTGAAAAAACACTTAAAAACACACAAAATCCAAAATAGCTCACTTCCTGTTGGGAAAAGTTAAGGGATGCAAATGAGAAATGTGTGTGTCTTGAGGAGACCCTTATGCCTACCAGACGTGGTGCATTTACGTGAAAGTATATGTCCACAATATTAGAAAAAAGCCATAGGGGGCGCTGTGTAGCCACGCCCAGATGAATGTGGATATGGATGTGATTGCACTCCAAAAGTGAATATATTTGTAAAATATCAGCCCGATCAGATGATGTAGAACGGAATTAAGCCCACTTCCTGTTTTTGGGCGTAATGTGTGTATTATACGCCTCGCCATTGCCAAACCGTTTGAGATATCAAAAATCCTTTCGTCATTTAGGGTCAGGACTATTCTAAGATCATGATGACTACATTTGGTGTGAATATGATGAATACCTTAGCAGGAACGCATACAAACATGATAAAAACCTCACGTCCGTTGCCAGATGGTGGCGCTATAACATTGATTTCTTCTTGGTATTTGGATGTGATTACACTCTAACAGTGAACATATTTGTAAAATATCAGCCAGATCAGACAATGTAGACCATGAATTTATGGCAACTTCCTGTTGGCGCGGCGTGACATGAAAATTGTACGCCTCGCCATGACCATACCGTTTGAGATATCAAAAATATCCTTTGGAATTAGTATCATGCCTATTCTGAGACCACTTTGACCACATTTCGTGTGAATGCAATGAACCCCCTAGGAGGAGTACTTAAAAGTGTAGTACGTGTAAAATGCACAAAATTCAAAATGGCTGACTTCATGTTTACATATTTGATTCGATGCGAATGAGAAATGTGTTTGTCCAGAGGAGCCCCACATGCATACCAAATTAGGTGAAGGTAGCTCAAAGTGCCTGTCCACAATAGAAGACAAAGCATTAGGGGGCGCTGTGGAGTCCCTTGGCCACGCCCAGGTCTGAGCATCTGATACATCCTGACAGCCAACACTTCTCATGTGTGTGCAAAATTCTGTGAGTCTCCATCCATGGCAAGCACCTCAAAAATGCAAAATACATTGAAAAAAAAGAGAATAATAATTATAGGGGGCGCTGTCTAGCCACGCCCCGATTGATATGTATATATCTGATATTGTACTGCTACAGTGAACATATTTGTAAAATATCAGCCAGATCGGACGATGTCGAAAAAAAAGTCATTTTTTTGCACGCAATATGTGTACTGTACGACTCGCCATTTCCATACCGTTTGAGATATCAAAAATCCCTTCACAACTTAGCGTAAGGACTATCTTAAGATCATGCTGACCGCATTTGGTGTGAATGTGCTGAATGCCCTAGCAGGAATGCATACAAATATGTTAAAGACCTCACTTCCTGTTGCCAGATGGTGGCGCTATAACTTTGACCTGTTCTTGGGTTATGGATGTGATTAGAGTCCAACAATCAACAAATTTCTAAAATATCAGCCAGATCAGACAATGTAGACCATGAAATTATGGCCACTTCCTGTTGGCGCGGCGTGACATAAAAATTGTACTCCTCCCCATGACCGTCCCGTTTGAACTATCAAAAATATCCTGGCAATTTAGCATCATGACTATCCTGAGACCATTCTGACCACCGTTGGTGTGAATGCGATGAACCCCCTAGGAGGAGTACTTAAAAGTGTAGTACGTGTAAAACTCAGAAAATCCAAAATGGCTGACTTCCTGTTTGGATATTTGATTAGATCCGAATGATCCCCCCTCACTGTGCCCTTCCCCCCCTCTAGGCCCATCCCTTCCTTTTCCACTTTCTCCCCCCTTACAGACTCTGATGTTTCTCAACTCCTGCTCTGCCACCGCCCTACAACCTGTGCCCTTGACCCTATCCCCTCTTCTCTTCTCCAAACTATCACACCTGACATTCTCCCATTTGTCACCTCCCTTGTCAACTCCTCCCTGTCTTCCGGCTGTTTTCCGGCATCCTCCAAGAGGGCCCACATCACTCCGCTGCTAAAAAAGCCTACCCTGGACCCCTCCATCATCCAGAACTACCGCCCGGTATCTCTTCTTCCTTTCCTTTCTAAAACTATAGAACGAGCCGCTTCTACTCAACTTTCTTCCTTCTTTTCTAACAACAACCTGCTAGACCCCCATCAGTCTGGCTTCAGATCGGGCCACTCGACAGAGACTGCGCTCCTCTCCGTCAGTGAGTCACTTCATGCCGCACGAGCAGCCTCCCTCTCCTCTGTCCTCATTCTTCTAGATCTCTCTGCTGCCTTCGACACTGTGGATCACTCCATCCTCCTGTCTGCCCTGTCAGCAACGGGCATCTGTGGCACAGCCCTGGACTGGATTGAGTCCTACCTCTCTGGTCGCTCCTTCCAGGTTGCCTGGGCTGGTTCGGTATCGACACCTCGGCCCCTCGCCACAGGAGTTCCCCAGGGCTCAGTCCTTGGCCCGCTTCTTTTTTCTCTCTACACTCGCTCCCTTGGCCCTGTGATCACTGCACATGGGCTATCCTACCACTGCTATGCGGACGATACCCAACTCTTCGTCTCGTTCCCGCCGTCTGATACGCAGGTTTCAGCCCGTATCTCTGCTTGCCTGAGGGACATCCAGAGCTGGATGGACAACCACCATCTAAAGCTCAACCCAGGTAAAACTGAAATGATATTCATCCCTGCTAATACCTCTCCCCATCTGGATCTCTCCATTTCCCTCGGGGATACCACACTCACGCCGTCACCCAGTGCAAGGAACCTCGGCGTGGTGATGGACAGCAGACTGTCCCTTTCCGAGAACATTGCGGCGGTGACCCGGTCTTGCAGGTTCTTCCTATACAACATACGGAGAATCCGCCCCTTTCTCACCCCCTACTCGACCCAGCTCCTGGTCCAAGCGATGGTTCTGTCCCGCCTGGACTACTGCAATTCCCTCTTGGCTGGCCTCCCAGCGTCTGCCATCAGACCCCTCCAACTCATCCAGAATGCAGCAGCTCGTCTGGTCTTCAACCTTCCCAAATACTCACACGTCACCCCCCTGCTTACTTCCCTCCACTGGCTGCCTGTCATGGCTCGCATCAAATTCAAAACATTGGTGCTAGCCTTCCAAGCAGTTAAAGGGTCTTCCCCAGCTTATCTGCAAAAAATCATCAGACCCTACACCCCTGCCAGACCTCTTCGTTCAGCCTCCACAGGCCGCTTGGCACCTCCCCCTCTCAGAACCTCCACCTCACGCTCACGACTACTGTCTGTTCTGGCTCCACGGTGGTGGAACGAACTCCCCGTTGAGGTCAGAACTATAGAATCCCTCCCCACCTTCAAGCGCAAGCTGAAGACACACCTCTTCAAACAGCACCTCTCCCCATCCCTCCCTACCTCCCTGTGAACCTTAATTGTTGTCTCTGTGACTTGTGTATCAGTATTTTAGTTGGCTA